>NC_064635.1:74967792-76167792 GCF_023864275.1 Schistocerca cancellata | reverse complement strand
GTGGCGCTACAGAAGAATGCTGAAGATTAGAAGGGTAGATCATATAACTAATGAGGATGTATTGAGTAGAATTGGGGAGAAGAGGGGCTTGTGGCACAACTTGACTATAAGAAGGGATCTGTTGGTAGGACATGTTCTGAGACATCGAGGGATCACCAATTTAGTACTGGAGGGCAGCGTAGAGGGTAAAAATCGTAGAGGGAGACCAAGAGATGAATACACCAAGCAGATTCAGAAGGATGTAGGCTGCAGTACGTACTGGGAGATGAAGAAGCTTGCACAGGACAGAGTAGCATGGAGAGCTGCATCAAACCAGTCTCAGGACTGAAGACCACAACAACAACAATGAAATTTCGCTATGGAATTGTTTCCCTGTTTGCTTATCTATTTTATAAAAAACTCTCCGTAAACTGAAAATTCAGCTGCAGTCTGAAGTGCCTCTGTTAGCTCCTACATGAAGATTGTTGTTTGCCTCATGGTACAATCCTGATCGGTGTTCTTCCTCCGCCGGCCAGAGTGGCCGAGCGGTTCTAGACGCTACAGTCTGGAACCGCGCGACCGCTACGGTCGCAGGTACGAATCCTGTCTCGGGCATGTACGTGTGTGATGTCCTTAAGTTAGTTAAGTTTAAGTAGTTCTAAGTTCTAGGGGACTGATGACCTCATAAGTTAAGTCCCATAATGCTCAGAGCCATTTGAATCATTTGTTCTTCCTCCTATTATGTGTCACTGATCTCTTGAAATAGGAACTGACTCGGTAAACGTACTGACTGACAATTTTATAACCCCCGCAACATTGCTGTTAGCGGCGGAGCGGGCTCATTTCTGCTTCTCCTATGCCTGCTTCAGATCACTGTTCGGCCAAAATGTCCGCGTTTTACATTAGGAGCAGAATATTCAGCGCGCCTCGATTAGCGGCATTACACTGCTTGCGATGATGCTGTAGTCTACAGGAAAGTTGTGAACAAATCAATGAGGATTTGCAGGAAATAAATGCGTGGTGTAAAGATTGGCAGTTGTCTCTCAATATTAGTAAGTGTAACCTACTGCGTATAACAAGGCGAAAATCCCCATTAATGTACGAGTACAAAATAAAAGCCCAGTCTTTGATGCGGTAACATCCGTTCAGTATCCGGGTGTGACTATTCGAAATGATCTCAAATGGAATGATCAGATTACACAAGTAACGGGTAAGGCGAACTCTAGATTGCGGTGTATTGGTAGAATCCTGAAGCGACGCAGTCCTTCAACAAAGGAAATAGCTTACAATACGTTAGTTCGTCCAGTCTTAGAGTACTGTTCGTCTGTATGGAACCCTTACCAGTTGGGTCTGATTCAAGAGGTTTAGAAGGTCCAAAGAAGACCGGCAAGATTCGTGACTGGTACATTTAGCTATCGCGAGAGCGTTACAAATCTCGTAGAAAGTTTGAAGTGGGACACACTTGCAGATAGACGGCGCGCCAAACGCAAGGGGCTGCTCACTAAATTCCGAAATCCGATCTTCACCGAGGATGTACGGCATGTATTATTACCACCAACTTTCAGATCGCGCAATGATCACCATTCAAAGATAAGGGAAATTAGAGCTCGTATTGAGGCGTTCAGACAGCCGTTTTTCCCTCGCCCTGTCCGCGAGTGAAACGGAGGAGGTGAAATATGACTTCGGCGCGAATTGTGATGTAGATGTAGAAGCTTCTTGAGGTCCACCCCCTTCACTCTTTGAGAGCACTTGTAGATCCGATGAAAAGCAGCGTCGAAGAAACACCGACCAATGTCTGCCAAACAGAGATCGCGTAAATCCGGCTAGGTGGCAGTCGCTCTAACTTCGCAAAATATCCGGCGTTTAGGACTCTATGTATTTGTATAACAGGTTCAAAGTTCCCTTGATTCTGCTTTATTGCATCTGAAACGAATTTTAAATGCTATCAAGTGCGCAGTTACTGCCAGAAAACTGTTATTATTCCAAGTTCACTGTTGTATGTTGTGCCACAAGTTTTCACACGTAAGCCATCCAGAATTTACACGTCCAAACTGTGTAAATTCCACGATGTTAAGTCATTAAACCCACAGCTATCCACGAGTGACCATATCCCGTCTTTCAGTGGTCTTCTTTTAAGGAAGATGCTCGTCATTATATTCCGTAAAGTCCACGAAACACGCAACGAGGAGTTTGTTAATCGACCAGAAGTTTCACACGCAAATACACTCCAAAGTAGTTCACTTAAAAATCTCAGAATTTCACTACCTGGTTTAAAATTGCAGAAGCTTCACATTTACGGTGTAAGTACCGTGATTTTCTTCATCTCAGGTAGCTGACACTGGCGTGGCGCGGTTCCACTCGTTCTGCTCACTAAGACGGCTACCGAACGACTCCTAGGCTCACTGAACTGCAGCACACTGAGCTCGGAAAAAGCTTCACTCTGAACGGCCAATCGGAAAATCCTCTTATCTCAAATACCCACGAAACCCTGAACTCATCCAATAGGATTACATAAAGCAAATATGAAAGAACGTTTAAATTTACGAAACCAAATTAAAGAAAACGAGGTCCGAATTATCCGCACAAATAAAATATTAACTCATATTACTCCCAACTTTCATACCGGCTGCTTTTATACAAAAGCATGCACAGAAGACATCGTGACATGGCACAATTGCACTGATTTATGGATGGCCCTCTTATTGCTTGGACGAGGGACTTCAGCTGATGATATACACTCCTGGAAATGGAAAAAAGAACACATTGACACCGGTGTGTCAGACCCACCATACTTGCTCCGGACACTGCGAGAGGGCTGTACAAGCAATGATCACACGCACGGCACAGCGGACACACCAGGAACCGCGGTGTTGGCCGTCGAATGGCGCTAGCTGCGCAGCATTTGTGCACCGCCGCCGTCAGTGTCAGCCAGTTTGCCGTGGCATACGGAGCTCCATCGCAGTCTTTAACACTGGTAGCATGCCGCGCCAGCGTGGACGTGAACCGTATGTGCAGTTGACGGACTTTGAGCGAGGGCGTATAGTGGGCATGCGGGAGGCCGGGTGGACGTACCGCCGAGTTGCTCAACACGTGGGGCGTGAGGTCTCCACAGTACATCGATGTTGTCGCCAGTGGTCGGCGGAAGGTGCACGTGCCCGTCGACCTGGGACCGGACCGCAGCGACGCACGGATGCACGGCAAGACCGTAGGATCCTACGCAGTGCCGTAGGGGACCGCACCGCCACTTCCCAGCAAATTAGGGACACTGTTGCTCCTGGGGTATCGGCGAGGACCATTCGCAACCGTCTCCATGAAGCTGGGCTACGGTCCCGCACACCGTTAGGCCCTCTTCCGCTCACGCCCCAACATCGTGCAGCCCGCCTCCAGTAGTGTCGCGACAGGCGTGAATGGAGGGACGAATGGAGACGTGTCGTCTTCAGCGATGAGAGTCGCTTCTGCCTTGGCGCCAATGATGGTCGTATGCGTGTTTGGCGCCGTGCAGGTGAGCGCCACAATCAGGACTGCATACGACCGAGGCACACAGGGCCAACACCCGGCATCATGGTGTGGGGAGCGATCTCCTACACTGGCCGTACACCACTGGTGATCGTCGAGGGGACACTGAATAGTGCACGGTACATCCAAACCGTCATCGAACCCATCGTTCTACCATTCCTAGACCGGCAAGGGAACTTGCTGTTCCAACAGGACAATGCACGTCCGCATGTATCCCGTGCCACCCAACGTGCTCTAGAAGGTGTAAGTCAACTACCCTGGCCAGCAAGATCTCCGGATCTGTCCCCCATTGAGCATGTTTGGAACTGGATGAAGCGTCGTCTCACGCGGTCTGCACGTCCAGCACGAACGCTGGTCCAACTGAGGCGCCAGGTGGAAATGGCATGGCAAGCCGTTCCACAGGACTACATCCAGCATCTCTACGATCGTCTCCATGGGAGAATAGCAGCCTGCATTGCTGCGAAAGGTGGATATACACTGTACTAGTGCCGACATTGTGCATGCTTTGTTGCCTGTGTCTATGTGCCTGTGGTTCTGTCAGTGTGATCATGTGATGTATCTGACCCCAGGAATGTGTCAATAAAGTTTCCCCTTCCTGGGACAATGAATTCACGGTGTTCTTATTTCAATTTCCAGGAGTGTATGTGAAAAAAGTACCACCACAGCTGTATCTCGAGAATGTCTTTATCGTATCACAAGAATAGTTTCGGCGGAACATTGCAGTCTATGCTCGACACCGTATTGTGGCCAATGCAGTTGGACACGACACGGTGTCGACTATTGACTCCTGAAGAAATCTAGCCCTCGTGTGCTAGTAACAAGGATCCCACAGTAAATGTACCAAGGAAATCAAATACTCTTTTGGCAGTGACGGGACCTGAGGATGGCGGCAATGTGCCGCTGAAACTAGTGACATAATAAAGACATTCTCAAGAAACAGCTGTGGTGGTACTTTTTCTCACATACAATTGCGCTAGATTTTCACACGCACACTTTTAGATAGTTTCCAATAAAATAAAACATACATACTTCACGTATGTCCCCGATACACTCTCTCACTCTTTCCCAAACACTTACACAACAAATCAAATAAAAATTATGAAATAATTACTTTTATGTCAGCAAACGTTTGTACCTCAAACAAAGAATATTCTAGATAAGGTGAAGCGAGATTTTTAGATTCACAGCAGCTCACTTGCTTGTACAAATGACGAACATTAGAAAATTTATGGTAAGGACAGTGGGACCAAGCTGCTGAGGTAATCAGTCCCTAGGCTTACGCACTACTTAACCTAATTTATACTAACTTACGGTACACCCATGTCCGAGGGAGGACTCGAACCTCCGGCGGGGAGAGCCGCACGAATCGTGACAAGACGTCCTAGACCGAACGGCTACCCCGCGCGGTGACGAACATTAATGCAGTACTGACAGTATATTCGGATTCTACTACTGGCGACAAAAATGTACTTAAACACCTTCCAGTGAGTTTCAGAAAGGAGGTAACAAGATTTTTTGTGCCAGTATAATTTTAGCTTGGCTGTAGCATTGAATAAAGGAACACAAATATCCAATCACCAACTATACTACTGGCCATTAAAATTGCTACACGACGAAATGACGTGCTACAGACGCGAAATTTAACCGACAGGAAGAAGATGCTGTGATATGCAATTGATTAGCTTTTCAGAGCATGCACACAAGGTTGGCACCGGTGGCGACACCTACGACGTGCTGACATGAGGAATGTTTCCAACCGATTTCTCATACACAAACAGCAGTTGACCGGCGTTGCCTGGTGAAACGTTGTTGTGATGCTTCGTGTAAGGAGGAGAAATGCGTACCACCACGTTTCCGACTTTGATAAAGGTCGGATTGTAGCCTATCGCGATTGCGGTTTATCGTATCGCGACATTGTTGCTCGCGTTGGCTGAGATCCAATGACTGTTGGCAGAATATAGAATCGGTGGGTTCAGGAGGGTAATACGGAACGCCGTGCTGGATCCCAACGGCCTCATATCACTAGCAGTCAAGATGACAGGCATCTTATCCGCATGGCTGTAACGGATAGTGCAGCGACGTCTCGATCCCTGAGTCAAAAGATGGGGACGTTTGCAAGACAACAACCACCTGCACGAACAGTTCGACAACGTTTGCAGTAGCATGGACTATCAGCTCGGAGACCGTGGCTGCGGTTACCCTTGACGCTGCATCACAGTCAGGAGCGCCTGCGATGGTGTACTCAACGACAGACCTAGGTGCACGAATGGCAAAACGTCATTTTTTCGGATGAATTCAGGTTCTGTTTACAGCATCATTATGGTCGCATCCGTGTTTGGCGACATCACGGTGAACGCACATTGGAAGCGTGTATTCGTCATCGCCATACTGGCGTATCACCCGTCGTTATGGTATGGGGTGCCATTGGTTACACATCTCGGTCACCTCTTGTTCTCATTGACGGTACTGTAAACAGTGGGCGTTACATTTCAGATGTGTTACGACCCGTGGCTCTACCCTTCATTCGATCCCTTTGAAACCCTACATTTCAGCAGGATAATGCACGAGCGCATGTTGCAGGTCCTGTACGGGCCTTTATGGATACGGAAAATGTTCGACTGCTGCCCTGGCCATCAAATTCTCCAGATCTCTCGCCAATTGAAAACGTCTGGTCAATGGTGGCCGAACAACTGGCTCGTCACAATACGCCAGTCACTACTCTTGATGAACTGTGGTATCATGTTGAAGGTGCAGGGGCAGCTACACCTGTACACGCCATCCAAGCTCTGTTTCACTCAATGCCCAGGCGTATCAAGGCCGTTATTACGACGATAGGTGGTTGTTCTGGGTGCAGATTTCTCAGGATATATGCACCCAAATTGCGTGAAAATGTAATCAAATGTCAGTTCTAGTATAATATATTTGTCCAATGAATACCCGTTTATCAGCTGCATTTCTTCTTGGTGTAGCAATTTCAATGACGAGTAATGTATATTAGTTTGTGCAATTGTCTTTTACTACACTTGCAGAAAGCACAATTCCATAATTTGTTATAGAATATCTTGAATATTTCATCTTGTTCGTATGTGTATGAGAGGGACGGAAAGCATCACACAACAACTTTGGAACTGTACTTTTGGGAACTTGGAGTATGTTGGAGATATGACTTTTAGCTGCAAGATGTCACTTGAGCCAGGATTGCCTCGCTAATGTGAGGAGCTGACTTTTTTAACTGAGGCCGAGTCATACCTCTACAAGTACTCTCAAATTGGCTTCTGTTGCTCGAAAGTGTTTTATGAATGGATCGTTGTTTATGAGTGCTACAGCTATTTTTTAGGGTTCCGTGCTACAATATGTAACAACGGAACCCTTGTAGGATAGCTTTGTAGCCCGTTGTCTGTCTGTCTGTCTACCAACTGTTTAGAACCCTTTTTCTCGGGAACAAATAGGTGTTGAAGTTGAAATTTATGTTACATATTAAGGGCTACAGCCCCTTGGCAGTGTAATACACTCCTGGAAATGGAAAAAAGAACACATTGACACCGGTGTGTCAGACCCACCATACTTGCTCCGGACACTGCGAGAGGGCTGTACAAGCAATGATCACACGCACGGCACAGCGGACACACCAGGAACCGCGGTGTTGGCCGTCGAATGGCGCTAGCTGCGCAGCATTTGTGCACCACCACCGTCAGTGTCAGCCAGTTTGCCGTGGCATACGGAGCTCCATCGCAGTCTTTAACACTGGTAGCATGCCGCGACAGCGTGGATGTGAACCGTATGTGCAGTTGACGGACTTTGAGCGAGGGCGTATAGTGGGCATGCGGGAGGCCGGGTGGACGTACCGCCGAATTGCTCAACACGTGGGACGTGAGGTCTCCACAGTACATCGATGTTGTCGCCAGTGGTCGGCGGAAGGTGCACGTGCCCGTCGACCTGGGACCAGACCGCAGCGACGCATGGATGCACGCCAAGACCGTAGGATCCTATGCAGTGCCGTAGGGGACCGCACCGCCACTTCCCAGCAAATTAGGGACACTGTTGCTCCTGGGGTATCGGCGAGGACCATTCACAACCATCTGCACGAAGCTGGGCTACGGTTCCGCACACCGTTAGGCCGTCTTCCGCTCACGCCCCAACATCGTGCAGCCCGCCTCCAGTGGTGTCGCAACAGGCGTGAATGGAGGGACGAATGGAGACGTGTCGTCTTCAGCGATGAGAGTCGCTTCTGCCTTGGTGCCAATGATGGTCGTATGCGTGTTTGGCGCCGTGCAGGTGAGCGCCACAATCAGGACTGCATACGACCGAGGCACACAGGGCCAACACCCGGCATCATGGTGTGGGGAGCGATCTCCTACACTGGCCGTACACCACTGGTGATCGTCGAGGGGACACTGAATAGTGCACGGTACATCCAAACTGTCATCGAACTCATCGTTCTACCATTCCTAGACCGGCAAGGGAACTTGCTGTTCCAACAGGACAATGCACGTCCGCATGTATCCCGTGCCACCCAACGTGCTCTAGAAGGTGTAAGTCAACTACCCTGGCCAGCAAGATCTCCGGATCTGTCCCCCATTGAGCATGTTTGGGACTGGATGAAGCGTCGTCTCACGCGGTCTGCACGTCCAGCACGAACGCTGGTCCAACTGAGGCGCCAGGTGGAAATGGCATGGCAAGCCATTCCACAGGACTACATCCAGCATCTCTACGATCGTCTCCATGGGAGAATAGCAGCCTGCATTGCTGCGAAAGGTGGATATACACTGTACTAGTGCCGACATTGTGCATGCTCTGTTGCCTGTGTCTATGTGCCTGTGGTTCTGTCAGTGTGATCATGTGATGTATCTGACCCCATGAATGTGTCAATAAAGTTTCCCCTTCCTGGGACAATGAATTCACGGTGTTCTTATTTCAATTTCCAGGAGTGTATTTTGAGCTCCTGAGTCAACTCAATCAAAACTTATGGCCATTTATGTTATATATTTTGATACTAGAAAATTCACTCACCAGAACCTATAGGGTATTTTGCGTTGATCCAGAAACATAAAATTTGCAAGAAACAAAGTTTCACAGTACAAGTAATGGAGGAAATCCGAAATTTCTTAATTTGTAATTATATAACACGAAAAAATATATTTTTGTCATTTTTTTATCCGCTTGTCTATTTGTCTATCCGTCTGTTAAGACCCTTTGAGCCTGAAATAGCTTGACGCATCGATTTCAGATTTATTTCCTGTACAAAGGTCGACGGTCCCTAGAAGGAGTAAAAATTTTAAACTTGAAAATCATTTCGGTCAAAAGATACGCCCATTTATATCACGTATTTTCAGACTCGAAAACCCACTCAGCAAAACCTGTAGGATACTTCCCGTTGACCTATAACCATAAATTTGGGAAGAAGCAAGGTTTCAAAATACATGTAAAAGGAAAAATCGTAAAATTGTTAATTTGTAATTGTATCACTGGAAAAAAATATTTCTTTTGCCATTTGTTACCCGACTTTAAATTTGAGGTTAAAACATTCTCGAAAGTCTTGGAATTTCTGGTACCGATATTTTGTCAATACCAATGTCGGTAACAGGCAAAAACTGTAAAGAGTCTCGATTCCTGGAACGGATGAAATGTCTAGATACATAATTAGGTGTGTACGGAAACCTCAGTCCACGAGTTGTGACGGTACGTCACATAAATATTGACATTTTTATCGGTTGTAATAATGAACAATATTGTTAAGGGTGAACCAAAAATTATTTGTATTTTATGTATTTGTATTTTATGAATACAATTAGTATAAAAGATACAGTAAATGTTCTTGAAACAACTGATATGAAGCGATAATTTAAGAGTAGCATCTTTATCTAAAACATGTCTATGAAAATAAAAAAAGGTCGAAAAGGGACGCGATTGTACGGCCGAGGAGGAAGGACGTACTTTATGGTAGACACACTGTCTTGTTTCGCAGTACAGAAGGCAGCCATTGAGCGGCTACACATATTTTATATAAGTTATTCGGTATTCTGCTTAAATAAACTAATTATTGTTATCTCAAAATGAATTTCTTTGTAATAGTTGTCACCTAAAATGGTCGCAGCGACTAATTATTTTTCATAAGCATTTTTTTCAGTAATTTGCGATGCGGGAAGTTCATCTTCCGATGCAGCATCTGGTCGGCCATTACGCGCCGAAGTATTAATTTATTTTTCAAAGTGTTAACAGTAACTGAAAATGCGAGAGATTTCGTTGTAAGAACCTTTTTAAATTGCAACATATAATTAATTTACGTTAAAGTTCATTTTTTAAATTATACAGATTCCACGGGTTCAGTAAGTTATATCTTGGCCGCTCCACGGCAACAATCGAAATTCTCTCGAGCCTTGCTTTGCAATCAATAAATAGAAATTAGCAAAATTACATTCAATTTAGTTAACTGCAACTATATTTTATTGCAATGAAACGAACACCCTTAGCTGCTTACAGGCGTTGACATACGTCAATGGGGACAGATGAAAATGTGTGCCCCGACCGGGACTCGAACCCGGGATCTCCTGCTTACATGGCAGACGCTCTACCCATTTTTTTTGTTCGTTTTCGTTCGCCCGTTTTTTTTATTACAGAGGGCAGCTACCCCTCTGACCGAACACGCTGAGCTACCGTGCCGGCCCACTCAGCTACATTTTTTTTTTTCATTTTGTTCGATATACACTCCTGGAAATTGAAATAAGAACACCGTGAATTCATTGTCCCAGGAAGGGGAAACTTTATTGACACATTCATGGGGTCAGATACATCACATGATCACACTGACAGAACCACAGGCACATAGACGCAGGCAACAGAGCATGCACAATGTCGGCACTAGTACAGTGTATATCCACCTTTCGCAGCAATGCAGGCTGCTATTCTCCCATGGAGACGATCGTAGAGATGCTGGATGTAGTCCTGTGGAACGGCTTGCCATGCCATTTCCACCTGGCGCCTCAGTTGGACCAGCGTTCGTGCTGGACGTGCAGACCGTGTGAGACGACGCTTCATCCAGTCCCAAACATGCTCAATGGGGGACAGATCCGGAGATCTTGCTGGCCAGGGTAGTTGACTTACACCTTCTAGAGCACGTTGGGTGGCACGGGATACATGCGGACGTGCATTGTCCTGTTGGAACAGCAAGTTCCCTTGCCGGTCTAGGAATGGTAGAAGGATGGGTTCGATGACGGTTTGGATGTACCGTGCACTATTCAGTGTCCCCTCGACGATCACCAGTGGTGTACGGCCAGTGTAGGAGATCGCTCCCCACACCATGATGCCGGGTGTTGGCCCTGTGTGCCTCGGTCGTATGCAGTCCTGATTGTGGCGCTCACCTGCACGGCGCCAAACACGCATACGACCATCATTGGCACCAAGGCAGAAGCGACTCTCATCGATGAAGACGACACGTCTCCATTCGTCCCTCCATTCACGCCTGTCGCGACACCACTGGAGGCGGGCTGCACGATGTTGGGGCGTGAGCGGAAGACGGCCTAACGGTGTGCGGGACCGTAGCCCAGCTTCATGGAGACGGTTGCGAATGGTCCTCGCCGATACCCCAGGAGCAACAGTGTCCCTAATTTGCTGGGAAGTGGCGGTGCGGTCCCCTACGGCACTGCGTAGGATCCTACGGTCTTGGCGTGCATCCGTGCGTCGCTGCGGTCCGGTCCCAGGTCGACGGGCACGTGCACCTTCCGCCGACCACTGGCGACAACATCGATGTACTGTGGAGACCTCACGCCCCACGTGTTGAGCAATTCGGCGGTACGTCCACCCGGCCTCCCGCATGCCCACTATACGCCCTCGCTCAAAGTCCGTCAACTGCACATACGGTTCACGTCCACGCTGTCGCGGCATGCTACCAGTGTTAAAGACTGCGATGGAGCTCCGTATGCCACGGCAAACTGGCTGACACTGACGGCGGCGGTGCACAAATGCTGCGCAGCTAGCGCCATTCGACGGCCAACACCTCGGTTCGTGGTGTGTCCGCTGTGCCGTGCGTGTGATCATTGCTTGTACAGCCCTCTCGCAGTGTCCGGAGCAAGTATGGTGGGTCTGACACACCGGTGTCAATGTGTTCTTTTTTCCATTTCCAGGAGTGTAGTTCGTTGCGTTTGGTCTGGGCGGACGTCACAAGACATCCATTCTAGTTGGTCGTTGATTCCTTGACTCAGTTTTTTAATTACAGAGAGCACGCAGCCCTCTGACCGAACACGCTGAGCTACCGTGCCGGTGTCCATCTGAGCCACCGAGGACACACAGGATATTGCGACTGTAGGGATTTATCTCTGGCACGCCTCCCGCGAAACCCACATTCTCAACGTATTGTCCCGCACTACATTCGTAGTGCCCCCGCCCATTATACTCATTACTCGCGGCGCGTTGCCGATTCCCGTAAGAGTTCAGGCACTGTTTGTACATTCGCACAGAAGATTGGTTCAAATGGCTCTGAGCACTATGGGACTTAACATCTGAGGTCATAAGTCCCCTACAACTTAGAACTACTTAAACCTAACTAACCTAAGGACATCACACACATCCATGCCCAAGGCAGGATTCGAACCTGCGACCGTTGTGGTCGCGCGGTTCCAGACTGAAGCGCCTAGAACCGCGTGGCCACACTGGCCAACTCGCACAGAAGAAGAAGATGGTCAAGTGGCCAGTGAGCCTTATCTATATATATATATATATACTAAGATGGTATCTGTTCTTTAGGACATGTCCGAAAGAACAGATACCATCTTAGTATAACTATATTTTAGTCATCACGTTCAAAATCTAAACTTGGTACATGAATAACAGTGGCCCTTCAAGAACCCGTTTCATATTTACTTATGCACGTACGTAAAAGTGATAAGAGAAGATAATATCCCTGGGAGAAAGAATCATGTTCTAACGAAAGAAAAATTCATGCAGATAAAAATAAAGAATAAAAATAATATATATATATATATATTATTATTATTATTGGTGTTTTGCCCTTAAAGAGCGTATTTGGACTAAACTACATGGCCAGTTCCTTTTGCTGCCTTCCTTGCTGCCCAAACCTCCCTCATTCGCTCGCCGTATTTCTGTTTCCGGTCCTCTGTCCATGCTTCTTGTCGGCTTCATCTTGATTGCCTTTTTGGTTGCTCATATCTCTTTCATCTTCCGGCTGTGATCTTGCTTGCGTTCTTCAGTCCATTTTACGCCTGTTCGTTTGTCACATTGAATCTCATGTAGTTTACTTTTCTTAATGATGTTTCTGAATTTTATTCTGTCGTTTATTGTGTCTGCTGTTATGTTGAGTTGGTTCAGGTCGTTTTTTACCTCTGCCACCCATTTGGTGTTTCTAGTGGTTACCCAGTCAAAGATCTGTTTGGTCAGTCTGTGTGATTGCATTCTGTATAGATGTCCATAGAATTGTAGTGTGCGTTTTCTAATCTTTTCTGTGATTCTCTCCGTATGTTTGTATAGTTCCTCTGTAGGTTTCTTGATCCATATTCCATTGTTTTTAGTTGCGCCAAATATTTTCCTAAGTATTTTCCGTTCTACTTTTTGTAGTTGTCTGATACGTGTATGCCCTAGGATTAGTGTGGCCTCAGATGCATATAGTGAGTGCCTCGGGGAGCACCACCGTTTCCTAGTGGCGTAATTTGGCTTTTTGTGAGGTAGACTTCTTGTTGTAATGATTCCACACTACTTTGTATGCCTTGTCCAGTTTAGTCTTTCTTTCTTCGTTTGAGTCTCTGTTATGTCCACTCATTTGTAGTGTCTCACTGAGGTATTTGAAGTTTGCCGTTTTGTAAATCGTGCCATACTTTGTGTTCAGAGATGAGAGTTTCTTTTAACAGAGTCCTATTTGCACCTGGCCAATTTTTTAAAGTTTGTTTGATGAAATTGTGTTTCTTCTGAGTAAAATACACATCCGAATTAAACAACTACGCTTTCTCTTCTTCTTATTGAATTCTTGGCTCAATTGTAATGTCGTAACCTGAATGACGTCACCAATGGCTACCCGACTAATTTCAGTTGACGCCGTACTGGAAACAGTGTCACAAGACTTTTGACAGAAGCGTGTGGAAGCAGCAGCTCACGGCGACGCCGCCGTATTAGCCGTCATACAACTGGCTGTGGCGTAGCCATAAATGCACGTGGGAACCGGTTAAGCCGTCGGCACACGGACCGTGCATCCGAACGTTGAGCGTCGCGAGCGCCGAGTTTCTGACGTCATAGCGTGCAATAGCACGTTCGGGAGTCTTTCCGAACGTGCAGAGCGACTTCTGGCATGTCAGATATTCTGAGCGTGCGTCTGAGCGTTGACCAATGAGATGGCATAACGCCATCTACGCCACATGTACGCCATCCCCCTTCAGCACAAAGTTGAGATGGGCAAACTGAAACACGTAACTGTTTCGAAACAAATGAATCAGTACAATGTAATGTTTCGTTACGCTGTTTCGAAACAGTGGAACAGTTTGTGTTTTGTAATCTAATAAACCTACAAATTTTATCATCTTGAATGTCTGCTGTATAAGTATGTCTATATAAACACAAATGAGGTGCGAGAGCGCTAGTCATGTCGCAGAAAGTATGAAACTATCACTTAGGCGTCTTGGCAGTTTCGTATTTCCTGCAGCAAGTGCGCTGCTTTCATAGTTTTCAATTGGCTGAGGACAACCATAGCTGAAGACAGAAGAACCACCACGAACGGAACTGGAGGTGGGAGCAAAACTGGCATTCCCACATACTGTTAGTATGGGTAATATACCCATCCTGCTAATTTCCATGCAGACAAAGGGAATCATTGTGGATAATAGGCACAGTGACTATAGACTCACAAATAACGCAAAATAATTCGAATAAATAACCAAATATAACAGAAAAAATTTTGTCTTTCAAGGTGTTTCGAACCCTAAGTTTTTTTTTTTTTGGTCATCAGTATACTGACTGGTTTGATGCGGCCCGCCACGAATTCCTTTCCTGTGCTAACCTCTTCATCTCAGAGTAGCACTTGCAACCTACGTCCTCAATTATTTGCTTGACGTATTCCAATCTCTGTCTTCCTCTACAGTTTTTGCCCTCTACAGCTCCCTGTAGTACCATGGAAGTCATTCCCTCGTGTCTTAGCAGGTGTCCTATCATCCTGTCCCTTCTCCTTATCAGTGTTTTCCACATATTCCTTTCCTCTCCGATTCTGCGTAGAACCTCCTCATTCCGTACCTTATCAGTCCACCTAATTTTCAACATTCGTCTATAGCACCACATGTCAAATGCTTCGATTCTCTTCTGTTCCGGTTTTCCCACAGTCCATGTTTCACTACCATGCAACGCTGTACTCCAGACGTACATCCTCAGAAATTTCTTCCTCAAATTAAGGCCGGTATTTGATATTAGTAGACTTCTCTTGGCCAGAAATGTCTTTTTGCCATAGTGAGTCTGCTTTTGATGTCCTCCTTGCTCAGTCCGTCATTAGTTATTTTACTGCCTAGGTAGCAGAATTCCTTAACTTCATTGACTTCGTGACCATCAATCCTGATGTTAAGTTTCTCGCTGTTCTCATTTCTACTACTTCTCATTACCTTCGTCTTTCTCCGATTTACTCTCAAACCATACTGTGTACTCATTAGACTGTTCATTCCGTTCAGCAGATCATTTAATTCTTCTTCACTTTCACTCAGGATAGCAATGTCATCAGCGAATCGTATCATTGATATTCTTTCACCTTGTATTTTAATTCCACTCCTGAACCTTTATTTTATTTCCATCATTGCTTCCTCGATGTACAGATTGAAGAGTAGGAGTGAAAGGCTACAGCCTTGTCTTACACCCTTCTTAATACGAGCACTTCGTTCTTGATCGTCCACTCTTATTATTCCCTCTTGGTTGTTGTACATATTGTATATGACCCGTCTCTCCCTATAGCTTACCCCTGCTTTTTTCAGAATCTCGAACAGCTTGCACCATTTTATATTGTCGAACGCTTTTTCCAGGTCGACAAATCCTGTGAAAGTGTCTTGATTTTTCTTTAGCCTTGCTTCCATTATTAGCCGTAACGTCAGAATTGCCTCTCTCGTCCCTTTACTTTTCCTAAAGCCAAACTGATCGTCACCTAGCGCATTCTCAATTTTCTTTTCCATTCTTCTGTATATTATTCTTGTAAGCAGCTTCGATGCATGAGCTGTTAATCTGATTGTGCGATAATTCTCGCACTTGTCAGCTCTTGCCGTCTTCGGAATTGTGTGGATGATGCTTTTCCGAAAGTCAGATGGTATATCGCCAGACTCACACCAACGTGAATAGTCGTTTTGTTGCCACTTCCCCCAATGATTTTAGAAATTCTGATGGAATGTTATCTAGCCCTTCTGCCTTATTTGACCGCAAGTCCTCCAAAGCTCTTTTAAATTTCGATTCTAATACTGGATCCCCTATCTCTTCTAAATCGACTCCTGTTTCTTCTTCTATCACATCAGACAAATCTTCACCCTCATAGAGGCTTTCAATGTATTCTTCCCACCCATCTGCTCTCTCCTCTGCATTTAACAGTGGAATTCCCGTTGCACTCTTAATGTTACCACCGTTGCTTTTAATGTCACCAAAGGTTGTTTTGACTTTCCTGTATGCTGAGTCTGTCCTTCCGACAATCATATCTTTTTCGATGTCTTCACATTTTTCCTGCAGCCATTTCGTCTTAGCTTCCCTGCACTTCCTATTTATTTCATTCCTCAGCGACTTGTATTTCTGTATTCCTGATTTCCCCGGAACATGTTTGTACTTCCTCCTTTCATCAATCAACTGAAGTATTTCTTCTGTTACCCATGGTTTCTTCGCAGCTACCTTCTTTGTACCTATGGTTTCCTTCCCAACTTCTGTGATGGCCCTTTTTAGAGATGTCCATTCCTCTTCAACTGTACTGCCTACTGCGCTATTCCTTATTGCTGTATTTATAGCGTTAGAGAACTTCAAACGTATCTCGTCATTCCTTAGTACTTCCGTATCCCACTTCTTTGCGTATTGATTCTTCCTGACTAATGTCTTGAACTTCAGCCTACTCTCCATCACTACTAAATTGTGATCTGAGTCTATATCTGCTCCTGGGTACGCCTTACAATCCAGTATCTGATTTCGGAATCTCTGTCTGACCATGATGTAATCTAATTGAAATCTTCCCGTATCTCCCGGCCTTTTCCAAGTATACCTCCTCCTCTTGTGATTCTTGAACAGGGTATTCGCTATTACTAGCTGAAACTTGTTACAGAACTCAATTAATCTTTCTCCTCTTTCATTCTTCGTCCCAAGCCCATATTCTCCTGTAACCTTTTCTTCTACTCCTTCCCCTACAACTGCATTCCAGTCGCCCATGACTATTAGATTTTCGTCCCCCTTTACATACTGCATTACCCTTTCAATATCCTCATACACTTTCTCTATCTGTTCATCTTCAGCTTGCGACGTCGGCATGTATACCTGAACTATCGTTGTCGGTGTTGGTCTGCTGTCGATTCTGATTAGAACAACCCGGTCACTGAATTGTTCACAGTAACACACCCTCTGCCCTACCTTCCTATTCATAACGAATCCTACACCTGTTATACCATTTTCTGCTGCTGTTGATATTACCCGATACTCATCTGACCAGAAATCCTTGTCTTCCTTCCACTTCACTTCACTGACCCCTACTATATCTAGATTGAGCCTTTGCATTTCCATTTTCAGATTTTCTAGTTTCCCTACCACGTTCAAGCTTCTGACATTCCACGCCCCGACTCGTAGAACGTTATCCTTTCGTTGACTATTCAATCTTTTTCTCATGGTGACCTCCCCCTTGGCAGTCCCCTCCTGGAGATCCGAATGGGGGACTATTCCGGAATCTTTTTCCAATGGAGAGATCATCATGACACTTCTTCAAATACAGGGCACATGTCCTGTGGATACACGTTACGTGTCTTTAATACAGTGGTTTCCATTGCCTTCTGCATCCTCATGCCGCTGATCTTTGTTGATTCTTCCGCCTTTAGGGGCAATTTACCACCCATAGGACAAGAGAGTGCCCTGAACCTCTATCCGCTCCTCCGCCCTCTTTGACAAGGCCGTTGGCAGAATGAGGCTGACTTCTTATGCCGGAAGTCTTCGGCCACCAATGCTGATTATTTATCAAAATTTAGGCAGTGGCGGGGATCGAACCCGGGATCGAAGACGAATCAAAGACGCCACCCCTAGACCGCCGTTACTATAAATTCGCAAAACTTCCCAGTCCTTCCCGTTTACCATTACACTATCAGTGATATGTCAAACAGATTGCTTGCAATTATACCTACATCAAATTTATGTATATGTCTGATAACTGCCACTCTACACCTATTTTTTATTCAAAATGTTGTAGGCTTACTTGCGTTTCTTAATACGACTACTGTACATGAACAGAGAAGCGTATGTTATAAAAAAAGTGTAATTTAATCGAATGATTTTCACATATTTATTATTTTGAATGTGAATAGTATGCATTGTTTTATTGTTTGGTTAGTGTTTATAAAGCTGATGTTACGCCATTTCGAATTAGGACAGTCATCTAGAAACGAAACTTTATTTTCGGATATCTTAAGCTTCATGCTACTGCTTGTCAAAAATATTTCGACACTCTTGAAGGGGTTTCATGAAGTGGTATGTTGTGTTTCAGTACCTGTGCCGAGCCCGAATCTCGTCCGATACAGAGTGGAAAGAAACATCACTGTTTCGATACAATTAGTCCGTTCCAAGCACAGATGGACAGAAACAGCCTTATTTTGAAACAACGGTACAGTTTCTGTGTCTGGCTCAAGATGGAATCTGGTCCGTTTATCCGAGACTTGGGCGGAATGAAACACCACTGTTTCGAAACAGTGAACCACAGCCGTTCCGAAACACTGAAACAGTTCCACGTATCGATACACTGTATCGAAACATAGAAACAGTGGCCAAGCCCAGCACAAAGTTGTGAGGCGCCATATTGGCATTCATTTCAAACCTACACGTATATATGTCGTTTCTGAGCACCAGCAAATTGAGAATCACTAGTAAACCCGTTGTTAACTGTGTGATCCGTCGCAATAAAATAATGGGAAACATCATATTCGTGGCAAAAGAATTATTGTAACTTGCGTATTATGAGAGTATGCTATTTGAAGGCAGCAATACACTGAGGATGCACCCAAAACGCGTTGCTCTTGGTACAATTTGTTCTAATTAAATTTCAGTTAGTGACATAGTATACGATTAAAGCTTTCAGCAAGTGCTAAGATTGGTAAGATCCTAGGAATGGCAAATAACTTGAAAATGTTAGTTTAGCGTGGTGAGTAGTAGCTGGCACGGTAGCTCAGCGTGTTCGATCAGAGGCTTAGCTGCCCTCTGTAATAATAATAATTAAAAAAAAAACTGAGTTAATCGATCAACAACGAACTTAAATGGATGTCTTACGACGTCCGCCCCGAGCAGATGCAACGAACAAAAGCGAACAAAATGAGATTAAAAGAAAAAAGTAGCGTCACTGACTGGTCAAATTTTTATGTTTGGACGGTGGTTCGCGACTCGCCAGTATGTAAATTGTTTTCCTGACATAGGCGTTTTTATTACGTTCTTTTACTTTATTATTCGTTTAATATAAGTATATACTATAATTTATATAATTTCACCTTTCTTTGGGTGTTCGATTGGCTTGATCTACATGACACCTTGCGATACTTGTGTAAAGCTATTTTGCTCCTTTTTCTTTTACGGCCGGCCGCGGTGACCGTGCGGTTCTGGCGCTGCAGTTCGGAACCGCGGGACTGCTACGGTCGCAGGTTCGAATCCTGCCTCGGGCATGGATGTGTGTGATGTCCTTAGGTTAGTTAGGTTTAAGTAGTTCTAAGATCTAGGGGACTTATGACCTAAGATGTTGAGTCCCATCGTGCTCAGAGCCATTTGAACCATTTTTTTTCTTTTACGCTTCGTAATTCACGCGTTGCAAAGATTCTGCTACTGGGTAGGAACAGTGATCAAGTAAGACTGACCTTAGAGTTTTACTAAAAAGTGGGAATGATGAAATGTTTATATTATGCGGAGAAGTATTCCAAATTTTTACCGCACTGTTTGTAATGGAACTTTTATAAGCCTGTGTCGTTATTGATTGGACATGGTACTTTCCTTTTCTTGGACAATGGAGGAAATGTGCGTTTTAATAGAGCTAACGTGGCAATTTTAAGCGCACCCGTTGAGTAAACAGTTTGATTTACGAACTAGAAACATTCCTCAACTGCCGCAGGAGTACGTTGCGATCGCGTGTACCACGTTGGGGCCCACGCACCGTATGAACAAGTCGCATCGTTTCTGAGCGTTCAGCAGCACGCTGAACTTGGCACGCTCAACGTTAACGTCTGACAGCACGGTCCGTGTGCCGCGGCCGCGGGCAGAGCCATGTGGAGCGTGGCTCGGGGGGGCTGCGCGGTGAGTTGTGTCGGCGGCTTCCCCCGACCCCGGTCTGGGGCCTGTTGTGCTCTTCACGGCGCTCATCTGCTTTAAGTGGCGTTGATTTGTCGCCTGTCTCGTCCTGCCGCCGCTCTGTGTGTGTGTGTGTGTGTGTGTGTGTGTGTGTGTGTGGGCGCGTGGCGTGTTCCGTGTCTCAGTGCATGCCTGACCATGCCGGAGCGCACATACACCACCGTATCTATGCACTGCGTTACGAGGGACACACTGAAAATTTTTACAGTTCCATGGTTCTCAAAATGGACGATTTTTTTAAAGCACTGATGGAAAAAAAATCGTAACCCCAAAACATGGCCGGCCACGGTGGTCTAGCGGTTCTGGCGCTGCAGTCCGGAACCGCGGGACTGCTACGGTCGCAGGTTCGAATCCTGCCTCGGGCATGGATGTGTGTGATGTCCTTAGGTTAGTTAGGTTTAAGTAGTTCTAAGTTCTAGGGGACTTATGACCTAAGATGTTGAGTCCCATAGTGCTCAGAGCCATTTTTGAGCCAAAACACGATTACATAGAGTAATGAAATTCCTGGAATATACACTACTGGCCATTAAAATTGCTACACCACGAAGATGACGTGCTACAGACGCGAAATTTAACCGACAGGAAGAAGATGCTGTGATATGCAAATGATTAGCTTTTCAGAGCATTCACACAAGGTTGGCGCCGGTGGCGACACCTGCATCGTGCTGACATGATGAAAGTTTCCAACCGATTTCTCATACTGAAACAGAAGTTGACCGGTGTTGCCTGGTGAAACGTTGTTGCGATGGGTCTTATAAGCAGGAGAAATGCGTACCATCACGTTTCCGGCTTTGATAAAGGTCGATTGTAGCCTATCGCGATTGCGGTTTATCGTATGAAGACATTGCTGCTCGCCTTGGTCGAGATCCGATGACTGTTGGCAGAATATGGAATCGGTGGGTTCAGGGAGGATAATACGGAACGCCGTGCTGGATCCCAACGGCCTCGTATCACTAGCAGTCGAGATGACATGCATCTTATCCGCATGGCTGTAACGGATCGTGCAGCCACGTCTCGATTCCTGAGTCAACAGATGGGAACGTTTGCAAGACAACAACCATCTGCACGAACAGTTCGATGACGTTTGCAGCTAATGGACTATGAGCTCGGAGACCACGGCTGCGGTTACCCTTGACGCTGCATCACAGACAGGAGCGCCTGCGATGGTGTACTCGACGCCGAACCTGGGTGCACGAATGGCAAAACGTCATTTTTTCGGAAGAATCCAGGTTCTGTTTACAGCATCATGATGGCCGCATCCGTGTTTGGGGACATCGCGGTGAACGCACATTGGAAGCGTGTAATCGTCATCGCCATACTGGCGTATCACGTGGCGTGGTGGTATGGAGTGCCATTGGTTAGACGTCTCGGTCACCTCTTGTTCTCATTGACGGCACTTTGAACAGTGGACGTTACATTTCAGATGTGTTACGACCCGTGGCTCTACCCTTCATTCGATCCCTGCGAAACCCTACATTTCAGCAGGATAATGCACGGCCGCATGTTGCAGGTACTGTACGGGCCTTTCTGGATAGAGGAAATGTTCGACTGCTGCCATGGCCAGCACATTCTCCAGATCTCTCACCAATTGAAAGCGTCTGGTCAATGGTGGCCGAGCAACTGGCTCGTCACAATACGCCAGTCACTACTCTTGATGAACTGTGATATGGTGTTGAAGCTGCATGGGCAGCTGTACCTGTACACGCCATCCAAGCTCTGAGTCAATCCCCAGGCGTATCAAGGCCGTTATTACGGCCAGAGGTGGTTGTTCTGGGTACTGATTTCTCAGGATCTACGCACCCAAATTGCTTGAAAATTTAATCACATGTCAGTTCTAGTATAATATATTTGTGCAATGAATACCCGTTTATCAACTGCATTTCTTCTTGGTGTAGCACTTTTAATGGCCAGTAGGGTATTTAAGCGGTTAACATTGCAAGATCACAGGTTAATGTAAGCCAGAGATAAGCCACTGCAAATTTGAATTGCTGGTACACTAATAACCTGTGTAACCGCCAGAGTGTTGATTGCAACCACGCAAACGAGCATGCATTGTGTTTTACGGGGTGCTCAAAAAGTCTCTCCGGAGTGCCGTATGATTGTTAGCCGCGCGTGTCGTATGCCGCAATGAATATACCGAAATGAAACTCAGTGAAATACGAGTTATTAATTTATTGAATATTCATTCTTACTTACAAAATTTCCACATTGAACGTTGAAAGTGTCCCTCATGTTGTTGAATGCACAATTCAATTCGTCTAATCATGTTCCCAAACACAAGCTGTAACATTTCTTCTGTAACAGAAGCAGTGAAAGTGCATATTGCAGTTTTCAGTTCATCTATGGATTTTGGACGGTTTTTATAGACAGTTGCTTTCGCTGCATCCCAGAAGAAAAGGTCAGGTGGTGTTAGGTCAGGGGATCGAGGAGGCCAACGTCCCTGTGAAATTATGCGATCACCAAAAGCATCAGCAAACAGTGGCATTGAAACGCGAGCTGTATGCGCGATGCACCATCTTATTGAAAATAAACGTTCAGTATTTCACTTAACACAAGTTTCCTACGAATGGGTACAGAATATCACAGCAGTATAGTTGCGCGTTTATTGTTTCGTTGAAAAATATGGGATCCACAATCCGACGTCTAAAAATTGCAATCGAAACTCCTAATCTAAGAATGAAGTGGTTCCTCATGAATACACAATGGATTTGCGGTACTCCACATGCGAGAATTTTGCGAGTTCATGTACCTGGGTAAATGAAACCACGCCTCATCAGTGAAAAACGTTTCATTAATAATATCCCTTCCATTTTGTTGAAGGAAATTTTTGAACCATTGACAATAATGCAGTCTCTTGCCATGATCAGTATTTTTCAGATCTTGCACGACTGCCACTTTGTATAGGAAAAGTTCTAATTTTTTCCTTACAGCTGTGTGGGCCGTTCCGACACTAACATCGATTTCCTGGGCGAGTTTTCTTATTGACTTGTTCGGACTCATGAACATTTTATCGGAAATATCGAGTAGTTTATCCTCAGACAAAACGCTAGGACGACCACTTCTCGGTGCATCTGTCACTGAACCCGTAGTTCGAAATTTGTTAATAAAATCTCGCGCAGTATCGCGATGTCGGAGTGTTGTCTCCGGGAAAACTGAATTAAATGTTTGACGAACTCAAACTGTGTATTTACCGCCAGCTTTGAACACTTGTTCGACTAAAAACACACGTTCTTCAATGGTTAGCATTTTAACAGTTACAAAAACGAATCAAACGAACAAAGGAACTAAACTTAAACGTTCACGTCAACACGTAACGACACACACCAGCGTTACTACTGACGCTGGATGAACTAAACGAAACGGTGGAATGTTGGGAGAGTAACCCAGGCAGGCGAACAATCATAAGGCAGGCGGGGCTATCAATCACACGGCACTGCAGAGAGACTTTTTGAACACCCCGTACATGTGCCGGATGTCAGTTTATGGGACGGACTTCCATGCCTGTTGCACTTGGTCGGTCGATACGGGAACGTTAATGCTGTTTGTGGATGACGCTGGAGTTATCGTCCGCCGATTTGCTCGACTGGAGACAGATCTGGTGATCGAGCAGGCCGAGGCAACGTGTCGAAACACTGTGGAGTACGTTGGGTTACAACAGCGGTATGAGGGCGAGCGTTATCCTGTTGGAAAACACCCACTGGAAGGCTGTTTATGAATTCCAGCGCAACATCTACATCTACATCCATACTCCCCAAGCCACCTGACGGTGTGTGGCGGCGGGTACCTCGAGTATCGGTTCTCCCTTCTATTCCAGACTCGTATTCTTCGTGGAAAGAAAGGTTGTCGGTATGCCTCAGTGTGGGCTCTAATCTCTCTGATTTTATCCTCGTGGTCTCCTCGCGAGATATACGTAGGAGGGAGCAATATACTGCTTGACTCCTCGGTGAAGGTACGTTCTCGAAACTTCAACAAAAGCCCGCACAGAGCTACTGAGCGTCTCTCTTGCACAGTCTTCCACTGGAGTTTATCTATCATCTCCGTAACGCTTTCGCGATTACTAAATGATCCTGTAACGAAGCGCGCTGCTCTCCGTTGGATGTTCTATGTGTCTTCTATCAACCCTATCTGGTACGGATCTCATACCGGTGAGCAGTATTCAAGCAGTGGGCGAACAAGTGTACTGTAACCTACTTCCTTTATTTCCGGACTGCAATAAAATGGTTCAAATGGCTCTGATCACTATGGGACAACTTCTGAGGCCATCAGTCCCCTAGAACGTAGAACTACTTAAACCTAACTAACCTAAGGACATCACACACATCCATGCCCGAGGCAGGATTCGAACCTGCGACCGTAGTGGTCGCGCGGTTCTAGACTGTAGCGCCTAGAACCGCTCGGCCACTCCGGCCGGCTTCGAACTGCATTTCCTTAGGATTCTTCCAATGATTCTCTGTCTGGCATCTGCTTTACCGACGGTTAATTTTATATGGTCATTCCACTGTAGATCACTCCTAACGCATACTGCCAGATAGTTTTTGGAATTGACTGCTTCCAGTTGCTGACCTGCTATATTGTAGCTAAATGATAAAGGATCTTTGTTTCTATGTATTCGCAGCACATTACACTTGTCTACATTGAGATTCAATTGCCATTCCCTGCACCATGCGCCAATTCGTTGCAGATCCTCCTGCATTTCAGTAAAGTTTTCCATTGTTACAACATCTCGATATACTACAGCATCATCCGCAAAAAGCCTCAGTGAACTTCCCATGTTATCCACAAGGTCATTTATGTATATTGTAAATAGCAACGGTGCTACGACACTGCCCTGTGGCACACCTGAAATCACTCTTACTTCGGAAGACTTCTCTCCATTGAGAGTGACATGCTGCGTTCTGTTATCTAGGAACTCTTCAATCCAATCACACAATTGGTCTGCTAGTCCATATGCTCTGACTTTGTTCATTAAAAGACTGTGGGGAACTGTATCGAACGCCTTGCGGAAGTCAAGAAACACGGCATTTACCTGGGAACCCGTGTCTATGGCCCTCTGAGTCTCGTGGACGAATAGCGGGAGCTGGGTTTCACACGATCGTCTTTATTGAAACCTGTGCTGATTCCTACAGAGTAGATTTCTAGTCTCCAGAAAAGTCATTATACTCGAACATAATACGTGTTTCCAAATTCTATAATGGGTCGAATCATGAGACTGACTTACAAATTTTCAGTCAGGGTGCGTAGATAACCACAAGAGTGTTCCTGCTATCACGCGAAAAAAAAAAATGATTCAAATGACTCTGAGCACTATGGGACTTAACTTCTAACAAGGGAACCTCCCCATCGCACCCCCCTCAGATTTAGTTATAAGTTGGCACAGTGGATAGGCCTTGAAAAACTGAACACAGATCAATCGAGAAAAGAGAAAGAAGTTGTGTGGAACTATGAGAAAAATAATGAAAATATACAAACTAGTAGTCCATGCGCAAGATAGGCAACATCAAGGAGAGTGTCAGCTCAGGAGCGCCGTGGTCCCGTGGTTAGCGTGAGCAGCTGCGAAACGGAAGGTATTTGGTTGAAGTCTTCCGTCGTGTGAAAAGTTAAATTTTTCATTTTCAGACAATTATTATCTGTCCGTCCGTCCATCCGATGCGAGGTAACTGCGACGTAGTATGGGGACGCTACACCTAACAAACATCGAAACACACGACGTCAGTCGACTACAGCGCACGGAAGAGAGAGTATTCCTGCCTACCGAGCGAGGTGGCGCAGTGGTTAGCACACTGGACTCGCATTCGGGAGGACGACGGTTCAATCCCGCGTCCGGCCATCCTGATTTAGGTTTTCCGTGATTTCCCTAGATCACTTCAGGCAAATGCCGGGATGGTTCCTTCGAAAGGGCACGGCCGATTTCCTTCCCCATCCTTCCCTAATCCGAGCTTGTGCTCCGTCTCTAATGACCTCGTTGTCGACGGGACGTTAAACGCTAATCTCCTCCTCCTCCTCCCCTCCTATTCCTGCTAACGAGGCTCCCTGGCTGGCAGTTGACTGTTCGCTACTTTGGGAGAGAGTGCATTAAGTACGTGAGATGTATTCCGTGGGTAATATGAATCCAGCAAATACAGATCGCGACTTCAATTTTCCGAACTGTAAGGAATCTGAAAGTTCCTTAAGGAATCGTACGATTGTCGGACGGACAGATAATAATTGTCTGAAAATAATAAAATTAAACTTTTCACTCGACAGAAGACTTGAACCAAGGACCTCTCGTTTCGCAGCTGCTCACGCTAACCACAGCACCACGACGCTGCCGAGCTCAGACCCTCCTTAATGTTGCTTATGTTTCGCGTGTTTGTATATTTTGCTTATTTTTTTCATAGTTTCACACAACTTCTTCCTGGTTTCTCGATTGATCTGTGTTCAGTTTTTCAAGGCCTATCCACTGTGCCAACTTATAACTAAATCTGAGGGGGGTGCGATGGGGAGGTTCCCTTGTAAGGTCATCAGTCCCCCACCCCCGTATCACGCGAAGCTGCGCCCCATACCATCACTCCAGTGTGTCCAGCACCCAGACAGATTGGTTGCAGGTCCTCAGCTGGCCTTCTCCTAACCAAGCAACGATTGTCACTGGCACCAGGGCAGAACCAGCTTGCATTAGGAAACACAACAGACCTTCCTCCCGGCTCTCCAACGAGCTCATATCGACACCACTGAAGTCGCAAATGACGGTGGTTTAGAATCTGTGAAAGACACGGTACAGGGAGACTGGCTCAGAGCTGTCCCTGAAGTAACCGACTTGTACGAGGGTCACTCCAAAAGAAATGCACACTACTTTTGTAAAAATACAGTTTTCATTCTGCATGTGTGAAAGTTTTACATTGTGTAGATACATCCTGTTTTCAAACTTAGTTCAACCTGTTCCTGTGAGGGGCGCCGTCACAGCATGTCTTCAAGATGGCTGCTACACTTGACGTTCGTCAGAAGCAACGTGCTGTCATAGAATTCCTGTGCTGTGAAAAAGAGACAGTGGCAAACATCCACAAGAGGTTGAAAAAAGGTCTATGGAGATGCTGCTGTCGATCGCAGTACAGTTAGTCGGTGGGCAACAAGGTTACGTGATGAAAGCGGGCACGGCAATATTGAGAATTGTCCTCGCAGCGGCAGGCCTCGTACTGCACACACTCCAGACAATGTGCAGAGAGTTAACGAATTGGTGACTGCTGACAGACGCATCGCAGTGAACGAATTGTCACGCTACGTTGGGATAGGGGAAGGAAGTGTCTGCAGAATACTGAAAGTGTTGGAGTTAAAAAAGGTTTGTGCCAGGTGGGTTCCCAGGATGTTGACAGTGGCTCACAAAGAAACAAGAAAAACGGTATGCAGGGAACTTTTGGAACAGTACGAGAATGGTGGAGATGCATTTCTTGGAAGAATTGTGACAGGTGATGAAACGTGGCTCCATAATTTTTGAGCAGAGACGAAGAGGCAATCAATGGAGTGGCATCATGCAAATTCACCCAAGAAAAAAAATTCAAAACCACACCTTGTTGTTGTTTTTGAGGTCTTCAGTCCTGAGACTGGTTTGATGCAGCTCTCCACGCTACTCTATCCTGTGCAAGCTTCTTCATCTCCCAGTACGTACTGCAGCCTACATCCTTCTGAATCTGCTTCTGGTCTCCCTCTACGAGTTTTACCCTCCACGCCACCCTCCAATACCAAATTTGTGATCCTTTGATGCCTCAGAACATGGCCTACCAACCGATCCCTTCTTCTAGTCAAGTTGTGCCACAAACTGCTCTTCACCCCAATCCTAGTCAGTACCTCCACGTTAGTTATGTGATCTACCCATCAAATCTTCAGCATTCTTCTGTAGCACCACATTTCGAAAGCTTCTATTCTCTTCTTGTCCAAACTAGTCATCGTTCATGTTTCACTTCCATACATGGCTACACTCCATACAAATACTTTCAGAAACGACTTTCTAACACTTAAATCTATACTCGATGTTAACAAATTTCTCTTCTTGAGAAACGCTTTCCTTGCCATTGCCAGTCTACATTTTATATCCTCTGTACTTTGATCATCATCAGTTATTTTGCTCCCCAAATAGCAAAACTCCTTCACTACTTTAAGTGTCTCATTTCCTAATCTAATTCCCTCAGCATCACCCGACTTAATTCGTCTACATTCCATTATCCTCGTTTTGCTTTTGTTGATGTTCATCTTATATCCTCCTTTTAAGACACTGTCCATTCCATTCAACTGCTCTTCCAAGTCCTTTGCTGTCTCTGACAGAATTACAATGTCATCGGCGAACCTCAAAGTTTTTATTTCTTCTCCATGGATTTTAATACCTACTCCGAATTTTTCTTTTGTTTCCTTTATTGCTTGCTCAATATACAGATACACCTTCTGCTGGAAAAATTATGGCTACGGTGTTTTTCGATTCCTAAGGACTCTTGCTTGTGGACATCGTGCCAAGTGGAACCACCATAAATTCTGATGCATATGAGACGACACCGCAGAAACTTCAAGCTCGACCGAGTCGTGTTCGACCATATCGGCAAAAGCAGGATGTTTTGCTGTTGCACGACAATGCACGATCACATGTTAGTCAAAAAACCATGGAAGCTATCACAAAACTCGGATGCACAACACTGAAACACCTGCCTTACAGTCTTGACCTTGCTCCGTGTGACTATCATGTCTTTGGGAAACTGAAAGACCTTCTTCGTGGAACAAGGTTTGAAGATGACGACTCCCTTGTGCACGCTGCCAAACAGAATTTTACCGTGCGGGTATACAGACGCTGGTTCCAAGATGGCGTAAGGCGGTTGAGAGGGATGGAAATTACGTGGAGAAATGAAATTACTGTTCCTGAAGAATGTATCTAGACACTGTAAAACTTTCAAACATGTAGAATAAAAGATGGATTTTTAAAAAAATAGTGTGCATTACTTTTGGAGTGACCCTCGTATCAGTTCCTTGTGTCGCTGTGGTGTCACCTGCTGATCAAACTGCTGCTGCAGATGCTGAACGATGAGTCGGAGCCATAGGGTGAACACGATGGTCTTCCCTCGCGGCGGTGCCAAGTAGTCGTCTGGAGCGGGGGCTTCTTGCGAGCGTACCTTCTCGTGACCACCGCTGTCAGCGATCATGTACAGTGGCTACGTTGCTGCCAAGTCTTTCTGCAATATCGCAGAAGGGAAATCCAACTTCTCGCAGCCCTTTTACACAACTTCGTTCATACTAGTCAGATCGTCGTTGAAGTCGAAATGCTCTAGCATTATGAGGCTAGACTTTATTTGCGAGACTGTGAACTGTAACCAACCAGCGAACTGTTTAAGGACTACGATATGTATGAACTGTGAATGACCAGAGAACTGCATGAGAAATTGTCATAAGTAGGCTTTGAATTGTTTGAACTGTTTTTGAAGTTTAGTTGATCTATAATATCTGATGCTGCAAAAGGCTAGACTTTATTTGCGAGACTGTGAACTGTAACCGACCAGCGAACTGTTTAAGGACTACGATATGTATGAACTGTGAATGACCAGAGAACTGCATGAGAAATTGTCATAAGTAGGCTTTGAATTGTTTGAACTGGTTTTGAAGTTTAGTTGATCTATAATATCTGATGCTGCAAAATTTAATTTTCAGTTACAATGAAAGTAGTATCGGTAACTGAGGAATAGGACGTGCTGAAGAGAATGAGAGTAAAATTTATCGTTGTGTGCGCGGTTCATGTGATTACGTTATCAAGCATCACTTCAAGATTCTTCACGCTGTGGGATTGGTCACCGTGAGGCAGCCACAGACAACAGATGCGGCAGCGGCTAGCTGCGGCCAATGCAGTTGGCAGTACTGGGTACAACTGAAGCGCCAGCTCCAACACAGCACGACAGCGCAGCTGCGGGCAGCGGTGCTCTTAGAAGCAGAGAAGGAATTCAGTCTCACAGTATCAGTGACGATCCGGTGGGTCAGATACAAATCAATAGTAATGGAGCTATACATGGGTTTAATGATGTGTCAAATTTAGTCACAAATAACCCAAGTGAAAATGTAAACTCAAACTTTGGTGATAAAAAATGTCGTGTGACGAGGGCCTCCCGCCGGGTAGACCGTTCGCCAGGTGCAAGTCTTTCGTTTTGACGCCACTTCGGCGACTGGCGCGTCGATGGGGATGAAATGATGATGATGATAACAACACAACACCCAGTCCCTGAGCGGAGAAAATCTCCGACCCAGCCGGGAATCGAACCCGGGCCCTTAGGATTGACGCTCTGTCGCGCTGACCACTTTTTTTTTTTTTCGTTGTTGATCGTTGTGTTTGGTCGTTGCGGACGTCACGTAACATCGGTTAAAGTTCGTTTGTTGATCCTCCCACTCAGTTTTTTATTACAGAGGCGAACCAGCTCTCTGACCGAACACGCAGAGCTAGCGTGCCGGCAACCACGCAGCTACCGGGGACGCACTACTTTGGTGATGAATTCGAAATAGCAAATTCAATAACCGATAGTTTCATTTAGAATTCTGAAGTAGCCATGAATGATTTAACTAGAAATATAGAGTTAATAAATAATGAAAACAGTGTAAATGTAGATCTAGTGACAAACAATGCTAATGTAAACCCAGGACGTGTCGTGTGTAACGGAACATATTAAAGGCTTTACTGTACCGAAGTATGGGATACCCTCCAAATTCAACCAGTTTAACGAGTATTTATGATTATAGAAAAGTTATTGTGTATGTTAACAATGATTGCGTAACATGTCTCCATAAACAGTCAACTCATTAAATTATACTGAATAACTAACCCACACAAAAGTTAATATCACTTGATCACTGATACAGCAAATGTCATCATGTAAAAACACTGAGTTCATCTTAAATAATTAATATGAAGTACGAAAAATAGTGTACGACTTAGGTATTTTGGATCTCCTTAAATAAAAATCACCCAGTGAAGCCTATTTGTTCACTAGGTGCGGTTTCACTTAGTATTCACGAAATCAATCCTGTTTTAGACGAAAACCAATGTATTTCTTAATAACTCATGTTAATTACTTATTTATGCAAATTAGAGAAGTCAATTGACAAACTTCTAGAAAACGGACTTTTTGTAACAAAGAATTATTCTGTCAAGTCAACAAATCTGTCTGTCATTTTAATAACATGTTAAATTATGTCACTCGATGCAAATTAATAACTTTTCTGCACAAATTATGATAACAGATGTACATGTGACTTGTAAACTATATCTCTTTTTAGTAGTTCTTTGACAATGTTATAAATACGAGCAGCAAGAAGGGTCGAAAGGCAGTCGGAATGTCACTTTGGTACAGTGCGTTTGTGTGTTATTGTTTGAGGTGGATAAACAATGCAAAGAACATGTAAAGGAAGTTGTGTTGTGTCATAGTCTTTGGTGGACAGTGGAATTAAGATGGCCACCAGAGTAATAAATATTTGAAGTTTACATATTTGTTGGTTTCGTTCATTCTTTATCATCAAAAGCACATAAAAAACACGGGACCTCATGTTTTTAACCCTAGACAACCAGATTTAGAGCCAGCATCAACATCGAGACACAGCAGCGATCCAGCAAGCAGCAGTGATTACTACAATGCATTTTAATGGCGCCAACCTAACATCAAGTGCTAACAAGCTCTGTAAATGGGAGTGAAATAGTGCGATTATAGCAATTAGCAATATCTATGACCAGGCGACCATTACAAAAGTGGGGGCTCGTCCGGAATCTGTAAGTGCATCGATGATAATAGTGCAGCGATAAATTTCGTAAGTGCTTAGCATTCCAAAAAAAAAAAAAAGTTTATTTGTGCAGTGTGGCAACAGTGAAAATATGTCAAAAATAAATAAATAAATAAAGTGTGTTTGTGCGACTACCAAAAACCATCATCACACCGCTCGGAAGATTAACGTCTGGATTATGTCAACAGAAGTTATCAATCAAGACCTCAGCTTCAATAAAACCGAATAGAAGTGAAGAAACCAACAGGAACACCGATCACGACATCATAGCATAAATCCAGGTATTTTGTTGTTGTTGTCATTTAAAATAATTAATAGTTAACATGTCTCTACCTGAGAGTGATGAGATCGTAGGAAATGTAAAAATTGAACCAGGGGATGGTGAACAATTAAACTTAACAGAGTGGCTAGCAGGGTTTGCAACTCAAATAAGCTCGCAACTTAAACAATCCAGTGAAGAAATAAGTGTGAAACTGAAAGAAAACACAGATAGACTGGATAAGTTAAGTTTCAATTTTGATGTATTAAGTACTCATCTCAATGAGAAGTGTGAGGAAATTAAAACTACCCTCAGTAAGGACACTAGAGAACAGTTGATACACTTCAGAAAAGAATTTCAAGTTAAAGTTGAAAGTTTAAATGAAAACATACAAGCTAACACAGACAGCATTGCTGTCATCTACAACAGAGTAGATACTGAAGTTGAAAGATTAGATCAGAGGATAGACAAAACTTCAGAAAACCTTAAACAAGAATACAACCTGTATACCACTAATGTAGATACAAAAGTAGAAAATATGCACTCTAAATGTACACAATTGGAGGACGCATTGATGTCCAAACAAACGATTTACAATCAAAATACAATGTATGGGCACATCCAAGTGAAATGCTTTCCTGGTGAAAATCTGCACCCTATTGACTTTATTCACCAATGTAAGGATATGTTTGTGGTAGGAATGTCAGATAACATAAAAATCAAGTTAGTAAAACGGTTTCTAGAAGAGGAGGCCCTATCCTGGGCAAATGAGAATAATGATTCTTGGAATACTTTTGAAGAGTTTGAAGCTAAATTTATTTGCAAATTTTGGTCACAATCCATACAAGCGAGATTAAAGTCAGAATTTCTAAATGGACCAGTGTATAGAGGGAAAGTAGGGGGAATGCAAAAATTTTGCAGAGATCAATTGAAAAAGCTTGCTCACTTGAATAACTCTTTTGATATTATGACACAAATTGATGTTTTAAAAAGAAGGTTACCAGAGAGACTGCAGTGGGAATTGGTCCATGGACCAGACGATTCAATGGAAGAGTTCCTGAAATTTGTGGATAGATTAGATAGGGCCTTGGAAAGAGAAAATAACCAAAGTTTTGGCTCTGGCAACAACCAGTATGGGGGGTGGAACAGGAATGTAAATAGAGATTATTATGGGAGGAGAGACTTTGAAAATTCTGGAAATAATGCTCCAAATAGGGGAGATAGGAGATATGAAAATGATTTCAGAAACAATACACAGGAGGGAGGATGGAGGAGAGATAACAGGAATGATAGAAGTAGGTATTGGGGAAGAGAACAAGATAGAACGGGGTTTGCTGAAACTAGTGAACAAAACGACAACTACAAACGGGCAGACCGAGGGAACCAGCCGGGAAACGGTGGACAGTCCCACTAGATGTCCGTAGTTTTGGGTCTAGACAATATTATGATAGGACAACACATAACCGAAACTGGAAAAGGAGAGGATACAATGTAAAGAGTAAGTACCATGAAAACTCTGATGTTGTTAGAATGAATAAATTAGAATTTAATAAAAGGTTTTGGGATACTATGAGTAAAAGTGATACAGTTAATAAAAACAGTGTTCAAGCACAGGTAGTTAGTGAAAGTGCAGAAGTTGAAGGTATTGCAGAGTTCCATAGTTGGGCTGAAGAAGATGCTGGTGTTAATATCAAGTCAGACACACCACAAATAGAATCCATTTTGGGGGGTTTATTTGATAAGAAGGGGGATGACGAAGTGTTTAATGGAGCCAAAGACACAATTGCTGAGATTCAGATACATAGGGGGGAAACTGAAGATGGGGTTGTTGCGGAGGAGGAGGAAGAAGTAATAGAGGGACATTTAAATAATGATCCTAAATCAAGTGATGTTGTTGATGAGAGTGTGGAGGAAGAAATAAAAGTATTTGTAGAATTGAAAAGTGATGATGAGGTAAAGGTAAGTGATGTGACAAACATGGGTAATAATGAGGTTAATGTAAGTGAAATGCAGACTAGGGAATGTGTATCTGAGGACAAGCTATTGCCTATTGGGAACTATGAAACACTAATCTATGAGAATGGTAATAATAATAATATTAAAGAAAATATAAAGGGATGGAATGTAAATGTGTGTTTTCAAGAGAAAGGGGAAAAGTTTTTAGAAGTTTTGTGGAACAACTATGGAAACTGTATAAACAAAGATGCCTTTTGGAAAGAATTAGCAAAGGTAAGTGCAACCTTGTATCCTACATGGTGGACAAGAATCCGTAGTGGACTTTATAAAAAAGGGGGTGAAAACAGTAGTTTGTTAAGTGACAACACAGTGTTAAAAGGAACAGGTGAAAACAAAGGTTTATGTTTAATTCTCAATGCTTTGCAAAGAGAGAGGGGTGTGTCTAAGTGTAGGAAAGAGACATTAGACGTAGGAACTAAAGAAATTGAAAATGATCTATTGTTTGAAAATACTGAAATAGACAAAGATGTTGAGCTAGGTTGTCCATATGTTAAAGTAAACATTGACATTTGTCCATTTGAAATAAAAGAAAGCCCACATCCTAATGCGTATAGACTTATCTTTCCTAGATCAAGAAGGTTATTTGGCTTAAGAAACATCACTGAATTGAAACCATATAAACATGGTTAAGCACATTTCCCTGTTTGAATACAGTTACTTACCCATTTTCCATAAAGCATGTTATCAGCAAAGTTTTTTACTGGGTGTGTCTAATAGCAACTACCACTCATCCTACAGACCCTGGAGAAGTTCCAGATCTCTGAGAGAATGTTTTTATATTTATATTGTCACTATTGAATATTAAATTTTGAGACATCTTCTTTACTTGCAACGGGCAAGAAGGTGACAAACATTTTATTACTTTCCTTTTGTATTGTTGAATATGGGACATACTTGCACCAAATAAAAGACAATGAAAAAATTGTTGTGCAAGACCCACCATTTTGTGACTATTGTGTTCTTAGGCATAAGATTTGTGTACAATTTCCTACAGTTAATCAGATGTTCACCAAGTTTGATGTTTGTGTTATGTTGTGACCAATTTAAGTGTCCAATTTTAGTATTAACATGTTCTTGTACTGTCTTGACTATGCGTCTCAATGGGAGACAAGTTTTTAAATATTTCCTTTTTTTGCAAGTGCATATTATGTTCATACATGTGACTTCTCTAGTGTTTGTGTTTATATATCATGTCCATACTTATATTTATGTTCTTTGTTTTCATTTCTTTTATGTGGCTCAAAAAGAACAGACAGTTGCAATATTTTCCTATGGACATATGACCTGTCCATCTATGTAAGATATTTATGTTCCTTCTATTATCTTGATTAATCTGTGACTCAATGAGAACTGACTTTGAAATAATTTACATATATTTTTGATATATCTTAAAATCGCATGTGATATATTTGTGTCTGTTTTTAATCATTTTCCATGTGGCTCACTGGGAGCAAAGATTAACATTTTTTTTTACTTTCATATATTACTAATTATTTTTATTATGCTGTCATACTGAATGACATAACTCAAAGTGCATTTGAAACAACACAACTAAAAAATTTGCAGGAAAAAGTCATTTTGAAACGGTGTAACGGTCATTGCATACATACACATTATGCATAGTAAAACAAAAAAAATTATTAAAGTAGTACTTTTCCAAATTTTAACCATTTGACACATTTGTCCTAGTCGGCTAATATCATTAACATTCTGTAAATGATATTACCCGAGGGGGGTATTGTAACGGAACATATTAAAGGCTTTACTGTACCGAAGTATGGGATACCCTCCAAATTCAACCAGTTTAACGAGTATTTATGATTATAGAAAAGTTATTGTGTATGTTAACAATGATTGCGTAACATGTCTCCATAAACAGTCAACTCATTAAATTATACTGAATAACTAACCCACACAAAAGTTAATATCACTTGATCACTGATACAGCAAATGTCATCATGTAAAAACACTGAGTTCATCTTAAATAATTAATATGAAGTACGAAAAATAGTGTACGACTTAGGTATTTTGGATCTCCTTAAATAAAAATCACCCAGTGAAACCTATTTGTTCACTAGGAGCGGTTTCACTTAGTATTCACGAAATCAATCCTGTTTTAGACGAAAACCAATGTATTTCTTAATAACTTATGTTAATTACTTATTTATGCAAATTAGAGAAGTCAATTGACAAACTTCTAGAAAACGGACTTTTTGTAACAAAGAATTATTCTGTCAAGTCAACAAATCTGTCTGTCATTTTAATAACATGTTAAATTATGTCACTCGATGCAAATTAATAACTTTTCTGCACAAATTATGATAACAGATGTACATGTGACTTGTAAACTATATCTCTTTTTAGTAGTTCTTTGACAATGTTATAAATACGAGCAGCAAGAAGGGTCGAAAGGCAGTCGGAATGTCACTTTGGTACAGTGCGTTTGTGTGTTATTGTTTGAGGTGGATAAACAATGCAAAGAACATGTAAAGGAAGTTGTGTTGTGTCATAGTCTTTGGTGGACAGTGGAATTAAGATGGCCACCAGAGTAATAAATATTTGAAGTTTACATATTTGTTGGTTTCGTTCATTCTTTATCATCAAAAGCACATAAAAAACACGGGACCTCATGTTTTTAACCCTAGACAACCAGATTTAGAGCCAGCATCAACATCGAGACACAGCAGCGATCCAGCAAGCAGCAGTGATTACTACAATGCATTTTAATGGCGCCAACCTAACATCAAGTGCTAACAAGCTCTGTAAATGGGAGTGAAATAGTGCGATTATAGCAATTAGCAATATCTACGACCAGGCGACCATTACACATGCCTAGTCAAAATGAAGTAACTGATTTGAATGGCGATGCCAGAGAAAATAACTCTGACGTCGACATTGCTAATGAACCAATAGATGAGTTACATACATTAAGTCATTGTACAGCAGAGGCTGACAATTTACCAAATCAGGATGGCGATCGGGATATAAGGTCTACGCTAAAATTAATTTTGCAAGAACAAAAAGTAGCACAAAAAGAAAATAAGGAGGAATTAAGAAATAAAGTAGATAAGTGGTTAGAAGATATCAATGTATCAATAGCTCAAATCAACAATAAATTCAATGCTTTGGAACAAAAGGTTACAAATCATGAAGCTAAAACTGAGGGATGTTTCGGGAGAATAGATTATGAAACAAAAGAATGGGATAAATAAAAAGTTAGAACTTTGTAAGTCAGAAATAAATCAAATGGGTGACCACGAAATGAGAAAATTAAATAAGAATTGCAGGGTCAAAATGGGACGATAGTAGCAACAATTGATGAAATTAGCAATGTAAGACAAAGCAAGGCTATCAAAGAATGAAAGGATAAGTATACAATCCAATGAAATAATTTAAAAATGTTGAAAACGACCATGAAATACTTAATCGTAATATTTTACATGTAGAACCCTCCTGTAAGGGCAACACAATTTCGATTCATGGCAAATTGAGAGAAACAGAGCAATACTTCCTGAAATACAAGACAAAATAGATGAAGTTAAACAAAAAGTAGAAACTGGTGTGAACAAGAAAGACAGAAGGTGTTGTCCACGTAAGTGACGTCGCAAATTACGCAAATGCTTATAAATAGTATCATGTCTCTAGTAAGGGAATTATACACCCAGTAGCCTTCATTAAGCAATTTGATGACATCGTTCCTGAAAACATGACAGAACAACTAAAAGTCAAATTCGTGGCCAGTAGGCTAGAAGGAGAAGCAATATCGCAGGGAACTGGGGTTAGTAACAGAAGTAAAACATATAAAGAATTTGTGCAAGCATTCTTGAACCAATACTGGTATACTAGCACACAAAACAGTGTTAGAAATGAAATTTTTGAGGGTGGAAGCTTTGCAAGAAGTGGCTGTAGTAACTATAAAGAATTTTTCCAACATTACTGGGAAATGAACCAAAACTTAAGTGACCGATTAAGAGAATCTCACCTAATAGAAATTATACTTAAATTCCCAGGATCATTAGAAGTTAATCAATGTAAATAAAAGTGATGTCAGTCACCTAATACAGGTACTGGAGCAATTGGATGTGTTGTCCGGCAACAGGCAACTGCCGGAGGGCTGGAGAAAGAACAGGAATCAAAGCCGAAACAGAGGTACGAATCGAAATGACTAGGAGTGTGACTGGGAGGAAAACAGATAACCACGTAAAAGTCGCAGCCCGTCCAGAAGAGTGAGAGGCACTTTTCAAAGGAGCACGAACAGAGGAGGTTATAATAGTGGAAACAAAGAATAATTTGTAGGGAACATGCTCCGGTAGCCGCGCGGAGTGGCCGCGTGGTTTGAGATGCCATGTCACGGAATGCGCGGCACCTCCCGTCGGAGGTTCGAGTCCTCCCTCTTAGCATAAGTTTAAGTAGAGTGTAAGTCTAGGGACCGATGACCTCAGCAGTTTGGTCCCTTAGGAATTCACACATGCCCCGGTAAGAGATAGGAAACATACAGAGCTGGAAAATTAGTGGGGGGTTCGCACCTAGTCCAATGCCAAACTGCCGAATCTAATGAACCATCAGTAAGATTCTTAGGGTACTGCGAATGGGATGGAGCAAAAAATGTAGACATGGAAGAAGATAGGCAGGAACTGAAGAAAGTATACTAACCAGCAATTGAAATTGAAATACAAAACTTGGAAACAATTACGACCCTAGATTCAGGTAGCGAAATTAGTGCTGCCTCTGGCAATTTATACGAAGAAATCACGAAGGATACAGATGTTCCGGAGTTATGAGTTCAAGGAATTATAGTGAGTACAGTATGTGTATCTAGAAGTAAAATGATAAAGAAACAGATTTTAATAGAATTTTAAATGCAAAACGGAACTTTTTCAGTATATGCTATGGTGGTTCCCGGACTGTGCTTCAGTTTCATTTTGGGAATAGATTGGTTAATTGCTAATTGGTTAATTGCTAGATTTTTCAGAGGGTGTAATGAGGATAAGAGAAGAGCAGGTGCAACAGGTATTTAAATTTAGTGGAAATGAGGCTACACAAAATATAAGTGATGATGCAAGAGAACAGGTCATAAGGGAACTATGAACCAGAAGGAAGTATATGTTTGTATGTGGGGGTGGCACCAGATGAAAAGGTAATATCAAGGTTAGAATCAAGAAAAAAAGTCGCAAATATTGAGGGATTTTGTGAGAAAGAGGCACTCGAATTGAAAAAAAAACATTATTACAGCATCAAAAAGCATTTTCAAAGAAAGCAGGATGCATGAAGGATTATGAGTATGGATTCAAGGTAAAACCACATGATCTGTTTAGGTTTCAACTGTATCCCACCCCGTTGGCTAAAAGAGAAGCAGTAGATAAAGGAATGAAGAAAATGATCGAATGGCGAATTATCCGGCGATCTCAGAGTAATTACTGTAGTCCTTTGTAATAGTGCCAAAGAAAGATGACTCAGTACGAATAACTTTGGTTGCTAGAGCCTTAAACAAAGTCATTTTGCCACAGATGGATAGACCTGAGGCACTAGAGGAGCTTGTACAGAAGTTCAATGGCGTCAAGATATTAACAGGTATTGAACTGACCGCCAGCTTCTGACAGGTCCCACTAGTAGAAAACTGTAGAAAGTTTACCGCATTTGTTTATGGGGGACGGAATTACCGGTTCAGAGTATTGGCATTTCGCTTGAGGATCTCGACAGATGCATTTATATGTGTTAGATAAGGTGCTGGAGAGCTGCTATTGAACAAAATTGTATTATATATTGATGATACTTTGATTGCTGCCAAGACATGGAAGGACCACAATGTTATATTGAGTCAAGTGTTATGTAACTTTGAGAAGAATAATATTAGCGTAAATCTGGATAAATCCAAATTCGGAAAAAGGGAAATTAAATTTCTGCAGCATATTATATCGGTTGAAGGTGTCAAGCGAGAGTCAGAAAAGTTATCTGCTATAAAATAATTTTCAAGACCTAAGAACAAGAAGTAGATGAAAGACTTCTTTGTGTTAACCGGATTCTATCGCAAATTTGTGAACTATGGGGCACTTAATGCGAAAGCCCTTCTTCAATTAACGAAGAAGAACGCCACATGGAACTGGATCCAGGAATGCGGACGAGAATTTCAAAAAATAAAAGATGAATTATGTAATAGTATTGTTTTGTCACTTCCAGACTTAAATGTACCTTTATGCACTTTTATTGAGAGCTCGCAGTAAGGGTTGGGAGCTTACCTTTGTAAAGTCATAGAAAACGGAGATACAGTGGAAATAAAATCCATTGCTTTTGCCAGTCGAGTACTAAACAAATGGGAGAGAAGATATTCAGTAATAGATAAGGAAACGCTAGCAACGTTGTGGGCGTTTCAGAAAATCAGATACTGTGTAACTGGAAGGAAAGTAAAAGTGCTTACAAACTGACTACAAGGCACTATCATTCCTGCTGGATTGTAGACTGAGACATAACAAATTAACGAGATGGGCTTTAGCGCTTCAGGAAGATGATTTCACAATAGAAAGCAATACAGTGACTTATGCGTTATCCATATCGACTGTGTGTATGGGTAAAGCCGATTTTAATCATTCAAAGCAGAAAGAAGCCTCCATGTTTTACCTAACAAAAGTAAAACATAAAGAAAAAATAAAGAGCATATTAATAATATGAGAAGGGAAGAGAATAAGGACGACACTGTTAAAGTGATAAAAGCTGATTGGGAGAAGGAAAGCGAATGACAAGATGAGGAAGTAGTATGTCATACATAAAGGTGTGTAGTAGAAAAGACTCTGACAAACAGCAATGGATGGTCTTTAGACCAGAACATGAAATTGAGAGGCTTGTGTGGGTCATACATTTCACATACGCCCATTTTGGTGCCATTAAATGTGCAAACAAAATTAACAAAATTTGCTATTTTAATAATTTATAAATGAGAGTACAGAAAATTCTAAAATCATGTGATGTGTGTCCGAAAACAAAAGCTTTAAATTCTAGCAGCAAAATGGAAACGCTTAGCATGATCCCAACAAAAAACCGAGCGAGGTGGCGCAGTGGTTAGCACACTGGACTCACATTCGGGAGGACGACGGTTCAATCCCGTCTCCAGCCATCCTGATTTAGGTTTTCCGTGATTTCCCTAAATCGTTTCAGGCAAATGCCGGGATGGTTCCTTTGAAAGGGCACGGCCGATTTCCTTCCCAATCCTTCCCTAACCCGAGCTTGCGTTCCGTCTCTAATGACCTCGTTGTCGACGGGACGTTAAACACTAACCACCAGCACCACCACCCAACAAAAATACTGGAAATGGTATGTGTGGACTTCTAAGGTACCCTTCCCATCTCACAAAGAGAATACAAATATCTGTTCGTTACGTTGGACAAGTTCTCAAAACACGTAAAATTATATGAACTAAAAAGTGCTACAGGTACGTCAGCACAAATAAAATTAAGAATGACTATGTAATTAAGATAGGTAAGCCAGACAGGATCATCAGTGACAATGGACCACAATTTATATCAAAGTATTTGAAAAATATGTTGAGGGACCTTGACATAAAACCTATATACAGGTGATAGGCAAAATAATGCGAGGACGTGTACTTACTTGGGAATGGTTTATTAATAAGGGGTTTGGCCCCCATTTGCCAGTAATACATCTGCCATTCTCCTTGGAATACTGGCTTATAATGATTGAATGGTTTCCAGTGGAATGTTATACCACTCTTCGATCAGAACCACTTCTAGCTCCTGTAGCGACGAGGGCCGCGGAAATGTGCTCCGGAGTCTGCGCTCTAGTGCCGTCCACAAGGGTTCGATAATGTTCAAGCCCGGCGACTGTGCTGGCCAGGGAAGACGCTGCAGTGCAGCTGCTTGCTCCTCATACCACGCTTGTTCTGTCCTGGGTGTGTGAATGGGTGCATTATCGTCCTGAAATATGGCATCATTGTTGGGGAACATCTGAATCATGGGGTGCACCTGATCACCTAAAATGTTAACGTAATTGTTGGCTGTAACACGGTCTTTGAGACTAATGATGGGACCAGCAGAATGCCATGATATGGCTGCCCACACCATCACACTTCCACCTCCATGCTTAACCGTTGGAATCAAGCAGTCAGGATCGTAGGCTTCTTTGGGCATTCTCGCAGATGTAAACCCGACCTGTCCGCAGCTCGTGGTCGTGCGGTAGCGTTCTCGCTTCCCACGCCCGGGTTCCCGGGTTCGATTCCCGGCGGGGTCAGGGATTTTCTCTGCCTCGTGATGACTGGGTGTTGTGTGATGTCCTTAGGTTAGTTAGGTTTAAATAGTTCTAAGTTATAGGGGACTGATGACCATAGCTGTTAAGTCCCATAGTGCTCAGAGCCATTTGAGCCAAACCCGGCCTGATGTTGGAAATAACGAAAATGTTGACTCGCCAGACCATATGACGTGTTTCCACTGACCAACTGTCCAGGGTTCACGCTCCTGACATCATGTTTTACGCTTCTTTGCGGTGGTTGTCGTCACTAATGGTTTCGGTATAGCAGCTCGTCCATGAGTATTCGCTTTATGGGGTTCTCGGCGGACAGAGTCGATAGATACGGGGTCTCGAGGATGGCTATTGAGCTCTGCAGTCACTTTAGCCGCCGTGGTTTAGTGTTGTTTTGACAAAAAAAATGGTTCAAATGGCTCTGAGCACATCTGTGGTCATCAGTCCCCTAGAACTTAGAACTACTTAAACCTAACTAACCTAAGGACATCACACACATCCATGCCAGAGGCAGGATTCGAACCTGCGACCGTAGCGGTCGCGCGGTTCCAGACTGAAGCGCCTAGAACCGCACGGCCACACCGGCCGGTGTTTTGACACAATTCGCGTTAGCGTACGACGATCCCTGTCATTTAATTTTGATTTGCGCCCATTATTACGCTTACACGATTATGTCTTTCCATGTTTTGTGTAGGCTGTTATGGCTATTGAAACAGTTGTTCTTGAAACATTTAGTAAGTTGGCTGTCTTGGTTACTGATGCTTCAGCTAATCGGGCCCCCACAATCTGCCCTGTTTGGAACTCTGTTAGGTCTTTCATTGCACGTCGACCTAGGTGTCCGAACGCGAATACGAAGTGTGCATTACTCGTAAACAACCTGAACTGATACAGTGTGTAGTCCGTACTGAACACGCACAGTCCAGTGCACCCCCTCCTCAGCTACATTGTTGAGCGTCAAACACAACCATCCCATTACTACCACCGTTTACATTATTTTGCCTATCCCCCGTACATATCTAAATACCAACATCAACCAAATATGGGTGAAAGAGTTAGGAGAGAACTGAATAGTTTGTTTAAAGTATGCTGCTCTAGAGAACATAAGGAGAGGGTAAATTATGTGGAAGAATTTGAGAGACTTATGAATGAGTTCCCGCATTCTACCACGGAAATATTGCCACAAGAACTATTAACAGGGGAAGAGGTGCGTAGTGTAACTGAACAGACAGTAAGATTCCCACAGAGAGATGATATCTCATTTAATGAAAAGAGGGACTTAGCTAAGAGGGAGGACGACGGTTCAATCCCGCGTTCGGCCATCCTGATTTAGGTTTTCCGTGATTTGCCTTAATCACTCCAGGCAAATGCCGGGATGGTTCCTCTGAAAGGGCACGGCCGACTTCCTTCCCCATCCTTCCCTAATCCGATGAGACCGATGACCACGCTGTCTGGTCTCCTTCCCCAAACAACCAACCAACGAACTTAGCTAGGATCATAGAAAAAGCAGCTATAAGAGAGGATAAATACAACAAACAGGTTAAGAAGAGTACATAAGAAGGTGACGAACTGGTACTGATCAGGTCAAGACCTAGGTCTTCCAAAATGAACTCAGAGATCAAAAAATTCTACGAGGGATACGAAGGACCACACAAAAATTCATTAAGATAGGGCACCCCAATGCGATGGAAGTAGTCAACATTTAAACAGGAGCAAGCAAAGGAGCCTACATCACGAACATCAAAAAATGTTATGAATACTAAACCTCAGGGGGCAATAACGTTCTTCGTATTACTAGGTAATTGACGATTACCAGGCGCCCAAGTTAACTGACAACATACTTTATTTTCCTTTCCAGCAGTTAGTTCTTTCCCTTCTATCTTTCAGAACTATTATCTTCTTTAACATTCTTCACTTTCAAGGTTAATATGAGCAAATTACTTACACTGAATGTGACAACAAAGAGAGAAGCTATGAGAAAAACAAAGCAATCCAGCAGAATAAACATCTGCGTAGCACGGGTGAAAAACATACATTTGACAAGAATAGATGTGGGCAGGCCAGAATATACGAAGGATGGGATTACAGATACACCGGGAAGAGAACACAGTGTATTGTTACAGCAATACACCAATACCATATTAATGCACATAACAAAAAACGTATTATGAAGTATGTGTTGGAACCATTTTTAAATATTCATAGCTTACATGGAAAAATATTTTAAGAATGGGAAAGTAAGACGATGTCTATTATATATATGACACATGAAATAACGCATAAAAATAATTGAATGCTGCAGAAGAAGTGGGCGACGCTAAACCATGTAAGTGAATGTGACAGTGTGCAGTAGAAGCAATTCTGGTGACAAAAATAATTGAAATAACTAAATTTTGTCTTGAGATGATGCACAAATTGTTTCAAAACAGATATATCGTTACTCTTTAGTATAAAGTCAAACGGCGAAGTGGTCTCCGCTGTAATGAAATATGATACCCTGATAGGCTAGGAATAGTCCTACCAAAGAAGTATCTTTTAAATGGACAGTTATAGGTGAGGAGACAGAAAAGTCGGCCAGTTATATACATAGTGAAGGAAAGGAGAAGTGTGGTTATTGGACGGCATGAAGTCGGCCAGTCATTTATGAAGAGTGAGGGAGGAAAGACAATAGGCGACGTGTAAGTCGACCATTACGTAGTGTTTATAGACCGAAGTGGTTTCTGCCAAAAATAGTTGCCACAAGAACCATTAACAGGGGAAGAGGTGCGTAGTGTAACTGAACAGACAGTAAGATTCCCACAGAGAGATGATATCTCATTTAATGAAAAGAGAGACTTAGCCTTAGCTAGGATGAAGTTCAAGTGAGTAGATATATTTCGACATAGCCAAAATGTTTGCATCCATAATCTGCATGGTTATCCCATACAACAGCCAAGGCCAACCATGTACTGCCTCCAAAGACAGCTGTTACATCACACGTGAATTGCATTCTTACTCCACGAAAGACATTTGGACCACCAATAAGATGCTGCTTATTGAATTGGCCAGCATGGTCAATGTCTATTGCTTTCAAAGACTTGTACACAGAACACTGCGACACCAACGGCGACGATAACCATGTCGCACAGGCATTGCAGCTGCACGTTAACACGAGAGGCGACGCACCGCCCAAGCCGCGCCTGACGCCAAGTGCGCTCTCTTAAGGTAGCCAAGTGTCTCGTCATGTGACGAAACACATCAGCTGCCTCGAGGTCACACTACGCCTAGCGCGTAACCATGCGCTAAAAGCGTACATACGTGAATGTATTATTATTATTACTTTTTAAAGATAAGGAATTAAGAAAGGAGATAAGGAATTTTTCTTGTCTCTAATACAACATACAGTCACCAGCAGTCTTTATTTTACAATTGTTATTGCCTACTTTGGCCCATATAAACAGCAATTCGTCTGCATTGAGCTTCTTCTTTCTTCTTGTATACAAAGTAAAGGGCTTCTCTGGAACCAATGTACCACAGGGAACCTTAGCTAGTACGCCTCTACTCTCCGCTATACTTCACGTATTCCAATCCAAATAAATTAATAAATAATTATTCATTTGAGAATGAAAAAATATAAACAGATTCATGATTTGAAAAATAATAACAAATCACAAGGTTAGTGGAATGGTATGGCTCTTGAGAGATGATAACTGGAAAATATACAAAAATTTGAGTAAGAATTTGCTTATTTCCAAAGCTGATTGTTGTCTGCGACAACATCCCATGCATTTGAGGCCAACTGCAGAAAGATTCTAGTGCCGCCAACTACATTTCGTAATGAGCATATACTTTGCAGCCATCATATTCAGGTACAAGAAGTTCTTCTTAGAGCGGTTCAGAAGGCAGCAGTGGCAAGATGACGTAATGTGGTGTGAGGTACCGATGGCAGATGGTTTGTTCGGTACGGGTATCGTGAGAAAGATCGCTTAAACTGTGGTCCTTCTACGCGATTGGCTGCTGCGTTGGGAAGCTGCGCGCCAAAATGATAATCTTCTGTTATTAATATTAGACAAACTAAACAGCGTATTTACCTGCATTTCAGATTAAAGCATCTCTGAATAGCCTGCTATCGTTGCATTACTTCACAAGTATTAATAACCAGCAGAATAATAAACAGCTGCTAAATGAAAAGCCAGGCGAAGCACTTTGGTGATCTTCGTATCACTCGTAACTAGGATGGCGGGCGAAGAGGTTCGGCTGTAAGATCAGAGCTGGTTCGGCAGTCTCGGAGAACAGACATGTTGTCTGACGCGGTGGGTGTCAGTTAAGACTTTATTAGCAATTTCTGGTTATTTAGACCTCTAGTTGAGGACAATGTGATAGTGATTACGGAAATAGGCACTTAATTATTTCGTTGAAGAATGGAAATTATTTGTCACTCTAAAGTGGAATGTATTGTGTAGTGTCTCGAGTTTTGCTAAAAAAAAAAGTAAATTGCATTTGAAATTTAATTATTTCTGTGATAGTTTTTCGTCGGTAAGGGTTTATTACAAGGTCACGATAACGGATTCACGAGACGTGCTGTTTTCTGCGCGGCGGACAACAACCGTAGAAGACTGCAAGTTGGTGAACATCTATTAGAACTTACGCATTCCACGCCGGCCACTGTGACGGAGCGGTTCCAGGCGCCTCAGTCTGGAACCACACTGCTGCTGTGGTCGCAGGTTCGAGTCCTGCCTCGGTCATGGATGTCTGTGATGTCCTTAGGTTAGTTAGGTTTAAGTAGTTCTAAATCTAGGGGACTGATGAACTCAGATGTTAAGTCCCATAGTGCTCAGGGCCATTTGAACCATTTGATGTGAACGCATTCCACTCAGGGCGGTGGAAGCAAATAGGCACCTCGCGCGTACTGCAGTCTTAGCACAAAGGACATCAGTGACACGTCATCTGTGTTAACACAGAGGAGGTATGAAGAATGGACATTTCCGAGGGAAGCGGTTTATCATAAGCACGTAAATATCTCACTTTCTCTCTCAACGTTTTTCAAAATGGCTCTGAGCACTATGGGGCTTAACATCTGAGGTCATCAGTCCCCTAGAACTTAGAACTACTTAAACCTAACTAACCTAAAGACGTCACACACATCCATGCCCGTGGCAGCATTCGAACATGCGACCGTAGCGGTCACGCGGCTCCAGACTGTAGCGCCTAGAACCGCTCGACCACTTTGGCCGGCCAACCTTTTTCAATTTGCCGTACAGAGCAAGACGCGCAAAATTTGGGCTTGTACGGTGGCTTTGAGACAGTCGTTTTTCCCTCGCTCTATTTGCAGAAGAGCAAGTGACTAGTAATGGTAGAAGATACTGTCTGTTACTCACCATACGGTGGCCTGAGGAGTATGTATATAGATATACATGTAGATGGCGTTCTTCTTTCTTCAACCAGTACGAGGGGCATTCAACAAGTAAGGCAACACATTATTTTTTCTGAAAGCAGGTTGGTTTTATTTAGGATTCCAATACACCATATTATTGCACATTCTTTTGGCTACAGAACTCCATTTTTGAACATAATCTCCGTTCAGGACGACTGCCTTACGGCAACTTACTGTGAGGGCCTGTATGTCCGCATGATACCGATCTATTGGTCTACATCGGAAAAAGAAATGTGTGTGAAATCTTATGGGATTTAACTGTTAGGGTCATCAGTACCTAAGCTTATACACTACTTAACCTAAATTATCCTAAGGATAAACACAGAGACCTATGCCCGAGGGAGGCCTCGAACCTCCGCCGGGACCAGCGGCACAGTCCATGACTGCAGCGCCTGAGACCGCTCGGCTAATTCCGCGCGGCAGGTCGATGTCGGAGTGATCGTTTTTCTGCATCAGTAACTTCCCCCAGCATCCACATACTGCTTCTCGTGGTGTTTATTCTTCATTGGGCCAAAAGGCGGACGTTCTGTTAGGCGGCGAGGAACTCAGTGGGCACACATGTTTGAGTACCTCAGCTGATGTACGAGCGTGTCAGTACTACCAACAGAGAACTCTAGTTGAGAAGCAAGGTGTTTGATTGTCATCCGTTGATCACCTGCGAATGAGAGTGTCCCGACGTTCCAACACTGCAGGAGTCACAGAGCTGTATGCGGCTAGCCGACACGCGGGATATCGGACAAGTTTTCGCGACCTTGTTGCGATGAAGACAGACGCCTCTCCCAACGACTGACCGTGCTTTTGTTCTACGTAGAGAGTCTGGGAGCCCCTGTGAATATCTGCGATGCTCTGGGTTTCCTGCAAAAGCAACCAATGACAGCTCTCTGCTTGGAACACAGCTCCGTTACAGACGCCATTTTGAAGGTCACTTATAGCGCAGCCACCCATGGAAACTGCATGAAGCTTTAGGGGCTGAAGTGGGAATATTCCACGATGTCCCACAACAAATTTCGCATTTTCTCAACCAAAATTATCTGAGAAAAAAATTTGTTGTATTACTTACTGAGCCGGCCGGAGTGGCCATGCGGTTCTAGGAGCTACAGTCTGGAGCCGAGCGACTGCTACGGTCGCAGGTTCGAATCCTGCCTCGGGCATGGATGTGTGTGATCTCCTTAGGTCAGTTAGGTTTAATTAGTTCTAAGTTCTAGGGGACTGATGACCTTAGACGCTAAGTCGCATACTGCTCAGAGCCATTACTTACTGAACGGTCCTCGCATGTACGAGGGCGAGTCAAATGAAAACCTTAAATTTGTAATAACAAATTGAAATTTCGCGCCGTTTTCCTGTAAGTCAGTAAGCGTGCTACAAAAGAGCGTGCAGAATGGCCTGTAGGTGGCAGCATAGTGCAGATGCACACATACCGTCGCAGTAGCAGTATAAAGCTGGCCGCTCCACTTGCGACTTGCACCAGAGAAGAACAGCGTTATTCGGTTTTTGCGTAGAAAAGGTGTGAAACCTATTGAAATTCATCGACGAATGAAGTTTCAGTACGGTGATGCATGTAGTATCACAGCAGCTAGTCTACGAATGGAGTAGGAAGTTCGCAAATTGTGTGACTTCAGTGGAAGATGCTCCTCGTCCAGGTCAGGCACAACGAGTTGTGACTCCACAGAACATTGCAGCAGTTGAAGCGATAGTGAAGGAAAACCGCCGAGTGACACTGAATGACATTGCAGCATGTTTACAGATTAGTCATGGGTCAGCACACCACGTTGTGCACGATGTGCTACGGTTTCACGAAGTGTCTGCAAGATGGGTGCCACGGCGGCTGACTCCTGAAATGAGAGAACGGCGTGTTGCTGCCTGTGAAGAACTTCTTTGGTGCTTTGAACGAGAAGGTGATGGCTTCCTTGCAAGAATCGTTACTGGGGACGAAACCTGGGTTCACTTCCACCAACCGGAATCGAAGAGAGAGAGCAAGGAATGGCGCCATTCCTCATCACCAAAACCATCGAAGAGAACCATCAGCAAAGAAGGTTATGTTGACTCCCTTTTGGGACGAAAAAGGCGTCGTTTTGGAGCACTACATGCCTAGAGGGACCACTGTCACCAGTGCATCATGCATAGATCTCCTAAATAACCATCTGCGGCCTGCAATCAAATCAAAGCGATGGGGATTGCTGTCAGCAGGTGTCCTTTTGCAACATGATAATGCAAGGCCCCACACTGCCTGTACAACAGTTGCAACAATCACAGACTTGCATTTTAAGTGTTTTCCTCATCCACCATACTCACCAGACTTTACCCCAAGTGATTTCCGAATGTTTGACCACTCAAAGACGCAATGGGAGGAAAGAAGTTCCGTTCTGATGAAGAGGTGCGCCACGCGGAGTATGACTGGTTGCGCTGACTACCAAACGAATTTTTTTCCAAAGGAATTTATGCACTTTGTAAGCGCTGGAGGACTTGCATTCAGCGTGGGGGACATTAAGTTGAAGAGTGATACAGCTTTGTACCATTTCTGTACAATAAAAAATATTTAAAAAAATATTTAAGGTTTCCATTTGACTCGCCCTCGTAGATGCAGATGGCGCTCTTCTTTCTCATTTCCCATACCTGGAGATCGAGGAGACATATTGCAAGTGTTACCTGCAACGCCTCAACTGACACAGTAACAAAAGCTCTCGCCTATCGATGTAGTATTCCAGTGTTCGTTCTGCTATCTACCACTAACGGTGTTACGAGGAGAAGCCTGTGCGCCTGGCTGCGCTGCGGGTTGAGCGCTTTCGACGCCTGCGTAGCGCCCCGCCCCTTATCAAGCTGTCAGCAGGAGCCGTACTTACAGCACGCCGTCAAGAAGTGACGTCACCACCGACCGAGTAGCGTGTCCAGGGCGGCGTTCCACAGCCTCAGAGTCCTCACGAGCACAGTCACGGTTCACACACAGCGCAAATGTTTATTTTTCTTTTATTTCGTTGGCCGTTTTCCACTCGTCCCACCCACGCAGTCCCACAGTTCTTCACATTCGGTCTGTCTGATCGTAGTATGAAACGTCCCCTTAGAAAAATTATACATGACTCTGCTTAAACTGGCACACACTATTTTTTAGCGCAACGCAATCTGACTTTCAGAAATCCCTACAAAGGAATGGCCCTGACTAACATAAACTTATACCTTTCACAAATCAAATACCTCACAAAAATCTTCATTACTCGAACTACTGCAATACAGCGAGCGCCACTACTGCCAGCTAAATAAAAGATTCAAACTACGGAAGGCACTAACTACTGATAGGCATAGTTAGCAAATGGAAGATTTTAATAGAGAACAAACAATGTATTTACCTTAATAATCATAATATATATAGCAGTTCATGCCATCTAGTATTACAAATTTCAAAACTCCGCCATCTCTCTCCCCACATCCACCACTGCTGGCGGCTCACCTCCAACTGCGCAATGCTACGCGCTGTTCACGTCCAGCTGCCCAACACTACAATGGCAGACAACAATGCAAACTAGCCACAGACTGCACACAGCAGAGCCAGTGATTTTCATACAGAGAGCGCTACGTGGCGGCGGCGTTACCAGTATAAGAACCTAAACAGCCTACTTACAGTAGGTTTCGTTGGGACATCCTGGCCATCATGTGCTAAGTACAGTGTGGAAATGAGTAGAAACAGAAGTGGAGGGCTACCACTCTAAACCCCCAGCTGGATGTTTTTCATGCACACGTCTTTGCCTTAGTTAGTGCGGATATGCTCGTGTTTATTTAAAAGACTCTGACTGAAAAGTGGTGCGCCATCTGCTTCACTCTACCTTCCCCAACACTATTAAAATTTTTCCCAAAAATGCTGCATGCGAACATATTCGCACTTTGTTTAACGTGCGACTCACCGCACACTCACGCAGGCTCCCCTACCAGTAACTTACACTCACGAGTCCATTGTTAGAAGTCGTTCATACCCATCGACACGCTTCTCACTCACTCACCCAGCTCAACATTGTCATTATCTGTTTGTGTCTCTCTGTCATTGTCTCCTGTGTCACAGCCACAGTCCTCTTCGTTCTGTCCCACTACTACGCTCTCCTCTCACTGTCTCCCTCTTCCTCTCATTCCTTCCTTCCTACTTCTGTCTCTTCTCACTGTCACCATCCCTCTCTGCCTCAGTCTTCTTCTTAGCATAGATTCCGCGCTAGCAGGATCCTCTTGTTGACACATCTTCCTCCATATGGGTCTGTCAAGGGCATCTTAATAGGTAGCATTGATGAATTTCATATCGTTCTTGATACAGTTCATCCATTGTTGTCTTGCGTCTGCGACGAGGTCGTCGGCTGTTTATGTCAAGGTGTATAGATCTTGTCAACGAGTCTGCTTTATTGTGCATGACTTGCACGTGCATGTGACGGAACTAAATCGACAGATGTAAGTGTAATATCTGGAGTACCACAGGGAAGTGTGACAGGACCGTTGCTGTTAATAATACACACACATCAAAAAAAGTTTTGCATCACCTCGGTTCCGAGAGTTACCGAAACTGGAATAGAGATCAACATAAACATCATTTCCACCGTTTTTATTGCTCATGAAAACCACACATTGCATGTTGTACCACCATACAGCGAGACCTTCAGAGGTGGTGGTCCAGATTGCAGTATACACCTCTAATACCCAGTAGCACATCCTCTTGCATTGATGCATGCTTGTATTCATCGTGGCATACTATCCACAAGTTCATCAAGGCACTGTTGGTTCAGATGGTCCCACAACTCAACGGCGATTCGGCGTGAATCCCTCAGAGTTGTTGGGGGGGTCGCGTCGTCTATAAACATCCCTTTTCAATCTATCCGAGGCATGTTCGGTAGGGTTCATGTCTGGAGAACATGCTGGCCACTCTAGTCGAGCGATGTCGTTATCCTGAAGGAAGTCATTCGCAAGATGTGCACGATACCGACGCGAATTGTTGTCCATGAAGACGAATGTCTCGTCAATACGCTGCCGATATGGTTGCACTATCGGTTAGAGGATGGCATTCACATATCGTGCAGCTCCTTCCATGACCACCAGCCGCATATCTCGGCCACACATAATGCCACGCCAAAATAACAGGGAAACTCCACCTTGCTGCACTCGCTGGACAGTGTGTCTAAGGCGTTCAGCCTGACCGGGTTGCCTCCAAACACGACTCCCACGATTGCCTGGTTGAAGGCATATGCGACACTCATCGGTGAAGAGAACGTGATGCCAATCCTGAGCGGTCCATTCGGCATGTTGTTGGGACCATCTATACCGCGCTGCAAGGTGTCGTGGTTCCAAAGATGGACCTCGCCATGGACGCCGGGAGTGAAGTTGGGCATCGTGCAGCCTATTGCGAACAGTTTGAGTCGCAACACGAAGTCTTGTGGCTGCACGAAAAACATTATTCAACATGGTGGCGTTGCTGTCAAAGTACCTCCGAACCATAATCCGTAGTTATCAGTCATCCACTGCAGTAGTAGTCCTTAGGTGGCCTTAGCGAGGCATGTTATCGACAGTTCCTGTCTCTCTGTATCTACTCCATGTTCGAACAACATCGCTTTGGTTCAGTCCGAAATGCCTGGACACTTCCGTTCTTGCCTTCCTGGACACAAAGTAACAATGCGGACGCCATCGAACTGCGGTATTGACAGTCTAGGCATGTTTGAACTACAGACAACACGAGCCATGTACCTCCTTCCTGCTGGCATGCCTGGAACTGATCGGCTATCGGACCCCGTCCATCTAATAGGCACTGCTCATGCATGGTTGTTTACATATTTGGGCCGGTTTAGTGACATCTCTGAACAATCAAAGCGACTGTGTCAGTCATAAAATATCCACAGTCAACGTCTATCTTCAGGAGTTCTGGGAACCGGGGTGATGCAAAACTTTTTTGATGTGTGTATATAAATGATCTAGTAGAAAGTGTCGGATGCTCTTTAAGGCTATTCGCAGATGATGCAGTTGTCTATACCAAAGTAGCAACGCCAGAACATAGTAAGAATTTGCAGAACAACCTGCAGAGAAGTGATGAATGGTGCAGGCTCTGGCAGTTGAGCCTGAACGTAAATAAATTTAACATATTGCGCATACGTAGGAGAAGAAATACGCTACTGAACAGCTACACTATTGATGACAAACAATTGGAGACGGCGTCTGCCGCAATATATCTAAGCATAACTATTGAGAGTGACCTTAAGTGGAATGACCATATAAAACAGATAGTGGAAAAAGCAGATACCAGACTCAGATTCATCGGAAGAATCTTAAGGAAATGTAACTCATCCACGAAAGAAGTGGCCTATAAGGCGCTTGTTCTCCTGATGTTGATTGTTTATCTATCTGGGATCCCTGTCAGGTAGGACTGATGGAAGAGATAGAGAAGATCCAACGAAGAGCAGCGCGTTTCGTCACAGGATCGTTTAGCTGGCGAGAAAGCGTTAAGGATATGCTAAACAAACTCCACTAGCAGACTAACAAGAGAGGCTTTGTGCATCACGGAGAGATTTACTCCTGAAATTTCGGGACAGCACTTTTCAGGAGGAGTCGGACGACATACTACTTCCCCTCACATGCATCTCGCGTATTGACCACGAGGCGAGGATTCGAGAAATTAGAGTCAATACAGAGGCTTACAGATAATCATTCTTGCCACGCACTATTCGTGAACGGAAAAGCGTTGGAGGGATCAGACAGTGGTACCAAAAGTACCCTCAGCCACACACCATTAAGTGACTTGCGGAGTGTGATGTAGACGCAGGTGTAGACGTGTCCCTGCCATCTTAATCCGCTTTCCCGTGGTTTGCCTGAGATGGGTGCAACTCCAGCTCGTCGTCGAACGTCGACCATTGTTGCATTGTCAAATCGGGTGAGCCAAAGGGACCACGCATTTCCATCACGTGGAGAGCCTGCCTATGCTTCGTTGTCGTTGGCCAGCACTCCGACCCATGAAGATTATCCTCTGTATGGAACAGTCCCCCCACCCACCCCCCACCCCTCCGGTTCTCGGCGCTACAGTCTGGTGCCGGGCGACCGCTACGGTCACAAGTTCGAATCCTGCCTCGGGCATGGATGTGTGTCATGTCCTTAGTTTAGTCAGGTTTAAGTAGTTCTAAGTTCTAGGGAACTGATGACCTCAGAAGTTAGGTCCCTTAGTGCTCAGAGGCATTTTGAACCGGATTTTACGTGTAGAAGTACGCTAAATTTGAGCATCTGTATCTTGAAGGCGGATAAAGGTATCAAGAAAATTTTCAAGATTGTTCGAGATCGGTTTGTTCCAAATACACCGTGAAATTTTCAGCAATTTGTTGTGTGTAGCTGTCTGGGAATCACAGGCTGGGTTGTGTAGGCTGGTAACGACAAAAATATTGTAACAAATCCTTTTTTGGGTTTTTCCGAGAAACTGCCCATGAACTAATGGTGCCTCTATAAGTCCCATCAAGCCCACCGTAGACTAAATCAAATGCGAACCGGCGGTATGAGCAACGGAAAATCTCGTTTTTATGCGCGTAATTTTGTAACATATGCATAGCGATATCCTCTAGCGCTGAGTGGTTTAATCGCACACGCATTGCTCACTCATTAAAAAATTTCTCTGTTGATTTTAGTCCACAGAACAAATCTAAAGCGAATTACAACGAGATGGAATGTATTAAAGAAGTAAATTAAATTTTATTTTCACACACCACCGCGTCATTTTCTGTGTGATATACACTGTCTGATCAAAACTATCAAACATCCCTACATAATCCGAAACTAGATGTCACGAGAGTAGGACACGCCAGTATAAAATGAGATGGGGAGCACTGTGTTGTCCCCTCCAAATCCTAGAACACCATGCGCTCCACCTCGCCTTCCGCATCCACCTTCAAAAAAATGGTTCAAATGGCTTTGAGCACTATGGGACTCAACATCTTAGGTCATAAGTCCCCTAGAGCTTAGAACTACTTAAACCTAACTAACCTAAGGACATCACACACACCCATGCCCGAGGCAGGATTCGAACCTGCGACCGTAGCAGTCCCGCGGTTCCGGACTGCAGCGCCAGAACCGCACGGCCACCGCGGCCGGCCATCCACCTTCCATCCCCTACGAGCATCCTCTACGACCTTACGACCTCATCCCCTTCCCCCACCTCCTCCTTTTCGCACACTATATATTGTCCGTCGCCTTGATTCCCTCACCCCCTGGTGTCTCCCTTCCTCTCCACCCCCAGCCCGTTACCGTGCTTTTACCGTTGTGTCCCACCCTCTCTACATCTCCACACCCTCCACCTCCTTTCCCAACGCAACTTCCACCATCTACCCTTCCCGAATGATGAGCTTCGCCCTGACATCTACCCTTCCTACCAACTCTAACCCGCTCTTCCTCCTGCCCCATCCTCAGGGCTCCCTCTCCTCTCCCTCCCTTCTCCTGAGCAGCTTTCCCCTCCTCCTCCCCCTCCCTCTCTTGTGCTCCCCTTCAGTGTCTTTGCACTCCCTCCTGCCTTGTCTTCCATCTTCATCTCCTGCCCCACCTGTCTCCTGCCTCTTTGTACAACTGCTGACGCCCCCTACTCTTTTCATCACACCCCCTCCTCTGTTGCACCTTGCTCTCCCCTCCTTTTCCATCCTCTCCGGCCGTCTTCATTGTCTGTGCTCCAAGTGGCTTTCAAGTGTCCTGAAGTGTTTTTAATACTGTGGCCAACTATTAACGTGTGCGTGTGACTTCAGTGTCCTTTTTGCGTTCTACGAATTGCCAACTGTGTTTTTTAACTTTATGTCGACTACTTTAATTGTCCCCCCACGAACGTCTCCCTGTCAGTGTATTTTTACCCCCATTCTCTCCCCTTACTCTGTTGTATGTCCCCCTTTTTTATCGCCATATATGTAACGTTTTATTCTTGTATTGATTGCCATGTCACTCGGCTGAAGAGCGACGGACTGTGCCACTGACAGCCCTACCTGGTCCATATGGGACAGGGGAATAAAATCACAATAAAGAAAAAAAACTGTGTTGTCAGCAGAGAAGCAGTAACATCAGAGCGGGTCGGAAAGGAGAGCTCAGTGATGTCATCATTGGATGTCACTCGAGCAACAGATCCATCAGACATTTCAGCCCTTCTAAAACTGCCAGACTGTAGGTGATGTTTCAAGAAGCTGTGCAGAACGGTTCCAGTGGAATCAAATTTGGTGTTGGTGATGTGGTTATGTAGTGACACAATGCGAAGGAACAACCACAGCTAAAGCAAGACCAACGAAACTCTCGTTAGTTTCAAAGAGTTGTCAGCACTACAGCTAGCACAATGACTGTACTCAGAGGACTAGAAAGAATGGGGTACAGAGGTTGTGAGCTTTCAAATAACTATGCACCCTTTGACTCAAAGTTGCAATATTAAAAGTTTTAGCTGGTTTCGTTGTCTAGGGGCGGGGATATCTAGTTTCCACATTACAAGCCAAATACTGCTGAGTCTACAGTATACAATATGACTATACACATGAATCGAATGGTGAAAGGTTGCTATCACTCAGCAATTGCGAATTTAGAACGTAAAAAAGACGTTTATAAATGAAAGATTGCAATTAAATAAAATCCGCAGGTACTATCTTAACGACTTTAAATGATGAGTACGATAGTAGAAGTACTTTCGAGAATGTGATATATTTCTGCAAAACACTTGTTGGTGTCGATGGATTGGTGTCGATGGTCCAGCAGTTAAATAAACTACAGGCCATTAAAATTGCTACACGACGAAGATGGCGTGCTACAGACGCGAAATTTAACCGACAGGAAGAAGATGCTGTGATATGCAAATGATTAGCTTTTCAGAGCATTAATACAGGGTTGGCGCCGGTGGCGACACCTACAACGTCCTGACATGAGGAAAGTTTCCAATCGATTTCTCATACACAAACAGCAGTTGACCGGCGTTGCCTGGTGAAACGTTGTTGTGATGGCTCGTGTAAGGAGGAGAAATGCGTACCATCACGTTTCCGACTTTGATAAAGGTCGGATTGAAGCCTATCGCGACATTGCTGATCGCGTTGGTCGAGATCCAATGACTGTTAGCACAATATGGAATCGGTGGGTTCAGGAGGGTAATAGGGAACGCCGGGCTGCATCCCAACGGCCTCGTATCACTAGCAGTCGAGATGACATCCATCTTATCCGCATGGCTGCAACGGATCGTGCAGCCACGTCTCGATCCCTGAGTCAACAGATGGGGTCGTTTGCTAGACAACAACCATCTGCACGAACAGTTTGACGACGTTTGCAGCAACATGAACTGTCAGCGGTTACCCCTGACGCTGCATCACAGACAGGAGCGCCTGCGATGGTGTACTCAAAGACGAACCTGGGTGCACGAATGGCAAAACGTCATTTTTTCGGATGAATCCAGGTTCTGTTTACAGGATCATGATGGTCGCATCCGTGATTGGCAACATCGCAGTGAACGCACATTGGAAGCGTGTATTCGTGATAGCCATACTGGCGTATCACCCGGCGTTATGGTATGGGGTGCCATTGGTTACACGTCTCGGTCACCTCTTGTTCGCACTGACGGCACTTTGAACAGTGGACGTTACATTTCAGATGTGTTACGATCCGTGGCTCTACCCTTCATTCGATCCCTGCGAAACCCTACATTTCAGCAGGATAATGCACGACCGCATGTTGCAGGTCCAGTACGGGCCTTTCTGGATACAGAAAGTGTTCGACTGCTGCCCTGGCCAGCACATTCTCCAGATCACTCACCAACTGAAAGCGTCTGGTCAATGGTGGCCGAGCAAGTGGCTCGTCACAATACGCCAGTCACTACTCTTGATGAACTGTGGTATCGTGTTGAAGCTGCATGTGCAGCTGTACCTGTACATGCCAACCAAGCTCTGTTCGACTCAATGTCCAGCCGTATCAAGGCCGTAATTACGGCTAGAGGTGGTTGGGGTATTGATTTCTCAGGATCTATGCACCCAAATTGCGTGAAAATATAATCACTTGTCAGTTCTAGTATAATATATTTGTCCAATGAATACCCGTTTATCATCTGCATTTCTTCTTGGTGTAGCAATTTTAATGGCCAGTAGTGTATTTTATATCACTCAACAGCAGTGATCAAGAACAAAACAAATGTTCAGTATTATTTAATTAATTTCAATGTGCTGAAGACATAAAATAATTTTTATTTGGTACAAACTCCGTCATATGGTAGATGCAGACAATTTCACAGGTTTCACACTCAGGTTGTCACGTAATCGTGACTTATTTAGTTTCATAATCGTGAAAAACATCTTTTACTCGTCGTAATATTGTAATATTTTCGAAATTTCATTATGAAGACGTGGAAACTCTGCCTAAGAAGAGCAGTGTAGACGTCCTAGGCAATTTTAACGTAAAAGGACGTGTCATTAAAATGGGAATTACCTTGTAGGTCAGTCAGTTACATCTGCATATGCACAGGGGCTCTTTCATCTGAAACGACAAGTGGTCTCGAAAATAGCTTGAAAACATATGAAAGATTGGCAGTGTCTTCAAAACGTTTAGAAAGCTATCCTTGTACTTCTTTCAAGGCTCTAAGCACTATGGGACTTAACATCTGAGGTCATCAGTCCCCTAGATTAGAACCTAAGGACATCACACACATCCATGCCCGAGGCAGGATTCGAACCTGCGACCTCAGCAACAGCGCGGTTCCGGACTGAAGCGCCTAGAACATCACGGTCACAGCGGCCGGCTCTTTCAAGGCCACAATGAATTCCTCACACCTCGCTTTTTCTTTAACTTCAGTCAGCTTAAGGAACTGGACTGTATCAGAATGCGTCCCTTTTTCTTTTGAAATGCACCCCCATCAAATTAGAAAGAAGTTGTTTGTCACGTTGCAGTTCCTTACTGTGCGCACTGTGCAATCAAGTCCACTTAAAATGCGATGTCTGGTTCAAATGGCTCTGAGCACTATGGGACTTAACATCTGACGACATCAGTCCCCTAGAACTTAGAACTACTTAAACCTAACTAACCCAAGGACATCACACACATCCATGCCCGAGGCGGGATTCGAACCTGCGACCGTAGTGGTCGTGTGGTTCCAGACTGAAGCGCCTAGAACCGCTCGGCCACACCGGCCGGCTTACGATGTCTGCAATCAATTCCGGATATTCTAATTTTAGATCATGTGCTCCATTTGCTTAATAAATTCTACAAAAGCGAGTTTTAAATCGAAAAATCGTTCCATACATGTCGCTTGACTTTAATAACGTACTTTACAGTAATTTATAAATTCTCCTTACTCGTACTTCAACTCCATCGAAAAGTGTTGCAACTGGCAATGAAATAATACACGCGACTTAAAGAAATTCGTACCACTAGTATCTTCATATGCTCCACGTCTCCAAACTTAGCAAGGAGTGCTTCTTGATGTACAAAACAACGAAGCCTATTTGTCAGTCGTTGTAATTTTTCGTTCTGTCATTGTGAACAAATTCTTTAAATTCTTTCTGTATGGTACTGTACTGTCGCTTCATAGTATAATTGAAGCAACTGTCCAATGTATACTGAGAATTCTCATCGCTCTCTTCTGTCATTACCATTCTTTTTTAAAGGCTTGTGGCGATAGATATGGCGCGCCGGGTAGCCGCACGGTCTCGGCCGAGTTGCCGCGATTCGCGCGGCTCTTCCCGCCGGAGGTTCGAGTCCTCCCTCGGGCGTGGGCGTGTGTGTTGTCCTTAGCCTAAGTTAGATTAAGTAGTGTGTGAGCCTAGGGTCCGATGACCTCAGCAGTTTGGTCCCATAGGAACCTGCCACAAATTTCCAAATTTCTTACGATAGATCGCTGGACTGCCTCTTTCTGTGCAAACAGCAACTGCAGCTATGAACGTCCTTTGTACCACAAACAAATAACAAAGGGTAAATACCGATGACACCACAATTCTGCCGAACTGAAGAGAGTCTATGGTAACCGCAAAAAGCCGCACCTCAGCGCCAAATGAAATGTCACGTTTTTCCGGGCGCTTCCGGGAAGGTTAGAGGAAAACCGAGACAGTCCGGGCCTTGGCACGCATGCCGCCCGCACGCGTGGAGTCTGGCACGCCTAGATGCCGCCCTGCACGTGACTTCGCGCAACTTCAAAAAAATACTCTTTTTAATTTATTGTATCAAATCTTTCCCGCAGAATTTAAGGCGAAGAAGTCTTAGACCGCAAGTTACTGTGGTTATTTGTTACGTAATATAATGGAACAAGGAAATATTTATTGAAAACACTAGCTGTGTTACTTAATTACGTAGCATCGCTGAAACAAAATCTGCAGTTTGCTAATGAAACAGACCATAAAACCCCATCCTCCAGGCGCACACATCGCGCCTACACAAGCCATCTTCCAAACTTGATCCTGCAAACTGGATCTTAACCATGTGTATAGAAACCAACAAAATGTCATTCAGCGCTAGTGTCTCAGAGCATTTACTGATGAACTAAAGTTAAGACAAACCGTGAAAAAGTGGTTTTACTAAAATACAAAAATGGTTCAAATGGCTCTAAACACTATGGGACGTAACATCCGATGTCATCAGTCCCCTAGACTTAGAACTACTTAAACCTAACTAACCTAAGGACATCACACACGTCCATGCCCGAGGCAGGATTCGACCCTGCGACCGTAGCAGCAGCGCGGTTCCGAACTGAAGCGCCTAGTACCGCTCGGGCACAGCACTAAAATTCAACACTATGGTATAAAAAGTGTGCAACATGTTTGTATAGTGCAAATGAATCATTGAAACCACAGGTGTGCAGCTCATCAATTAAACAAAACTAAGATTTTTTAAATGGACAGCCTGCATCCGCATTAACCACCCACCACTAGGTAGCACATAAACCGGTTGCATGCAATGAAATGTAAAAACGACTGTGATTTTGGACATAATCAGGGTATTTCTTACACCTACCACTTGAACTTCAGATGAACTAATAGGTAAGAAGACTCTTTTAAAATACAGTACTCACTTCGTTACACAATAAACAGTACAGCTGTAAAACACAATTGGGAATGTGACTATACCATCTACACTAATGCTCATAAATTAAGGATAATTGGAGAATGTGATTCAAAATGGTTCAAATGGCTCTGAGCACTATGGGACTTAACATCTATGGTTATCAGTCCCCTAGAACTTAGAACTACTTAAACCTAACTAACCCAAGGACGTCACACAACACCCAGTCATCACGAGGCAGACAAAATCCCTGACCCCGCCGGGAATCGAACCCGGGAACCCGGGCGCGGGAAGCGAGAACGCTACCGCACGACCACGAACTACGGACAGAATGTGGTGCCACACAACGTGGCACTACACTTAACTGGCGCTAATAGAATAGGCACATAGGGAACACACACGACACAGATCTGTAAGTCCACGGTATTGGCGATAAGTTGAGGAAACCGTCCCGAAACACATGTGCTACAAAACGCCACTGTTTTCTGAGCATGTACCCCGACATCAATATGGGACATGATCACCATGCACTCGTACACAGGCCGCACAACCGGTTGGCATACTCTGGATCAGGTGGTTGAGCAGCTGCTGGGGTATAGGCTCCCATTCTTGCACCAGTGCCTGTCGGAGCTCCTGAAGTGTCCTAGGTGTTTGAAGACATGCAGCGGTATGTGAACTGAGAGCATCCCAGACGTGCTCGATGGGGTTTAGATCTGGAGAGCAGGCAGGCCACTCCATTCGCCTGACATATTCTGTTTCAAGGTACTCCTTCACGATGGCAGCTCGGTGGGGCCGTGCGTTGTCATCCATGAGAAGGAAGGTGGGACCCATTGCACCCCTGAAAAGGCGGACTTACTGGTGCAAAATGACGTCCCGATACACCTAAGCTGTTACAGTTCCTCTGTCAAAGATATGCAGGGGTGTACGTGCACCAATCATAATCCCGCCTCACACCATCAAACCACGACATCCATACAGGCCCCTTTCAAGGACATTAATGGTTTGGTATCAGGTTCCTGGTTCAGGCCAGATGAAAACCCGGCGAGAATCACTGTTCAGACTATACCTGGACTTGTCCGTGAACATAACTTGAGACCACTGTTCCAATGACCTTGTACTGTGTTCTTGACACTAGGCTTTACGGGCTTTCCTGTGACCAGGGATCAGTGGAATGCACCTTACAGGTCTCCGGGCGAATAAACCATGTCTGTTCAGTCGTCTGTAGACTGTGTGTCTGGAGACAACTGTTCCAGCGGCTGCGGGAAGGTCCCGAGCAAGGTAACCTGCAGTACTCCGTGGCCGTCTGCGGGCACTGATGGTGAGACAACAGTCTTCTTGTGGTGTTGTACACTGTCTGCTGGAATCGTTACTATAATCTTGAGATCACACTTTGTGGCACCTGCTGTGTTTGACCAGCCTCTAGTCGCCCTAGTATTCTACCTCTCATATGTGTTCTTTGAGCCATTTTCAACACACAGTCACCATTAGCACGTCTGAGAACGTCTGCACAGTTACTCGCAGCACCGTACTCTGACATGCACCAACACACCTCTGCATATGTGGACTGCTGCCAGCGCCACCGTGCCACGACCGCAGGTCAAATGCACCGCATGGTCACACCCCGAGGTGATTTAAACCTGCAAACCGCCCACCAGAGCGGTGTTTCACCATGTATCCGCATTATCCTTAATTTATGAGCATGAGTGTATATAGAAATTGACATGAATTATGTAATGTGTTGGATTCAGGTACGAAAATGCTGATTCCTGGTTATATATTTTATGTTATTTGATGACGGTGTACATCAAGCTAGCTTCGTATGCTATTTTTTAGGTCTGAAGGTCACAGATGAGGCAAATTAAGTGATTAATAAAGTTTTTGTGATAAATGACTGTATTTATAACAAAACAAATATTTCCTAGATCCATGTGAAATCTTGTTGTGAATATGGTGCAAGTCGTGAATACCATGTGTCTTAATACGTATCGGAATGGTTGCATCGACAACCTTGTACCACATCGACTTGGCATCTGTTGTTAGTTGATGGTCATTAATATTTTTCCAGATCTCAGCTCGGCTCAAAAGAGAGTGCTTGCTTGGAGATGATGTTTTCGCGAAGTGGCCGTACCATTTTCTTACAGCCAAATTTCGCGTTCAAGGAGTCGTTCATACAGGGGAAACACACAAACACACCGTCGTTTGACCATCTAACAGACTCACGTATGGACGGTCTAGTGATAAGCATCCCCGGCGTAAAGAAACAACTGAAAGAGTTGAAAGGAAATAAGTCACCGGATCCGGTTGGAAACATAGTTCGGTTTTTCAAAGAGTACTCTACGTCATGGACTCCATACCTAGCGCCGGCCAATGTGGCCGAGCGGTTCTAGGCGCATCAGTCTGGAACCGCGCTGCTGCTACAGTCGCAAGTTCGAATCATGCCTCGGGCATGGATGTGTGTGAAGTTCTTAGTTAGGTTTAAGTAGTTCTAAGGCTAGGGGACTGATGACCTCAGATGTTAAGTCCCATGGTGCTTAGAGCAATTTGAACCTTACCTAGCTTGTACTTATCGCGAATCTCTCGCCCAGCACGAAGTCCCAAGCGACTGGAAAAGAGCGCAGAAGGTAAAAGAACGGACCCGCAGAATTACAGACCCATATCCCTAACTTCGGTCTGCCGCAGAATCTTTGAACATATTCTCTGTTCGAATATATTAAACTTTCTTGAGACTGGTTTTAGAAAGCATCGTTCGTGCGAAACTCAGCTTGTCCTTTTCATCCATGATATACTGTGAACTATGGATGAAGGGCAACAGGCAGATTCCATATTTCTAGATCTCCGGAAAGCATTTAACACGGTGCCCAATTGCAGGCTGTTAACGAAGGTACGAGCCTATGGAATAAGTTGAGAGATATGTTGGTGGCTCGTTCTTCAGTAGTAGAAACCAGTCTGTCCATCACAGAAAAGGGCATCGTCAGGAGTGCCCCAGGTGTGTGTGTGTGACGACCACTGTTGTTCTGGGAAAGAGTGGTTCATCTGTAAAGAAGACCGCATATAGGATGCCGGTGCGACCTCTTCTTGGGTACTGCTCGACTGTTTGGGATCTGTAAAAGCCTTGATTGAAGGAAGACATCGGAGCAATTCAGAGGCGGGCTGCTAGATTTGTTACAGGTAGGTTCGAACAACACGTAAGTGTTACGGAATTGCTTCGGGAACTCAAATGGGAATCCCTAGAGGGAAGGCGATATTCTTTTCGAGAAACACTTTTGAGAGAATTTAGAGAACCTATATTTGAAGCTGACTGCCGAACGATTCTGCTCTCGCCAAGATACATCGAGCATAAGGACCATGAAGATAAAATTCGAGAAATTCGAGACTGTAAGTAGGTTGTTTAGGTTTTCATGTTGGTAACGCCACGTAGCGCTCTGTATGAAAAGCACTGACTGTGCTGTGTGCTGTCTGTGGCTGGTTGGACTCATTGTTGGAATATTCGCTTGTGTAGTGTTGGGCAGTTGGATGTGAACAGCCTGTAGCGTTGTGCAGTTGGAGGTGAGCTGCCAGCAGTGGTGGATGTGGGGAGAGAGATGAGAGATGCCAGAGTTTTGAGAGGTTACTATAAGCGGTCGATCTGGACGTGTGTCCGCCAGAAAAAGGAAATTTGTAAAGATGGAGGTCATGAATTATTTGCTAACTATGCCTATCAGTGGTTAGTGCCTTCAGTAGTTAGAATCTTTTATTTAGCTGGCAGTATCGGCAATCGCTGTATTGCCGTAGTTCGAGTAACGAAGATTTTTGTGAGGTAAGTAATTCATGAAAGGTATAGGTTATTGTTAGCCAGGGCCATTCTTTTGTAGGGATTTTTGAAAGTCAGATTGCATTGCACTTAAAAATATTGTGTGTCAGTTTAGTGATGATCAGAATAAGTAAAGAGAAAACTGTTTGAGTGCATTGAGTTTTGCTCAGCTGTCTGAAAATCAAATAACGTAGAAGTTTACTAGCACAGTCATTCATAATGTTTGTAAGGAATTGTTTCAAGAGGTATATAGACAGTTGTTTTTCCCTAGCTCAGTGTGCTGTTGGAAAGGAAAGGAAATGACCAGTAGTGGCACAGAGTACCCTCCGCCATGCACCGTCCTGTGGCTTGCGCAGTAGCTATGCAGATGTAGATGTACAGTCCTCAGTTTATGCAGCTACTCTCAATTATTGCCGCTTTAAAGAAATTAAGTTATATTAACAAGTGCTATATGCCTTTCGCAGCTGGTATACAAGGTGCATTCAAGTTCTAATGCCTCCGATTTTTTTTTTTCTAATTAACTACTCACCCGAAATCGATGAAACTGGCGTTACTTCTCGACGTAATCGCCCTGCAGACGTACACATTTTTCACAACGCTGACGCCATGATTCCATGGCAGCGGCGAAGGCTTCTTTAGGAGTCTGTTTTGACCACTGGAAAATCGCTGAGGCAATAGCAGCATGGCTGGTGAATGTGCGGCCACGGAGAGTGTCTTTCATTGTTGGAAAAAGCCAAAAGTCACTACGAGCCAGGTCAGGTGAGTAGGGAGCATGAGGAATCCAAAGTTGTTATCACGAAGAAACTGTCGCGTAACGTTAGCTCGATGTGCGGGTGCGTTGTCTTGGTGAAACAGCACACGTGCAGCCCTTCCCGGACGTTTTTGTTGCAGTGCAGGAAGGGATTTGTTCTTCAAAACATTTTCGTAGGATGCACCTGTTACCGCAGTGCCCTTTGGAACGCAATGGGTAAGGAGTACGCCCTCGCTGTCCCAGAACATGGACACCATCATTTTTTCAGCACTGGCGGTTACCCAAAATTTTTTTGGTGGCTGTGAATCTGTGTGCTTCCATTGAGCTGACTGTTTCTGGATTGAAAAATGGCATCCACGTCTCATCCATTGTCACAACCGACGAAAAGAAAGTCCCATTCGTCCTGTCGTTGCTCGTCAACATTGCTCGGCAACACGCCACACGGGCAGCCGTGTGGTTGTCCGTCAGCATTCGTGGCACCCACCTGGATGACACTTTTCGCATTTTCAGGTCGTCATGCAGGATTGTGTGCACAGAACCCACAGAAATGCCAACTCTGGAGGCGATCTGTTCAACGGTCATTCGGCGATCCCCCAAAACAATTCTCTCCACTTTCTCGATCATGTCATCAGACCGGCTTCTGTGAGCCCGAGGTTGTTTTGGTTTGTTGTCACACGATGTTCTGCCTTCATTAAACTGTCGAACCCACAAACGCACTTTCGGCACATCCATAACTCCATCACCACATGTCTCCTTAAACTGTCGATGAATTTCAACTGGTTTCACACCACGCAAATTCAGAAAACGAATGATTGCACGCTGTTCAAGTAAGGAAAACGTCGCCATTTTAAGTATTTAAAACAGTTCTCATTCTCGCCGCTGGCGGTTGTATTCCATCTGCCGTACGGTGCTGCCATCTCTGGGTCGTATTGACAATGAATGCGGCCTCATTTTAAAACAATGCACATGTTTATATCTCTTTCCAGTCCGGAGAAACAAAATCGGAGGCCTTAGAACTTGAATGCACCTCGTATAGTTCATACAAACAGACGTGAATGCGGTAAACAAGATGCGCAGTAGATCCAGCTGAGTGAGTCGCCAGCGTCGGACGTATTGTAATCGATCGCTCCAATAGTAAGTACTGTGAGAGAACAGAGTACAAAGCCAGTTACAGGGCTACGTAATGCACAGTAAAACACGCGAAGTGGCTGTAAATGTGTACCGGTTTATGCAGAAACAAGCTGTGCTAAATGGTGCATTGAGACTAAAATCCACATTCATACGAGTGGCATGGGTAACTGCTGTCTCATTTACTTCCGTTCGGCGAATCAAGAGAGAACTGTAAAGCGTCCAGGCTGGTAAATCCTCGACAGTTTTCAACACATCGCAGGGAGATACTGAGAAGATCTTGTAATGACAGTTTAGACCACTTAAACGAGCTAGTCGTTCGCCGCATGGTGAATAGTGAGATTAACACGTAATCTACTACCTCATACTGTTCTCGTCATAGACAATGCCTTGCTACAGTAGGCAACTGACTTTTGTTCCAAACTCAAACTCCACGAGGGAAGAAATGATGGCTTGGTTAACAGAAAGGTAATTCCTTTCTACCAAGATATCCTGAGACACCAGTAGTATTTATTCATCAAAATGATCAAACCGGGCCACATCTCTTATCACTGTTAGTTGGTGATGACGCAACCAGCCATAAATTTTATTTTAGTGCAATAACCGGTTTCGGACTACCATGCCCATCTTTAGATGCCTATTTTTTTTCATTACACAGATGTTTTGGTGAGCAGCATGTTGTTTGCTCCACACTGCACAAGAATATTTGAGTAGTTAGTACCACTTTATCAGTTGCTTGTCCGCAGCTCATGGTCTCGCGGTCTCGCGTACCGACCACGGGGTACAGGGTTCGATTCCCGGCGGGGTCAGGGATTTTCACCTGCCTCGAGATGACTGGGTGTTGTTGTGTCGTCTTCATCATCATCATCCATCCCCATTACAGTCGGAGGGAGGCAATGGCAAACCACCTCCGCTAGGACCTTGCCTAGTAAGGCGGTGCGGGTCTCCTGCATCGTCGAGGAGTATGGGACTTCATCATCATCATATCAGTTGCTTCATTAATAAAAATACAATAAAGTGCTTGCATTTTTCATATATATGATGGAAAATAGTTGTGTTTACTTACATAGGTTCCAGTAGGTGGCGATTTGTTTTGTTGTGGTCGGTGTGATTTTCTAGCTCGATGTGTATGTTCCGGAATTCCACCACAGCACACATACTGCAAATAAACTACTGTGGCACACTTAATAATATTCTTAAAATGCGTGTAGAGCATCGCACATATGTTGTACACTTCTTGTGTACAATGCAAAGATTATTACTAAGCAAAGATCCATTCTTTAAATATTGATCAAGGATGTAAACAGAGCAAAGATGATGTGTGGGATGTGCAAAATGTAACACGTTAATGACAGAAGAATGTTTGCGCCTTAAATGTGTACTTATTATTAAAGGACAGTAGGATTTTAGTGGAACTATTTTTTACTGTCAGTGGAAATTATTGAGAAATACTTCAAAGCCAACGGTCTGCTTATCATAAAGTAAACATATAAGTACAAACATTTATATGTACATATATATGATTGTCACTACAGTTCATAAGTTAATTGCAGGCAACACAAAATTAAAAAGCTGCTCATCATGGTAGTTTATATTTATACAATTATATACTGGCAGGAATTTGTGGTAAGTTCCTATGGGACCTGTTGAGGTCAGCGGTACTTAGGCTTTTCTTTTGTCTACTGACTGGTTTGATGCGGCCCGCCACGAATTCCTTTCCTGTGTTAACCTCTTCATCTCAGAGTAGCACTTGCAACCTACGTCCTCAATTATTTGCTTGACGTATTCCAATCTCTGTCTTCCCCTACAGTTTTTGCCCTCTACAGCTCCCTCTAGTACCACGGAAGTCATTCCCTCATGTCTTAGCAGATGTCCTATCATCCTGTCCCTTCTCCTTGTCAGTGTTTTCCACATATTCCTTTCCTCTCCGATTCTGCGTAGAACCTCCTCATTCCTTACCTTATCAGTCCACCTAATTTTCAACATTCGTCTATAGCACCACATCTCAAATGCTTCGATTCTCTTGTGTTCCGGTTTTCCCACAGTCCATGTTTCACTACCATACAATGCTGTACTTCAGACGCACATCCTCAGAACTTTCTTCCTCAAATTAAGGCCGGTGTTTGATATTAGTAGACTTCTCTTGGCCAGAAATGCCTTTTTTGTCATAGCGAGTCTGCTTTTGATGTCCTCCTTGCTCCGTCCGTCATTGGATATTTTACTGCGTAGGTAGCAGAATTCCGTAACTTCACTGACTTCGTGACCATCAATCCTGATGTTAAGTTTTTCGCTGTTCTCATTTCTACTACTTCTCATTACCTTCGTCTTTCTCCGATTTACTCTCAAACCATACTGTGTACTCATTAGACTGTTCATTCCGTTCAGCAGATCATTTAATTCTTCTTCACTTTCACTCAGGATAGCAATGTCATCAGCGAATCGTATCATTGATATGTTTTCACCTTGTATTTTAATTCCACTCCTGAACCTTTCTTTTATTTCCATCATTGCTTCCTCGATGTACAGATTGAAGAGTAGGGGCGAAAGGCTACAGCCTTGTCTTACACCCTTCTTAATACGAGCACTTCGTTCTTGATCGTCCACTCTTATAATTCCCTCTTGGTTGTTGTACATATTGTATATGACCCGTCTCTCCCTATAGCTTACCCCTACTTTTTTCAGAATATCGAACAGCTTGCACCATTTTATATTGTCGAACGCTTTTTCCAGGTCGACAAATCCTATGAAAGTGTCTTGATTTTTCTTTAGCCTTGCTTCCATTATTAGCCGTAACGTCAGAATTGCCTCTCTCGTCCCTTTACTTTTCCTAAAGCCAAACTGATCGTCACCTAGCGCATTCTCAATTTTCTTTTCCATTCTTCTGTATATTATTCTTGTAAGCAGCTTCGATGCATGAGCTGTTAATCTGATTGTGCGATAATTCTCGCACTTGTCAGCTCTTGCCGTCTTCGGAATTGTGTGGATGATGCTTTTCCGAAAGTGAGATGGTATGTCGCCAGACTCATATATTCTACACACCAACGTGAATAGTCGTTTTGTTGCCACTTCCCCCAATGATTTTAGAAATTCTGATGGATGTTATCTATCCCTTCTGCCTTATTTGACCGTAAGTCCTCCAAAGCTCTTTTAAATTCCGATTCTAATACTGGATCCCCTATCTCTTCTAAATCGACTCGTGTTTCTTCTTCTATCACATCAGATAAATCTTCACCCTCATAGAGGCTTTCAATGTATTCTTCCCACCCATCTGCTCTCTCCTCTGCATTTAACATTGGAATTCCCGTTGCACTCTTAATGTTACCACTGTTGCTTTTAATGTCACCAAAGGTTGTTTTGACTTTCCTGTATGCTGAGTCTGTCCTTCCGACAGTCATACCTTTTTCGATGTCTTCACATTTTTCCTGCAGCCATTTCGTCTTAGCTTCCCTGCACTTCCTATTTATTTCATTCCTCAGCGACTTGTATTTCTGTACTCCTGATTTTCCCGGAACATGTTTGTACTTCATCCTTTCATCAATCAACTGAAGTATTTCTTCTGTTACCCACGGTTTCTTCGCAGCTACCTTCTTTGTACCTATGTTTTCCTTCCCAACTTCTGTGATGGCCCTTTTTAGAGATGTCCATTCCTCTTCAACTGTACTGCCTACCGCGCTATTCCTTATTGTTGTATCTATAGCGTTAGAGAACTTCAAACGTATCTCGTCATTCCTTAGTACTTCCGTATCCCACTTGTTTGCGTATTGATTCTTCCTGACTAATGTCTTGAACTTCAGCCTACTCTTCATCACTACTATATTGTGATCTGAGTCTATATCTGCTCCTGGGTACGCCTTACAATCCAGTATCTGATTTCGGAATCTCTGTCTGACCATGATGTAATCTAATTGAAATCTTCCCGTATCTCCCGGCCTTTTCCAAGTATACCTCCTCCTCTTGTGATTCTTGAACAGGGTATTCGCTATTACTAGCTGAAACTTGTTACAGAACTCAATTAATCTTTCTCCAGTCGCCCATGACTATTAGATTTTCGTCCCCCTTTACATACTGCATTACCCTTTCAATATCCTCATACACTTGCTCTATCTGTTCATCTTCAGCTTGCGACGTCGGCTTACACACTACTTAATCTAACTTAAATTAACTTACGCGAAGGACAACACACACACCCATGCGCGAGGGAGGACTCGAACGTACGAAGGGCGGGGGGGGGGGGGGGGGGAAGCCGCGCAAACTGTGGAAAGGCGCCTGAGACCTCGCGGCTACCCGCTCGGCATTTATATACTGGTTTCTTAAACTGCAGTGGTGTGACTGTGGTAAGACTCCCTCCATGCTACCAAGGATTGAATCATATTGAGCTGATGTAGGTAAGAGCAAAAAGCTGCGTTTCTGAACGTAGTGCGACGTTTAGAATGGAGCCGTTGTTAACACAGGACCAAGCGCTGGAGATTACCATAAATGTGAGAAGTTACACACTCTCGAGTAGTGACAGTCAGAGTGATGGAAGCAATACTGATTCCTCAAGTGAAGATGAAAGTGAATCAACTGGCACTACCAGTCGAAGTGAAACAGGTATGGTTACTGAAAGTGAAGAAAGGTAGGCTGGAGTATTTTCTGAATGTATTTTGTGTGCAGAAATAGTGACAGTGAAACATCCGTAGTATTACGTCAAACGATGAACTGCATTATTTGTAACGTACAATTGTCTCTGTTACTCTAGAGATGTGTGTACGTTTTCTTATGTAAGCGAATCCATATTCAAATGGTTCTAATGTCTCTGAGCACTAGGGGACTTAACATCTGAGGTCATCAGTCTCCTAGAAGTTAGAACTACTTAAACCTAACTAAAGCCGGCCGGTGTGACCGAGAGTTTCTAGGCGCTTCAGTCTGGAACCGCGCGAACGCTACGGTCGCAGGTTCAAATCCTGCCTGGGGCATGAATTTGTGTGATGTCCTTAGGTTAGTTGGGTTTAAGTAGTTCTAAGTTCTAGGGGAATGATGATCTCAGATGTTTAGTGCTCAGAGCCATTTGAACCATTCGAAACCTAACTAAGCTAAGGACATCTCACAGATGCATGCCCGAGGCATGATTCGAACTTGAGGCCGTAGCGGTCGCGCGGTTCCAGACTGAAGCGCCTAGAGCCGCTCGGTCACAGTGGCCGGCGAATCCATATTGTTAAGATAAATACCTTCTGTGCAAAAGCATATCCGTGGAGGGCCTGTAACATTATCTCTGTCAAGTAAATGTAAAAACATCTTTGTACCTGTTTTTGTATTTTAGTTATTCTCGATGCGTACTGTGCACTGAAAGTTGGGAATGATGTTTAACATGCGTGAAACTCTGAACAAATGGACCATAAGAAAACTGTAAGTACAAGTTTTTACAAATTCGACACGAACCACAATTAAAAATCGATAATTAACTACAAATTGAGCGTTTTTTATACATTGCAGTAAAGTAAACAAAAGAAAGGGGAACCTCACACATCAAAAACATTACGATAAAATGCCATAGTAAAAAGAAATAAACACTTGAACATGGGAATCATTTCCCGAAACGCGTCGTGTAAAACATAAATAAACGAAAATCTTGACTGGTAGCAGAAAGTTATTTATAAACCCATCGTTTTCACCGTTGCAGGCTTTCAAAATTGGTTCAAATGGCTCTGAGCACTATGGGACTTAACATCTGAGGTCATCAGGCCCATTCGAACTTAGAAATACTTAAACCTAACTAACCTAAGGACATCACACACATCCATGCCCGAGGCACGAGTCGAACCTGCGACCGTAACAGTCACGCGGTTCCAGACTGCAGCGCCTAGAACCGCTCGGCCACACTGGCCGGCGCAGGCTTTCAAGGAAATTATTAAATAATGGACAAAATCAGTCGTCTTAACACAGAAGCTACTGTTTACGGCCAAACTGTACTTTTCACATGGCTATGCTTGTAAAATAAAGCCGCTTACATTTTGTTACGAACAGTCGTGTCGCCCCTAACCGCGTTGCTCGTCCGCCCTGCGCAAACAAGTGGCCGCGTCTGTTCACATCAGGTGTACCTCGGGGACTTGGTGGCTGCTCTTCTTATCTGCGTCCGTCCTCGGTTTCTGAGTGGTCAGCGCGATAGAATGTCAATCCTAAGGGCCCGGGTTCGGTTCCCGGCTGGGTCGGAGATTTTCTCCCCTCAGGGACTGGCTGTTGTGTTGTCCTTATCATCATTTCATCCTCATCATCATTTTATCAAAAATGGCTCTGAGCACTATGGGACTCAACTGCTGAGGTCATTAGTCCCCTAGAACTTAGAACTAGTTAAACCTAACTAACCTAAGGACATCACAAACATCCATGCCCGAGGCAGGATTCGAACCTGCGACCGTAGCGGCCTTGCGGTTCCAGACTGCAGCGCCTTTAACCGCACGGCCACTTCGGCCGGCATCATTTCATCCTCATCATCGGCACGCAAGTCGCCCAATGTGGCGTCAACTGAAATAAGACTTGCACTTGGCGGCCGAACTTCACCGAGTGGCGCCTCCCGGTCAGTAATGCCATACGATCATTTCATTTTCAAATACAGGGCTACTACACTGTCCAGTCACGTTAATGTATGACCAACGTGTCCGCCCCCGGTAGCTGAGTGGTCAGCGCGACAGAATGTCAATCCTAAGGGCCCGGGTTCTGTTCCCGGATGGGTCGGAGATTTTTCTCCGCTCAGGGACTGGGCGTTGTGCTGTCCTAATCGTCATCATTTCATCCCCATCGACACGTAAGTCGCCGAAGTGGTGTCAAATCGAAAGACTTGCACCCGGCGAACGGTCTACCCGACGGGAGGCCCTAGACACACGACATTTATTTATCGTGTCTGCGAGAGCCGGCTCCCTATGCTGTGACAGCCATATCCTGGAGTTGCACGACGGGCGTATTCCTGCTGTCTTGGCTGGTGGACGGGGCCGCATACACCGTCCGTGACTGGCTTCAGCGGATGTGGGAACGACGGTGAGCGAAGTTTTTGTGGACGTTCAGTGTTGGTCAGGATTAATGAGACAACACTCCCAATCTGTGCTGTCACTTCTGAGCGCCGTTTGTTGTTTTGACATGACACTGATTCTAATCGCTCTACTGGCCGTGTTTGACCGATGCCTTTGTGTTGATCAGAATCCTGTTGATAAGAATCTGTCAAAAACAAAAAATATTTTAATTGTAAGAGGCTATTAATTTCAGGAAGCGTATGTGTATTCTAAATTAAAGTTTTAGCGTCCGTTGTCTGCCTTACTATATTCGTTTCCATATCTGACACTGGCAGGCAAAATGGATTCAGTTGTATGTCCTCATGTTGCTGTTGTGATTGCTGGTCTGCATACTGACTGTCATTCACTTGCTCCGTAAATTCGATTTGCACTCTCTGTGTACGTTTTAGTACACTACTGGCCATTAAAATTGCTACACCACGAAAATGTGCTACAGACGCGAAATTTAACCGACAGGAAGAAGATGCTGTGATATGCAAATGATTAGCTTTTCAGAGCATTCACACAAAGTTGGCGCCGGTGGCGGCACCTACAACGTGCTGACATGAGGAAAGCATCCAACCGATTTCTCATACACAAACAGCAGTTGACCGGCGTTGCCTGATGAAACGTGTTGTGATGCCTCGTGTAAGGAGGAGAAATGCGTACCATCACGTTTCCGACTTTGATAAAGGTCGGATTGTAGCCTATCGCGATTGCAGTTTATCGTATCGCGACATTGCTGCTCGCGTTGGTTCGAGATCCAATGACTGTTACTAGAATATGGAATCGGTGGGTTCAGGAGGGTAATAGGGAACGCCGTGCTGGATCCCAACGGCCTCGTATCACTAGCAGTCGAGCTGACAGCCATCTTATTCACTGGCTGTAACGGATCGTGCAGCCACGTCTCGATCCCTGAGTCAACACATGGGGACGTTTGCAAACCAACAACCGTCTGCAAGAACAGTTCGACGACTTTTGCAGCAGCATGGACTATCAGCTCGGAGACCATGGGTGCGGTTACCCTTGACGCTGCATCACGACCAAGCGTGCGATGGTGTACTCAACGACGAACCTGGGTGCACGAATGGCAAAACGTCATTTTTTTCGGATGAATCCAGGTTCTGTTTACAGCATCATGATGGTCGCATCCGCATTTGGCGCCATCGCGGTGAACGCACAATGGAAGCGTGTACTCGTCATCGCCATACTGGCGTATCACCCGGCGTGATGGTATGGGGTGCCGTTGGTTACACGTCTCGGTCACCTCTTGTTCGCATTGACGGCACTTTGAACAGTGGACGTTACATTTCAGATGTGTTACGACCCGTGGCTCTACCATTCATTCGATCCCTGCGAAACCCTACATTTCAGCAGGATAATGCACGACCGCATGCTGCAGGTCCTGTACGGGTCTTTCTGGATACAGAAAATTTTTGACTGCTGCCCTGGCCAGCACATTCTCCAGATCTCTCACCAATTGAAAACGTCTGGTCAATGGTGGCCAAGCAACAGGCTCGTCACAATACGCCACTCACTACTTCGGTATCGTGTTGCAGCTGCATGGGCAGCTGTACCTGTTCACGCCATCCAAGCTCTGTTTGACTCAATGCCCAGGCTTATCAACGCCGTTATTACGGCCAGAGGTGGTTGTTCTGGGTACTAACTTCTCAGGATCTATGCACCCAAATAGCGTGAAAATGTAATCACGTGTCGGTTCTAGTATAATATAATTGTCCAATGAATACCCGTTTATCATCTGCATTTCTTCTTGGTGTAGCAATTTTAATGGCCAGTGGTGTATTTCTCGACAAGCTGTCTGGGACGTCGGCCGACATTGAGCCGATACTGTATTTACCTAATCTGTATGCTCGGGGTCCTTCGTTTGCCTGGGATTTCGTTGCTCATAAAAGTCCTTGATACACCCCTCAGTCTACTTCACAGACGTGCGCGTTATTTCAGATTTTCTGCTTTCTCTGGCTGCGGATATTAGTGAAATAGGCTGCTTGACAGCTGCTTGACCGATAGTCTGCTTCGCAGACGTGTGCATTATTTCAAATTTCCTAGTTTTTATGATTGCACGTATTAGTGAAATAGGAAGTCCTTTTGGCTGCTTCGCAACTGTGCATGTAAAGTTAAAAGGCAAAAGTCTGCACCGCAGATGCGTACACTATTTTAAATTCACTGCCTGCTATGATTATGGACGTTAATGAAATAGCAATTCCCTTTGGCTGTTGTACAGCCGTGCACGTCAAGTTATAATTTTTTTAAATCTGTGTAACTGGTATATTTTAATCCAAAAATCAAAATGGTTCAAATGGCCCTAGGCACTATGAGACTTAACATCTGCGGTCATCAGTCCCCTAGAACTTAGAACTACTTAAACCTAACTAACCTAAGGGCATCACACACATCCATGCCCTATGCAGGATTCGAACCTGCGACCATACCAGCAGCGTGGTTCCGGACTGAAGCAGCTACAACCGCTCGGCCACAGCGGCCGAGTTCCAAACGTCAACTTCATAAATGTGAACATTATTTTAAATTATGTTTAATTCTCTAGTTTCTATGAATATGTGCCTACATTAGTGAAATAGCGTTTATTTTTTCCTGCTTCGCAGCCGTATATGTAAATGTTTAAAATTTTACTACTAATTTTCTGATCTTGTAATTGATATTTATGGGTGCAAAAGCCTGCTTCATAGACAAGTATATTATTTCAAATGTCTGCTTTCCATGATTGTGCAGACTAGTGAGATAACAATTCCTTCCCTTGCTTCTGAGCTGTATTGCGTATTTTCGTTTATTTTTTTAGTATCTATTGATGCTTATGACTATTCCGTATTCTGTATGCTTCACAGACATACGCTGTGGTCAGAAAGAGTGTGAAGAGATTGTAAGGGTGTTTCAGGGCAGGTTGTGCTGTAAAATAATTGTTAAGAAAAAATTCGATACGTTGCGCCGTTTCCAAGTTAATCAGCATTGATCCCAGAAAGAGATTATCACTCTGCAGCGGAGTGTGCGCTGATATGAAACTTCCTGGCAGATTAAAACTGTGTGCCCGACCGAGACTCGAACTCGGGACCTTTGCCTTTCGCGGGCAAGTGCTCTACCAACTGAGCTACCGAAGCACGACTCACGCCCGGTACTCACAGCTTTACTTCTGCCAGTACCTCGTCTCCTACCTTCCAAACTTTACAGAAGCTCTCCTGCGAACCTTGCAGAACTAGCACTCCTGAAAGAAAGGATATTGCGGAGACATGGCTTAGCCACAGCCTGGGGGATGTTTCCAGAATGAGATTTTCACTCTGCAGCGGAGTGTGCGCTGATGTGAAACTTCCTGGCAGATTAAAACTGTGTGCCCGACCGAGACTCGAACTCGGGTCCCGAGTTCGAGTCTCGGTCGGGCACACAGTTTTAATCTGCCAGGAAGTTTCAATCAGCATTGATGTTTGTCAATCGGGCCGTTAAGTGCGTAGATCCAAGCAGCACGCCAAATAGTGTTAGTTTTACTCATAGCGTAGATGGTAGCGAACGAGACCTCTCAATTGGCTGTGGTTCGATCCTTACTACAGTCCCACGTCCAATCTTTGCATCGATCTCTTGTTCGTTATTAGGAAACCAAGAAGAACACGTTTGCGACGACGTCTCTGGCGTACCATCGGAAACGGCGCAACGTATCGAATTTGTTTCTTTATAGTTATTTCTCTGCACGACCTATCCTACTATATTCTTACGAGTTTCTCATACTACTTCTGACCACCCTTTATATTACTTCTCGTGTCAGCTGTTTGCGAACGTGTTTTACAGAATCTGTTCTTTCAGTAAAAGTTCGATAATTTTGGGTACTTCTCAGAACCTAACGATTCGTTTTAAAACTTGGCCTAGTGACGAACAGATATCACTTGTTTTTGTAATTTTTAAAATAGCCCTCTCGGGTAAATCAATAAATAAGTGACTTTAAACATTATTTTATCTTCGCTCCACACCTTAGTACTCCCAGGTCCTAGCTTCCTACCACTTCACTTACATCACAGCTATCCAAGAAACACTTAGTGACATAACGTTTAAAGTCCGTCCATCCATGTACGTCCAAGTTATGTTCTTACTGTAAACGTAATACGTCTGTATGGTGGGTTACATCGTACACCTGGATGCGGATACAAAGCCGGAACTGTGCAATAGAGAAAAACACAAAGCAAAACGATGTTCTAAACCAAGTTACGACAGCTGATAAGGCAAGTTATGATAATTCAGAAAACTGCAATGTCAAAGGCAGAGGTTAAAGTTTTTATATCCCATCTCTGGGCCTTAACTCCTTTGTCAGTTTCTTTTTTCTTGGTTCCCGTTTTCTGCTTGTCCAATGTACAGATTGCGTAACAGCGAGGAAAGGCTAGAACGCTGACTCACTTCCTTCTCAACTGCAGCCAACCTTCCTTGACCTTCGACTCTTGACTACTGGCGTTCATACAAGTTGTAGATAATTTTTCACTCTCGTTATCTTATTGCTGACAATGTTTGAATTTTAAAGAGTACTCTCTACTCGACTTTGACAAATCCCTTTCCTAAGTCTAACAGTGCAGTAAATGCGTCATCTTTAACTTTTTTCGTCTTATCGTCCTCAGGTGTATTATTTTGAAAATCATCACATTTAGGTTCCTCTTTTTGCAACTGAATAAAACTTATTTCATTGTGCCATACCCATTTCACTTTTACTTTTTAAAAAGTACCATTACTGGAGTCAAATAAGTTATTATAAATGATGGACCTATTTTCAAAATTTCGTATTTATTCAAGTACAAATCCAAAATGAACAAGCTTTATGCCAATGAAAAGAGGAAGCTTCAATTTTTTTCATAATGTTTTATATCAATTTAATAAATTTAATAATTTGTAATTAATTAATTTTTAATAATTATTTAATAATTAGAATTGTGATAAATGTTATAAATGTTCGATGTGGCCACCGTTGGCTGCACAGCAAACATCGATGCGGTAGCCAAACTCGTCATACACACGCGAAAGCGTATCTGCTGTTACCGAATGCACGGCAGCAGTGATACGGTTCCGTAGACCGTTCAGAGTGGTTGGTAGCGGCGGGAGCCGGCCTGAGTGGCCGAGCGGTTCTAGGCGCTTCAGTCGCTACGGTCGCAGGTTCGAATCCTGCCTCGGGCATGGATGTGTGTTACGTCCTTAGGTTAGTTAGGTTTAAGTAGTTCTAAGTTCTAGGGAACTGATGACCTCAGATGTTAAGTTTCATAGTGCTCAGAGCCATTTCAACCATTTGAAGAGGCGGGATGTAAACAGATACCTTCACATAACCGGACGCTTCTGGGACCATCACCGCCAGCCCGCCACAAACTTCGAAACTTCTTCTTTTCATTGGTGTAAAGCTTGTTCATTTTGGATTTGTTCTTGAATACCCACGAATTCTTTGTAAATGGGTCCATCATTTAGAGTAACCCTGTACTTGCATACATATTAATACAATATTTTGTTTTGCTGTTGAAGCTGCATGGGCTGTACACGCCATCCAAGCTCTGTTTAACTCAACGCCCAGGTGTATCAAGGCCGTTATTACGGCCAGAGGTGGTTGTTCTGGGTACTGATTTCTCAGGTTCTATGCACCCAAATTGCTTGAAAATGTAATCAAATGTCAGTTCTAGTATAATATATATCGGCCAATGAATACCCGTTTATCATCTGCATTTCTTCTTGGTGTAGCAATTTTAATGGCCAGTAGTATAAATTTTACTCGTACAAAAATTAATTATTTTGCGTCTATGCGTTTCATTCGATCAAACTTATCACTCTGTACACCTGAAACTTTAGCAAGATTTTTCTTTGAGTCAGTTAAATACCATATGCAAATTAACGAAATATATTGTTGCAATGATAAAACATGTAATTTATAGTCTTAAAAGAAACGTTTTCTTTCCTGTCTTTGTATGGAATTATTCATTTTTATTCTACGTAAATTTCTATGTAATTTGGAAGTTGTATGTAAAAACTTTAACTCGTCTTATGTAAAATTCAGTATGTAACAGTCATAGTAATTGCTTAAAACTATATAAATAGAGGCTATTTTTATTCCGCCATACTTCACTCTTAGGCCGAATTTTATATCAACAGCATGTAATCAAACTTTGTTTTGTCACTGGAAGATGTAAAGTCTACGGTGTAAAACACGTTCGGCGCCGAACATCTTGCGTGCGAAGTAAAAACCTTTGCAAACAAGAAAATATTCTAGTAAATATTGAACCATTTCATAATATCCATGTGACTGTGCAGTAACATCAAAATGAAGGTATGGCAACATCAAGGAGCAACAGCCCGGATTACACGATATACGTATAATTACTTGCAATGCTTATACCAGTCTAACTGAACTTTGTTTAACTGTCGACATTTTGCAGTTAAATCGGTAAAAAACCAATCAACAGACTTGTGAAGGGTTATCTGAATGCTGGTAATGTGTTGTAAACACGGCATGAAATACGAGGTACGTCCACAGAGTAAGTTCTGTTTGGTTATATCAAACAAACGTGTATAGATACAGAAAAAATATTTATTGTACAAAAATCTACAACTACTTTTCTACATAGCTTCCTAAATTCTGTAAGCACTTGTCATAGCGTGGCACAAGTTTTTGTATGCCTTCTTCACAGAAGGTTGCCGCCTGTGTATTCACACACGTGATAACATGTTCTTTCAGCTCGTCATCATCGTTGAAGTTTTGACCACCAAGGGCAGACTTCCAAAAACGCTGATCAACCATCCTTCTCTATTTCCATCGTAAATTTGGTGTTTCCGTGCATTGAATTAAGATGTTGCAAGAAACATGGCAGTTTTTCTTTTGTTGTCATTTACAATGTCTCTGAGCTGTGGTTGCCCTCATCAGAAAGTTGTCTGTAGTGTAGACTAACTCAAAGCTACAAGAATCGCCGTAATAAAGTTATAGGGCCATCCTCATTTAGGTTTCCCGTGATTTCCCTAATCGCTCCAGGCAAATTATGGGATGGTTCCTTTGAAAGGGCACGGCCGACTTCCTTCCCCGTCCTTCCCTAATCCGATGAGACCGATGACCTCGCTGTCTGGTCTCCTTCCCCAAACAACCCAATCCAATAAAGTTATAAATGACGCTTTTCCTTTAATCATTCTAGATTTAATTAGGTAATGACAATAAAATATGACACAATGGACGGTACAAGTAGCGATGTGCATTTTTCGCAATGTGGCGCAGTTCTTTGTGAGGAAATTCTGTGTAACAGGAGTAATGTCCAGTCAGTTCTCGATAAACCACCGCCATGGTGAAGCAAGTGGCAACTAGCCCTTCAGGCTGAGAAACACGGAGGCGCACACTTCCCAGAAGAGGAGCGTCGGCGTCAACGTATGTGCAGATACAGCAGTAAGACAGGAATCCAAGCGCCCTCCCCCCCCCCCCCCCCCCAGCCGTGGTGCGTGTCGCTCGCCTCACGCGCGGAGTCGCAACCACGTGACGCAGCGTCAGCGACCTGACGCGTGACGCACAGCTGCTTTCGTCCTTTTATGTTAGTCACAGGCGTGACTCTGTGACTCGACGAACACAGAGTGGAGTCCCAGCCAGCAGGAAAAAAAAAAAAAAAAAAACCAACCTAATGCTAAACAGCTGCTCCCATCTCCGGCTGCATCGCACTGCTGTGGTCACACGCCGCTAGCTGCTTTCCTACCTCCTGTTTTCATTCTCACGATTCAGTCGTCTGTTAACCACACTCATCCAACTGTTTAACCTTGAGCTCTACGGGAGTGAGCTAACAACTCACAACTCAACCTTGCACACACACACAAACCCACTTGTTCACCTTCGCTACTGTGTAACACATCTCATCTACTGAACAAGTGCCCATACCTCTTGAGGTATGCGTTTTAGAGCCCATATTTACTAGACATTTCTTTCTCGTTCTGGTGCATACCACCACCTCCGAAAGTTGCCTGCGCTACAGTCTTGGCAACAGCAGTACCGGTACATGTGTTCCTCTGTCAGAGGTATCAAAACGGTTTTCTCTTTGCAATTTTCGACCCAATCGTTTCCAGACAGAGGTCCCTCACCTCAGATTGATACATTTACCTTTCGCCATCATCCCTGAAAGTTTGTAACGTCACTGGAACGTGAAATTTACAATTCTTCAACAGTCACCAAGAGCAGACACAAGAAAACACAAACACAGATTTGTAGTACATAAAGATTTATTATATGATGGTGAGTCAAATAAAAACAAATTTGTAAAAACAATTCGAAATTTCGCCGCGTTATCCTGTAAGTTGATAAGTGTGCTACAACAGCGTGCAGAATGGCCTGTAGGTGGCAGCATAGTGCAGATGCACACATACCGTCGCAGTAGCAGTATAAAGCTGGCCGCCCCACTTGCGATTTGCACCAGGGAAGAACAGCGTTATTCGGTCTTTGCGTAGCGAAGGTGTGAAACCTATTGAAATTCATCGACGAATGAAGGTTCAGTACGGTGACGCATGTTAGTCACAGCAGCAAGTCTACGAATGGAGTAGGAAGTTCGCAAATGGTGTGACTTTAGTGGAAGATGCTCCTCGTCCAGGTCAGGCACAACGAGTTGCCCCTCCACAGAACATTGCAGCAGTTGAAGTCATAGTGAAGGAAAACCGCCGAGTGACACTGAATGACATTGCAACATGTTTACAGATTAGTCATGGATCAGTTCACCACACTGTGCATGATGTACTCCAGTTTCACAAACTGTCTGCAAGACGGGTGCGACGGCAGCTGACTCCTGAAATGAGAGAACGATGTGTTGATGCTTGTGAAGAACTTCTTCGGCGCTCTGAACGAGGTGATAGCTTCCTTGCAAGAATCGTTACTGGGGACAAAGTCTGGGTTCACTTCCACCAACCGGAAAAGAAGAGAGCGAGCAAGGAATGGCGCCATTGCTCATCACCAAAGCCAAAGAAGTTTCGAACAGAGCCATCAGCAGGGAAGGTTATGCTGACTCTCTTTTGGGACGAAAAAGGAGTAATTTTGGAGCATTACATGCCTAGAGGGACCACTGTCACCAGTGCATCATACACAGATATCCTAAAAAATCATCTGCGGCCTGCAATCCAGTGAAAGCGACGTGCCTTGCTGTCAGCAGGTGTCCTTTTGCAAGGCCCCACACTGCCCATACGACAGTTGCAACAATCACCTGCATTTTGAGTGTCTTTCCCATCCACCATACTCACCAGACCTTGTCTGAAGTGATTTCCATATGTTTGGACGACTCAAAGACGCAATGGGAGGAAAAAGTACCGTTCTGATGAAGAGGTACGCCACGCGGTGCATGAGTGGTTGCACAGACTACCAAAAGAATTTTTTTCTAAGGGAATTTATGCACTTTGTGAGCGCTAGAGAACTTGCGTTGAGCGTGGGGGAGATTATGTTGAAAAGTGATACAGCTTTGTACCACTTCTGCACAATAAATAATATTTAAAAAATATTTAAGGTTTTCATTTGACTCACCCTCGTACATATCCCCAAAACGGTTTTACAAAATCTTTTACAAAACCGGCTTTCCAGTAGCCACCAATAACAGGGATAATCAGAGCCCTTGCCGGCCGTAGTGGCCGAGCGGTTCTGGGTGCTCCAGTCTCGAACCGCGTGACCGCTACGGTCGCAGGTTCGAATCCTGCGTCGGGCATGGATGTGTGTGATGTCTTTAGGTTAGTTAGGTTTAAGTAGTTCTAAGTTCTAGGGGACTTATGACCACAGCAGTTGACTCCCATAGTGCTCAGAGCCATTTGAACCAATCAGAGCCCTTATACAATCTTGACATCAGCAGGTAGAATGACACAAGTAAAGATCCTTCCTTTTTAATTAAACAGTAAACGAACCCCAACGAATATGAATGACATTCGTAATTCCCCACAAAGGCAACAGGAGTTTACCGGGACAAAATCCCCACAGGTGCGTTAAGCAACAGTATAGAAAATTTAATAACTACTTGTTAAAGATCAATTTCAACAATGGGAAGTTTAGTCTATTAAACAATCAAAGGGATTCCAATAATAATATAATGACTATCCCACAGAACTCACTCGTCGAATTCCTTCCAAGTATAACACCAAATATGTACAAAAAAGTTATTTTAAAAGTCATTTTAAACTTCATGTAACAGCGGGCACACCCCGACGGATGACCCACACAAATGCAAGAGAAACCAGTTACTAGGAACAGGGGACGCACCTTGGTGCAGTTGGAACACCCTGACGAAAGAAATCCCCAAATAATAGGGAGAGAAAAATACTCAACTTCTGTTAACTACTGGGTCGATCAGCGTGATTGGCAGGGTACGGCCAAGTTGCGTGGAGCATCATCAAAACGTAGCTGGCCGAGCTAACGGCGTCCGAACAAAAAAATGGTTCAAATGGCTCTGAGCACTATGGGACTTAACATCTGAGGTCATCAGTCCCCTAGAAATTAGAACTACTTAAACCTAACTAACCTAAGGACATCACACACATCCATGCCCGAGGCACGATTCGAACCTGCGACCGCAGCGGTCACGCGGTTCCAGACTGAAGCGCCTAGAACCGCACGGCCACAAAGGCCGGCGCGTCCGAACACATTTCGCCAAAGGCGCCGCCCCCTGTAACTGTCAATCTGGAACTGGTTGTCGCCACCGCTGGTAGTACACTGGAACATTTTTAAAACAAAACAAGGACAGACAACCAAACCGAAAGAGGCAACACAAAACACTCTAATTTTAAGGTTTAAATTGAACACCCTTAACAGAAAGAAAACCTCAAATAAATGACATGGAAAATTATTCACTTCTTACAGTTCATAATTCAAAATTTTTACAGGCAGCCCCCCCCTTCCCCCATTAACGAGCATATTTTTAGATTTCCAGAAGGCTTTCGACACCGTTCCTCACAAGAGTCTTCTAACCAAACTGCGTACCTACAACAATCGCCTCAGTTGTGCGACTGGATACCTGATTTCCTGTCAGAAAGGTCACAGTTCGTAGTAATAGACGGAAACCAGAATGAGATTTTCACTCTGCAGCGGAGTGTGCGCTGATATGAAACTTCCTGGCAGATTAAAACTGTGTGCCCGGCCGAGACTCGAACTCGAGACCTTTGCCTTTCGCGTGCAAGTGCTCTACCAACTGAGCTACCGAAGCACGACTCACGTCCGGTACTCACAGCTTTACTTCTGCCAGTACCTCGTCTCCTACCTTCCAAACTTTACAGAAGCTCTCCTGCGAAACTTGCAGAACTAGCACTCCTGAAAGAAAGGATACTGCGGAGGCATGGCTTAGCCACAGCCTGGGGGATGTTTCCAGAATGAGATTTTCACTCTGCAGCGGAGTGTGCGCTGATATGAAACTTCCTGGCAGATTAAAACTGTGTGCCCGACCGAGACTCGAACTCGGGACCCTTGCCTTTCGCGGGCAAGTGCTCTACCAACTGAGCTACCGAAGCAAGTTTCAATAGACGGAAAGTCATCGAGTAAAACAGAAGTAATATCCGGCGTTCCCCAAGGTAGTGTTATAGGCCCTCTATTGTACTTGATCTATATTAACGACATAGGAGACAATCTGAGTAGCCGTCTTAGATTGTTTGCAGATGGTGCTGTCATTTACCGTCTTGTAAAGTCATCGGATGATCAAAACGACTTGCAAAATGATTTAGATAAGATATATGTATGGTGCGAGAAGTGCCAATTGACCCTGTATAAGGAAAAGTGTGAAGTTACTCACATGAGTACCGTACTAAAAGAAATCAGCTAAATTTCGATTACGCGATAAGTCACACAAATCTGAAAGCTGTAAATTAAACTAAATACTTAGGGATTACAATTATGAATAACCTAAATTGGAACGATCACATAGATAATATTGTGGGTAGAGCAAACCAATGACTGCGATTCATTGGCAGAACACTTGGAAGGTGCAACAGATCTAGTAAAGAGACTACTTACACCACGCTTGTCCGCCCTATTCTGGAGTATTGCTGTGCGGTGTGGGATCCGCATCAGGTGGGACTGACGGATGACATCGAAAAAGTACAAAGAAGGGCAGCTCGTTTTGTATTATAGCGAAATAGGTGAGATAGTGTCACAGACATGGTACGTAAATTGGAGTGGCAATCATTAAAACAAAGGCGTTTTTCGTTGCAACGGGATCTTTTCATGAAATTTCAATCACCAGTTTTCTCCTCCAATTGCGAAAACATTCTGTTGGCACCCACCTACATAGGGAGAAATGATCATCACGATAAAATAAGAGAAATCAGGGCTCGGACAGAGAAATTTAAGTGATCGTTTTTCCCGCGTGCCGTTCGAGAGTGGAACGGTAGAGAGACAGCTTGAAGGTGGTTCATTGAACCCTCTGCCAGGCATATTATTGTGAATAGCAGAGTAATCAGGTAGATGCAGATTAGATAACGTTTGCTAATGTTGGCGATGAGACTTCTCGCAAAAGTGTCCGAGAAACGAGCTAAAATTGAAAGGCAAAGCTGTTAGACTGGGCTGTTGTGATATAAGCACCACCTAGACGGGCTGTCATACTAGGCTCCATCGTCGTATGCGACAACACGTAGGGCCTGTGTTACTGATCCAAAAGATACTGCCTCGTGACCCCAGTTCATAGGACGTAGTTACAGGATCAGCTACGATAAATGGAAGGATGTGCTAATTTCTAGTAGATTAGGAGGCGGTTAGGAAAACTATTCACCTGTGTGTCCATACTTATGTTCAAGTGACCTGCTATTGTGGCAACAAGTAATGAGTCGAAAGGTTTGATACGCCGACGGAGGCCGTCATGACAGTCACACAAGACGGTGTTCACACCGCAATAGCCCACTCTGATCCCCTTCATTTCCAGTTTTCTCATTTCTCGGACTGTTTGCGATAAGACTTCGCGAGATCATTATCAGCCGTCATATCACTGCTTTCGTCTTCTCAAGAGGTCTCGCACACCTTTAAAAAAACTTACATTGTTCCATTTATGAAAACCATTCTCTCCTTATGATAGCTTGGTTGATAGAAGAGTCAAGACGATTAACCAGGCAACAAATTTCTTTAACCCTCTGCGTACTGACAAATCCTGAAGATCTCGATTCGACGTCTTGAACAGTTCACGAAATAAAAAGAATGAACGTTGCAGGTGCATCTCCATCTATATGTGTTTACGAGCTCCACGTTACATCTGTATGAGATGGGACCTGGACGAATTAACAGAATCGTGGTTACTGAGAGTTTCAAAGTGAGCCTTAGACAACGATTGAGTCAAACAGGGGAAAGGAATTAAATAGCAGTCGAACAGTGAGAGATGAAAAAGTGATGGCAGCACAGCATCAACAAAGACAAAATCTTTAGATAAAGCACAAATATGAAATTTAACTGATGCTAGGAAAAATTAAAAAAACGAAGCAAATGAAATAGGCAAAAAGGCAGGTGGAGATCTAAAAACTGAGGTCGCCAGAAAGTGTAGAATGACTAAGACCGAACGGTCTGAGGACAAGTGCTAAACTGTAGAAACATGGATCCTGCCTAAAGGAAAATTTAAAAAGTCTTTGGAGGAAAACTGGAAATGCTGACAGGCTTGAAAACAACAGAAGCTTCACGTTAATAATTCATGGCTGTAAAATACTGACACGAATTATTTACAAATGAATGGAAACAATGGCCCAAGGTAACCTCGGAGAAGACCAGCATTGATACCGGAGGTTGCAAAAACACGTGAAGCAACTTATCTTAGAAGACAGAATGGAGAAAAGCAAACCATCAATATAGATAGCATTTGCAGATTTAGAGATAGCTTTTGACAGTGTTGACTGGAACATATTGCTGAAATTTTGAAGGTAGTAGGGATGAAATCCATTAAGCCATAGCTACTCTAAAACATGAACGGAATTCAGACTGAAGTTATAACACTCGAAGGCTATGAAAGGGAAGCAGTAGTTCAGAAGGTGGTAAGACAGGGTTCAGCCCGTCCCCAATGTTATTCAGTACGTTCACTGACAACCGTGACTTATTAAACAGAAAGTTTTCTTGTTTTCACAACTGTCAGCACTTTTAGTTTTCCTCCAAAGACCTTTGAAAGTTTCCTGTAGGCGGCATCCATGTTTGCCACCGTCTTGTATGTTTCTACAGTTCTACATTTGTCCTCAGGCCATTCGCTCTTATCCAATTTGCACTTTAGGTCGGTCTCAGTTTTTAGATGTCTGTATGCCCTTTTGTCTACTTCATTTCCCTCGCTTTTTAGCTCAAATTCAGAAAGCAGGTGTTGACAGATGCGAGGATTACCGAAGTATCAGTTTAATAAGACACGGCTGCAAAATACTAACACGAATTCTTTGCGACGAATGGAAAAACTGGTAGAGGCCGACCTCGGGGAAGATCAGTTTGGATTCCGTAGAAATGTTGGAACACGTGGGGTAATACTGACCCTACGACTTATCTTAGAAAATAGATTAAGGAAAGGCAAACCAACGTTTCTAGCATTTGTAGACTTAGTGAATGCTTTTGACAATGTTGACTGAAATACTCTCTTTCAAATTCTGACGGTGGCAGGGGTGAAATATAAGGAGCGAAAAGCTATTAACAATTTGTACAGAAAACAGATGGCAGTTATAAGAGTCGAGGGGCACGAAAGGGAAGCAGTGGTTGGGAAGGGAGTGAGACAGAGTTGTAGCCTATCCCCGATGTTATTCAATCTGTATATTGAGCAAGCAGTAAAGTAAACGAAAGAAAAATTCGGAGTAGATAATTAAGAAACAGCACAGGACCTGGAAGAGCATCTGAACGGAATGGACAGTGTCTTGAAAGGACGATATAACATGAACATCAACAAAAGCAAAACGAGGATGATGGAATGTAGTCGAATTAAATCGGGTGATGCTGAGGGAATTAGATTAGGAAATTAGACGCTTAAAGTAGTAAATGAGTTGTGCTATTTGGGGAGCAAAGTAACTGATGATGGTCGAAGTAGAGAGGATATAAAATGTAGACTGGCAATGGCAAGGAAAGCGTTTCTGAAAAAAAGAAATTTGTTAACATTGAGTATAGATTTAAGTGTCAGGAAGTCGTTTCTGAAAGCGTTTGTATGGAGTGTAGCCTTGTATGGAAGTGAAACATGGACGATACATAGTTTAGACAAGAAGAGAATAGAAGCTTTCGAAATGAAGTGCTACATAAAAATGCTGAAGATTAGATGGGTAGATCACATAACTAATCAGGAGGTACTGAACAGAACTGGAGAGAAGAGAAATTTGTGGCACAACTTGACTAGAAGAAGGGATCGGTTGGTAGGGCATATTCTGAGGCATCAAGGGATCACCAATTTAGGATTGGAGGGCAGCGTGGAGGGTAAAAATTGTACAGGGAGATCAAAAGATGAATACACTAAACACATTCAGAAGGATGTAGGTTGCAGTAGGTACTGGGAGATGAAGAAGCTTGCACAGGGTAGAGTAGCATGGAGAGCTGCTTCAAACCAGTTTCTGGACTGAAGACCACAACAACAACATTCAGAAAAAAACAGATCACCTTGAACGACTTGCGATAGGACCTTCAATTCATAGAACATGTACATCAGTATGTTCTGCAGAAATGATTAGCATTTGAACCATATCGGTCCACAGGTTCAAGGCCAACATTGACATCGCGGTGCAACACTACCTACCAGCAAAATGTGTCTGCGGCTTTCGTCGTTGCTGTAAACCGAAGGTAATGGATCGGTGCGACGTGAGCAGGAGTGAAGGGTGCCTCGCAGACGTATGCGCGAACCGTACCGTCAAATCAGTGAGTTCCGAAGTGGGCGCTTTACTGGCACGAGAGAATGTGATGCATCTATCCGGGAAATTTCTGCTCGTTTGGGACAAAGTGTTCCGGCAGTCGACGATTTCAGTCGGATGAGGATGTGCAGCAGGCAGTTACGGGCTTATTCACGTAGCAGGACACAGTTTTTTACCAAATGGGTGTTTTCAGCCTTGTGCGTCGGTGATGACTGCCTCAATGCTCGCGGCGATTTTGCCTGATCGGCACAACAGTTCTGGACAATACTGCTTTCGAGCCGAAAGTTTTTGATCATAATTAATAGCCGAAAGTGACACTGGTGGAACTGTGCGATGGAAGAGTCAAATACACTGCAGTAAACATGAGTCTGAAACCGAGTCATTTGCGAGATAACTCTGAATGTGTGATCACAAGCCACACAGCACAAATAGAATAAATTGTGGAAAGGGGCGAAAATAAGGGCTGTCAGTTACACTAGAACATACAACTTTATTTTTTGATCAAATATTACAAGAGCCCAAAAAAAAATTGTTTTTAAATACACAGCTTTAACCTTTGGGACTTAATTACCAGCTGAAAGCCACTTTAATTTAAAAACGGCTGAAGGCCAATAACTTAAAACGCAAGCTTAATCAAAAATTTAATAGACAAGCCTTATCTTAAAAGAATTCTTTAGTTAGACTGATGTGAACAAGTTAAATTCAAATCGACTAAAGGCCGAACACTTATAACTTCAAAACATAAATTTTTGTAAAAAGTACCAAAGTTCTTTAATTTAGGCTGAAGGCCTTAAGAACAAACAACTGAAACTCAGACCGGCTGAAGGCTGAAGACTTAAAAATTCAATAGGTTGAAGTAAACAAGTTAAATTCAATAGGTTGAAGTAAACAAGTTAAATTCAAATCGGTTGAAGGCCGAAGACTTAAAATTTCAATTTTTTTTAAAATGCCAAAGGGCTTACGTGAAAGAGTAAACTAGGGTGAAGGCCTTAAGAGTAAAACAACTCTAATTTAAAACACAAAACCGGCTAGAAGCCATACAAGTACCAACAACAAGAATAAATTTTAAAAAAATAAGGCGGTACACAGAAGGACGCCCAGACGTTCGAGGGTCGGCCTGTAATTCAAACACTAACGCTGGCTTAGGTGAGATAGGCAGTCGGGCCAACCATTCACACGATCCGACGACAACTCAACCGACCGACAGTCAGCGGACCCACCGACAAGACAACTTCCACTTCACACGACCAGGGCACAACAGGAAGGTCAACGGAACAACGTAGAAGGTATTGGCGCCCACAACCAGCCATACATTGAGCTGTCAAACTACACACCGTGCTGGACAGCAACAACACGATGAGGAAACTACACTGCCTGAAATTTACGTCAACGGCTAAGGCAGGTAACCGGAACGTTAGCGGCCACAATGCAGAAGATTCCGCTGGTTTACTTCAGTTCGGATAACCAAATACAGTGAAACTCCACCCGAGGGTGGCTAGCATTTTCCAACTTGAAAACCACGTTGTTGGTTCCAGGAATATCCCAACAGCCGACAACGAACTCCAAACGACACAATGTGAACAGTCTTGACTTGCTGGTAGGTTAAATCAGAATTCAACTTTGGTTTCCAGGGTCGGTGAGCCACGGACCTCGTAGCAATGGGAACAGCGCCACACTCTCTGACACCGCGCAGAGACCTCCAGCGGACCCCGGCCAAATTACGCCCCACCTTAGAATTCCTCACTGCTCCACACCAACCGACCGACTGCTCAGAGGCAGTACGCAGACACCATTTAAAATAACTTGTCAGTCAAAATCAAACTACACACAGTTTCACGAACACTTGCACAAAGACCTAGACAATGCTAATGGCAGTGGCTATACAATAACATGGATGAATCACGAGTCGGCCCACACAGCCAACCCATAAGCGATCGCCAGCCAAATACACGTCGTCCGGCAAGACGACCAACCGACGGCCAACCGAAGTCGTCGCCACTCCAATCGTGTGTGTCGGCAACCGTCGGGCGAGTGATGGCAGTCCGGACCTGACTGCTGCCGCGCCCCGACTGAACTTGTGCCGCGTGCCAACTCAAACACTGCCAGGTCCGAACTAACTGCTGGCACGTTACAACTCACTGGTCGACACACGACGACCGGGAAGTAATAGCAGTCCAGCAAAGATAATACGGCAAGGCCTATATAGATAAGCGCTGCTGCTGCCGCTCATGGGCAGGCAAAGCAACAACTCAGTGACACAAGTAATTGGAACTAACATAACGATGTGGCAGTACGGCCAAAAATAAGAGAGGGCATGAACACGAGCCACACACGACTCAGCCACCTCCGAATTCATTCCAAAGTATTGTTGTGGTTACTAAAAACGTATTTGATGTGTAAGCTATTGGATGAAGATCCCATATACACTGCTGGGGAAAAATTAGCACACCCTTTTAGAGATTTCCAGTACACTCAAGCTTCATTGCTGCAACAATGCGTAATGGGCACATGAAACGATTGTATTTACAGATCAATAGCACAAATGGTTCTAAAGTACCAGGTATCCGCTCGTGCTTAAACAGCCATGGGCGGAAATCCAGGTGCTGACTCTGGCATCTAGTCGATCATAAAGATGGTGAATACTGTCCTGGAATAGGCCCCCAGAGTGGCCGAGCGATTCTAGGCGCTACAGTCTAGAATCGCGCGACCGCTACAGTCGCAGGGTCGAATCCAGCCTCGGACATGGATGTGTGTGATGTCCTTAGGTTAGTTAGGTTTAAGTAGTTCTAAGTTCTCGGGGACTGATGATCTCAGAAGTTAAGTCCCATAGTGCTCAGACCCATTTGAACTGTCCTGGAATACGTTATGTCACGCCTGCTCAACCTGTTCACGTGGTTGTTGGTTGACGAGTTACTGGTTGATTGATTGGTTGATTTGTGGGAGGGGACCAGACAGCGAGGTCATTGGTACCATCGGATTAGGGATGGGGAAGGAAGTCGGTCATGCCGTTTCAGAGGAACCATCCCAGCATTTGATGAGTCGCACGGGTCAGTTCTCGTCCCATCATATGCCACACACTCGCGATCGGAGACAAGTGGGGAGATCGTGCTGGACAAGGAAGTTGCTGCACGTGTTGCGGAGCACGCTGAATTTCACGGGCTTGGTATGGGAGAGCACTGTCCAACTGGAATAACACGTCACTTTCCTGTTGCATAATGGCTGGGATGGGACCAGTGTGTGTTGGACGAATGCACTCTACGAGCCAGCGCTCGCCAGGTGTTCGTCGTACGCGCAAACGACCATCACTTGCGTGCAGGCTGAATCTACTTTCATTACTAAGATCCTCTCACGGCACCAGTCGCGCCGTGCACGTCGATGCTGTGGGGTGAGTGGAAGACCAGCTAAAGGTGTGCGTGCCTGTAGTCTCACCGCTAATAACGGGTTCGAAACAATTCTCTTACAGACCCTTTCATCTGTGCTGTGGCAGCAATACGATCTGCCACTGCTCCCCTTACAATACGACAATCCCGGTGGCACCCAGAATCTCCTCTACGGGTGTGAGAATGTTCGTGTGGCCACTAACATCGGCATCATTGCTCAGTTGACGCAGTTCTCCGAAAGGATCGTGCCGCCACTCGGAAGGCCACAATTTCTGACTCGCTCAGTCGGCTGTAGGAAGCACGAGCGCATCTCCGTGGCGTGGTTGCCTGCTCGGTTCACACGTTTGCACCACTCTGAGCCTTCTGGCTGTGTGCCTTTACTATTAAAAGGTAGAGACAAATGGAGCTCTAGTAGCTATTCCACTTCGCTATCTGTCCGCGCACGACCTTGAAACCATTATCAGTACATCTACTATTCCACAGTGGCATACGCCGTCATCGGATCAAAAATCTATGTCGTCTTTACAGGCCTTCTAATTTTTTTTCCGGCAATGTAATTGGGCTCAAATCTCACCCGTGGTCCGTCGTTATGGGATTTTGCACATACATTATTGGGCACTGACACATTTTTATGCTGATGTAAGGCCACGTGTACGCGCCGAAGTGAACCAAGATGGAGAGACAGATCTCCACCATGTAAAACTGAAGTGATATCAGGTGTTCCCCAGGGAAGCGTCCTGGGACCTCTGCTGTTCCTGATCTATGTAAAAGACCTGGGTGACAATCTGAGCAGTTCTCTTAGGTTGTTCGCAGATGATGCTGTGATTTACTGTCTAGTAAGGTCATCCGAAGACCAGTATCAGTTGCAAAGTGATTTAGAAAAGATTGCTGTATGGTGTGGCAGGTGGCAAATAACGAAAAGTGTGAGGTGATCCACATGAGTTCCAAAAGAAATCCGTTGGAATTCGATTATTCGATAAATAATACAATTCTCAAGGCTGTCAATTCAACTAAGTACCTGGGTGTTACAATTACGAACAACTTCAGTTGGAAAGACCACATAGATAATATTGTGGGGAAGGTGAGTCAAAGGTTGCGTTTCATTGGCAGGACACTTAGAAGATGCAACATGTCCACTAAAGAGACAGCTTACACTACACTCGTTCGTCCTCTGTTAGAATATTGCTGCGCGGTGTGGGATCCTTACCAGGTGGGATTGACGGAGGACATCGAAAGGGTGCAAAAAAGGGCAGCTCGTTTTGTATTATCACGTAACAGGGGAGAGAGTGTGGAGGGTGTGATACGCTAATTGGGATGGAAGTCATTACAGCAAAGACGTTTTTCGTCGCGGCGAGATCTATTTACGAAATTTTAGTCACCAACTTTCTCTTCCGAATGCGAAAATATTTTGTTGAGCCCAACCTACATAGGTAGGAATGATCATCAAAATAAAATAAGAGAAATCAGAGCTCGTACAGAAAGGTTTAGGTGTTCATTTTTCCCGCGCGCTGTTCGAGAGTGGAATGGTAGAGAGATAGTATGATTGTGGTTCGACGAACCCTCTGCCAAGCACTTAAATGTGAATTGCGGAGTAATCATGTAGATGTAGATGTATGAGGTCACATCTGAAGTTTATGGCGCCCCCCTTAATACGACTATAGAAGTAGGGCAGCGATCGGTACAGTCTTGTCACGATTTAAGAATGATTCAGGGGAGATCTTGAATGAATTCAAACTCTTGCACAGAGGAGTGCAGTATTTCATCCAAATGTGAGGCCAGCACGGCGAGCCGCTCCTGTGATAAGTACCAGTTTACAGCAAGTTGAGACATATGCAGTACTGCAGCAGTACTGTACTTATTGCTAACGTACTTCATGAATGAAATTTAATCCTAATTAGATGTGTGGAGTTGAATAGTTTACATTTCAGATACATTCGTAGTGACTAGGGCAATATTTCATACTGAGGACAATGGCGGCCTGTAACCAAACTTCTTCTTCTTTCTTGGCTCTACAGCTCGTGATGAGCCTCGGCCTCTTCAACAATTCCCTTCCATCTCTCTCGATCCTTTGCCAATACTCTCCAGCTTCTGTATCCCATCTTCCTAAGATCTTGGATTACTCCATCTTCCCATCTGGCTCTTGGTCGACCACGTCCTCTCTGCCCTCAATAACTGCCCACGCCGTGTTGCGCCGACTCCACTCTAGCTTGAATGGATTTTAAATTTTGTTTTATATGCCCGACTTCTAATTTCACCACACAAGTCTCCAGGGTTGAGCAGTTATTGCCCGATGACGACACGCAATACAGTTCGTTAAAGCGGAGTTCGCCGTTATTAATTATGTTTTTAGATTTAATTTTATTACTCGCACAGAGACTCAACGTTCCTTTGTTTAACAGCGCGTCGTCATAATAAGTATGAAATGCTAATGTCTTTGCAATACATAATATCGACTATTGAGTTAAAGTTCGTACCTATTTTGCCATTTTAGAGAAGAGGAACCTTAAGCGCTTCTGCTTGTATAGTCTCAGTATCAAATGTTCACTAATTTCAATTTACTTCCTATCTCAGTTTAGTATTTAGCACAAATTATATATCAATGCCATATCAGAGATATTACGTCGGTTCCACACTAACGGAATAACACGTAATTGTCATTTAACATCACTTTTATTAATAATCCTTTTTCTTATGACGTAAATGTTAATGAATGATCACTACCTAGGAGGAAAGAGGGATTGATCTTAATCATGAGATAATAGCTTTTAATGAGCCCGAAATCATTAATTAAATAAAAAGTCACGTTCAAGGATGATATGCGAACAACTTTCGTTACGTCCGTTTTCACGTATCTGTCAAAACTAATCCTGTCGCCCACAATTCAAATTAACACTGACGTTAACCCCTTTTGTCGGAACATCGAATCGTAACTATTACGTGAACGTTTATTCTAGTCCCCGAATTAATTCCTTTCAGATACGCGCACGACCGAACAGCAGAATGTAAGACAAACGACTTGTTTTAACAACCGAACAACGCAATGACGTTGCTCACGACAATGTCCGCCCAATGAACATCTCTGACTTTATCTCTTCTACTCTGCTTAATTAAATTATTCCTAATTACAATTTATTCAGATATTTAACGAAAACATCTAAGAAAAAATAAAATAAATTTATCCCAACGTAAAAGATCCGTTATACCACCTGGCTTTCCTTGTAATATTCTTTGTGGTACTTCTGTATCATTCATGCGAGCCACATGTTCCGCCCACCTCAGCCTGGATGATTTCACTACCCTTCTGATGGGTTGGTCTTTGTGTGTGATATACAACTCATGGTTGTATCTCCTCCTCCATCTTCCTCTTTCACAGATTGGGCCGATAATTCGTCTGAGTACCTTTCTTTCAAATACATCCAGTGTTTCAATATCTTTAGTTGTTTATGTCCAGGCTTGAGAGGCATGTGTAAGCACTGGTCGTATAAGTGATTTATACATAGTTAATTTTGTGGTACGAGTCAGGAGCCTTGTAAATAGAAGTCTTGTTAGGGCAAAATAGGCTCTATTGGTTAGTATTAATCTCTGCTTAATTTCGTAGGAGGTACCATTTAGATGCTTAATTGTCGAGCCCAGGTACTCGAAATGTTCAACTCTCTCAAACGTATAATTGCCCATTGTTATTGCATTTGGCATCTTGAAATGTTCAACTCTCTCCAACGTATAATTGCCCATTGTTATTGCATTTGGCATATTTTCTCTATGTGCTTTTCCAGCTGGCATATATTTTGCTTTTTGTTCATTAATAATTAACTCCATGTTCCTACTAGCCTGTTCGAGAGCTGTAAATGTCTCTTCCATTGCTTTTTGGGTTATTGATATTATATCTATGTCATCTGCATAGGCCAGTATCTGCACTGATTTATAGAAGATCGTTCCTCTATTCAGAAGGTTTGCGTTTCTCATCACCTTCTCCAGGCGGCATTAAAGGCAAGACATGCCAATGCATCCCCTTGTCGCACTCCGTTTTTAATACTCAGTGTGTTGGACATCATTCCTCCTATTCTTACACTACCTTGTGTTTTGCTCATTGTCATTCTCACCAGCCGATTCCCAGTTCATCTATTTATGCTATCATAAGCTGCTTTGAAGTCTATAAAGAGATGATGCGTGCCAACTCCGTATTCGTTTTTTTTTTCTAGGATTTGTCTTAAGGTGAATATTTGATCAATCCTGTAACCAAACATTCTTAGTTATCTGCCCAATGGGCTGTTACTGGCCCATGCTTACTGGAATATGTTTCCCTCTGTTATTATATACTTTGACATGTGTCATTGTGGAGGACCACAGTCAGTTATCACGATTGAGCGTGAAGCTTTGACAGTGCCAGCCTCTTGCGCTGGTGAAACGCCAGAGAAATCTTCAAACAAACGTCGGCCGAAGAACCCGGGGCGAAAGCCAACAGGTAATATGACAGCAGTGCTACAACTTCGGTTATACGCAATGTGATCGAAAGTATCCGGACACCGCTATGTAATGCTGAGCTGACCACGAGATGTTACGAGAGGAGGACACGCCGGTATAAAATGAGACGGGGAATACTGCGTTGTCAATTGAGAAGCGGTAACAGTGAAAGGAGTTGGTCGGGTGAGCTCAATGACGTGGAACGTGAGCTAGTCTGTGGATGTTACCGGGGTAACTCATCCATCAGGGACATTTCAACCACTCTAAGGCTGTCCAAGTCGACTGAACAGAAGAGTGCTACTGAACTGCAACTGGCTTTCTAAATTGCGTGCAGCCCTCAAATATAGGATAAAAACGGAAGCCGATATACAAAGAGGTAAAGACACTGGAAAGAAACACAAGTTGGTGATTTGGTCTCTCAAATCACGTGCTGCTCAGAGCAGAAGCGGCGCCAGCACTAAAAGAGCGACACGTTCTCGATCGATTCAGCGAAATGTGCGCCGGGCTGCGTCAAGGCGCCTCTGTCTCTCGCCGTGACCTCCCAGCCACGCGTCACCACACCGACCTCGTCACACTGACCCCCAGAAAACTACGGCTTTGAGGCGAGTGTTTACAACTTCCGCCACAGTGACGACTGACAAGGAGACGGCACGACCGGGGGGTCGGGGATTTGTCCGAAATTTCGTGTGGTGAAAGAGGACCCCTAACACCTCAAGTGGTTAAAATATTAGGACGCACTACTCGGAAAATCCCGGGAAAAACCAGTCCAAAGTTTCTTAGGTGCCTTAAGAGTATAAAATGTTAACCTATTGCCGACCCGCCGTCTGGCTTACATGTTTAGCGCTCGGACCCGTACGCCAGAGGTCTTGGGTTCGATTCCTCCTGCGGCACTTTTTTTTTCTTCTGTTGCTTGCAAAATTGCAGCCCATTGTTACAAAAGAATCGTGAAATTAATTCCCGGGAAGATTGTACAAAAATTCATTCTATAATTCACCGTCAATTACTGTCACCAATATTCCGAGACATGATTCAGTATGCCTGGTTTGCCTCAAAATTATCAGAAACTCAAATCATTTTCGTAAATGTTAATGGGGCATGTTTTTGAACAGATTTATTGCAAACGTCCTGTGATTGAAAAATATCCACCTTTATGTGTTGCGCAAGATGTCGCAAAAATTATAGCTTTGTTTGTTTTTACGATAATTACCACTGCGTTTCTTGTTTTAATTATTATATGTATAAAAACTAAATGTTTCCCAATCGACTTTGTTATTCTGATTAAAAACCCAATGTTTCCACTCATATAATTTTTACAATTAAAAATGGAAAACCCACCGCCATGAATTGTGTTGTTGGATAAAAAGAAAATAATTTTTATTCAGTGATGTAACTAATTTGTTAAAGATAATGTAGATTTGCAAAACTTTCTGAAGTATTGGCGGAATAACAAAAGAAAATTAAAGAGGTGAAAAAAAAAGCGCCAGAGGAGGGATCGAACCCGAGACCTCTAGCGTAAGACTCCGAGGCCTAAACGTCTACGCCAGACGGCAGCTCGAAAATAGCCTAACATTTTATACAAATAAGGCACCTAAGAAACTTTTGATCGATTTTTCCCGGGATTTTCCGGGTAGTGCGTCCTAATATTTTAACCACGTGAGGTGTTAGAGGTCCTCTTTCACCACACAAAATTTCGGACAAATCCCCGACCCCACGGTCGTGCCGTCTGTGAGCCGCGGCGCGGCTGGCGCCAGTGCTCTCGCACTTAGAATGACATCGCTGCCATCGATTATAGGGTCACCATCTTTGCCTTCCGCGATTCAGGCCGGTGGTCAGGTGGTTAACGGGGAGAGAAGAGAGGCAGCAGAGTGGACATTCGCAGGGTCGGAGGTGGCTTGTTGACGTTTACCGTGGGGCGTGTGGTACGACACTTGTACGCTATGGGCAGGGTCAGCGAAAGATCCCGGCAGTGACTTGATGGGACCTCGGGTTTGGTATCGCGGTGGTGCACTGTTGTGTTTTGGGGCTTTTCTGCTGCGAGGGCATGTATAGGTTCTTGTTACTGGCTATTGAAATTGAGATGTGTGTATGGCGTGACGGAGGAAATGTGTGATGCTCGCCGCTGTTGCACTTGAAAACGCTTCCTCTGACTTGTGTCTGTGCAGGAAATTATGTGAAGTAAATAGCTGATACCACGGCGACGTCTTGCTCTCACGCGTTGTTGAATATATTTCGGAATTACTGAATGCTGAAGATATCCCACATGTAAAGCAAATGAAGCCATTTGCGCCATACTAACAAGGGAACCTCCCCATCGAAACCCCCTCAGATTTAGTTATAAGTTGGCACAGTGCATAGGCCTTGAAAAACTGATCACAGATCAATCGAGAAAACAGGAAGAAGTTGTGTGGTACTATGAAAAAAATAAGCAAAATATACAAACTGAGTAGTCCATGTGCAAGATACGCAACATCAAGGAGAGAGTAAGTTCAGGAACGCCGTGGTCCCGTGGTTAGCGTGAGCAGCTGTGGAACGAGAGGTCCTTGGTTGAAGTCTTACCTCGAGTGAAACGTTCAATTTTTTATTTTCAGACAATTATCAAAGTTCAGGCATTCACACATAATCAACTTCGCTCTCCAAAATTCCAGGACATGTTCAGATTTGGTTGGACATATGCAGGATTTGACGGTCTACACACGGAAAAATTTGAAAACGTTAAAAACATATGTTTTGACAGAGCACAGGGAAAATTGTGCGACTGTGAAACTGTTGCATTCATTTGTTGCAGTTTATGTCACAAACTTTTATGTTTTCATCACTTTTTCGGGAGTGATTATCATTTCTACTTATAACTAAATCTGAGGGGAGTGCGATGGGGAGGTTTCCTTGTAAGGTATTATTTCATTCTGCTTAAATCTGCCAGTTATATGTGCACTTATATGCCCTTTTTTATTTGCAGAAGTTATAGAAGTGTGTAAACAGAGAGCTATGTGGAAAGGGATGTAAAGTTGAAACCCTTCCAATAAGTGAATACACTCGAACTCTGCATTACTAAAGGTGTTTTTCGATACCATCACCTACCTTGGGTAATAAGTCTTATTCGGATGTTGTCATGGTACTGTAAGTAATTATTATACACAAATTTTTTTATTCTGATTATACTAAATTGGAGATGTATGGTCGGTTGTGTGCCGCTGCAAATTACTATTGTCTCCTCTGTGTGGCAGCGTAGCATTGTCAGTGGCTTCAATCATTATTCCTGACATATTTCCAGTTTTGTATTCGCGGGTTTGCTTAAGCTGACACTGTTGAGTTGTAAGACCTATAAACAGGCAAGTCAAACTGAGTATTCCATGAGCTCGAGACGATATTCTATTACGTGGTACCTTACTTTGTTATACGTTAGAAGTATTTTACGTGTTATTAATATTCTGCTGTTTGCTTTGTCTAAACAGGAGTTATATCTCCCCCCATGAACCATGGACCTTGCCGTTGGTGGGGAGGTTTGCGTGCCTCAGCGATACAGATAGCCGTACCGTAGGTGCATCCACAACGGAGGGGTATCTGTTGAGAGGCCAGACAAACGCGTGGTTCCTGAAGAGGGGCAGCAGCCTTTTCAGTAGTTGCAGGGGCAACAGTCTGGATGATTGACTGATCTGGCCTTGTAACACTAACCAAAACAGCCTTGCTGTGCTGGTACTGCGAACGGTTGAAAGCAAGGGGAAACTACAGCCGTAATTTTTCCCGAGGGTATGCAGCTTTATTGTATGGTTAACGATGATGACGTCCTCTTGGGTAAAATATTCCGGAGGTAAAACAGTCCCCCATTCGGATCTCCGGGCGGAGACTACTCAAGAGGACGTCGTTATCAGGAGAAAGAAAACTGGCTTTCTACAGATCGGAGCGTGGAATGTCAGGTCCCTTAATCGGGCAGGTAGGATCGAAAATTTTAAAAGGGAAATGGATAGGTTAAAATTAGATATAGTGGGAATTAGTGAAGTTCGGTGGCAGGAGGAACAAGACTTTTGGTCAGGCGAATACAGGGTTATAAATACAAAGTCAAATAGGGGTAATGCAGGAGTGGGTTTAATAATGAGTAAAAGAATAGGAGTGCGGGTAAGCTACTACAAACACCATAGTGAACGCATTATTGTGGCCAAGATAGACACGAAGCCCACGCCTACTACAGTAGTGCAAGTTTATATGCCAACTAGCTCTGCAGATGATGAAGAAATTGATGAAATGTATGATGAGATAAAAGAAATTATTCAGGTAGTGAAGGGAGATGAAAATTTAATAGTCATGGGTGACTGGAATTTGGTAGTAGGAAAAGGGAGAGAAGGAAACGTAGTAGGTGAATATGGATTGGGGGTAAGAAATGAAAGAGGAAGCCGACTGGTAGAATTTTGTGCAGAGCATAACTTAATCATCGCTAACTTGGTTCAAGAATCATGAAAGAAGGTTGTATACATGGAAGAACCCTGGAGATACTAAAAGGTATCAGATAGATTATATAATGGTAAGACAGAGATTTAGGAACCAGGTTTTAAATTGTGAGACATTTCCAGGGGCAGATGTGGACTCTGACCACAATCTATTGGTTATGAACTGTACATTAAAACTGAAGAACCGCAAAAAGGTGGAAATTTAAGGAGATGGGACCTGGATAAACTGACTAAATCAGAGGTTGTACAGAGTTTCAGGGAGAGCGTAATGGAACAAATGGCAGGAATGGGGGAAAGAAATACAGTACAAGAAAAATGGGTAGCTTTGAGGGATGAAGTAGTGAAGGCAGCAGAGGATCAAGTAGGTAAAAAGACGAGGGCTAGTAGAAATCCTTGGCTAACAGAAGAAATATTGAATTTAATTAATGAAAGGAGAAAATATAAAAATGCAGTAAATGAAGCAGGCAAAAAGGAATACAAACGTCTCAAAAATGAGATCGACAGGAAGTGCAAAATGGCTAAGCAGGGATGGCTAGAGGAGAAATGTAAGGATGTAGAGGCTTATCTCACTAGGGGTAAGATTGATACTGCCTTCAGGAAAATTAAGGAGCTTCGGAGAATAGAGAACCACTTTTATGAATATCAAGAGCTCAGATTGAAACCCAGTTCTAAGCAAAGAAGGGAAAGCAGAAAGGTGGAAGGAGTATATAGAGGGTCTATACAAGGGCGATGTACTTGAAAACAATATTATGGAAATGGAAGAGGATGTAGATAAAGATGAAATGGGAGATGTGATACTGCGTGAAGAGTTCGACAGAGCATTGAAAGACCTGAGTCGAAACAAGGCCCCCGGAGTAGACAACATTCCATTAGAACTACTGACGGCCTTGGGAGAGCCAGTTCTGACAAAACTCTACCGTCTGGTGAGCAAGATGTATGAGACAGGCAAAATACCCTCAGACTTCAAGAAGAATATAATAATCCCAATCCCAAAGAAAGCAGGTGTTGACAGATGTGAAAATTACCAAACTATCAGTTTAATAAGTCACGGCTGCAAAATACTAACGCGAATTCTTTACAGACGAATGGAAAAACTAGTAGAAGTCGACCTTAGGGGGGAGATCAGTTTGGATTCCGTAGAAATATTGGAACACGTGAGGCAATACTGAACCTACGGCTTATCTTAGAAGTTAGATTAAGGAAAGGCAAACCTACGTTTCTAGCATTTGTAGACTTAGAGAAAGCTTTTGACAATGTTGACTGGAATACTCTCTTTCAAATTCTGCAGGTGGCAGGGGTAAAATATAGGGAGTAAAAAGCTATTTACAATTTGTATAGAAACCAAATGGCAGTTATAAGAGTTGAGGGGCATGAAAGGGAAGCAGTGGTTGGGAAGGGAGTGAGGCAGGGTTGTAGCCTCTCCCCGATGTTATTCAATCTGTATATTGAGCAAGCAGTGAAGGAAACAAAAGAAAAATTCGGAGTTGGTATTAAAATCCATGGAGAAGAAATAAAAACTTTGACGTTCGCCGATGACATTGTAATTCTGTCAGAGACAGCAAAGGACTTGGAAGAGCAGTTGAACGGAATGGATGGTGTCTTGAAAGGAGGATATAAGATGAACATCAACCAAATCAAAACGAGGATCATGGAATGTAGTTGAATTAAGTCGGGTGATGTTGAGGGTATTAGATTAGGAAATGAGACGCTTAAAGTAGTAAAGGAGTTTTGTTGTTTGGGGAGCAAAATAACTGATGATGGTCGAAGTAGAGAGGATATAAAATGTAGACTGGCAATGGCAAGGAAAGCGTTTCTGAAGAAGAGAAATTTGTTAACATCGAGTATAGATTTAGAAGTCAGGAAGTCGTTTCTGAAAGTATTTGTATGGAGCGTATGGAAGTGAAACGTGGACAATAAATAGTTTAGACAAGAAGAGAATAGAAGCTTTCGAAATGTGGTGCTACAGAAGAATGCTGAAGATTAGATGGGTAGATCACATAACTAATGAGGAGGTGTTGAGTAGGATGGGGAGAAGAGAAGTTAGTGGCACAACTTGACTAGAAGAAGGGATCGGATGGTAGGACATGTTCTGAGGCATCAAGGGATCACCAATTTAGCATTGGAGGGCAGCGTGGAGGGTAAAAATCGTAGAGGGAGGCCAAAAGATGAATACACCAAGCAGATTCAGAAGGATGTAGGTTGCAGTAGGTACTGGGAGATGAAGAAGCTTGAACAGGATAGAGTAGCATGGAGAGCTGCATCAAACCAGTCTCAGGACTGAAGACCACAACAACAACATCTGTGAAGTAGTCGTTTATATTTTATTAGTGTGTTACGCGTTGTGCCTTTTCATGTTACTTTTTTTTTTTAAGAAGCTACAAATGACTCTGTGTATGCTGCAGATAGCTGAAACTGACGTGTTCACGGGGGTCGCGTCCTGACGTTGTTGACGGTGGCCCTTTTTACTACGGCACATCCAGCTATCCTCCTTCAGTACATTTGTCTCGCTTATATCGTTACTACGTTTGTCGAGTGGGATTAGGGCTTACTGTAATCACTTTATACGTCGAAATATCTCTTTAGCCAGAGTGCGAACCTTCGTGGATATAGTCGTATTCTCATCTGTAAAGATTTATAGTGTTATTCATTTGTTCTCGTCACATGCATGATTATTTATCTTGTTATATTTAATGTCACTATAATGTAAGTGTTGGCGAGGTCCGAATTGGGACGTTGCATTCTCCTCTTGTCAAAACAAATTTAAGTGATTTTATTCCTTTTTTAAGAGCCTTTAGATGCGTACATTTTGCCTCTATGTTTGGTGTTTTTATGGCATCCACGTTAATTAAAATTACAATAAAGGTAAATTTGGCAACGCAGGGTTTCGTGTATTTATTAGTTGCTAAGTGGTACCTAAGTTAAGTGCAGGAACCCTACCAGCGACCAAGAATTCCTCTGAGCCTACCGAAACACAGGGGGAGCCTGCCAAAACTTCTCTGCTATCGCTTGCAGTAAGCCAGAGATTGGTACACTGTATATGCTGTGTCGCCGCTCATTGGTTCAGACATTTACACTACAGGGCCTACGGCGATACGATTACCCTGCTGGTTGGCTGACATCATCCGAACCGATTCCAAAATTTTCGCAAACTGAACGCGGCATAATGTCGGTGTCGCACATTGGCAACCGCCGACAGGAAATGCAGATTCGTCACACCGGAAATTCTCAGGCGACCTCTGGTGGCCCTGCTATCTTCCAAGACCGTGCTGCCTCACGACCACCGGAAACCGGACAGCACGCGGCCACAATGTTTCTGTGAACGAGCAGCCCATCACGGGACAGCGTGGGCCATCCCGTGTTCACAGCACTGCGACCACCCACGGCTGTCAGTGTACCCTCTCGTGCCTGCCTCAGAGAAGGGAAACGCATGAATCTTGCACCACAACCCACTAATGATGTATTTCTCGCCAGCACACTAAGCTGCCAGTTTCGCTATATGTACGAGCATATGGAATAAGTTCACAGTTACATGAGTGACGGGAAGACTTCTTAAATAATAAAAAATAATTTTTTTTTATAGCACGTGATGAGTTTCATGGCATTTTGACCTGCTATATTGTGACATACATTGTATAATTACCACTATTTATGTATTTGACTTCTTAGTTTCAATGTAATATTTTACGTAAATTAAGAACTTTATATCTAATAAAATTATAACAAGCCGACCAGTTGCAATGGATAAAGAAATTCTTTACCTAGGTTTCGACAAATATAAATTTGTCTTCTTCAGAAGGTAGCAATTTTACATTAGTAAGGACTAATGTACCATCGCCGTTTTTACAATTGTTGGCATAAATCCATTAGTAAATAATGAAAGATAGCCCTAGAATTAGGGTTTGTCACGTAAATACAAAATAGTTCATGGATCTTGCAGAGCTCGCAACCTAGGTAAAGAATTTCTTTATCCATTGCAACTGGTCGGCTGGCTATAATTTTATTACGTGGAACCGTTGCTGTTGCGCAGCTATGTTCAAAATATTGAATTTTATATCTCTGACTGCCTACGCCAGATGGCGGTTACTGTGTTATAACAAATTCTGTTGTATTTGATGTCATGTTATTTGTATATTTTTCTTCTTTTCTAGTCCTGTAATCTGACACCATATAAATTCAGCTGTTGATTTTTATTCTGACATGTTTTCTAAGTTATTTGAAAATAACACGCCAGCGTATTTTGGCAAGATGTGCATTTCTCCCCTGTCTTTTTTTCTATGCGTTTGTTGATGTACAATTTTAAAATTGAAATATTCCGTTAATGATTTGCAAGTGCGCTTTGGTATTTTGTGGTAATCTCTTGGCAAATAAAGAATTGTTAAGTCTTCACGTGACACACGCCACATAGAGGGCGTTCCAAGACCCTGTCACACCGAGGTCTGCTGTATAGGTGAATGTAAACAGCGGCTTCAGTTATTGTGATCGCTTCTCAGTTTTGGTTACTGAAAACTATATACCAGTGTCTATGAGTTTAATTTGTACACCACAGGTATGTTCTTTCCAACAGTTCGTGTATACACAGGTGTATTTGTGGTGTTTTTGTTTTTATTCGCTGATCGCTGTGTGAAATTTTTAACTTCCAGCACTGAAGATGATCACTATGTGATTGAAAATCGATTTTGCTATCAATAAACTATCAATATTACGGCCAACGCTGACCTTCCTTTTAATTTAAATAATAAATGGTCAGGAGTCTCCCAGGGAAGTGTGATAGGACCGCTGTTGTTCTGTATATACACATAAATGATTTGGCGTCTAGGACGGGCAGCAATTTGTCGTTGTTTGCTGATGCCGGCTTGCACGCTAAGGTACCGAAGTTGAGTGACTGTAGGAAGATGCAAGACAGACAAAATTTCCTGTTCGTGTGATAGATGGCAGCTAACTCTAAATGTGGAAAAATAAAATGTAAGCTAAACCGGATGAGTAGGAAGGTCAAACCTGTAATGTTCGGATACAGTATTAGTAGTGTCTTCCTTGACAAAGTCAAGTCGTTTAAGTATCTGGGCGTAACGTTGCAAAGCGATATGAGATGGAACGAGCCATGGCAGGGAAGGCTAATGCTCGACTTCGGTTATTTGGAGAATTTTAGGGAAGAGCGGTTCACCTGTGAGGAACACCGCATATAGGACGCTGGTGCGACCGATTCTTGAGTACTGCTCGAGTGTTTGGGATCCGTACCAAGTTTGATTGAAGGAAGAGAGAGATGCATATCGGAGGAGGGGTGCTAGATGTGTTACCGGTGGGTACGAACAACATGTAAGGGCTATGGAGATGCTTCCGGTACTCAGATGGGAATCCCTGGAGGGGAAAGTGACGTTCTTTTCGAGGAACGCTGTTGAGAAAATTTAGAGAAGTTGAATGACGATTCTATAGTCGTCAACATACATTGCGCGTAAGAACCACGAAGATAAGATACGAGAAATTAGGGCTCATGGAGAGGGATATAGATAGTCGTTTTTCCCTTGCTCCACTTGCAAGTGGAAATAACTGGTTGTGTTACAGGGTACCCTCCAGCTGGCTTGTGCAGTATCTGTGTAGATGTCGATAACTATACAGGGTGGACCATTGATAGTGACCGGGCCAAATATCTCACGAAATAAGCATCAAACGGAAAAACTACAAAGAACGAAACTCGTCTACTTTGAAGGGGGAAACCAGATGGCGCTATGGTTGGCCCGCTAGATGGCGCTGCCATAGGTCAAACGGATATCAACTGCGTTTTTTAAAAATAGGAACCCCCATTTTTATTACATATTCCTGTAGTACGTAAATAAATATGAATGTTTTAATTGGACCACTTTTTTCGCTTTGTGATAGATGGCGCTGTAATAGTCACAAACGTATAAGTACGTGGTATCACGTAACATTCCGCCAGTGCGGACGGTAATTGCTTCGTGATACATTACCCGACTTAAAATGGACCGTTTACCAATTGCGGAAAAGGTCAATATCGTGTTGACGTATGGCTACTGCGATCAAAATGCCCAACGGGCGTGTTCTATGTGTGCTGCTCGGTATCCTGGGCGACATCATTCAAAAGTCCGGACCGTTCGCCGGAAGTGTTCAGCCACATGTGAAACGTCAACCACGAACTGCAACAAATGATGATGCCCGAGCGGGTGTCTTAGCTGCTGTCGCGGCTAATCCGCACATCAGTAGCAGACAAACTGTGCGAGAATCGGGAATACGAAAAACGTCGGTGTTGAGAATGCTACATCAACATCGGTTGCACCCGTACCATATTTCTATGCACCAGAAATTGCATGGCGACGACTTTGAACGTCGTGTACACTTCTGCCACTGTGCACAAGAGAAACTACGGGGCGATGCCAGATTTTTTGCACGCGTTCTATTTAGAGACGAAGCGTCATTCACCAACAGCGGTAACGTAAACCGCCATAATATGCACTATTGGGCAACAGAAAATCCACGATGGCTGCAACAAGAGGAACATCAGCGACCTTGGCGGGTTAATGCATGATGCGGCATTATGGGAGGAAGGATAATTGGTCCCCATTTTATCGATGGGAATCTAAATGGTGCAATGTATGCTGATTTCCTACGTAATGTTCTACCGATGTCACTACAAGATGTTTCACTGCATGACAGAATGGTGATGTACTTCCAACATGATGGATGTCCGGCACATAGCTCGCGTGCCGTTGAAACGGTATTGAATAGCATAATATTTCATGACAGGTGGATTGGTCGTTGAAGCACCATACCACTGCCCGCACGTTCAACGGATCTGACGTCCCCAGATTTCTTTCTGTGGACAAAACTGAAGGATATTTGCTGACGTGATCCACCGACAACGCCTGCGCAGCGCATTGTCAATGCATGTGCGAATATTACGGAAGGCGAACTACTCGCTTTTGAGAGGAATGCCGTTACACGTATTGCCAAATGCATTGAGGTTGACGGACATCATTTTGAGCATTTATTGCATTAGTGTGGTACTTACAGGTACTCACGCTGTAACATCATGCGTTCTCAGAAATGATAAGTTCACAAAAGGTACATGGATCACATTGGAACAACCGAAATAAAATGTTCAAACGTACCTACGTTCTGTATTTTAATTCAAAAAACCTACCTGTTACCAACTGTTCGTCTAAAATTGTGAGCCATATGTTTGTGACTATTACATTGCCATCTATCACAAAGCGAAAAAAATGGTCCAATTAAAACATTCATATTTCTTTACGTACTACACGAATATGTAATAAAAGTGGGGGTTCCTATTTAAAAAACGCAGTTGGTATCCGTTTGACCTATGGTAGAGCCATCTAGCGGGCCAACCATAGCGCCATCTAATTTCCCCCTTCAAGCTAGGCAAGTTTCGTTCTTTGTAGTTGTTTCGTTAGATATTTGGCCCGGTCACGATCAATGGACCACACTGTATAAATGACCTTGTGGATAATATCGGAAGTTCACTGAGGCTTTTTGTGGATGATGCTGTAATATATCGAGAGGTTGTAACAATGGAAAATTGTACTGAAATGCAGGAGGATCTGCAACGAATTGACGCATGGTGCAGGTAATGGCAATTGAATCTCAATGTAGACAAGTGTAATGTGCTGCGAATACATAGAAAGAAAGATCCTTTATCATTTAGCTACAATATAGCAGGTCAGCAACTGGAAGCAGTTAATTCCATAAATTATCTGGGAGTAGGCATTAGGAGTGATCTAAAATGAAGTGACCACGTAAAATTAATCGTCGGTAAAGCAGATGCCAGACTGAGATCCGTTGGAAGAATCCTAAGGAAATGCAGTCCGAAAACAAAGGAAGTAGGTTACGGTACGCTTGTTCGCCCACTGCTTGAATACTGCTCACCGGTTGGGATCCGTACCAGATGGGGCTGATAGAAGAGATAGAGAAGATCCATCGGAGAGCAGCGCGCTTCGTTACAGTATCATTTAGTAATCGGCAAAGCTTTACGGAGATGATAGGTAGACTCCAGTGGAAGAGTCTGCAAGAGAGACGGTACGGGCTTTTGTTGAAGTTTCGAGAACATACCTTCACCGAGTAGTCAATCAGTATATTGCCCCCTCCTACGTATATCTTGCGAAGAGATCACGAGGATAAAATCAGAGAGATTAGAGCCCACACAGAGGCATATCGACAATCTTTCTTTCCACGAACAATAAGAGATTGGAATAGAAGGGAGAACTCAAGGTATCCTCCGCCACACATCGTCAGGTGGCTTGCAGAGTATGGATGTAGATGTTTATGTAGGTTAGTTAGTCAGTTGAAACTAGTGATCACTTTTGAATGTTTCGTAATGTACGAGAAAAAGATTAAATTTTAAGGTAACTTGTACGATTTAACGTGCCCAAGATGACCACTAATCTTATAGCCAGATACTATTAGGTTCTCCCTATTTGTTACAGGCATTATCTTACATTCATCCACATTTAAAGAGAGCTAACATTCATTAGACCAAGCGCAAATGTCTTCTGTCAGTCCTCAAGACACTTTCCTGCACGCTACAACACCATTACCGAACAATGTAATAATATTGCTGATCCTGTCTGATAAATCGCGCATGTATACTGAAAGCACTAAAGGTACTACAACGCATTCTTGTGGCAAACACGATATTACCATCGTTTCTGTGGAACACTCGCTGTCCTGTGTATCGTCCTGGTTTCTATTAATCAAATACTCGAGCCAGTTGTAATATTACTGATACTTAAAAAATAGTACTGTAAAACTTTTTTTAATCAGGTCTGCTGGGGGGATGGCTTCTTAAATAGTGAAATGGCGCATAGAAAATTTTTACTTCCCTAATAATGAACTGAGCCGGCCGCTGTGGTCGAGCGGTTCTAGGCGCTTCAGTCCGGAACCACGCTGCTGCTACGGTCGCAGGTTCGGATCCTGCCTCGGGCATGGATGTGTGTGATGTCCTTAGGTTAGTTAGGTTTACGTAGTTCTAAGTCTAGGGGACTGTTGACTTCAGTCCCATAGTGCTTAGAGCCATTTGAACCATTTGAACCATTTGAATAATGAATTTGCATTCCGCCATCCAGCATCAGACTCCCATCAGACCGACGAGAACGTTTGCCGACGGCAATGTTTAGACGCCAGTGACCGAGCTCAAAATTAAGCAATTTGCGTAATTACATTGCCAGCATACTGATAGAAAAGGTCGCTAAAAACTGTTTCAGGGACGGTGAAATAAAAGACTGATAAAGTAAATGCCGGCTGAACACTAGTAGCGCTCGGCTGTGGCCACCAAACAATTCGTCGGCAACTCTCCTTCGCTGCAGCCTCAAAAAGTTCAAAAATGCAACAAAATAAATTGAGTCTTAATGCAGGAAAGTAGGTTTCTTGGTTCAAGCACTGCTGTTATCATCAAATTAACGTAATTACTTAACCAACATTTATAGATACGAGAGCGACACTTACCATTGTATGAGGCAGTAATCGAGACAAAGGGGAGAGAGAAAGAGAGGCAGAGAGAGAGAGAGAGAGAGAGAGAGAGAGAGAGAGAGAGAGAGAGGGAGGGAGAGGGAGAGAGAGCAGAGCTCGTGCTTTTATACAGTCAAAACAAATTACGGCGACTACTTTAACTTGCTTTACAAAGCGTCTTTTATCAAGTTTCGATATATAGAAATTTCTCTGGAACAATCTTTATATGAACAGTATAAAAATACATTTTTATATTAAGTATGATCTTTTCTCCTTAGTTTACAGATTTATTTATACAGAGAAAATTTATGTTTAATATATTTTAGCATTAATTAAACGTTTGCGGCATATTTTATTAATTATTCAGAAAGCAACATTTCACAGTCACATGTTTGGTGGGATGCTCCTCATGATACCGGTTAGCAGTCCGCAATGCGGCGGAATATCAAACGCCTTTCGGCAAACTAGCAAGACGCAGTCTGCTTGCCAGCTCATTCATTTTCAGCTGTCCCAGTTAAAATGTGGGCCTACTTATCTTGAAGGCTATACATGTGAAAGCCTGGCAAAAACACAGTCACATGTGGTGCGATCGAGAAAGTGCACGATATAGTAGAGTACCGGCGTATAACGGCCTGTAGTATAGCTGACGTCAGAGCTGTATCAGGAAAAAAAGGGTCTGATACGTTTTACCCAGAAAATTAATCATTGGGAAGCCTCGTACAAATTTATGGACCTCCAGCACCGTGCAGAAAAGACAGGTCATTAACTTATTTTGTTTTATTTAAACTACTGCAGGGTTATTACAAATGACTGAAGCAATTTCACAGCTCTACAATAACTTTATTATTTGAGATATTTTCACAATGCTTTGCACACACATACAAAAACTCAAAAAGTTTTTTTAGGCATTCACAAATGTTCGATATGTGCCCCTTTAGTGATTCGGCAGACATCAAGCCGATAATCAAGTTCCTCCCACACTCGGCCCAGAATGTCCCCATCAATGAGTTCGAAAGCATCATTGATGCAAGCTCGCAGTTCTGGCACGTTTCTTGGTAGAGGAGGTTTAAACACCGAATCTTTCACATAACCCCACAGAAAGAAATCGCATGGGGTTAAGTCAGGAGAGCGTGGAAGCCATGACATGAATTGCTGATCATGATCTCCACCACGACCGATCCATCGGTTTTCCAATCTCCTGTTTAAGAAACGCCGAACATCATGATGGAAGTGCGGTGGAGCACCATCCTGTTGAAAGATGAAGTCGGCGCTGTCGGTCTCCAGTTGTGGCATGAGCCAATTTTCCAGCATGTCCAGATACACGTGTCCTGTAACGTTTTTTTCGCAGAAGAAAAAGGGGCCATAAACTTTAAACCGTGAGATTGCACAAAATACGTTAACTTTTGGTGAATTGCGAATTTGCTGCACGAATGCGTGAGGATTCTCTACCGCCCAGATTCGCACATTGTGTCTGTTCACTTCACCATTAAGAAAAATTGTTGCTTCATCACTGAAAACAAGTTTCGCACTGAACGCATCCTCTTCCATGAGCTGTTGCAACGGCGCCGAAAATTCAAAGCGTTCGACTTTGTCATTGAGTGTCAGGGTTTGCAGCAATTGTAAACGGTAAGGCTTCTGCTTTAGCCTTTTCCGTAAGATTTTCCAAACCGTCGGCTGTGGTACGTTTAGCTCCCTGCTTGCTTTATTCGTCGACTTCCGCGGGCTACGCGTGAAACTTGCCCGCACGCGTTCAACCGTTTCTTCGCTGACTGCAGGCCGACCCATTGATTTCCCCTTACAGAGGCATCCAGAAGCTTTAAACTGCGCATACCATCGCCGAATGGAGTTGGCAGTTGGTGGATCTTTGTTGAACTTCGTCCTGAAATGTCGTTGCGCTGTTATGACTGACTGACGTGAGTGCATTTCAAGCACGACATACGCTTTCTCGGCTCCTGTCGCCATTTTGTCTCACTGCGCTCTCGAGCGCTCTGGCTGCAGAAACCTGAAGTGCGGCTTCAGCCGAACAAAACTTTATGAGTTTTTCTACGTATCCGTAGTGTGTCGTGACCATATGTCAATGAACGGAGCTACAGTGAATTTATGAAATCGCTTCAATCATTTGTAATAGCCCTGTATTTGCGAAATTGTTTAAGTTACAATGAGAAATAAGTGTAAAATTAAAGGACCAGATAAGATGCTTAACGAACTGTCGTATTTCAGATGCAATAAGTATTTCGCTTTCTTCAAAAAGAAAGTTTAACATGGTCATATTTTCCGGGATTAGTGACCTGTTGAGTTGTACGTCTTCTTTATGAATGTGACACTGTACATAATTAAACTTTTGATGATTCACAGTATGTGCGGAATATGAAAATCAATCAGGATGGTCTTCCAGTGAACTTACATATGTGAAAAAATAATAAAAAAATGAAAATAAATATAAAATATGGAAAACAAGAATTATATAAAGATGCAAGTGGATTGTATGGTCAGTTCCCATTAGGTCAACGCCGTATGACCATTGCTTTTTGATTAATGTATAATGAAATGCTTGTAGTAACACTCCTAAACAGCTGTTGGAAGCTTTATTTTGTAAGTCTGTTCTTGTTCTATATGTTGACAATGCCCGGTATCTTCGGGTTTAATGACTATCTTGATTGTCTGTCCTGTCCATGAGAGATTAGACTTTTGACTACTCACTGGTCGTGAAAATGTCTACATCAAGTACTGATGCCCTTCCATTGGTATTCATACAGCGTGAGTCTGGAAAAAATGTACATGCTTTGAGGGGTGATAGTGCTAGTGATTCTGAACACAAAGCGTCGTATGAATACATGTCACTGTGCGGCTGGTCCCGGCGGAGGTTCGAGTCCTCCCTCGGGCGTGGGTGTGTGTGTTCGTTCTTAAGTAAATTTAGGTTAAGTAGAGTGTAAGCTTAGGGACTGATGACCTTAGCAGTTAAGTCCCATAGTATTTCACACGCATTTGAACATTTTTGAATATATGTCCTGTTTCCAGAATGAAATTTTCACTCTGCAGCGGTTCCCTGATATGAAACTTCCTGGTAGATTAAAACTGTGTGTTACACCGAGAATCGAACTCGGGACCTTTGCATTTTGCAGGCAAGTGTTCAGTCGATTTATTATAAATAAATAAACACTTCTTATGCGTCTGTAAGTGCGCCGTATTATGGCGCTATGTACTCAGGTCAGCTGTTGTGTTTAGGACATTCTATGTGTTTTACTAGTGTATTCTGTTGTATTTTATTGGTAGATTATAATGGTAGGTGTTAAAAGCAAAAATCTGTTATGCGATTAACGCTATGTAGTAATACCATTCTATAGGTGAAATGATAATTAAAGCAAGAATCTTAGCTGTTGACTGGCGTTGGTATACATCAGCGGGGAGAGTTGAAAATGTGTGCCCCGACCGGGACTCGAACCTGGGATCTCCTGCTTACATGGCAGCCGCTTTATGCATATCTCTTTTTTTTTTTTTGCATTTTGTTCGTTGTTGTTGATCGTTGTGTTTGGTCGTTGCGGACGTCACATGACATCCGCTCTAGTTCGTTTGTTGATCCTTCCATTCAGTTTTTTTATTACAAAGGCCAACCAGCGCTCTGAGGAATTTATTCCCAAGTTAATGCTTAATGTCCACACGCTACATTCGCTAGTGCCTCTGCCCATTACACTCATTACTCGCGGCAGACAATCTTACCGTCGGGCAATGCGTGTGCATCCAACACAAAAGAAGAAGGTCAATGGCCGGTTAGCCTTAACTATATGATAGTATCTGTTGTTACGGACATGTCCGAAAGAACAAATACCATCTTCACATTGTATAGGTAGTTGGCGGAGTTTATTTTCGGGCTCGCATATGTTCACATGCCGATTTTAGCGACCTCTGGCGAGTTTACCTTGGGGCTGCTGTTGCTTCATGTTTCAGTCATCCTGGAGAAGTTGACAAGAAACAACGATCATAAGTTGTAGACCATCTGCCGCTTATGGCTATGTACAAATATACTTGTTGTATTACGTTTCAATGCCTACGATGAGGATATGTGACCGTTTGTTCATAAAAGCGAGAATTATGTCCTCTGTTTAGGTAAATGTTCATATTAAATGAAATTTTGTAACAACTATTGTAATTTGTTTGTCGGTAATGGTCTGAAAATGGACCGCTTATAAAAGATATTTCTCATTGCAACTTCGACGGCTTCGCAAATAGTAGTTTGTGTTGTACAAATTTGTTGAATTCTGTCCAAAAGCAAACGCAAAAACAACTTGCTCAGCAATGTTCGAACCGTTTTTGAGGGAATCCATCTGCTTTTGTGCTCCGATCCGCTACTATGGATGAGACGGGAATCCAGCACTTCACGCCAGGAATGAGGGCACAACCAAAGCAGTGTCGGGATGTTGGTTTCATGTTTTGGAGAGGCAGAGTTTTCTGAAACCAGACATAACTTACACATGTTGATTATTACACCGCAAAGCGTCGAATAATGAATGCTGAACACCACACAAGTTATCTAGAACAAAAGGATAAAAATGACTATGTGGCTGTAAACAAAAAAATAACTGTGTGTAATCAGAGCCGGAACCGTCCTCACAGGAGGCTAGGCAGTGGGAAAAGTAGGGACGAGAAGCGTGAAATGTTAGGATATGTACTATATTCACCAGTCCCGACACTCTGATAATCCAATATTCCCACAAATATAGATGCTGGTAGCTGTAGATGTTGTCAGTCCACTGAAGAGATTAGTGCAGAGAAGGAAGGTACGGGGTTTAAAAGTCTCATTAGAGACTGAGCGGAAAAGATGCAGATTGGAAAAGGAATTCGGCTTTGTCCGTTTCGAAAGAACCATTCTGGTATTTCACGTTGGCGATGGGTAGGGACACCATCTAAAATCTACAGGCTGGTTATAATTAAACTTTCGCTGCTTGAGCCAGTCTAGCCGGTAAACTATTTATCGTATGGGTACCCAACTTCATAGGAATCATGTTCAGACTGTGCTCTGTAGGATTATAGTTATTAGTACACTACTGGCCATTAAAACTGCTACACGACGAAGATGACAAGCTACAGACGCGAAATTTAACAGACAGGAAGAAGATGCTGTGATATGCAAATCATTAGCTCTTCAGAGCATTCACACAAGGTTGGCGCCGGTGGCGACGCCTACAACGTGCTAACATGAGGAAAGTTTCCAAACGATTTCACATACACAAACAGCAGTTGACCGGCGTTGCCAGGTGAAACGTTGTTGTGATCGTGTAAGGAGGAGAAATGCGTACCATCACGTTTCCGACTTTGATAAAGGTCGGATTGTAGCCTATCGCGATTGCAGTTTATCGTACCGCGGCATTGCTGCTCGCGTTGGTCGAGATCCAATGACTGTTAGCAGGATATGGAATCGGTGGGTTCAGGAGGGTAATACGGAACGCCGTGCTGGATCCCAACGGCCTCGTATCACTAGCAGTCGAGATGACAGGCATCTTATCCGCATGGCTGCAAAGGATCATGCAGCCACGTCTCGATCCCTGAGTCAACACATGGGGACGTTTGCAAGACAACAACCATCTGCACGAACAGTTCGACGACGTTTGCAGCATCGTGGAGTATCAGCTCGGAGACCGTGGCTGCGGTTACCCTTGACGCTGCATCACAGACAGAAGCGCCTGTGATGGTATACTGAACGACGAACCTGGGTGCGCGAATGGCAAAACGTCATTTTTTCGGATGAATCCAGGTTCTGTTTACAGCATCATGACGGTCGCATCCGTGTTTGGCAACATCACGGTGAACGCACATTGGAAGCGTGTATTCATGATCGCCATAATGGCGTATCACCCGGCGTGATGGTATGGGGTGCCATTAATTACACGTCTCGGTCGCCTCTCGTTCGCATTGACGGCACTTTGAACAGTGGACGTTACATTTCAGATGAGTTACGACCCGTGGCTCTACCCTTCATTCGATCCCTGCGAAACCCTACATTTCAGCAGGATAATGCACGACCGCAAGTTGCAGGTCCTGTACGGACCTTCCTGGATACAGAAAATGTTCGACTGTTGCTCTGACCAGCACATTCTCTAGATCTCTCACCAATTGAAAACGTCTGGTGAACGGTGGCCGAGCAACTGGCTCATCACAATGCGTCAGTCACTACCCTTGATGAACTGTGGTATTGTGTGTACCTGTACACGCCATCCAAGCTCTGTTTGACTCAATGCCCAGGAGTATCAAGGCCGTTATTACGGCCAGAGGTGTTTGTTCTGGGTACTGATTTCTCAGAACCTATGCACCCAAATTGCGTGAAAATGTAATCACATGTCAGTTCTAGTGTAATATATTTGTCCAATGAATACCCGTTTATCATCTGCATTTCTTCTTGGTGTAGCAATTTTAGTGGCCAGTAGTGTAGTATTTGTGTCTTGACCTGACATTAGGTACCTGTACTGGTACGGCGACGTAGGATTGAAACACAAGCGTCAGTCTGCATTGCAATTGCAAACAATCGTCATCGGTCCGGGCAAGGTGAGTGGGGCTTAATTCACGAAACAACAGTTATAATGCTAGTGCTTTTCGCGAGTATCGAAACACTAAAGGAATACGGGGAGGTCCTCTTTCTGCACCGGAGTTGGAGATCGGGATTCGTAAGTTCCAATTAACTGAAGATTTAGTAATTGCTCTTGGGAGATGAATTTGCGCTATAAATTGTTGAAGAAGTTACTGCTGCCATGGCTGAGAATGCCCGACGCAATGTGCGTACTTCAAGCAGTGTGTGAACTGTGTCACGACAGCTGAACATTATCAGGAACGTAAACATGGTGTGAGTTAAAAATGTTACCCTCTCATCTGTAACTGCAAGGTGTATAAGCGGACAAGAAAAAAAAATCCTGGAATTCTAGGTGAAAATTACACTTCCTCCTGGGTGAAAATACACTTTTTCCGTGTTAAGTGACAGTATACTTTTCCTCAGAACTGTAAACAAATCAATCGTTTGAATGGTTGTGGTTTTATACACCGGCGTAGAACTTCCCTGACCTTTAGAATACCAAACTTAGTAAAAAAAATTTTTTTTTGATAGATCTTTGATGTGGAGCAACATGTACGCTGCATATTTTCGTATTGTGAAAGTGTAAATTTAAATACCACCAAACACCGCATGTTACTTTCCGGAACATTAAAATCAGGCTTGCAATGCGCTTTTGTAGCGTCACAGCTCGTCACGTGATCTCTCCAGCCGATGACAGCGGATATTCTAGCGTAGTGATGTAGTCAGCCAATAGCAATATCACTGTTTAGTTGCGCGTGCACACAAATAGGGAAAGTTAATGGTTTAAATTAATATACACAGCGTTACTACAAGTAAAGAACACCTTTCACAGATCGATGACCTCGCTGTCTGGTCTCCTTCCCCAAACAACCCCCAACCCAGCTTTCACATATAATATTGGTCTCGAAGATTAATAAGCTGCAAGAGAAGCTAAGCTTTCACATATAATGTTGATATCTTTTGCGCGTGTTACTCTTTAAGGTACATCACACAAATGTGTCAGTAAAATATTTAATAAAGACATAAATGTCTAATCGTCTGAGCTCGTAATTTTCCTAAATGTACATCGTCAAAGACTTGAGTTTTAAATGAGAGTCAAGCGCTCTGTGATTTAAGAAATTCATCGTACATTCTCGCACATAGTTCATCTTGCATAAAAGGAAATTTACTTTGAAAGTAACGCTTTTGAAAGAACCATTCGCAATATTTTTCCGAGATGTGTTAGAAATAGGTTCGTTTCAGTAGCTTGCGTAGCTACGATAATGCAGGGAGCCCGTATGTTCGAAGGTGCAAAACACTAAAAGATCTTATATTATGTCATAAAAGAAAGAAGACATGAATGGATAGTCCAAGAGCATCGTAATTTCGTGAACCATTCTAAAATGCGTAATTCGGCTTAAACTGCACATCCGTATGTCCAGATTCGGATGTAAATTTTCTTGAGTACCAGTACTGGATTATCTCATGTTTGCTTCTTTATTATGGCATAATGTCATACGTGCTAGAAGATGAAAACATGCACCTTTGAAATGCAGCGAACAGTTGAAACTAGCCAATACTGTGGAATTAAACGCTTCGTTTCAACTAAATTGACTGCCTCAGCAGAAAAGATTAATAAAAGACACATTTATTTAGCAAACCGACAAAAATAACTTCATTGTGCTGCAAGGCGATTAATGCTTGAGTGTCAGAAAGGTGGAAATAAAATAAAATCTGAAACTAATAACATATTTTAGCCTGCCGTACTCATGTCAATGTATTTTAATTCACTTGATAGCTCCCGGCCACAGAAATCCATTTTGTTTTCATTTGACGCGAGAGCAATAAACGAAGAGGAAACAGCAAAATCACTAAACGCAAACGCGGGTCACATGGATATTATCCACCTCCTCACTATAACTCAGACTGCTCTGTGTATCTGAAAAAAAAACACGCAATTAATATTAGATGGGATAATTTGTAACTGGGAGACAAGAACTTCTCAGAAAATTTGCATCATTTTTGCCTATAGCTAATAACTTGCTTTTTTGTATAAAATTAAATATAGGATACATGAAACCAGTAGAAGAAACAAGCAAGACAGTACACATTTCTTCAATCCTTAAGTCCTAGCATTTTTTTTCTCTCTAACCTTGCTCCAACTTTACATGGCGTGCTTCAGTCTCTGGGAAAGAGTCCATTACCTCGTCAAATTTCGTCAAATGTTTTGCTACATGAAAAAACAAAATGTCATTTTCTAATACTGAAAAAAGCTGTTACCACAAACAGTAAAAAGACTGGTGTGGTTTCTCAATCTGATTACGTGTATTTTGTCACCGTCTGCTAGATAACACGAAATAGGCCTGTCTAATATTGCAACAATTGTAACACACACCAAATAAACGAGATCCTTTAGGCACAAATGGCCATTTATATAACACGACAGAATATAATTCACGAAGTACCTATATGAACGGTTTAGTTAGCCCACGTTTATTCTCCGGTTAGGCGTTATTCCGTTTTCATACAGTGCGTTTTCCGCGCTGCTCCCAGAATAGATCTTTGGCGACTGCTTCCGGGGACAGTATAACTGGTCCTTTTCAGTGTAGCAGCCTGCCCAAAAATTTTCTATCGAAATTCATTTTCTTGGATACACCAAGAAGATAATACATAATCTTTCTTACCTATTATTTCTTTTAATCATTTATTTCCACCCTTATAGTCTGAATCTATGGATTTCGCTAGTAATTGTAACAACGCTGATCATTCGCACACCCTGTCAACCACATAAACAAACAGCGATTGCCATTTGCCCGTTCGGCTTTATTCCGCTCGGCTGGTATAGCCCTGTCCCATTCTGTCTGCAGGAAGCCAGGAAAGTTTATTTCTGGTTCCGACGGGGATTCCCCTGGCAGAGACATGACGTACACTATGCGCGCATTGAACAATCAACTTATGATTCATTCAGAAATAAACTTAGGGTATGTTCAAAAATGTTAAAAAACCACCAAGGATGCGTTTCAAAATCATTTGAATAATCGACAGACCAACGTGCGCTGGATACTAGGTGCTTTGTGAAACAAGGTTTTTTTCCTCAAGAATATGAACTTGGCAGCGCCCCTCCCCTTCCTTGAAACTGCCGCCCGGGGTAGATACCCAGGTTTGCCCCCAGTGATTCTGGCAGCTTGCTCGCGACAGTAAAATTTTTCCAGGTAGCTTCTTGCCGCTTGCTGCTGCTGCTTATACAGCTAACAGCCAAACTTCTGTAGCCAGAAGCGGGAGAAGATGATTTGCTTTGTTGTTGTATATGGCGCATTTCCTTTGCAACTTAAGTTATATTTTCTGTCGTTCATGTTTTATTCCTGCAGTATAACTCTGCGGTAGTGGGATACATAATATCTTTTGTTAGAGTGTTGTTTCTTACCAGTCAAAATTACAAAAATTTAACTGAAAACTAAAACAAAAAGAAATTCCTGGTATTCTAAAAAATTCCCGGGTTTATCCCGGTTTTCTCCTGAATGAAAAAATTCCCGGGTTTTTCCCGGATCTCCCGGTTGTCCCGGATCGTATACACCCTGGTACATTAAAATGTAGTTCTCTTTCGCATGTCCACAAACTTTCATTCTCTTGCGATCACTCGTTTTTCATGCGGGCTATTCTCAAGTAGCGGAAGTTTAGTTACGGTGTAACAATTTGTGATTTTGTGTGGAGGGACGTGCGGTATTTAAATCGTCAGCCACCGTAATCCTTATTCCGTGTCCACTCACTCGATTTAAAAGAGAATAACATAAGAAAATAGGTAATTTTTTTCTTAGTGTCAAGCTGCACACCAGTCAGCATAAAAGAAGTGCACAGAAATAGACTTGCTTGTGTGCTAATGTTTGTACCGCAGTACCCGTGTCTTATCTGCAGTGGACGCAGATAATGAATGCGGTGCGGCGACCGCGGTTGGTAGCACTGCACGGTTATTTCCCGCTCCCTCGAGGTCTGTTCGGGGACTGTCCTGGACTACAGCATGTATCTCCCCTGGGATTGCCCTATCTAACTGGGACCTCGTTGGGACGTTCTAAGATCGGAGTGTAGAAATGAAGTAAAAATTTATTTAATAGAATTACTTTTTATCTAGAACACAATTACATGGAACTTGTTGCTGCAGAAGTAGTTATTATACAGTATTTCTCGAAAGATTTCACATATATCTGAAAGCCTCTTTTCCATTTTACGTATGTAGTCAACTCTGTGCAAGTCAGATTGTAGTTAAACTGGCACTGTAACACTGATTCCACTGTCTCTGACAGCTGTCGATTTCTTTCATCAGTCCACTGGGTTGAACGAAAATACACTTTCCACAGTGTCGTTACGTGCGGGAATAGAAAAGAAATACTCACGTAATTTTAGCAGATGGCATTTCCGTCCAGGATTTTCGGTTTCCTTAAGAAAGTAAATCCACCTTCCTTCCCAGGAGTGTTTTGACTTCCATTCTTCCGAGTCACGCTTTGCCGTAGGGTGACCAGACGTCCGGATTAATCCGGACATGTCCTCCTTTTTTGCTCTTTGTCCGGGGTCCGGGCGGATTTTTACAGTGTCCGGCTTTTTTGCAAAGTTTACAATTCGCCCCGTTCTATTGCTCTTTTCTTAAATACTTTAACTATTGGCACAGCCTTCCTGTAGTACACGTATGATTTGTGAGTGTAATTTTTAACCGAGTGAGTTACGTAAAATAGTTGGCTATGCATAAACGAAAGTGTACATTTTCCGATGTCCTTTGCTGCAAAAATCCGGCTTTCAAGAGAGGGAGAAATGAATTTAAAGCGGAATGAAAGATATGTGGAGCTGGACCGTACGTCTCAGTGGCCAATAAAGGTAAGAAATAACTTGACAGATTAACTGTCATGGCTTTATTTCATAGTTTCATAGTCATTCAGTTTATTTGTATTCGGAAGGTTAAAGTACAGTTTACATGTCGTCAGCTGCTTCTTGAATTGTAGATGTTGGTAGCGGTGAGTCGAATGAAGGGAGGTGAATGGTCTTGCGTTTTTCGTTTCGTAAACAATTCCGTGTTGTTGACATAACAAAACAATTGACGCCACACTGTCACCACAACCAATGTTTTTAATTTTTTTATGTTTCTCAGTTAACCACCACCTGACCATACGTAACAATTAACTACTAGTTTTACCGGGAATTCCCGGCAGTCACGTGACTTGTCCAAAGCTGACGGGTGGTATCCTCATCTGCAGTTGACCCGTTTGATGTGTCCTCTTTTTTCTTCCTTTATCCTCCTTTTTGAAGCTGTTCGTCCTCCTTTTTAAGCAATTGCATCTGGTCACCCTACGTTTAGTTACTAAAAAGCTCTCCACGTTCATATACTCGCGAAAATAATTGTCGCCTCAAATCTTCGCACTATTTTGGTCAGGTACGTAACAGTGTTAACAATCATCACCCAGTCTTCTTTTTCAGATAGCGTCATCGAATCGAATACCTGATATTTATCAAAAGAATTGGCGTTATTATAGTAGTTGGGCCAAGCTCGTAGCAGAATTTTCCAAAATCGGGACAAAATTAGGTCTTGTCGGGATGCATGCCAACCCTGTTCTCCCCGTAACAAGCTGCCCGGCCTCACATCGCAGCAGCCGTGGTGGGGTCATCTGCTGATTGAGAGGTTGTGGCACGACCTCTTTTGACGAGCCATTACGCCTACCAAATGCACATTGTGCCAGCGGCGTACGTGGTATTACGTAATCTTTTCAGTCCGCCAGACCTCAAATACACTACTGGCCATTAAAATTGGTACACCAAGAAGAAATGCAGATGATAAACGGGTATTCGTTGGACAAATATATTACACTAGAACTGACATGTGATTACATTTTCACGCAATTTGGGTACATAGATACAGAAAAATCAGTACGCAGAACAACCACCTCTGGCCGTTACAACGGCCATGATACGTCTGGGCATTGAGTCAAACAGAGCTTAGATGGCGTGTACAGGTACAACTGCCCATCCAGCTTCAACACGATACCACAGTTCATCAAGAGTAGTGACTGGCGTATTGTGACGAGCCAGTTGCTCGGCCACCATTGACCAGACGTTTTCAATTGGTGAGAGATGTGGAGAATGTGCTGGCCAGGGCAGCAGTCGAACATTTTCTGTATCCAGAAAGGCCCTTACAGGACCTTCCTGCTGAAATGTAGGGTTTCGCAGGGATCGGATGAAGGGTAGAGCCACGGGTCGTGACACATCTGAAATGTAACGTCCACTGTTCAAAGTGACGTCAATGCGAACAAGAGGTGACCAAGACGTGTAACCAATGGCACTCCATACCATCACGCTGAGTGATACGCCAGTATGGCGATGACGAATACACGCTTCCAATGTGCGTTCATCGCGATGTCACCAAACACGGATGCTGTAAACAGTACCTGGATTCATCCTAAAAAATGACGTTTCGCCATTCGTGCACCCAGATTAGTCGTTGAGTACACCATCGCAGGCGCTCCTGTCTGTGATGCAGCGTCAAGGGTAACCGCACCCATGGTCTCCGGGCTGATAGTCCATGCTGCTGCAAACGTCACCGAACTGTTCGTGCAGATGGTTGTCTTGCAAACGTCCCCATGTGTTGACTCAGGGATCGAGACGTGACTGCACGATCCGTTACAGCCATGCGGATAAGATGCCTGTCATCTCGACTGCTAGCGATACGAGGCCGTTGGGATCCAGCACGGCGTTCCGTATTACCCTCCTGAACCCACCGATTCCATATTCTGCTAACAGTCATTGGATCTCGACCAACGCGAGCAGCAATGTCGCGATACGATAAACCGCAATCGCGATAGACTAGAATCCGACCTTTTTCAAAGTCGGAAACGTGATGGTACGCATTTCTCCTCCGTACACGAGGCATCATAACAACGTTTCACCAGGAAACGCCGGTCAACTGCTGTTTGTGTATGAGAAATCGGTTGGAAACTTTCCTCATGTCAGCCCGTTGTAGGTGCCGCCACCGGCGCCAACCTTGTGTGAATGCTCTGAAAAGCTAGTCATTTGCATATCACAGCATCTTCTTCCTGTCGGTTAAATTTCGCGCCTGTAGCACGTCATCTTCCTGATGTAGACATTTTAATGGCCAGTAGTGTTCATACCTCGTTGAGTCAAGTTCGTTGCGGTGGCTATTTTCGCTAGCAGCTGTCAGAACATTTATTTTCAAGATAAATGGCCGTAATTTGCTGCAACATTGGTGTTTCTGTTCGCAGTCGTATTTCACCTTTATGTGAGAAGGCATTTTCAGTTGTTGCTCTGGAACAATATACAACTTTTATGTTTACATATAAGAGTATTGCCATAAATTTAAAATGTTTGTGTCATAAATAAAATTATAGTTATCTTTTACATGTTCTAATGATTTCCTTATTTTCGTCTAGTAAATGAAACGATCCTACGGCATTGTTGGCCAGCAGATCGTATCTGGGGTAGTTCGCGAGCTTGGTGAAAATCTCTCTATTTGACAATCACTTCGGCGAAATGAACAGAAACACCAAAACAGAAACACTCAGTTCTAGGGGAAGAAAATCTCCGATTCGGCTCTTTCCGTCTTGGTGTCACTGGTTGAAAGGCGCACTTGCACGCCATTAACAACTCTCCGTACCGCCCAGCATTCTCGTTCTCATAGACACATTCTTATCAATAGATGAGTGTGCTGCACGTCCTACCCTTGGCCTAACGGCGTAATAGATTTGTTAGTATTAATCTCCGGCACTCTGGATTCTCTGATACATGGCCTCCGTGAAGTTAACGGTCACAAAACTGCTATGCATAACGAAACGCTGTCAAGTTGGTGATACGTGAATTAATTAGTAGTTAATTATGGCTGCAACAACTGTTATGATGGATAGTAACATAGCTACAGTAATATACGTGATCTCATTATTAAATGAAAGTCTATGATTCAGAATATTACATTTATTTGTAAAAAGATAGAATATTAGGGTCGCCACATGTGTCACACGCACTTGAAAGGAAATCTGTTTTGAATATCTCAGTACAAGATGTAAGTAGGCTGTTTAGGTTTTTATGTTGCTAACGCCAAGTAGCGCTCTGTATGAAAATCACTGACCGTGCTGTGTGCAGTCTGTGGCTGGTTGGACTCATTGTTGGAATATTCGCTATTGTAGTGTTGGGCAGTTGGATGTGAACAGCACGTAGCGTTGTGCAGTTGGAGGTGAGCCGCCAGCAGTGGTGGATGTGGGGAGAGAGATGGCAGAGTTTTGAGAGCGAACGATTTGGACGTGTGTCCGTCAGAAAAAGGAAATTTGTAAGACTGGATGTCATGAACTGCTATATATATATTATGACTTTAGAACACTATTAAGTTAAATACATTGTTTGTTCCCTTATCAAAGTCTTTCATTTGCTAACTATGCCTATCAGAAGTTAGTGCCTTCAGTAGTTAGAATCTTTTATTTAGCTGGCAGCATTGGCGCTCGCTGTATTGCAGTAGTTCGGATAAGAGAAGATTTTTGTGAGGTAAGTGATTCGTGAAAGGTATAGGTTATTGTTAGTCAGGGCCATTCTTTTGTAGGGATTATTGAAAGTCAGATTGTGTTGCGCTAAAAAAATTATTGTGTGTCTGTTTAGTGATGATCAGAACAAGTAAAGATAGAACTGTCTGAGTACGTTCAGTTTTACTCAGCTGTCTTTGAATCAATTAACGTAGAAGTTTACCAGCACAGCAATTTATAATTTTCCAAGGGGGATGTATCAAAGAAAAGATATAAATTCAGTAATCGGAGGGAAGCAAACCTAAATTGACATTTGTTCACAATTAGTGGAAGAAGAACCGGGGTTAAATTGGGGAAGTAACCGGTGGAGGTAGTTGTCTTCTAACTCCACGACACGTGCTCTCGCAAATTTAATTCAGCAAATGAGTGACCACTTGGTTCTAGTAGAAGAAGAAAGGAAGATAAAGGATTATCACCACTGGGCTAAGTTCTGTTCCCCACTCTAAGCACAGCACTGCCCCACGCTTTGTAACTTGAATCCCATCTCCTCTCCTTCCGACATAAACTCAACGCTTGACATCGTGCAGTGCCTCGCCGTGCCTCACTCGTTGCACATAACCCGCAGGCGGCGCGGTGTGCTTGCAAGTCACGCCCTCGCTTCATACTCCAGTAACGGATGCAAATAGTGATGGTACCGCGGTGGGCGGTCTGCCTCCGCTGCCCATTGATGCCTCTGGGTGACGACTGCGCTAACACCCTACGATAAGTCGCAGATGTTTGGCTGTAATCGTGGCAGGCTACGTACTAATGATCAGTTTCTAGTTCAACAAACTGAGCTGTTGCTCTTTAGAAGCCAGTTTGCACTCGTCTCTCAAGTCCTAACACCGAACAGCCTTACTCAGAATGACCGAGTTCGGAGTCTCACGCCATAACGACCAAGTAAGATGACAACTGCGGAGATTGAAATCTGCCAACCGAACGAAGAAGTAGCGTGAAAGTTGCTGAGCTAGGAATCTCGCCGCAGCCTGACCACATTTCGCTCTCCTTATTTCGCCACCTAATCTCGGAGCAGTTCGTCTATGTTTTCCCCACGACCATCACTACCCAGACCCTACACACAGCACCCGATTAAAGTAATTTACAATAATATTTAAGCTCTAACCAGCGTTTCTAGCATGGAGGAGCCAATCAGTCACTCCCCCACATCAGGCAGAAAGTTCGCAGGCCCTCATCTCCACACGTGGGCGCCAGATTTCCTCTCCTACAAGAATTCAGCCAAATATCAAGGGTATAACTCTGAGGACTACCCATTTCATGAGCCCAGAGAAGATGCTATTGGCTCTGAAAGCTCTACAATCCTGATTCCTCCGTCTCAACTCGGGAGCAGAGTTATCTGGTTTCCTCTCACCCTGCCATCGCGACTAAAACTTCTGTTTAATTGCATGGCGCCATGCCTGTGCAATGCCCTTTCCTTGACTCTAAAGCAAGAGTGACTCTGCTAGACTGCCCGGGCGCTAACAAGGGCTGCACTCAGAATGGGATTTTCACTCTGCAGCGGAGTGTGCCCTGATATGAAACTTCCTGGCAGATTAAAAATGTGTGCCGGACCGAGACTCGAACTCGGAACGTTTGCCGGGGAAACATCCCCCAAACTGTGGCTAAACCATATCTCTGCAATATCCTTTCTTCCGGGAGTGCTAGTTCTGCAAGGTTCGCACTGTGAATTAGTTAGTTACATGTTCGATAGCTGATATCAGCAATTTTTTCATGAAAATGATGTGGAACGTGTCAGTTTAAAGGACATGTACATTACTTGTAACATTAATGAACAGTGATGTTGATGCAACTGCTCTTAGAACTGAAATAAAAATTCGTCTGTGGGACAGGAGCAGTTGTCCAGCATAAACCATTTTAGGTTAGATTTAAAACTTTTTTTTCTACGTGTCGAACACTAAGTTATTGGACAAATGATCGAAAACTTTTGTTGGTGCAAACTGAACTGCTTCCTAAGACACTGACCGTTTCAGTAGTTGATAACAAAGGTAATTTCTTCTTCAGTTGCCTTAGATATCACTGCTCTTCACAAATCTTGATGATGGATTATTTACGATATAATCCATTAGCGGATATATATGAAGGTTCAGTAAAAATGCGTAACTCTTGGAAGAGATACCGGCTAGATAAATGAATGTAAACACCAAACGCCAGACTTTATACTTACTGCTCAATTTTGTAAAACTAATACTTTCATTTTGTTTGATGAGTTATCCCACAAAATTGTTCCATAAGAGATGATTGAGTGGAAATAAGTAAAACATCTTAAGAAATTGATTCGTTTGTTTCGAAGACTAGCAGTTATACAAAGAGCAAAAGTAGCTGACTTAAACGTTAGAGAGTTTCAGTAATATTTTTCTTCCAATTTAAGTTTTCATCAATACGTTGACCCAAAATTTGGAGCATTGTACCCTGTTTAACGACTCCTTTTCATGTGAGATACCAATTGTGGGTATGACTATTTGTTGTTCAGAAATGAGGATAATGTGTTTTCTCTAAATTGATGGAGAGACCATTTTCAAAAAACCACTTAATAATTCTTTGAGAAACATCATTAACAATTTCGTGCATTGCTTTCTGTATAATAAGAGTTATAATGAGACTAATGTTACCTGAGAAATGCTAGTTCTGCTTGATGCGTGTTAAAAGGAATGTCATTCACATACACATGTAAGGAAGAAGAGTTGACCCAAAATTGAACCCTGCCGGACTCCACGATTTCTCCACAATCATTAAAAATGCTCTCTTCTTCCAACACTGTCTGAATTATTACAACGTGTGAAGTGCGTGGTAGAGATTACTTTTTATTGTACCAGGTATTCTCGTATCATTCGTGGATGGAGAGTGGGAAAAATGTCTGTGAGCTGCTGTTTGCCGAATTCTATCGGCGTGCTCTCTACATGATTGTAGACAGCTGGTTTTCGCTAGATTTACAGCATATTTCTTCGTGTGTTTGCCAGTAAAGAATTTTTCAAAATTTCTGTTACTCTCTCTCTCGCGTAATTACGTGAGCTGCTTTGTAAAAGAAGAAATGTCGTAATTCTGAAGCTGAAATTTCGTTACAGTGTGTGGAAGTGACGAGGAAAGCCGCCATAAGGATAGATTGTGTCTAGTCTTTGTTCGGCGCCGAGCAGCTGCTCTCTCTGATAAGGCAGCTACTTTGTTTCCTTTTTGTTCGGTGTGGCCGCGTGGCAACGCCTCCTCTGTCTCAAGTGGCACCCAGGCGCGGATGAGTCAACACTGGCCGGCAGCGGCGTCCTCCTCAACTGCGAGTGCGGCACTCGCCTTTGACTCATGTCACGCAGTCGCCCTCAAAACAAATGCCAAGGAAATGTGACGTGCTCCACTCACCTGGACACATCCGTTTATTGCTCAGTATATTTCCCAGTATACAGGGTGGTTCATTGATAGTGACCGGGCCAAATATCTCACGAAATAAGCATCAAACGGAAAAACTACAAAGAACGAAACTCGTCTAGCTTGATGAGGGGAAACCAGATGGCGCTATGGCTGGCCCACTAGATGCCGCTGCCATATGTCAAACGGATATCAACTACATTTTTTTAAAATAGGAACTCCCATTTTTTATTACATATTCGTGTAGTACGTAAAGAAATATGAATGTTTTAATTGGACCACAGTTTTCGCTTTGTGATAGATAGCGCTGTAATAGTCACAAACGTATAAGTACGTGGTATCACGTAACATTCCGCCAGTGCGGACGGTATTTGCTTACTGATACATTACCCGTGTTAAAACGGACCGTTTAACAATTGCGGAAAAGATCGATATCGTGTTGATAATCACTATTGTGATCAGAATGCCCAACGGGCGTATGCTATGTATGCTGCTCGGTATCCTGGACGACATCATCCAAGTGTCCGGACCGTTCGCCGGATAGTTACGTTATTTAAGGAAACAGGAAGTGTTCAGCCACATGTGAAACGTCAGCCACGACTTGCAACAAATGATGATGCCCAAGTAGGTGTTTTAGCTGCTGTCGCGGCTAATCCGCACATCAGTAGCAGACAAATTGCGCGAGAATCGGGAATCTCAAAAACGTCCGTCTTGAGAATGCTACATCAACATTGCACCCGTACCATATAGATGTGGACCACGAATTGCACGGCGACGACTTTGAACGTTATGTACAGTTGTGCCACTGGGCACAAGAGAAATTACGAGACGATGACAGATTTTTGGCACGTGTTCTATTAAGCGACGAAGCGTCATTCACCAACAGCGGTAACGTAAACCGGCATAATATGCACTATTGGGCAACGGAAAATCCACGATGGCTGCTACAAGTGGAACATCAGCGACCTTGGCGGGTTAATGTATGGTGCGGCATCAGGGGAGGAAGGATAATTGGCCCCCATTTTATCGATGGCAATCTAAATGGTGCAATGTACGATGATTTCCTACGTAATGTTCTACCGATGTTACTACAAGATGCTTCACTGCATGACAGAATAGCGATGTACTTCCAACATGATGGATGTCCGGCACATAGCTCGCGTGCAGTTGAAGCGGTATTGAATAGCATATTTCATGACAGGTGAATTGGTCGTCGAAGCACCATACCATGGCCCGCACGTTCGCCGCATCTGACGTCCCCGGATTTATTTCTTTGGGGAAAGTTGAAGGATATTTGCTGTCGTGATCCACCGTCAACGCCTGACAACATGCGTCAGCTCATTGTCAATGCATGTGCGAACATTACGGAAGGCGAACTACTCGCTGTTGAGAGGAATGTCGTTACACGTATCGCCAAATGACGCACATCATTTTGAGCATTTATTGCATTAATGTGGTATTTACAGGTAATCACGCTGTAACATCATGCGTTCTCAGAAATGATAAGTTCACAAAGGCACATGTGTCACATTGGAACAACGGAAATAAAATGTTCAAACGTACCTACGTTCTGTATTTTAATTTAAAAAACCTACCTGTTACCAACTGTTCGTCTAAAATTGTGAGCTGTATGTTTGTGACTATTCAGCGCCATCTGTCACAAAGCCAAAAAAGTGGTCCAACTAAAACATTCATATTTCTTTACGTACTTTACTGTAAAAAGAAATGGGGATTACTATTTTAAAAAAACACGATTGATATCCGTTTGACCTATAGCAGCGCCACCTAGCGGGCCAACCATAACGCCATCTGGTTTCCCCCTTCAAGCTAGACAAGTTTCGTTCTTTGTAGGTTTTTAGTTTGACGCTTACTTCGTGAGATATTTGGCCCCGTCACTACCAATGGACCATCCTGTATAAGGAAATTCTCTATCAAGTGAAGCCGTGTAAAAGACAAGCTTTCTTCGCTGCCGTACGCTGTGTTGTAACGAAAAAATTTTTCAAATGGCTCTAAGGACTATGGGACTTAACTTCTGAGGTCATCAGTGCCCTAGAACGTAGAACTACTTAAACCTAACTAACCTAAGGACATCACACACATCCATTCCCGAGGCAGGATTCGAACCTGCGACCGTAGCAGCAGCGCGGTTCCGGACTTAACATCTATACCTACATCTGCATCTACATGGTTACTCTGCAATTCACACTTAAGTGCCTGGCATTTTCATACTACTTCTATACCATTCCACTCTCGAATGGCGCGTGGGAAAAAGGAACACTTAAATCTTCCCGTTCGAGCTCTGATTTCTCTTATTTTATTATGACGATCATTTCTCCCTACGTAGGTGTCTGTCAACAAAATATTTTCGCATTCGGAAGAGAAAGTTGGTGATTTAGATTTCGTAAATAGATCTCGCCGCAAAGAAAACCGCCTTTGTTTCAGTGACTGCCACATCAACTCGCGCGTCATATCAGTGACACTCTCACCCCTATTGTGCAATAACACGAAACGAGCTGCCCTTCTTTGCACTTTATCGATGTCCTCCGTCAATCCTACCTGGTAAGGATCCCACTCCCCGCAGCAATATTCCAGCAGAGGGCGGACAAGTGAAATGTAGGCTGTCTCTTTAGGGGTTTGTCGAATCTTAAACCTACTTAAACTGAAGCGCCTAGAACCGCTCGGCCATTGTACCAGCGGCAGGTTGCCTATCACATGCCTTGCAGGGGCAACAGAAATTTGTCTTTCAACTTGACATATAATTATCTACCGAACATAACAGTTTAAAATGCTGTTATAATCTACTCATTAAGAGGTATTATTTAATGTTAAAGTTTTAAAGCAGTAAGACAGGTGTTAGAGCTAGAAACTGTCTTAATGTTTTGAGGCGACATAATCCGCGGGTCGGAAATTACCCAGACAAGTGTTTGCGAACAAGAGCAGTTACCGTCTTCCAACAAACTATACGCATAGTTCCAAATCTTTACGAAACTTTTCCTCGTGAGACCCCCAACAATACGACGAAAGAAAAAAAAGTTCGTGCAGCAGAACTGCCGCACCAGACATGGAGTTTCAATTTATTACGTCTTTACTGCTAACTCTTCTGTTTCACATGCTCTCGAGACAGTAAACAACTCTGCAATTGCCGTTTTGTTTGACATTTCTGTGAAGCTACTGTGGCTGAATGATGTGAACAGAAAAAACATTTTGCTGCTCATAAAGAAAGTGATACACGGCTCAGAAGTTAAGAGACTTCAGATTGCTTACCCCAGTATTGTGTACGTCATTTGCTTTGCACATGGGTAACACACAGCTGCAGAAGAGGTGGGATCAAATTACCACGATGTGGACAAATTAATTTCCTGTGACAAGAAAATCTGTGTGAAAGTTTCGCTACAGATGCACAAATTCAAGGAACAAACACGTTTACTGCCCTTCCCATTCAACCTGATCTTACACTATGTTCTTGGCTTAATCCTGTTCGGTATTACTGAACCAACAATACCAGAATAAAGGTAATCTTTGTGAGATTCATAACGATGATTCAAGTGCTATTCTGAGATGAAGAGGTTGGCACAGGAAGACTGAATAAAAAAATATCCAGGTTTTCGCTGGAGAACGGTTTACAATTTCCTGTTCATTTGTAAGCCACATGACCACGTCCTCCACCCGACTGACTCTGCACTTGTTGCACAATATCAAGGCAGAGGTCTTTACAGATACGTCTGAAAACTCGGCATACATCCACACTAGCTATTCAATGGCATCAAAAGCCATCACACGACTGGAAGCTGCTAGTACCCAACTGTGTGAAGCTCTCGATATTGCGAAACGTGAGCAGAGTGAGATGGGTTGGGATCGAGGTCATGTGGCTGACAAGTGAACAAATTGTAAACTGTTCTCCAGCGTAATCCCGGATACTTGTTTTCTTATTGAGTCGTCAGTGTACTGTCTGGTTTGGTGGTGGTCGCTACGAATTCCTCTCCTGTGTCGACCTATTCATTTCAACCTATATCATCAGTTATTTGCTGGATGTATTGCAGTCTCTGTCTTCCTCTACATTTTGTACCCTCTGCAGCTCCTCTAGAACCATAGAAGTTATTCTCTAAAGTCTTAACAGATGTCCTACCGCCCTGTCCTTTCTTCTGGTCAATGTTTTTCCTAGACGATTCTGCACAGATCCTCCTCATTCCATACCTTATCAGTTCACCTAATTTTCAACATTATTCTGTAGCACCACATCTCTAACGCTTCGACTCTCTTCTGTTTCGGTTTTCCACCATCTATTTTCGCTACCATAGAATGCTGTGCTCCAAACGTACATTCTCAGAAATCTCTTCCCATAATTAATACCAGGTTTGATACCAGCAGACTCCTCCTGGCCAGGAATGCCCTTCTTCTTGCTAGTGATAGTCTGATTTTTTATGTCCTCCTTGCTCCGTACGTCATTGGTAATTTTGGGGCGTAGGTAGCTGAATTCCTTAACTTCATTTACACCATGATCACAAATTCTGATATTAAGTTTCTCGCAGTGTTCGTTTCTACTGCTTCTCATTACTTTCGTCTTTCTTCGATTTACTCTCAATCCCTATTCTGTACTCATTAAACTGTTCACTCCATTCAGCTAATATTGTAATTCACTTTACTGACGATAGAAATGTCGTCAGCGAATGTCATCATTGATATTCTTTCATCATGAATTTTGATTCCACTCTTGAACCTTTCTTGTATTTCCGTCATTGCTTCTTCGATATATAGAGTGAACAGTAGGGGTGAGAAACTACATCCTTGTCTTACACCCTTTTTAATCCGATCATTTTGTTCTTGGTCATCCACTCTAACTGTTCCCTCTTGGCTCTCGTACATACTGTATATTATCCATCTTTTCCTATACCTTACCGCTATTGTTCTTAGAATTTCGAACATCTTGCATCATTTGACACTGTCGAACGCTTTTTCCACGTCGACAAATCGTACGAACGTGTCCTGATTTTTCTTCAGTCTTGCTTCCAACGTGATGTCTTTATCTGATGTCTTTACCTTTCCTAAAACCAAATTTATTGTCATCTACGAGTTCCTCAATTTCCTTTTTCTCTGTGTTATCCCTGTTAGCAAATTGGATGCTTGAGCTGTTAAGCTGATTGTACGATAACTCTCGCATTTGTCGTCTCTTGCAAATTTCTCATTGTGTGGATGATGTTGCAAATTTCGAACTATGTAGATGATATTTTTCCGAAAGTCTGATGGCATGTGGCCAGTCTTATACATTCTACACACCAACGTGAATAGTCGTTCTGTTGCCACTTGCCCCACTGATTTTTGAAATTCCGGTTGAATGTGATCTATCCCTTCTGCCTTATTTGAATTCGTCTTCCAAACCTATTTTAAATTCTGATTCTATTACTGGGTCCCCTCTCTCTTCCCTGTCGACTCCTGTTTATTCGTCTATTACGACAAGTCTTCCCCCTCATAGAGGTCTTCATTGTACTCTTTCCACCTATTCGCTCTTTCCTCTGCATTTAACAGCAGTATTCCCACTACACTCTTAAAGTTACCATCCTTGCTTTTAATTTTATCTGAGTTTGTAATGACTTTTCTGTATGCTGAGTCAGTCCTTCCGACAGTCATTTCTTTTTTCTATTTCTTCTAATTTTTCATGCTGCCAATTGGCCTTAGCTTCCCTGCAATTCCTATGTTTTTCATGTCTAAGCGACTTGTGTCTCTGTATCCTTCAATTCCCCTCGACATTTTTGCACTTCTTTCTTTATTTGGTGAGCTGAAGTATTTCTTCTCTTACCCATGATCTGCTCACAGTTATCTTCTTTGCACTTATGTTTTCTTCTAACATTTGTGATTGCTCTGTTTAGAGATGTCCGTTCCTCTTCAGCTGAACCACCTACTGAGCTGTTCATTATCGTGGTATCTGTAACCTCAGAGGACTTCGAACGTCTCTCTTCATTCCTTAGTATTTGACCGTTGATTCTTCCTAACTAGTCTCATGAACTTCTATCTGCATCATTATGAAATTGCAATTGGAGTCTATATCTGCCCGTGGGCAGGCCTTACAAACCAATACCTGATTTCGAGATCTCTGCCTGACCATGACGTACTCTGAAATCTTCCCGTATATCACGGCCTTTTCCAAGCTTACCTACTTCTCTTGTGATTATTGGACAGAATATTCGCTATTACTAACTGAAATACATTGCAGAACTCAATCAGCCTTTCTCCTTTCTCATTCCTCCGACCAATATTCTCCCCTAATCCTTTCTTCAACTCAATCCCCTACAACCGCATACCATTCTCCACCACTATTATATTTTAATCTCCCTTTATGTACTGAATTATCCGTTCAATGTCCTCAAATACTTCCTCTATCTTTTTTTTTATCTTCTGCTTGTGAAAGGGAAAGGAATGAGTGTGGTATACTAAGTACAATTTCTGGTCTCATTGGTCATGTGCAAATAATGAGTCATTCTATGTGTGTGCAGACTGTGAACACAGTAGATACTTCCGTCATGTGAGAAATTTCAAACTGAGTATGTTATTTTCCGTGAAATTTTGGTATGTTTCAACATTCCCCTTTTTTGGGATAAATTGAAACACTTGTCAGCCACTCTTCTATATGTTGTTGTAGCCATCCTAATCGTTGAATCGAACATTTTATTTGTGATTCCTTCGTGTAAAAGCACTTAATTTCTCAATATTATTTTCAAATTTAACCAGTTTTAAGTAAAAGAATAATCAAAATTAAAAACTGTTTTTGTTGCAGCATGCCCCTCCCTCGCCTACATACACTCATGCTCATAAATTAAGGATAACGGCATCGTCAGGAGTGCCTAGGCAAGTGTGAAAGGACTGCCGTTATTTTCTACGTAGGTAAATGATTTGACAGAGATGGAGGGCGCTGTTTTCTGATGATACTGTGGCGTACGGGAAGGTGTCATCGTTGAATGACTGCAGGAAGATACGTGATGACTTATACATGATTTCTAGTTGATGTGATGAATGGCAGCTAGCTCTGAATGTAGAAAAATGTAAGTTAATGCAGATGAGTAGCAAAATCGAACCCATAATTGTCGAGTACAGCATTACTTGTGTTGTGCTTGACACAGTCACGTCAGTTAAATATGTAGGCATAACGTTGAAAAGCAATATCAACTGGAATGAGCGTGTAAGGTTTGTAGTAGGAAAGTCGAATGGTCGAATTCGGTTTACCAGAGGAATTTTACGAAAAAGTGGTTCATCTGTAAAGGAGAATGCATATAGGACTCATTGTTGAGTACTGTCTGAGTGTTTGGGATCCACACCAGATCGGGTTAAAGGAAGACATTGAAGCAATTCAGAGGTGGGCTGCTAGGTTTGTTACCAATAGGTTCGAATAACACGCAGATACTACGCAGATGCTTCAGGAACTCACATGGGAATCACTGGAAGCAAGGCGATGTTCTTTTAGAGGAACGCTGTTGAGAAAATTTGGGTAACCGCACTTGAAGCTACTGCAGAACGATTCTATTGACGCCAACGTGCACTTCGACATTTCGCGCGAGGACCGCGAAGATGAGATACAAAGACTTCGGGCTCATACGGAGTCATGTAGGTAGTCGTTTTTCCCTTGTCCTATCTGCGAGTGGGACAGCAAAGGAAATTACTAGTAGTGGTACAGGGACCCCCTCAACCACGTACCATATGGTGGCTTTCGGAGTATGTGTGTAGTTGCAGATGTAGAACTGTGCCGCTGTGCGACTAATTAATTTTCCACTATCGTTCTCATGAAGGGAACACACTATCTTCCGTTGTAGCACTCTCATTTAAATACATGGGCGAAAGAGTCTGCCTACAGCAATTGTGAAATGAACAGTGTGCCACAAAGGGAGCAGATTCACCACGAGATGGGAAAACTCACAGGCGTCTATTGTCTATAGAGGTGTAAGCGCTGTAGCGTGCGAGTGAGACAGACGAGTACCTACGTCATAGGAAAACCCAGTAGAAGCTGTTTGTGGCCGAGGAGACGTAGCAGCGGACCTAAGATCGGCTATAGAGGGCAACATTTATGAAAACTGTTTAATTCTGTAGAAATGCAGGGAATGAAGCCACAGTAATTTTAATCTGCCATCCTCCATAACTTTTCATGGTGATCTCAATAAAACTCGAGTATTGATCATATCTACAATAGTTTAGGATTTACTGTTAAAGTGTAATTAACAAGTTTTGTAACAAAGACCTGAATGCTAAAGTCTGAACGCTTTGGTGGATCTTAAAGATCGATATTTCGTATAGAAGAGCATCATTAAAATTACAAACGTGGTAAATATCAACTTTGTAACCTTATTTGTTTAAAAGATGTAGTAAATTTAAATTATCAGTATTTTCAGTTAAGCATCAGATCATCATTTCCTGCACTCAAAACACATTGAGCGATGATAGCATGACACCTTATTGAATCATTAGGTAATAGAATATTTGTTGTAAAGTTTAGTGCATAATAGTTGCTTTTGTTCTTTATTTATTTATCAGAAAGCACATTGATGCAAGGCTACTGGCTGGGGCATTCAAAGCTAAGTAGGAAATTTTAGCCGGCCTCTGTGGCCGAGCGGTTCTAGGCGCTTCAGTCCGGAACCGCGCTGCTGCTACGGTCGCAGGTTCGAATCCTGCCTCGGGCATTGGAGTGTATGATGTCCTTAGGTTAGTTAGGCTTAAGTATTTCTCCGTCTAGGGGACTGATGACCTCAGATGTTAAGTCCCATAGTGCTTAGAGCCATTTGAAGGAAATTGTATTGGTTTTATGTAAAATAATTTAACGTTTATTATGTAATAGGTATTATTGTTACTTTATTTAGAATGTGAAAGTAGTTAAGCTTTGACTATTTAAATATGTTAAAATGTAAAATAATGTAGAATACCCAGAATGACATTTTCACTCTGCAGCGGAGTGTGCCCTGATATGAAACTTCGTGGCAGATTAAAACTGTGTGCCGAATCGAGACTCGATCTCGGGACCTTTGCCTTTCGCGGGCAAGTGCTCTACAATCTTTTTTTTTTTTTTTTTTTTTTTTTTTTTTTTTTTTTTTTTTACTAATGAACCGCTGCAGGAGCAGGACGACGGGTAGGGCAGGGGTCCACACCCGAAGTCTGGCCATCCCGCCGCCACGCCCAAGCAACGTGTTCGAGTTCGAGGATCGAAGGATCAGGAACCAACTGAGCTACCCAAGCACGACTCACGCTCCGTCCTCACAGCTCTACTTCTGCCAGTACCTCGTCTCCTACCTTCCAAACTTTACAGAAGCTCTCCTGCAAACCTTGCAGAACTAGCACTCCTGAAAGAAAGGATATTGCGGAGACATGGCTTAGCCACAGCCTGGGGGATGTTTCCAGAGTGAGATTTTCACTCTGCAGCGGAGTGTGCGCTGATATGCTGATATGAAACTTCCTGGCAGATTAAAACTGTGTGCCGGACCGAGACTCGTACTCGGGACCTTTGCCTTTCGCGGGCAAGTGCTCTAGGTTCGCAGGAGAGCTTCTCCAAAGTTTGGAAGGAAGGAGACGAGGTACTGGCAGAAGTAGAGCTGTGAGGACGGGGCGTGAGTCGTGCTTGGGTAGCTCAGTTGGTAGAGCACTTGCCCGCGAAAGGCAAAGGTCCCGAGTTCGAGTCTCGGTCCGGCACACAGTTTTAATCTGCCAGGAAGTTTAATGTAGAACAAGGTGTAGCCAATGAGATGGACGGCCTCAGGAAAGGGAACTGCACTAGTCAGTTGAGCGAAGACGTTCCGCACTCTGGAAAACGTCGGCGGGGCGGGCAGAGACAGGGCCGGTGCAGACACGAAAGTGGACAGTTCGGCTGGACCCACCAAAGGGTACAGTTCGGATGCAGACGCGTAAGCGGACGGTCGGTCTTTAGGCAGCTAGGAAGTGAAATGTCTTAGAAAATTTCTCGTTGTGTGGTATCGCGGGACTTAGTCTCCGAGCGGTGAGCAGCCGCGCGCCCTGTGTGAACTCTAGCTTTTCGCGCAGATAACTTGTATTTCGCGATGAGCTTGTGAATGATCGAACTGTGTCAAATGGATATGTGCTCGAGTGTAAATGAGACCACTTTCGCTATTAGTTTGCTTTCTGAATAAACGTTATTCTAACCAAATTGCAACTGTGTGGCCTACATCATTTATGGGTCGTTAATTAAGTTCCCAATATTTTTATTACTGTCATTGTATGTTATGTTAACTTTCTATTTCGCAGACTTGCCATCAGCCAGACAATTTAACCAAAGGGTCACAAGTGCCTAATTTAGGGCGTGTAATGCGACACGTGCGGTTCAACCTCAAGACGAGCTTGAGCCAAGACATTTCGACTAAGAGAAACCGTATGTGAGCCCGAACATCTTTGGGATGTTAACTTGCAGTTGTACATGGCATAGATCGGCATATCAGCTTTATTCACCATCGATGACTAGCAACGACCTACTCCACAACAAAAAACACTTCAGCTTGGGGTGAAATTTTTACTTCACTGGCACTGTTCAGTGAAGCAGACGTGCGGAATGACCAAGCTCCATCAGTGCTTTACCTTCACTTGGCAAAGATACTGAGGAGACTTGTCACCCCGTGTCACCACTTGTTGACCTGCTGGTACCCCGATTCCACGACCAGTAACTCCCTATTCTTGGGGGTGGAAGAGATCACCTGTCTGAGGTATCCAGCGCTTGAGGAGCAGGCCTATCGCTATGTCCAGCCTACGTAACGCAACCACTGCCACGTCCTTCGCTCTGTTCCGCTCCAGTCTCCAGAATCATAGAGACGACGTGAAAACCCCCTTTTCGTATGACAAAGTAAAGACCCATTTCTCATGTGACTATGTTGTGTTTGGCACCTCACAGCAGGCTAATCGGCGTGTTCGTAAATTCCCGTTACAAACTCCTAGGAATTGTAGAGGGTGTTGCGTGCGTAATTTACATCTACATCTACATGGATACTCTGCGAATCACATTTAAGTGTCTGGCAGAGGGTTCATCGAACCACCTTCACAATTATCTATTATTCCAATCTCGTATAGCGCGCGGAAAGAATGAACACCTGTATCTTTCCGTACGAGCTCTGATTTCCCTTATTTTATCGTGGTGATCGTTCCTCCCCATGTAGGTCGGTGTCAACAAAATATTTTCGCATTCGGAGGAGAAAGTTGGTGATTGGAATTTCGTGAGAAGATTCCGTCGCAACGAAAAACGCCTTTTTTTAATGATTTCCAGCCCAAATTCTGTATCATTTCTGTGACACTCTCTCCCATAGTTCGCGGTAATACAAACCGTGCTGCCTTTCTTTGAACTTTTTCGATGTACTCCGTCAGTCCTATCTGGTAAGGATCCCACACTGCGCAGCAGTATTCTAAAAGAGGACGGACAAGCGTAGTGTAGGCAGTCTCCTTTGAGCTCTGTTACATTTTCTAAGTGTTCTGGTAATAAAACGCAGCCTTTGGTTAGCCTTCCCCACAACATTTTCTATGTGTTCTTTCCAATTGCCGGCCGCGGTGGTCTAGCGGCTCTAGGAGCTCAGTCCGGAACCGCGGGACTGCTAGGTCGCAGGTTCGAATCCTGCCTCGGGCATGGATGTGTGTGATGTCCTTAGGTTAGTTAGGTTTAATTAGTTCTAAGTTCTAGGCGACTGATGACCTAAGAAGTTAAGTCGCGTAGTGCTCAGAGCCAGCCATCTTTCCAATTTAAGTTGTTCGTAATTGTAATACCTAGGTATTTAGTTGAATTTAGAGCTTTTAGATAGACTGATTTATCGTGTAACTGAAGTATATCGAGTTCCTTTTAGTACTCATGTGGATGACCTCACACTTTTCGTTATTTAGGGTCAACTGCCCCTTTTCGCACTATTGACATATTTCTTCTAAATCGTTTTGCAGTTTGTTTTGATCTTCTGATGACTTTATTAGTCGATAAATGACAGTGTCATCCGCATACAACGACTCTCAAATCGTATATATAGATAAGGAAGAGCAAAGGGCCTATAACACTACCGTGGGAAACGCCAGAAATCATTTCTGTTTTACTCGATGACTTTTCGTCAGTTACTACGAACTGTGACCTCTCTGACAGGAAATCATAAATCCAGTCACAAAACTGAGACGATGTTCCATAATCATGCAATTTCACTACAAGCCGCTTGTGTGGCACAGTGTCAAAAGCCATCTGCAAATCCAGGAATACGGAATCGATCTGAAATCCCTTGTCAACAGCACTCAGCACTTCATTGTGAATAAATAGCTAGTTGTGTTGCACAGGAAAGATGTTTTCTAAACCAATGTTGACTGTGTGTCAATATTTTGAATAGGGACCCATGTCCAGAAGCGTACCGTTTCCGTGCTACAGCCGTTTGAAAACATGTTTGCTAGGTAGGTTTGCAACAGGGTAGTCATGGTGAGGGGTGCTACGTCAAATTGGCTGATGCCATTTGCCATCCAACCTACTCCTCTGACCTGGTTCGAGCCTCTTTCACGTGTTTGCGAATGTTAGAGCAACATGGTTGAGTACACGTTTGAAGAATACACCGACATAGTCCTTCTGAACGGCGAAGTTCACGGTAGTGGAAGAGCTGCTCGTCACCTTCAGCAAGAACGTTCTCCTCAACGTCTGACTCGATCGCATACTCTTCTCGCCACAATTACGTAACGGTTTCGAGGAAGGGTACCTTCACCGTCAGCAGGTGTGACTCTGGTGCTCCAAGGAGACGCCGCACACCAGAACCGGTAGAGGCCGTGTTGCTCCACGTTGAAGGGAACCCATCAAGGAGTATGCGAGCAATTTCTTTGGCTGTTAATACACTGAATAACGCCTAATGAATTACTTGTATAAGAAGTCACGTTACCAACATGTTTTCAAATGGTTGTAGCACGAAAATGACACGTTTCCGGACATGCGTCCCAATTCAAAATATTGTCTACTCACTCCATCAACGCGTCCTAGAAATTTGTAATGGGAATTTTCGAACACGCTGTGTATATTGTTGTATGTGTGTATTTATTGTTTTTTTGCTTCTGTTTCTACAAACTTTTACTTTTCATGTCTGTTGGCTGTTCCTTAAAAGATGAAACTAATCGGTGTTGTTTGTTGAGTAAAAAAAAATGATCTGTTTGTATGTGACCATTTGAAAATCAACACAGGTCATAAGCAAGTAACATAAGCATATCATCAACTGAAAGATACCCTTTGGAATAGTTGCACAACTATGTCAACACACACTATGCTTTCAAAGACAGCACATTAACCTCGAATATAATTACATTTTTCTAGTTTTTCCTATTTTGTATCTTGTTTTAATAGACATAGGTCACAAATCAAAACACGGATAGTTATAACAATTTAGTGTCTGTTTGTATAAATTACTATGTTCATGGTACACATGTACAAGTCTATTTTACATGACATATCCGTACTTGTTGCTGGACATATTTACCTTATTTATGCTTGTTTGGTTTCATGTAGCATACTGGGGACTTCTCCATATTTTATTTTGAGTTTTCAAAACATAAGAATACTTGAATTTCTGTTATTGTAACATTTCATTTTCAGTATAAAATATTTACAACATATATATGTGATATAATACATCGTGGAATAGTGACAATGTATATTCTCATAATACTGATACAATACATGTCAGCTTAAGATAATTAATGACGAGTATGGATGGACCTTCAGCTAAGGCATGGTTGGTAACTTTACCTGCAACACGAGACAAATTAGAGAACGACATGACAATAAGGACACAATAAATTTTAGTCTATATTTGCAGCTCTTGTCTTGACAAACTACTGAATGGTTAACCAGCTGAGCATTTTGTCTACAATCCGTAACTGTAGTTAGCACCATGTAAATAACTTCAGAATTATGGCAGGTTGGAAAGGGAATGTACACTCCTGGAAATTGAAATAAGAGCACCGTGAATTCATTGTCCCAGGAAGGGGAAACTTTATTGACACATTCCTGGGGTCAGATACATCACATGATCACACTGACAGACCCACAGGCACATAGACACAGGCAACAGAGCATGCACAATGTCGGCACTAGTACAGTGTATATCCACCTTTCGCAGCAATGCAGGCTGCTATTCTCCCATGGAGACGATCGTAGAGATGCTGGATGTAGTCCTGCGGAACGGCTTGCCATGCCATTTCCACCTGGCGCCTCAGTTGGACCAGCGTTCGTGCTGGACGTGCAGACCGCGTGAGACGACGCTTCATCCAGTCCCAAACATGCTCAATGGGGGACAGATCCGGAGATCTTGCTGGCCAGGCTAGTTGACTTACACCTTCTAGAGCACGTTGGGTGGCACGGGATACATGCGGACGTGCATTGTCCTGTTGGAACAGCAAGTTCCCTTGCCGGTCTAGGAATGGTAGAACGATGGGTTCGATGACGGTTTGGATGTACCGTGCACTATTCAGTGTCCCCTCGACGATCACCAGTGGTGTACGGCCAGTGTAGGAGATCGCTCCCCACACCATGATGCCGGGTGTTGGCCCTGTGTGCCTAGGTCGTATGCAGTCCTGATTGTGGCGCTCACCTGCACGGCGCCAAACACGCATACGACCATCATTGGCACCAAGGCAGAAGCGACTCTCATCGCTGAAGACGACACGTCTCCATTCGTCCCTTTCGGGACCGTAGCCCAGCTTCATGGAGACGGTTGCGAATGGTCCTCGCGATACCCCAGGAGCAACAGTGTCCCTAATTTGCTGGGAAGTGGCGGTGCGGTCCCCTACGGCACTGCGTAGGATCCTACGGTCTTGGCATGCATCCGTGCGTCGCTGCGGTCCGGTCCCAGGTCGACGGGCACGTGCACCTTCCGCCGACCACTGGCGACAACATCGATGTACTGTGGAGACCTCACGCCCCACGTGTTGAGCAATTCGGCGGTACGTCCACCCGGCCTCCCGCATGCCCACTATACGCCCTCGCTCAAAGTCCGTCAACTGCACATACGGTTCACGTCCACGCTGTCGCGGCATGCTACCAGTGTTAAAGACTGCGATGGAGCTCCGTATGCCACGGCAAACTGGCTGACACTGACGGCGGCGGTGCACAAATGCTGCGCAGCTAGTGCCATTCGACGGCCAACGCCGCGGTTCCTGGTGTGTACGCTGTGCCGTGCGTGTGATAGTTGCTTGTACAGCCCTCTCGCAGTGTGCGGAGCAAGTATGGTGGGTCTGACAGACCGGTGTCAATGTGTTCTTTTTTCCATTTCCAGGAGTGTATTAGATGGTCTCCCTTTTGATGGACATATTTACCTGTTAAATCTTATTCTGGTTGGCGGAGATACTTTCTCTCTCCCGCTCAGCCTATGACATTGGTGGTCCGATACGTTAACTTGTAGATCACAATGAGTAAAGATCTTTGTAAAATTTTGCTTGTTGATTCCCCACTGTGTTCTTTAGAGGAATACCCCGTACACAAAATTTTTGTGCAAGCTGAATGCTATGAGTCATGGGAAGCCGTTTGGCGAGCCCTATTTCATACTTTGTGCATCTTTAATAATGCAAATGAAGGGTAGTTGAATTAACTTGACGGGATACGTGTTATCACAGTGACAGGATGTGATGGGTTGACTTCCTCTGCTTAATTTTCTCATAATCTAACTTGTGATGAGTATTCTCATTTGCTTTCTGGACTTACTTTAGAAGCGAGGAGTGCTTCAGTCATGCTGTGAGACCCGACGAAACGAGCCAGGGGTGGTATGCCGACCCTTCGCAGAAGTAGGGAGTAATGGCAGCTGGGGTGTCTGACTGCTGCCCAGGGGGTGAAAATCGTTTGGACAGCTGTAGCACAGGCAGACAAGCCATTGTCCACTTATCGGGGTCAGCAGGCGGCCAAGACAGAATGGCCATTGTTCCAAAAAATGGCGGCTGGTGATAGGCGCTAGGAGCTTTTGAAGTGACGTACTTGCGGAGATAAACATCTCGAGGTGTTCTGCAAAGACTCGAAAGCAGCTCTCACCTATGGACACTGTAGCAGAGTTGGTTACTAGCCTCGTAGTAAGCTTTTTTCATTTTCATGGGACCTGCAGAGTATCTAATAACGCGTATGGCCCACATGTTGCCGCCTTTCACTTTGCTTTTCAAAGTTTTCCTGATCCTTTAGGGATACTCTTTGCTAACTACATTTCTTAATTGCTCATGCTTTTATTGTCCGACTGTAAAACGCCTCTATATCTCCAGGCTCTTTCTGGTGGCGCTTGATGTTGTTTATCTGGCATTTCGATGCTTTCGCTTTCTGAGATGTTAACGTTCTTTCATGCCAGTGTGGCGCACTTGGGGTAAGTCCAGTTCCATGCTGAAGTTGTTACTGAAGTTTGGGTCTGTATTCGTCAGTGACTGGCTTTCAGATTCAGATTTTCCACAGAGCTTTTACTGTTAACATTATTACTATCATTATTATTACTATGCTCGAAGTCAACTTTACAGTTACAACACGCAACTAGTTCAAAAGATGTTAAAACACGCATTATTATACACTGTCCAGACACATTAATGTGACGAATTGTCAGCAGCCTGAATAACCTCCTTTTATAGCATCGACTGTTGCGAGACATGCTGGAAGAGAGTCATTGAGAGTCTGGAAGGTACTGACATGGACGTGCAGCCGTGAGGCCGTGGCCAGCTGCACGGGATTACTCCGTTGAGGGTCCATGGTGCGAACAGCTTGATGGAGGTGCGCACACATATTTTCAATTGGGTTTTAATCCGGCGAGTATGATGGCAAGGGAAGTACAGTAAACTCATACTGGTGTTCTTCCAGTCAAACTGCGAGCTATGTGACGCGTTGCATTGTCCTGCTGGTAGATGCCATCCTGCCAAGGAAGAACGAAGTGGACAGGATCCGCATAGATAGATGCATACTTGTGTTGATCCAATGTCCCCCCTAGAATGACGAAATGGCCCAGTGAAAACATTCCCCAACCCACGACGCTCTCTCCTCCGCCTTGTACCCTTCCGACAATTGTTGAAAGGTGTGCTCAGACGTTTCACGCCGATCGAGCATGAAACGTGATTCATCTGGAAAGGCCACCATTCTCCACTCAGTGGTCGTCCATTTGTGGTACTGGTAGGGGCTTGAAAATTCCGGCCTTCGTCGCCAATAAACTGCAGTCAGCCTGGGTGCACGAACCAGGTGACTGCTGCAGAGACCCATATGCAGCATCGCTCGCTGAGGGCCCTTGGTTCATCTGGGCGGTCATTTGCGCAACAGTTGCACATGTATTCGCCCGTACAAATCTCCACAGCCGTTGTTCATCCCTTTCATCTATGATCCGTGTTTACCCCGGCACTGGTTTTGGATAGCACCATTTTGCCATGCACGGTATACATTCATGCTCATAAATTAAGGATAATGCTGTCACATGGCGAAACAACGCTCTGGTGGGCGGTTTGCGGGTTTAAATCACCTCGGGGTATGACCATGCGGTGCATTTGACCTGCGGTCGTCGCACGGTGGCTCTGGCAGCAGTACACATACGCAGAGGTGTGTTGGTGGATGTCAGAGTACGGTGCAGCGAGTAAGTGTGCAGACGTTTTCAGACGTGCTAATGGTGACTGTGTGTTGAAAATGGCTCAAAGAAATATTGATGACGTTATGAGGGGTAGAATACCGGGGCGACTGGAGGCTGGTCAAACACAGCAGGTCCTAACACGGGTCCTCCGTGTGCAAGTGTGATCTCAAGATTATGGCAACGATTCCAGCAGACAGGAAACGTGTCCAGGCGCTAGAGTACGGGACGTCCAAAGCGTAAGACACCACAAGAAGACCGATATCTCACCGTCAGTGCCCACAGACGGCCACGGAGTACTGCAGGTAGCCTTGATCGGGATCTTACCGCAGCCACTGGAACAGTTGTCTCCAGACACACAGTCTACAGACGACTGAACAGACATGGTTTATTCGCCCAGAGACCTGCAAGATGCATTCCACTGACCCCTGGGCACAGGAGAGCCCGTAAAGCCTGGTGTCAAGAACACAGTACATGGTCATTGGAACAGTCGTCCCAGGTTATGTTCATGGACGAGTTCAGGTGTAGTCTGAACAGTGATTCTCGCCGGGTTTTAATCTGGCGCGAACTAGGAATCAGATACCAACCCCTTAATGTCCTTGAAAGGCACCTGTATGGATGTCGTGGTTTGATGGATTGGGGTGGGATTATGATTGGTGCACGTACACCCCTGCATATCTTTGACAGAGGAACTGTGAGAGGTCAGGTGTATCGGCACGTCATTTTGCACCAGTATGTCCGCCTTTTCAGGGGTGCAGCGGGTCCCACCTATCTCCTGATGGATGATAACGCACGGCCCCACCGAGCTGCCATCGTGGAGGAGTACCTTGAAACAGAAGATATCAGGCCAATGGAGTGCCCTGGCTGTTCTCCAGACGTAAACCCCATCGAGCACGCCTGGGATGCTCTCGGTCTGCACGTCTTCAAACCCGTAGGACACTTCAGGAACTCCGACAGGCACTGGTGCAACAATGGGAGGCCATACCCCAGCAGCTGCTCGACCACCTGGTCTAGAGTATGCTAACCCGTTGTGCGGCCTGTGTACGTGCGCATGGTGAGCATATCCCATACTGATGTCGGGGTACATGCGCAGAAAAGAGTGGCGTTTTGTAGCACATGTGTTTCGGGACGGTTTTCTCAACTTATCACCAATACCGTGGACTTACAGATCTTTGTCGTGTGTGTTCTCTATGTTCCTATGTTATTACCGCCAGTTTTGTGTAGCGCCACGTTGTGTGTCACCATATTCTTCAATTATCCTTAATTTATGACAATGAGTGTAGTTTAACTACGGCGGCACGCGAACATTTTACAAACTTTAGCCGTTTCGGAAATATTTCCACCCTTGGGCCGAAAGACAATGATAATGCCCTTTTGGGTGTCAGATAATCCGCTGTGTTTCCGCATTATGACTACGACTGCAGTTTTCCGTGTCCCTCGGCCACGGATACCCTCCACTGCTAGTGCTGCCATTTGCCGTGTGTGAGTAATTATTGCACTTTGACGTTAAACAAAGGCAGCGGTGACATTAATGTGACTGTACCTTGTGGAAATACGGGCTTGGGCTATAAAGAATAGTTCACGCGACGATACCAGGCAGCGAAACTAAAGAGTTTCGGCTTGTTCCAATCGTGTCAACACGAAACTAGTATTTGTGCGTGCATTCACGTTAGTTGTCGTGCTGATGACGTGTCAACGAAGTTAAATATCAAGTGGGGAACGGAGCGAATTGGCTTGCTTCTTAGACATCTCAGCTACACATAGGTGTTTGGGGGATTTTAACGATTTTGAGTATAAAAACAAGCACCGACGTGTTGTTGCACTTGAGGCCGTCGTAACCGACCTGAAGATGAATGGATTTTCGATATCTGAAAGGCATAAAAATGTACTCGTTTAGAGACTCGTACGGAAGTGAATTACGAAAAATAGTAGCAAGTAAAACATTTGGCTGTGGGACGGACATCGACGGTATAAAGAAATCTCGCGGTTCGAACTGGTGGATTCCTTTTTAAGGAACACTGTGTGCAGGAGTATAAACTACACAAATGTGGTAAACTGAGTTCTTTATTCAACATTCATTTATCTGACGTCGAAAAGCTGTGCATCACATTCACAAGTTGTAGTCATGGGCTCACATGTAACTGGAAACGATGTGGCAATTGTTGCTTTTCGAACACAAAAAAAGTGTATGGACGAATAAGAATGCACAAGTGCCAAAAACATGCAAAGTGGTCAGTAGTTTCAGTTTCGACGACAATGCTTCGCGCATTGCAGCATCTTTACCGCTTCACGACCTCTGTTAACGTGAACAGTTCTGGTGACATTCTCAGATGACTGAAATAACATCTCGGATCTTCCACAATAATTTCTTTCAGCAAGGTCGCTGAGCAACGGGGCTCATGTATCTTTTTTTATCTAATCTCGAATCCAAACACGTCTCTTATTCCTTTTTCTTAAGCAGCAATTTCATGCAGTCACGCATTAACTTCTCCACCTTGCGTGTATCTGTCATAACTCTCAATCCAGAACCGACTCCGGCACATACAAAACGACGAAACTCAAGCGTCGGCTGTTGTTGCTGTGTCTGCAATCACAGACGGAACCATATTCGCGAAACTGGCCTCAGCAATTGAGTTTCGCAAACTAACAGCGTCACGCAAACTTGCCCTAAAACGAGTAATAAATGAAGAGCTGTCTGCAGCTATTAGTTGTAATGAGCCAGACCGTCTTCAATCGGTAAAAAGCGCATCACTTGTTTATATCGCCTCAACTTGCTATCGATTTTTATGTGCTAGGAAAATGAAGAGTTTGTTAGTTTGTTTGTATAGTTTTTTTTTTTTTTTTTTTTAAATGTGACACCTGATAATCGAGGACAACTGTGTCACGTCAAGTCAGCGGGTTTGCTATGCCCAGCAAATCAAGAACCATTTATTGGAGAACACACTAATTCTCTCTGAAAGAGATCATCGAGTGCTGTGTTTTGAGTTTCAAATATTCGTGGGTCGCGGAAGTCAGTGCCTGAAATAGTTGAACTTGGTCTGATTATTTGTGGTTCATGTAGCTGAAAAGTGGCGGTGACAGTATTTTTTCTTAATTACATTTCCGCTTAGTGGGATTTTGAATAAAGAATCAGCACTCGTAAAATAAAACGCTGACTTGTACCTGTAAATGATTTAATTCTAGGGAATAAAAAAACGGGTTTAAACAGAAAAAGTCAGTATCCGACTTGTCCTTTATCCACGAAATCTTACAAGCAAAAAATAATCAAAGGCTTATTTGAAAGTATACTAATCTCTTGAATACATCTTTTCGTAACATAGTGAATCCAAAGACCAATAAAGTAAAAGACTGGAATATTGGTAAAAGTAAAGTTAAAAGAAAATTAAAGAGAAGGAATAGTATTTTTCAGTGAACGACATGCAAGATAAAGATAATTAATCTTTAGACACGGAAAGCAAATTTGCGTTTTATTGAAAAGTGATCAATTATAAATGAAAAGTTATTCCATGTAATTCCGAAAGGTTGAGATTAACGGAATAGTTTATTATGATAAAACTTCAGTAGAGTCCAGGATATTGTTGTAGCGAGACGCTACTTATAGAGGTTATCGTTGATTGACAAGCAGAGATAAACAATATAATATTATATCTTTGCCTTGTGAACATATTCTCCGATTTAAGAAAAAATTTATAACGTTCACACAGATTGAGTGCATATACGATTATTCGTTGAAGCTTTAAAAGAGGAGCAGCTGCAAGAGGCAACGGGTCTATACGACGTATTCATCAGTTTTATACGAAAGCTATCGTTTCTGGTACCTACGTTGTTGAGAAAATGTTGTGCTGTCAGAGTACACAGAGTAAGCTTCACTGTAGGTTGTTGTTAATGGTGAAGGAAATACATCATAGACAGCCGTGTGGTCTAATGCACAGCTTTCCGGACGGGAAGGCGTGCCGCTTCCCGGCACGAATCCGCTCGGCGGATTAATGTCGAGGTCCGGTGTGCCGGCCAATCTGTGGATGGTTTTTAGGCGGTTTTCCATCTGCCTCGGCGGCTGCGGGCTGGTTCCCCTTATTCCGCCTCGGTTACACTATGTCAGCTTATTGCTGCACAAACTCTTTCTCCACGTACGCGTACACCATAATTACTCTACCACACAAACATTGGGGTTACACTCGTCTGGTGTGAGACGTTCCCGGGGGAGTCCACTGGGAGCCAAACCGCACGATAACCCTGGGTTCGGTGTGGGGCGGCGGTGCGGTGAGTGGACTGCTGTAGGCTGTTGTCGGGTTGTGAACCACTGAGGTCTACGGCGGGGACAAAGCATCTCCGTCGTTTCTAGGCCCCAGTTCCATACAATACAATACAATACAAATACATCATTCCTACTCCTCGTAGAATCACGCATCTTGTATTTTTCTGGTGACTGATACTAGCTTTGGCGGTAGTTTATCTTTCGAACCCAGTGAACCCTGACGGTCAGATGCGTTGTTCTAATTAATATCCAGATAGCTACTTCTGACCTCATTATACCACGAAAAGTGTTACTGTGTTCATCTTTTCGTACACGGTGGTGGCGCAGCGAGCTGTAGTGTGATTTATAGCGTGAGAGGCAGAATACCAAATCTTCCGTGAAGTCGTTGGGTTACTACAGGTCTATACTGTCTACGATTATTTCAAGTCACACAGATTATGTCGCTGAGTGTAGGCAAGGTCTTTTCTGAACAGCCTATTCTACTATTACGAGAGTGAGATACACTTCCTGACGTTGCTTTTCACCTACGTATTGCAGTGCTGTTAGAGCTTTTTCATACACTATACCTCCTACGAGTTAGTGGTACCTAATGGTGGCGCAGAACATGGTGTAGTCGTCGTGGCTTATGGGACAGTTCATTGTTTACGTGTTAACAAACAAAACGTCGAACTTGGAACAGTACGTGTTTTATATTGTAGCAGAGCATTTTAAATTGGAGAAGAATAAAAAAAGTAGGGACTGGTTTCAAAACTTTAACTGTTGTCTTATGTGGACTACCATAAGGAGTACAGTTTTGCTATTTGGAACCGTAATAATCACTCCTTTGTCTTGTTACTCAAGAACTCTCTTATTTTGGCAATAAAATGAAAACTATTCTAATGATAAGAATCCTTCGGCGACGAATTTTGTTTCATTTGCCGAAAGTAGATTTGCGGTTTACCAAAACTATGGTTCGATAGGTTTGGTGCAGTACATAAATGACGTAGTAAATGGCAGGATTACCGGCAGTATTGGCAGCATTAGTAGGGAAAGAAACATAAATGAATGCGTTAGAGAGATACTGGCAGCCAACGACTTCCCTTTCTTTTTGTTTGTTTGTTTGCTTGTTTTGTACATAATTAAAACAGCACATTGTTCAGTGTTAGCCCATTGTGTATTTTACATCCCTACAAAGAATAATTTACATTTTATGAGTAATAAAAGTTAGATGATACCGAAAATTCTGCGCTTTTATGTGACCAAAGCAGCTGCTTTTGATGCAAGTACAGTTTACATGGACAACCATTAAAAATCTGTATAATTATTGTTGTTATTTCGTACTCTAAGGAACGTTCTTCAACATGACGTAAGGCAAGAGTTTCCGTTGTTGCTGATAAGTGCGAACGTTGTTTATGAAACATGTTTTACATAAGCTCTGCAAAGTACTGAAGCGATGTTTGATATTTTTTGTTGTGTGGTTTTTTAATTTTACCTTTTTATGGAGGACTTTGGGTTTTCTAGCGATAGGTGATAATTCTCCATTGCATTTTTTTTAAAAAAAATTGCTGCTAAATCCCTCTGTTTCACGTTACAAACTACCAGTTTTCGAATAAAACTTTAATTAAACATTGAAAATTTCAATTTTGCTGTAAATAGTGGTTATTTTTAAGTAACAGACAGGACGATAACCACGTAGAACGAAAATTTTCCGTAGCCCTTTATATATCCTCACTCAATTCCTAGACGGTTCACATCTTCAAGGGAAACAAGTAAGTCCGTGATCGGTTCACCGCTTCCGGTTTCTAGGGGAATCTATTAAGAGAGTGATCGCATACGCATACAAAGCGATCGAAATGAGGTAACGCCCGATAGGTATGCAACACACCCAATGTGTAGGTAACGTGGTCACGATCGTAACTGACAAAGACCGCTAGGGAAGCTACGCTAGTCTATGCGTAAGTACAACAGTCTACGGTAGTTTTGCAACCATAGCCGAAAGACATGTCGCTTATTTACAGACACCACTTTGCATGCCTTAAGCTGTGGAAATGTTTTTGAATGAACATTTATTCCATAATTTCATTCGTCAGTATTTTCCCTGTTTTGAGTTATGTCAGTAGGAAGAACACTCACCATTGCAAGTGGTAACCTGTTATTTATTTCACTTCAATTTTCCACTTCAGTGTGGTTTTACGATTTGAGGCATGTATGGAAACAGACATGTGACAGCGATTTAAGTCGAATTTTATTTTCCCTACGGGTGATAATTCGGGAAATTAGAGCCCACGTGTCAGCGCCGACAAACGCGTCGCTATTTATACTATTTTGAGTTGTGTAAATAGAAAGAACAGCTGCCATTGCAAGTAGGAATCTGTTGTTTATTTTACTTCAATATACTACTTAAAAAAATAATTTAAAAAAAGCGGAAAGGGGAAAAAAGTGCTTAGGTTTACTGCCTCTTCATCGCGGATCCCGGGTCGGAGATTTGTTTCCGTTCCGATATCGGGTGCTGTTCTCATAATTTCGCCTCATCTGCAGATGGAAGAATATGTGGGAAAATTTGAAAATGCAGTGTGTAAAACTGACGGTGTAACCGAGTTAAAAAGTGGTGCAATTTCTTTCCCAGTATTGTTTTCACTCTACTTGCCGAACATGCTCACAATTCGTCTAGAATAGCCGGCCTCTGTGGCCGAACGGTTCTAGGCGCTTTACTGCGGAACCGCGCTGCTCCTACGGTCGCAGGTTCGAATCCTGCCTCGGGCGTGGATGTATGTGCTGTCCTTAGGTTAGTTAGGTTTAAGTAGTTCTAAGTCTAGGGGACTGATGACCTCAGATGTTAAGTCCCATAGTGCTTGGAGCCATGTTTTTCGTCTACAAGAGAGGTGGATGGGAAGCGCTGTGCTGCAAGCTGTGGCCAGTGAGCAGAAAGCCAAGCGCGGAACTGCCTTGTGCGGACTCTGATAAGCGAACCGGTCCGTTCCCGTTGCTTTGTCTTATCTTCATTGCCTGACAGTGGGGCATTCTTACTGCCCGCACGAGGCGGAGAAATAAACGGCCGTTTTGTCGCATCCTTCTCTGTCTTACACGCAGCTCAGTGTTATTTTCGTGTCCAACGGATGATGCTAGCAATAAACTTTTATCATCTGGAACGTAACCACTTGTTTAATACTGTACTGTCGAGCTGTTTCCATTTTCTGCGCAATATTTCGACGACCGACCCACCGGTGTTCTTGAGGTGCTGTGAGTTTTGCTGTTATGCGTACTCGCTCTCTGGACTCGAATCACAAGCGCTTGAGGAAGATTTTCAGGACCGGTTGCCGAAATATTGGGCATAAAATGAAGACAACTGGGCGGTACACTGGAAAGTACATCATTAATCAATCAACTCAGAGATCACATGCAATATTAATTTCCTTTTACCACGGTTTCTGAACATCTTCAAGTTCACACCATGACGGTTACTGCTTCACCTGACTCCCTACGCTAAGTCCTGTATCACGCGAGGCACCTATCCTACACAGAGCTCCACCTGAGGCCCACGTTTACAAGTCGGGAGTCAAATGAAACCATATGGTTCCAGAGGCATCAAACAATGGTTCAAATGGCTTGAGCACTATGGGACTTAACATCTGAGGTCATCAGTCCCCTAGAACTTAGAACTACTTAAACACACATCCGTGCCCGAGGCAGGATTCGAACCTGCGACAGTAGCTGTCGCGCGGTTCCGGACTGAAGCGCCTAGAACCGCTCGGCCACCGCGGCCGGCTGTTAAACATATACGCTGTATATATAGGACCGAAGCGATGAATGACAATTTTTACCAAGGCCAGGATTCGAACCCGACTCTTCTGCTCAGTAGGAAGATGTGCTAACCACTACACCACCCTGTCACAGTGCTTTCCACACCTCCGTCCTTAGTCCAAAAACCCATTCTTGACTCAGTCCATTTGGTATTCCCCGTAAACTTGAATACTATTGCAGAGGATCTCCAATTGTTTTAGAATATCACTTCACCATAGTACGAAATGGGGGATGCTGCCTGAAACTCAGGCACAGGTGCCTTAATCAAATGAAATTACATGATTCCAGAGACCTTTCCAAGTCTCAAACATCTGGGTTCTGTATAAGCAGACTAAAGCGACAGTTGAAAATTTATACGAAGTCTGGGATTCGAACCCGTGTCTCTTGCTCACTTTTTTTTTTTTTTTTGGATATAACGATACATGAGGCAGACCAGATGATTTTAGATCAGCTTGTCTCATTCTTTTATTATTATTTTTTAGTTCATTAATTACACATAAAGTTAATTGGCGAATAACGACAACATTATTTCAACATAAATTAGAAAAAAAACATTCGTAGATAATTCTGATAGAGAGGCAGGAAAAAATAATAATAAAAAAAACCAAGATGAACTTGAACACGGGAATCAAAGTTATAAAGGAACGACGGTAGTCATTTTCTTTTATTTTTTTATTTTTTTTAAACATTTGCTCCAAGTTGTAATAAGAATAGAATGAACAAAGTGTATATCATTGCTAAGCCGCCGTAGCGCAATATAAGAAATGAAATGTCTTCTTGAGGTTTTTTTTTTTTTTTGGCTAAGTAGTAAACAGAAATTTTTTTTTATGGTGCACAAAAGACTATCACTTCATAATTGAAGGAAGGTTGCTCCGCTGCTCTTCGAGAGAAGGGAAATGTGAAAACGAAAATGGGAAAGAAAAAATGCCTTCTGCATTGGTGAGCATCTGAATAGTATCGTAAATTTCCGACAAGTACTTAAGTCCCAGGAAGCAAATGAGATTCAGACATACAGGTCACTGGCAACCTCTGCGATCCGAAATATTGTATCTGAAGCATTTAACCGTTAATTATGATGTTCAGCATATTTCCAAACATCCTCCTGTAGTCACAATGTTGTCTCATTTTAAAGTGTTCAATTTCTATGTAAGAATAATAGTCGAGGAAAGTAGCATGCCTATTCTGCATAATAAACGATGTTGTGTGGCCGATGATCCACGTTGCAGCGTTGTTTTTTGCTCGTGGATATCTCAGTTTTCGTGGCTGAATGACCTCTAAAAGGTCTACACCACAGGGCGTCGTACGGTCTATCACCGACAATCGTTGACGAAGAAATGTAGTAATTTCTTCTGCATGTCCGCACGTCAACCTATGAAGAAGCGTATCGACCCTTCCGCATGCGTCACAGTTGGGCGTTGGATGAAGGCCAATTTTATGTAGCTTTTCATTCGTTGCTACTTTATCGTTGACTGTTAGATACCAGTCGGCTATGACGCGTGACGGTAACACGTCGCTGTGCACATTCCGCCATACTATACTCCAATGTGTATGTGGATGTTTTTCTTCGAGACGATTCCTGTGGTTTGTTGTCGTGAGAAGGCCGTAAAGCTTCCTGTTCGTCAGGCTTCCGTTATCGACGATGTTGTGTCGAATGTAGCTCATTTCCATGTAGTACAGTCGCACATGTCGGTAAGAAAGTGGAATGCCGGCGATATTAACGGGTGGGTCAAGGCTATGAGGCTTCCACCGCTGAATGAGGTTTGTGATGATACTGGTCCTCCGGGTAAGGAACTCTTTCCTGACGCGATTTAGGAGCAGGGTGACACATTTTTTGTGTACTTTAATGAGGTTAAGGCCACCTTCGAACGAAGGTAAGGTTAAGGTATCGAATTGAACTTTGAAAATGTGCCCCCTAAAAAGAAACCAACATAACGCTTGTTGTATACTCTTGGCTAGATGGTCGGAGATTGGAAGAATTTGCGCCAAATAAGTCATCTTGCTCGTAATGGCGATCTCGATGGTCTTAACTTTCTGTAGTATGTTCAAGTCACGGTCGGAGTGAAGGATCAATTTATTAAGCATGTGTGACCAGTTCTTCGTCAGGAATTTGTCTGGTTTGGCCTCAAAAGTAACACCGAGGGTTGTGTGAGAATCCTTGACCTTGCACCAGGTAACATGGGATATATCTCCGATACCGCCACCGATCTGCAAAGCTGTGGTTTTAGTTCTATTGAGTATTGCTCCTGAAAGAAACGTGAATGTTTGTAAAGGAGTTTCCGCTGACAGAAGTTGTTGCGATGATGACACCGTTACGCATATATCGTCAGCATACGCAATGCATGGGATAGTGACAGACTCGACGCTAAGTCCGATCCCGCTATGCGCCAAGTTGTTCAGTAGCGGCTCCACTGCAATGGCGTACAAAATCATGGACAGAGGACATCCTTGGCGGACGGATTGCTCAATGGTAACTTCTTTTGTAAAATGGCCATTAATGAGAATCCGTGAAGAGGCGTTTGTAGTAAGTTTGCGAATTAATTCTATGAGATGAAGTCCAAATCCTAGTTTCTTCATGCTTTTAAAGAGGAAGTCATGACGTACACGGTCATAAGCCTTCTCAAAATCTAGAAAGATCAGAGCGCCCTGTCCTTTGGTTTCAGCATACGAACAGATGATGTCCCTCAAATCGCAGGCTGCTAAGATTGCACTTCGGCATTGCACTGCACTGTACTGGTAACTGCCCAAAACCTTGTACATAACGGTTTGCATCCTTAGCTTAATCGATCTGGTGATGATTTTGAAATCGGCATTCAGGAGTGTGATGGGTCGCATGTTTTCGACCTTCCTGCTGTTCCCTTTTTTCGGTAAGGGCAGGATGATACCTTCCGTAAATGCCTTGGATATAACTTCCAGGTGCCAGAGTTTATTCGCTATCTCGAGGAGTGTCGGACCGAGGAGGTTCCAGTAACGCTGGTAAAACTCAGCGCTGAGACCGTCGGGTCCTGGTGTCTTCCCTTTCTTTGCACTGTGGACCGCCAGTCGGATTTCGTCCTCTGTGGAAAGAGATTCCAGATTTGCATTATCCTGTTGTGACAAGCGACAGCTCAAGGTCCTAAGAAAATCGTCGCACGAGTGTTCATCAACGGCTTGCTTCTTGTAAAGTTGACTATTATAGTCGTAGACGTGCGAGATGATTTCACGTTGCTTCGTGATGGCATTCTCAGCGTCATCAACGACGGCTTCAATCAACATGGCTTTACACCGTTTCGTCGTTCTCAGGATGTGGTACAGAGAGGCCCGTTCTTCTGCGGCAACGTCCTTGGGGTGGGCTCGCACGATGATGCATTGCATTCGTTGGCGTTGTATCGCCGTGATTTTCGCTTTATATCCTTTGATCTTTATGTCGATATCGCGAGAAGGATTGTTAGCGCGACTGTACAGTTCTCTCAAACAGCGATAATAAAACTCAATAGTCTGTTTATGCCAAAAGCTTTTTTGTCGGGCGTAGCTCATGAGGGTGAGGCGTAATTTAGGCTTAGCACACTGAGTCCACCACTGGAGAGCGCTATCGTAACGACGTCGTTGCCGCTGGAGCTGTTGCCACGTTATGTTCACCTCCTCTTCAAGTTGGGCATCCTGCAGAAGGCTGACATTCAATTTCCAGTAGCCTTTCCCGCGGTATATTTGCTGGCGGTGTAGGTTAAGGTAACACTGATACGCACAATGGTCGGAGATGTTGACAGGAGCTACGTCACAGTTCACAGCGTGTCGCTGGAGGGCCTCGGACACATAGATCCTATCAAGCCGACTGGCAGAATGACTGGTTACGAAGGTGTACGCTACCCTTTCACCGTGCAGTTGTTGCCATGTATCGTGAAGACGCATGCCACGAATTAAATGTTCAAGTTCGATACATCTATTCGTGTTAGGAGTTTGGTCTCTGTCGTTAAGCACACAATTGAAGTCACCACCGAGGATGAGATGTGCACGATAAGCGCTAAGAAGAATGGGAACCTCGTTTTTATAAAATGTTGAGCGATCTCTCTTATGAGTGCTACCTGAGGGAGCGTACACGTTAACAATCTGCACGCCATTCACTCGAAGAGATATGTCACGACCACTAGGCAGCCGCTGCACATCCGTAAATGGTATACCGTCGCGCAGAAGTATGGCAGTGCCTACAGCATCCTGGAGATTGATGTTATCAATGAGAACGTAACCGGGCACTTCTAAGACTGTGACTACCTCCTGTAGGAGGGCAATGTCAACGCTGGTACCATACAAGAAATCAGTTAGCGAACGGAGTTTCACCGCACTTTGAATTCTATTGACGTTAAGTGTGGTAACGTTGTAGGTTTGGCTATCGCACATGACGGTTCAGAGGACAATGAGCTCTGTGTTGGATCGTCCTTCTCGACGGCTTTGAATCAAACTCGTTGGGAACGTCTGGAGTACTCAGAGAGTGGAAATGTCGCAGCGCGATGGTCACGCGCGAGGGCAGCTACTGCTGCATCTCCTCGTCCTGCTGCCACCACGGCTCATCGCTGTCGGGGTGCTTCGCGGTGCGCGCGCCGCCCTGCCCGCCACCGCCGGCTGAGTCTGTCAGCGTGGTCGCATCCGCCTGGCCACCACGCGGGGCTGCGACTGACGTCAGCGAGTTCCTGCGGGAGCGCTGCTGCAGCTGCTCGCTACTCTGTTCGCTCTTCCTCTTAGCCGTTACGGTGCTCTGTTCCCTCTCAGCGCTCAGTAGTGCCTTCAGGTGTTTGGTTTGTTCACGAATGCGTTCTTTCCTCGCGGTGTCCTCGCAGCGCACGGAGCAAGAAGATTGAGATTCAGTCTTGCTGCCACTTTCTGACACGTGTACGGGTCTCAAACCATCCGACTTTTCCTCTTTGCTACTATTCCCTTTGCTTCTCCTTCGGCGGCCTTTCTTCGTTTCTGCTGCAGTCTCTACCGATAGGGGCGGTTCAGGCAAACTGATCTGCACCCGCTCCTGTATCTCACACGGCTTAGTTTCAGAGGTGGCTGGCGCGTCGTTGCTATCCAGCGGTAACTGCTCCGGTGAGGATGACGGTGCCGGATCGACGTCCGTCCTACCGCGAATGTCTTGGGCACTGCATTCCACCTGAACTGGCATCCCCGCCTCGCTAACACGTTCCGGCTGCCGAGGTGGTGGTACCGTCCCCGCGACTACCTCACTCAATAGAGGAACAAGCTTTTCACTACCGTCTGCAGGACGTTCCCGTGGAAGTTGAAATGGACGTCGACGTGTACAGTTCATCCGCAGATGTTCTGTTGAATGGCAGATCGAACAGGTAGGGGGTTGTCCAATGTAAGTTACCTGTGCACGACAGCCGCCAATGGCAACATACGAAGGTATATGCTTTTTTAAGTCCACACGTACACTTCGCACCCCGCTGTTAACTTGGTAGCGATATGCACTCGACCATTTTTCATTGGTAACTGACGAAACAACGCCGTACAGTGACAGAGAACGTGCTATCAGGTCATTAGGGCACTCAGGTGGCACATTAAATACCCTGACGGTTCTCACTCCGTATCCCGAAGGCACGATTTGGACGTTACTAATACTGCCATCATTATGACGAAATGGTCTCACACCAGCATGCTCCTCAACGAATTTCTCATAAGTGTCACTCGAAATAAATTTGATAAATAACGAGTACTGCACAAAGTCCAACTGGAACGTGTCGACTATATTTTCCGGCAATTTCAGATCCTCAAAAATCCACTCATGGATTTCGAAAGCCGTCGGTCGCAAGGCAGCACGATCGAAAACACACTGAACGCTGTTCGCTCTGTTGATTGTCGACATCTTACTTACAACAGTGGTACAGAAACAAACGTTAACAGCGCTCGCACACGCTGCTCAGCTCTCCACCGCAGCACTGCTCGCGACGTAAACACCGGCCCGCGCTACCGCCCGACACCGCGCGATGTGCACTGGCCGAGCGCCTGAGCACGACTGTTACCAGAGAGGTGCTCTAACCACCACGCCACCCTGGCGCAGTGCCTTTGCACCAGTGCACGGACTATCCCAGCACTCCTCCCCCTTCGATCCAAATTCCAATTCATGTCAGCTCTCTTGGTATTCCCCCCCCCCCCAAACTAGAACAGCCTTGCAGAGGCTATCCATTGTAAAAGCACATCAATATCGAACAAAACGGGAAATCCTGCCTGAAACCCAGGTGCAGGCGCTTTAATCAAATGAAACTATATCCTTCCAGAGACCTTTTCGAGTCTCAAATAGCTATGATGTATGTATGCAGACTGAGGAGACGAATGAAAATTTGTACCGTGGTCAGGATTCGAACCCGGTTCTCCTACTCACTATGTAGATGCGCTAACCATTACACTAGCCTGGCACCGTGGATTTACACAATTCCACGGACTATACAAGCATGCCTCCTTCCTCAGTCCGAATTCCTATTCAAGCTCCAGTGAAAATTCCCATAAACTCGAGCATCATTGAAAAGACTCTCCAACTGTATGGAATGGCACCTCAGCGTCGAAGTGGCACTGCGCATGTGCGGAATGAGCAAAGCTTTCACTGACCTGCATCATCTGCTGCAAATTGCAGTCGAGTCGATCGTCGCCGGAAATACCCGAAAACGCGTCCCGGTCGGAGTACAATGTGAATGCCTCGATCTCTCTCCCAGGAATTCCTTCTGTTGTGGCGTAGCAAGACAGCCACGCCACTCGAAAGTAGCCGAAATGCACGCCGGCTGGCGTGAGGTCTGAAACAGGATACTTAATGAATGCTATAAAGAAAAGTACAGAGCTTATGTTTACTTAACTTTAATTCATCCTTGTGGTACATCGCTCTTGATAATACCAGTGAGACTCTCAGAAATGGTTAATGGCGCCTTGCTAGGTCGTAGCCATGGACTTAGCTGAAGGCTATTCTAACAGGCTCTCGGCAAATGAGAGAAAGGCTTCGTCAGTGTAGTCGCTAGCAGAGTCGTCGTACAACTGGGGCGAGTGCTAGTACGTCTCTCTAGACCTGCCGTGTGGTGGCGCTCGGTCTGCAGTTACTGACAGTGGCGACACGTGGGTCCGACATGTACTAATGGACCGCGGCCGATTTAAAGCTACCACCTAGCAAGTGTGGTGTCTGGCGGATTAAAACCAATCGCCGGTTGCACACCCGAGGTCTATACGCTTCGATACGCGTCCTGATCTCGTTTATCTTGTTGTCATGGTGCCTCCACGAGATAAACGACGAAGCGAGCAGTAATATTACGAAATATTACTGGAATGCGTGTCCATATATTTACCACTACAGTGATAGTGTAGCCAGTGATATGGAGACAGACTGGGAGAGTGGTGACGATATTATAGGGTGCTCCAAAGTAATCTTTATAACTCCAGTCATATACACTACTGGCCATTAAAATTGCTACACCAAGAAGAAATGCAGATGATAAACGGGTATTCATTGGACAAATATGTTATACTACAACTAACACGTGATTACATTTTCACGCAGTTTGGGTGCACAGATCCTGAGAAATCAGTACCCAGAACAACCACCAACCACCATACTAACGGCCTTGATACGCCTGGGCATTGAGTCAAACAGAGCTTGGATGGCGTGTACAGGTACAACTGCCATGCAGCTTCAACACGATACCACAGTTCATCAAGAGTAGTGACTGGCGTATTCTGACGAGCCAGTTGCTCGGCAACCATTGACGAGACGTTTTCAATTGGTGAGAGATCTGGAGAATGTGCTGGACAGGGCAGCAGTCGAACATTTTCTGTGTCCAGAAAGGCCCGTACAGGACGTGCAACATGCGGTCGTGCATTATTCTGCTGAAATGTAGGGTTTCGCAGGGATCGAATGAAAGGTAGAGCAACGGGTCGTAACACATCTGAAATGTAACGTCCACTGTTCAAAGTGCCGTCAATGCGAACAAGAGGTGACCGAGACGTGTAACCAATGGCACCCCATACCATCACGCCGGATGATACGCCAGTATGGCGATGACGAACACACGCTTCCAATGTGCGTTCACCGCTATGTCACCAAACACGGATGTGACCATCATGATGCTGTAAACCGAACATGGATTCTTCCGAAAAAATGACGTTTTGCCATTCGTGCACCCAGGTTCGTCGTTGAGTACACCACCGCAGGCGCTCCTGTCTGTGATGCAACGTCAAGGGTAACCGAAGCCGTGCTCTCCGAGCTGATAGTCCGTGCTGCTGCAAACGTCGTTGAACTGTTCGTGCAGATGGTTGTTGTCTTGCAAACGTATCTCGTCATTCCTTAGTACTCCCGTATCCCACTTCTTTGCATATTGATTCTTCCTGACTAATGTCTTAAACTTCAGCCTATAATCTGAGTCTGTATCAGCTCCTGGGTACGTCTTACAATCCAGTATCTGATTTCGGAATCTCTGTCTGACCATGATGTAATCTAAAAATCTTCTCTTATCACCCAGCCTTTTCCAAGTATACCTCCTCCTCTTGTGATTCTTGAACAGGGTATTCGCTATTACTAGCTGAAACTTGTTACAGAACTCAATTAGTCTTTCTCCTCTCTCATTCCTTGTCCAGAGCCCATATTCTCCTGCAACCTTTTCTTCTACTCCTTCCCCTACAACTGCATTCCAGTCCCCCATGACTATTAGATTTCCATCTCCCGTTACATACTGTGTTACCCTTTCAATATCCTCATACACTTTCTCTATCTCTTCATCTTCAGCTTGCGACGTCGCCATGTATACCTGAATAATCGTTGTCGGTGTTGGTTTGCTGTCAATTCTGATATCACTGTAACACACTTTCTACCCTACCTTCCTATTCATAATGAATCCTACTCCCGTTATACCATTTTCTGCTGCTGTTGATATTAGCCCATACTCATCTGACCAGAAATCCTTGCCTTCTTTCCACTTCACTTCACTGACCCCTACTATATCTAGACCGAGCCTTTCTATTTCCCTTATCAGATCTTCTAGTTTCTCTACCACGTTCAAGCTTCTGAATTCCACGCCCCGAGTCGTAAAACGTTATCCTTTCGTTGATTATTCAATCTTTTTCTCATGGTAACCTCCCCCTTGGCAGTCCCCTCCCAGAGTTCCGAGTGGGGGACTATTCCGGAATCTTTTGCTAAAGGAGAGATCATCACGACACTTCTTCAAATACAGCCCACATCTCCTGTGGATGCACGTTATGTGTCTTTAATGCAGTGGTTTCCACTGCCTTCTGCATCCTCATGCCGTTGATCTTTGTTGATTCTCCCGCCTTCAGGGGCAGTTTCCCACCTCCAGGACAACTGAGTGCCCTGAACCTCTGTCCGCTCCTCTGATGCCGGAAGTCTTCGGCTGCCAATTCTTATTGTTAATCAAAATTTAAACAGCAGTGGGTTTCGAACCCGGCACCGAAGACGTTTTGATTATGAACCAAAGTTGTTACGGCATTATCAAACTTGAAAAACCATTTCACAATACATTTTCATTGCTCGAATGCCTAGCGTGCTCCAGCCATCTTGTTTTCTCAATACCGAGACGAAAGTACTAACATATGTTGAGCCAAAGACCATACAACAACACACTCGTAACTCAGATCGAACGACAATATCGATATCTCGTTAGTCTGACAGCCGGCCGCTGTGGCGGAGAGGTTCTAGGTGCTTCAGTCTGGAACCGCGCTGCTGCTACGGTCGCAGGTTCGAATCCTGCCTCGGGCATGGATGTGTGTGATGTCCTTAGGTTAGTTAGGTTTAAGTAGTTTTAACTCTAGGGGACTGAGGACCTCAGATGTTAAGTCCCATAGTGCTCAGAGCCATTTGAATTTGCTGAATTTGTGAAGCTCTCTCTCTTGAATAAATCACACACTTTTTTCTGAAATTGTAATCATTTTTTTGTATGTACATGTGCATCACATCTACCAGTTTCCGTCTCTTTCGGGTAATTCCTTCGTGGTGTGTATTTTTGCCTTAGAGTGTATTAAACCATTGCGAAGAACACTAGCAGTCATCACTGAAAACCAAACTTAAATTATCTCCTATTTTATATTTTTTTAATTATGCAAATGTTCCAGATCATCATATTTTCTGCACTTACAAATAACACCAAACGCAGCATGGCAATCCTTACACATTACTGAAGACTCTTACTGTAAGATAAAAAGAGAGGGAACAGAAGAAAAGAGTGTAGGTACGATAGAGGCATAACTGCGTTAATGCAGTATTTAGTACGGTTATTTGATACCTATACTCCTGTTTCCTCCTCCTTTTTTTCCTTACAGTGGGAGTCCTCCAAGTATTTCCAGTTTTATTCATTAAACTGAAGACAAGTTTCTTAAAGTGTCCGATATGTTCAGTAATTTTACACTGGCATTTTTAGATATGTTAACAAGAACGAAAATATACGATGCACAACGTCCTGCCAGCATGTTTATAACATTTCTTTTTATCTATTATTGTGTAATGCATCATTTATGCTGAAATGTACCATATTAATGTGTCCTTTAAATCTGAACTTTTATTAATTTTTTATTTAATAATGTGTGGAGAAATAGTCTTTTAATGTGCTCATCTATGGCTTACGCACATGTCACGTGACTATACGAAAAATCTTTCCCCGCCACATTCTTCTTTTTTATGTTAATTTCACACAGCATCTCAAATTGCACATTGAGATACCAGGTATGTGTGAATTCATAATATTTTGTTGTTATTTCTAATATTCATCAGATAAGTGTTAATAACATCACACTTCTATAAAATCATTACTGTTACTGCCTTTCTGTTCCTACCTAGACCTGAAGACGATCTGCAACGCAGATTGGAACCGGTTGTCGGCAAATAAAAATAAATTGATTAATATGGCGTTTGTTTATTTATTACAACAATAGGCTCTCGGTCCCTAAGACATGGTGTCAATTATGAATGACCACAGAATGTAACTTGGTATATTTGGTTCACCTTCCATCCATCGCAACGTAGATTAAGCAAAGTCCATCCTAACACCACAGTCCTCTGCTAACAATGCTTGGGCAAAGTGCGGTAACGACGGTTTCCAATCGATCTCCTTCAATTTTCCGTTCGACTCAACTATCTGATAGACGTGTTTCCCGGTGATATTGACTCAGCAATTTGTTGTCACTTTGCGCAAACGCCGCAGCAGCGTTAGTTTTAGCCTCTGTCTTTGGGGATCCAGTAAGGGGACGTCCATCAATTAAGTTAGAAAAATGGTGGTTTGGGGGGGGGGGATTCGGCAAAATTTCATCAAATTTTGTTTTAAGGGGGGTGGGGGGGGAAGAAAATCTCACGTCAGCTTTTTAATTCAGAGAATATACATTATTATGACGGATAATACTTTGTTGTATTATAGATTTTCTGAAATGCTTGAGTTCAGCAACATTTGTTCTAAATATAATTGCTGATTTTGGTGTTAGAATAATCAGACGCATTAGGGAACTTAAATTACTTGAACACTCCATGGAAAATGGTTTTAACTCAGCGTATTTTTTTCTTTGCTACTTAGTTTTGTTAGTCGGACATAAGACGCTACTGTTATTTTAATTAGTTATGTGAGATATTGTTCGAACTGTTTGTCTATGTAAGTGAAGGTTTTACACCAGTTACATTGGAATATATTCAGGCAGTCGTTTAAGCATACATCGTATGTATCTGTTGTATGAATGATTGATTTCATTTACTAGTAGTGTTAAATATTGTGTCGCCTCACATTAGTCACACACTTTATGTAGCTGTTAGTTTAATCAGTAACAATGTAATGTAATGGCCTTATCCCTTAGTACGTTAATTTCCATCAGATGTGCCTTGAAACATGGATACGATATTCGTAATGTACCTAAATCTCTATATATTGCCATCTTACGTTGTGTAGGTTCACAACGTTACTATCTACGGTAAGCTTTTGGAACCTATATGTAATGTGTTTCATTTTGTGTGAAGCAGGCGACATCCCATACTTCAAACTTGCTTTTTTGTTGCCTCATTTAGCTGAAGTACGGGCTGTCCTTCAAAGGTCACTCTTGGGCGGCAGCAGTGTACATGATGAATGTGGCTATAAGGTGTTTCAGACAGACGTGTACGTATGTACGTCACTCGTTACTTTTATGCATTATGTTTCAGTCATCACAGCTGTTCCTGTAACGCGCGGTAAGTAGCTGCTGAAGTGTTACAATTGTCACATTTACACATTGTAACATGTAGCACACAAAATACATTACTGGATATTAAAATTGCTACACCAAGAAGAAATGCAGATGATAAATGGGTATTCATTCGACAAATATATTATACTAGAACTGACATGTGATTACATTTTCACGCAATTTGGGTGCACAGATCCTGAGAAATCAGTGCCCAGAACAACCACCTCTGGCCGTAATAACGGCCTTGATATGCCTGAGCATTGAGTCAAACAGAGCTTGGATGGCGTGTACAGGTACAGCTGCCCATGCAGCTTCAACACGATACCATAGTTCATCAAGAGTAGTGACTGGCGTATTGTGACGAGCCAGTTGCTTGGCCACCATTGACCAGACGTTTTCAGTTGGTGAGAGATCTGGAGAATGTGCTGGTCAGGGCAGCAGTCGAACATTTTCTGTATCCAGAAAGGCACGTACAGGACCTGCAACATGCGGTCGTGCATTATCCTGCTGAAATGTAGGGTTTCGCAGGTATCGAATGCAGGGTAGAGCCACGAGTCGTAACACATCTGAAATGTAACGTCCACTGTTCAAAGTGCCGTCAATACGAACAAGAGGTGACCGAGACGTGTAACCAATGACACCCCATACCATCACGCCGCGTGATACGCCAGTATGGCGATGACGAATACACGCTTCCAATGTGCGTTCACTGCGATGTCGCCAAACACGGATGCGACCATCATGATGCTGTAAACAGAACCTGAGTCCATCCGAAAAAATGACGTTTTTCTATTCGTGCACCCAGGTGCGTCGTTGACTACACCGTCGCAGGCGCTCCTGTCTGTGATGCAGCGTCAAGGGTAACGGCAGCCATGGTCTCCGAGCTGATAGTCCATGCTGCTGCAAACGTCGTCGAACTGTTTGTGCAGATGGTTGTTGTCTCGCAAACGTCCCCATCTGTTGACTCACGGATCGAGACGTGGCTGCACGTTCCATGCGGATAAGATGTCTGTCTTCTCGACTGCTAGTGATACGAGGCCGCTGGGATCCAGCACGGCGTTCCGTATTACTCTCCTGAACCAACCGATTCCATATTCTGCTAATAGTCATTGGATCTCGACCAATGCGAGCAGCAATGTCGCGATACGATAAACCGCAATCGCGATTGGCTATAATCCGACCTTTATCAAAGTCGGAAACGTGATGGTACGCATTTCTCCTCCTTACACGAGGGATCACAACAACGTTTCACCAGGCAACGCCGGTCAACTGCTGTCTGTGAATGAGAAATCGGTTGGGAACTTTCCACATGTTAGCACGTTGTAGGTGTCGCCACCGGCGCCAACCTTGTGTGAATGCTCTGGAAAGCTAGTCATTTGCATATCACAACATCTTCTTCCTGTCGGTTAAATTTCGCGTCTGTAGCACGTCATCTTCGTGGTGTAGCAATTTTAATGGCCAGTAGTGTATATTATTGTAAGATACTAGTCACTAGAAATGTACTGGAACTATCGATGTGCGCAGACGCTTGGATCATCTTTGATTCAACTGGCAAACTGTGGTCACCACTGCAGTCTGCAGTATGTACATAGAATGGCTCTGTTCGTAGCGTTAATGCTCATTGTGCACTGGTTGCCACATTTAATGATGTAATCTACATCGCTAGGTGACAACGGTTAACTTTGCATAAATGCGAAACAGGTTTGCTTTATTGCTTTGTTCATAGTTAGTCGCATCATTCTGTCTGCTGTACTTGTGTTCCAGAGAAGAATTGATGGATTTTATTCTCTGACTCCAATGATTGTATATCGTGTAGTATGATGTAAAAGCTTTTATGCGTGATATTTTATTACGTGAGTATTTTCGTTAATATATACATCATTTAACCGGACTGTGATAGTTTAATCTTGTAATGTACTTTCTATGCCCTTGAAATTCGTGTACAGGAATATGGTGATTGACCGTAAACCGAAACTAGTTGTTTAATAAAGAAATTTTATCGACAGCTCTTGGCGATAAATCGTGACGTTCTTCAAATAACCAGAAGGTTGTGCCACTTTGCATACTTTCTTTAATTAATGTCATATGGAATAATTTGCTGAGGGAACTTCCACACAAAGATACAACGTAATCATTGTTCAAACACATGCTGCAAGGAGAATATCTGGTGCGTTTCCTCATATTTCTTTTGTCAACTCTTTACAAAATAAAAATTAAACCCTAGGCAATCTAATGACAGCTTCAGAATACACTTTCTGTCTTATTAAGTTTGTTGTGCGAAATAGTCACAATTTGAAATTATTAATAGAAATCACGAATACAGAGCCGGGAAAACGAATAGCCCTATTACCCACAAGTTAACCATACTACTGCGCAGAAAGGAGTAAAATACAGCCATAAAAATATTCGGCCACCTCCCTTGTGATATAAAGGCGCCAGCAGACAGTGACCAAAGTTTTAAGACGGAACTGAAATGTTTTGTGGTTGACAACCGTTCCTACCCCGCACATGATTTCTCAATAGCTATACGGGATGTTAAAAAATTACTACGACAAACTGTAACGTAGCAAATTATTACGAGTTGTCACGTTGCATTTAAAACGTAGTTTGCCGTGGAGCCGGGAGGAGAACAGATGTTTGGTTCTCACGCTGGCTGCTGGGCCGGGCGAGCCGTGTTCTTGCTTAGCCCTGCGTGCAATACTTCACACACACACTCTTAATTAAAGGAAGCATGCAAAATGGGACACCCTTCTGGTTATTTGAAGAACGTCACCATTTACCGCCAAGAGCTGTTGATAAAATTTTTTGATTGAACAACTACACTCCTGGAAATTGAAATAAGAACACCGTGAATTCATTGTCCCAGGAAGGGGAAACTTTATTGACACATTCCTGGGGTCAGATACATCACATGATCACACTGACAGAACCACAGGCACATAGACACAGGCAACAGAGCATGCACAATGTCGGCACTAGTACAGTGTATATCCACCTTTCGCAGCAATGCAGGCTGCTATTCTCCCATGGAGACGATCGTAGAGATGCTGGATGTAGTCCTGTGGAACGGCTTGCCATGCCATTTCCACCTGACGCCTCAGTTGGACCAGCGTTCGTGCTGGACGTGCAGACCGCGTGAGACGACGCTTCATCCAGTCCCAAACATGCTCAATGGGGGACAGATCCGGAGATCTTGCTGGCCAGGGTAGTTGACTTACACCTTCTAGAGCACGTTGGGTGGCACGGGATACATGCGGACGTGCATTGTCCTGTTGGAACTGCAAGTTCCCTTGCCGGTCTAGGAATGGTAGAACGATGGGTTCGATGACGGTTTGGATGTACCGTGCACTATTCAGTGTCCCCTCGACGATCACCAGTGGTGTACGGCCAGTGTAGGAGATCGCTCCCCACACCATGATGCCGGGTGTTGGCCCTGTGTGCCTCGGTCGTATGCAGTCCTGATTGTGGCGCTCACCTGCACGGCGCCAAACACGCATACGACCATCATTGGCACCAAGGCAGAAGCGACTCTCATCGCTGAAGACGACACGTCTCCATTCGTCCCTCCATTCACGCCTGTCGCGACACCACTGGAGGCGGGCTGCACGATGTTGGGGCGTGAGCGGAAGACGGCCTAACGGTGTGCGGGACCGTAGCCCTGCTTCATGGAGACGGTTGCGATGGTCCTCGCCGATACCCCAGGAGCAACAGTGTCCCTAATTTGCTGGGATGTGGCAGTGCGGTCCCCTACGGCACTGCGTAGGATCCTACGGTCTTGGCGTGCATCCGTGCGTCGCTGCGGTCCGGTCCCAGGTCGACGGGCACGTGCACCTTCCGCCGACCACTGGCGACAACATCGATGTACTGTGGAGACCTCACGCCCCACGTGTTGAGCAATTCGGCGGTACGTCCACCCGGCCTCCCGCATGCCCACTATACGCCCTCGCTCAAAGTCCGTCAACTGCACATACGGTTCACGTCCACGCTGTCGCGGCATGCTACCAGTGTTGAAGGCTGCGATGGAGCTCCGTATGCCATGGCAAACTGGCTGACACTGACGGCGGCGGTGCACAAATGCTGCGCAGCTAGCGCCATTCGACGGCCAACACCGCGGTTCCTGGTGTGTCCGCTGTGCCGTGCGTGTGATCATTGCTTGTACAGCCCTCTCGCAGTGTCCGGAGCAAGTATGGTGGGTCTGACACACCGGTGTCAATGTGTTCTTTTTTCCATTTCCAGTAGTTTAGTTTCGGTCCAAGGATAATCACAATCTTTTGCAGACACAGTGTACCAAATTCTATGGATAATAGAAGCAAAATGTTAAGATTTCAAATCAATAGCTTCAATACTTATGGCGACATAAATTTTTACCTAGAACACGTAACCGTGTTGGCATTGTGAAACCGAGTTATGGACTAATTGTAGTATCAGTTGAAACTACAGCCAAGAGGATAGGTTCATTTAATCTAATTTTCTGGAATTTTCTTTAGTTTCTTTGCCACAGTGGCTGACGTAATTAAAAGCACACAGTAAAATTATTATTTCATTGTGTTTTGGTTGTATCCGTGTTTTGGAGGGAGTGAGACACAAGGAGGACATATGTAAAGTGAGGATGTGATATTTTATTAAACCAATGTAAATGTAAGCTTGAGAAAGTTATTGTGTAGTAGGCGAATTTGTGATGTATGTCCGAGTAAACCTGATTTTGTAAAAAGCAACGAGAAGGGGCATTGAGTATTAAATTTATTAGCATTTTATTTTGTGTAAAGGAATCCTTTTCTGTTTTCATTAAATTTTATCTAGTTTCGGAATTATGAGATTTCTGGTCTAAATTAAGTGTGGCAATCTGCTTGGCTGACATTAGAACTACCGCGAGTATAGAAGTGCTCGAGATGATCTGATTGGTTGATTAATATAGTAACCAATAGAAATCCAGCATTTGCCGCGCGTTTGAGTAGGGCTTGGTGCCTTATTTCTATGATTCGATATAGTCGCTCGGGAGCCGTCTTCTGGCAAACTGCTATGTTAAATAGCGCTAAAAAATTTGAACCAAAATTAAGAAATCCGCGTGTTTGATATGTAGTTGATGAAAAACGACTACACTGTTGAGTATTTTGAGAAAGCTTCAGCGTTGCGAGTGATTTATTTTAGGAGATTTCGCGTGTGAATATATATATATATATATATATATATATATATATATATATATATATATATATATAAGGCTCACCGACCATTTGACCATTTTCTTCTGTGAGGATGCACAAACAGTGCGCGAACTCATACGGGAATCGGCAAAAAGCCGCGAGTAATGAGTATAATTGCCAGGGGCACTGTGAATATAGTGCGGGACAATAAGTTGGGAATGTGGGTCTCACGGGAGGCGTGCCAGAGATAAATCCCTGCAGTCGCACTATCCTCTGTGTCCTCGGTGGCTCAGATGGATAGAGCGTCTGCCATGTAAGCGGGAGATCCTGGGTTCGAGTCCCGGTCGGGGCACACATTTTCAGCTGTCCCCGTTGATTTATATCAACGCCTGTATGCAGCTATGGGTATTCATTTCATTGCAGTTCCGTACGTAAACTCCGCTTGGCGCGTTTTGTGCAAATTACGAGACGTTATAGCAAGCACTTCTGTACAAGAAGACTACTGAGCGACTGAGTGTGTTCTTTCGCAAGTAGCCGCGAGTCAGCGACTGTGTAGGACGTTTAAAATATCGGGTCGCACTAGATATCTTCTGGCTGCTTTCAGGTGTGAACTTGTTACAGTCAGCAACACTGCATAATTAATGTCGGGCTATTAAATACGGATTTGATAGACATTTCCGTATTTTGAAGACAGTAAGCCAGATTACACTGAGTACAGCTCCATCGAAACGGACGGAACACGTGTCTGAAAACTTTATGATGCTGAAGAACTGCTTGGACGTAACTACTCCATACGAATTTTCAGGTGCCCATTGCCACATATTTAATTATTTCTCCTACAATTAGCTATAAACTGTTAATGTTTTGATAACACTTTAATATTTAAATGCGATTATCTCCCTTACTGTTTAGGTAATGTTCTGGCTACTTAAGTGAGAAACAAAGGATTTTAATGATGCACGTGTAGTGCATACAGTCTCCAACTGGTGCTTGAGGTTGTAGCAAATAAAGCTCGTGACAGATGTTTCCAAGAAGTGCACCACATCGGCAGCTGAGACACTGTTTAGACTCTTAGCAGCCTTAATACGTCTGCAGAAACACTTTGCAGTCAAGGCACATTACCTCCGCTACGTTGCGAAAGATCTCCGCATAGCCACCGTCGTGCGCTACAAGGAGAAAAGTCATGCCATTAGAAATCTGCAGCAGCTGCTTTTGCTGGAACTGCAGCGGTCAATCCTAGGAAAGGCTGCCCAAGCACTGAAGGCCGAATTTCCTTTTATTCTTCTTGAAGCGTAGTGAATACTTGTGGTCGGATTTTTCGGTGAATTGATCCGGCGGGCAACCATTGCTTCAGTTCATCCCAGAAATATTAAATGGTCAGTTAATCAGTTATTTACGTGACCTGTGGACCATACGAATTTCGCGAAAACTCTCTATCAAGATTTTTAAATCAGACACATTTCTCTATGAAAACTTTTGCCTGTAAGCCATTTACATATTGGATTTTTATTATAATCTATGCTACAGAAACCATTTATTGAATATAATTGAATCAGATACAGATATACAGTGTTTCAAAATTACACCATAGAGTTCGAGGAGTTGTAGAAAGTGTGTTGAGGAACAAAATGAGGATAGGAACCTGGTGACGTTACAGAGCGTCGAAATTATAGGCACCAGCGCTTGTATATGTATGGACATACATAGTGATTCCGTGATGATGTAGAAGGCTAAATGTATCAATCTGAAAGCGAAAATCGTTCTGATACCTCTTACAGTGGAATACATGTTGCGGTGCTGTTGTTGTTAAGATTGTAGAGTAGGCATCTTTTAGACGTAGGAGTATGGACGAAAACGAGTAACAAAACTTCTAATAAACATGGGCTCTAAAATGCATAACTTAAGAGTTGTGAGCACTTGTTCAATAGACGAAATGCGTTTCACAGTAGCGAAGATGAACAAGTGCTAATAGTTCTTGAGGTATGCGCTTTGGGACCCATGTTTACTGGACATTTTTTCTTGTTTTGGTTCATACTACCACTTCTGAAAGCTGCCTATCCTAAAATGCTAGCAACAACAGCACCGCTACATGCATTCCAGTGTAGTGTCAGAACGATTTTCGCTTATAACTTTGTTAAATGCAACTCCTTTTTCTTTTATTAAGGGGCTACTATTGACTTCCCTTACTGCATTGTTGTGTGAACCGTCTACAAAATGTTTAACATTTTTCAAACGAGTCATGCAAGAATCCCGAATGCCCGATAGCTTAACTTTCAGATATTGCCCATGGACTGGAGTTATGTGGCCTTTGCGTGGCAGGTATTAACTTTTCGTCAACGCCGCTTTCATCGACTAAACCAGTATCTACCATCCCAGAGTGAAGGGGCAGACAACCTTAAACCTATGCAGGTAGGTGGAGATTGTTTAAAGGATAGTGAGAGAGCAACCCGCCCAGCCGCAAAATTTCGAGGCGATACAGAATGTGTCTTGAGGAACGAAATGAGGACAGGAACCCTTGTCCGGAAACGTCATCCAAGGAGGCTACGGAGTGTCGAAGTTACAGGCGCCTGCGTCCGTATGTATATCTATGCAGTATACAGGGTGACTGTGATTTTGCTACAAACTTTCACAGATGGTGGAGAAGGATAAATGTATCAAGGTCTTTTTATAATCGAAGTTAATCACTCTAATCAATAAAAATAATTAAAATCATATGGACAAAGATTCCAAGTGAGAAAAAAGTGATAAGAAAAAATGAAAGCAAATGAAAAATTTATATGATGACGAAAATGATGCAAAAAAGAAATAAAAATACTATAATCAGTTAATCAAATAAAAACAATAATCAAAGTCATAAAGATTTAATGATAAAAAATATCAAACCACTTGAGATTCAAACCCACAACTTTCTGCACACCAGGAATACGTCTTAACCACCAAGCTCAGCAATCGCGCTGTATTACATGAAATTATTTTTCATAAATTGCACTAAACCTTTAAAACTGTCGATCCCACCCCTGGGCATCTCTCCCTACCAGTATGTCAAATGCATTGGGTAACCAACCAGACTGATTTAACATGGAATGTCCACATATATTCTATTGTAGGGAAACCAGGAAAGAGACTAATTCTCATTGGCAGAAAACTATGGAAGTGTAAGTATCCACAAAAAATGATGGTTTACATAACTTTTGTCGGGTTGAATCTGAAATTGTCAGTGTGGGACCCTTACCCTTGAATTAAACGAATAATGAGTTTTTAAGACAAGTTGTGTAATTTGTTATGATTTTGTTCACTCAAGTTGAGAGCCTTATTGAAATGTCCTACATATTACATAGGGAGAATCTACATGACAGATGTGATGTGTAGTTCAGTGAGCGAACATTACAAGATTGATCAACCAGCATTTTATTTTTCTCCCATGTACATTTCCTGTAATAACCAAATCAGTAATATTCCTTTGTAGAACAAGATAAAGGCAGAAGAGAGGGAACGATATTGGTAAACTACATGAAACTGTCGCCAAACCAGCCGTTAGTAGTTCGGCCTCCCAGCAATTCAGCGTGCATTCTAAATGACACACGAGAACGAACTATCAGGTGCAACAGAGTCTTTAGTGAATTGCAATGTTAAAGAATGCTATACACATATGAAATTGTGGGAATCTTTACAGTTCAGTATCATGTCTTCTAAAAGGAAACATTTTCTACTAGAACTCAAGCAGAAACTCAGAATTTTAGCGAAGGTGAAAGCCATTGCTGCTGAGTACAGTGTTGGACAAGCAACTATTTATGATGTCAAAAAGAAAGACTATTTTATTCAACAGTATGCAACCAAAATGGATAGTGAACTGGGAAAACAGAAGGTTATGGGAAAATAAGAATGAAGAACTGGACGTAGATGTTTGTAGATGGTTCATACAACAATGCAGCAAGGGTAGTCTAGATAGTGGCCCCTTAATAAAAGAAAAAGGAGTTGCATTTAACAAAGTTATAAGCGAAAATCGGTCTGATACTACACTGGAATGCATGTAGCGGTGCTATTGCTGCTAAGATTGTAGGATAGGCAGCTTTCAGAAGTGGTAGTATGAACCAAAACAAGAAAAAACGTACAGTAAACATGGGTTCTAAAACGTATAACTCAAGAACTATGAGCACTTGTTCATCTTCGCTACTGTAAAACGCATTTCCTATATTGAACAAGCGCTCACAGCTCTTAAGGTATGCGTTTTAGAGTCTATGTTTATTAGACGTTTTATTTCTTGTTTTGGTCCATACTCCTACGTCTGAAAGATGCCTACTCTACAATCTTAGCAACAACAGCACCGCAGCATGTATTCCACTGTAAGAGGTATCAGAACGATTTTCCTTTTCAAATTGATACATCATCTCTGAAAGTTTGTAGTATCATCACGGTGTCACTACGTATGTATATACATATACAAGCGCTCGTGCCTATAATTTCGACGCTCTGGAACATCACGGCATCCTATCCTCATTTTGTTCCTCAACACACTTTCTACAACTCCTCGAAGTTTATCGGTGTAATTTTGAAACACTGAATATCTATATATCTATATATATTCAGGTATATTCAATAAATGATTTTTGTGGCTTGGATTATAGTAAAAATCCAATATGTAAGCGGCTCACATGCAAAAGTTTTCGTAGAGAAATGTGTCTGATTTATAAATCTCAATAGAGAGTTCTCACGAAATGAATATGATCCACAGGTCACGTCAATAACTGGTTAACTGACCATTTAATATTTCTAGGATGAACTGAAGCAATGGTTGCCCGCCGGATCAATGCACCGAAAAATCCGACCACAAGTGTTCAGAATAAAAAGAAATTCGTCCTTCAGTGCTTGGATAGCCTTTCCTAGGATTAGGCGCTGCAGTTCGAGCAAAAATAGCTGCTGCAGATTTCTAATGGCATGACTTTTCTCCTTGTAGTGCACGACGGTGGCTATGCGGAGATCTTTCGCAACGTAGCGGAGATAATGCGCCTTGACTGCAAAGTGTTTCTGCAGACGTATTAAGGCTGCTAAGAGTCTAAACAGTGTCTCAGCTGCTGATGTGGTGCACTTCTTGGAAACATCTGTCACGAGCCTTATTTCCTACAACCTCAAGCACCAGTTGGAGACTCTATGCACTACACGTGCATCATTAAAACCCTTTATTTCTCTCTTAAGTAGCCAGAACATTACCTGAACAATAAGGGAGATACTCGCATTTAAATATCAAAGTGTTATGAAAACATTAACAATTTATAGCTAATTGTAGGAGAAATAATAAAATATGGGCACCTGAAAACTCGTATGGAGTAGTTACGTCCAAGCAGTTCTTCAGCATCATAAAGTTTTCAGATGCGTGTTCCGTCCGTTTCGATGGAGCTGTACTGAGTGGAAGAATAGCGAATTCATCTATGGAGGTTACTTTCTCACTGCCGTGGAGTTATTACATTCGTATAATTAACTAGCTCAGCTCCCGCTCCTTTGCTCGCATGGACCGTGGTCTGTACAAGTTATTTCGTTTATCTTAAACGAATTTTTACGTTGTTCACAAATTGCAACATCTTCTAAAGTGTTTACGCTAGTTAAAGCCATAGGAGCATGGCCCTTTTGGAATGAACTTCTCAGCAAAAAACCATTCTGGTAGCTGGAGTCACAGGTTTTTGTTAATAGTGCCTTTTGAGTTCTTGTGGCGGTATTTCCACAGAAACTATCATCCTCTAACTCATATAATCCTTAGAAGTTCAGTATCAGTTTTCATAGATTTTTACTTTGAAAATTTTGTATTATACCGGTAACGAAATATTTTCATGAAAATTCTCATCCTCTATGTCAGCTCCTTAAGGGTAGAATTTCCAAAAAAATGAAACATGTTACTTTTACATACATTATGGGAGTGACAGTGATCAATGTGTTACAAATATTTACTATCAAAAAAAGTCTTGATCACAATTTATTTATTGCGGTGACCGCTTTCGACCACTACTGTGGTCATCTTCAGATCAATGAGTAAGAACCTCCTTCTGCTAGAGAATCACTACCGATTCTCCAGCAGAAGGAGGTTCTTACTCATTGGTCTGAAGATGACCACAGTAGTGGTCGAAACCGGTCACCGTAATAAATTGTGATCGAGACTGTTTTTGATAGTAAATAAATGAAACATGTATTTTTTTATTTCTAACTGAGAACCCAAATACAAATTCGGTTTGAAAATTCTTTCACAATGAAACACTCTCATAAAAATTTTCATCTATTATCTCACCCCTTTAGGGTCGAATTTACGAAAACAATGAAATATGTGATTTTCTATTTGTAACCGAGAAGTCAAATATTAATTTCCAGAGGTGTAGCTTTAAAAATACATTAGCAGTTCCTTAATTACGAACGTTTTTTTTTTAAATAAAAGACTTTCGCCCACTATTTCACTTGGTTAAATTTCCAAAAATTATGAAACACGTATTTCTTTATTTCTGGCCGAAAAACCAATTACCAATTTTCGATCTAACTTCAAACTTGTCTTAATAGGGGCAGATTTTCAAACATTTCCTGCCCTATTTCACCCCCTTGGAGGTAGAATATCGAAAAATCCCTTCTTAAATGATATCTACATTATAAGATCAACATGTTTTCAAAATTTCAAGTTACTGTCCTTAGCAGTTGGGCTGGACGTTGATGTATAAGTCAGTAATACATAGATTGGTACATCCAATACCCAATAGTGGAGATCAAGGCTGGTCAGCCAAAACAGCTTCTACTCTTAGATAATCCAATGAATACAATTTCTGAATGATGTTAAATAACATTTTACGCCACTCTTCACAAAGAAACTACACAATTCAGGTTTTTCTGTGATTTCGCTAAATCCCTTAAGGCAAATATCGGTGTGATTACTTGGGAAGGGCACAGCCAATTTCCTTCCTGTCCTTCTCAATACTGAACTTGTGGTCTGTCGTCGACGAGACGTTATTACCTAATATTTCTTGCTTTTCTAAACTGAAACCTTCAGACATGACTGACGAGGGCAATGACCCCTAATTACTCGACCAATACTAGCGTCCATGGCTCAAGAACATTCCACTTCTTGAGATTTGATGGACGAGGAAAGTCTACTTCAATTATCCATCCAATAAAGGCCTCAGTGGCTCAAGAACATTCCAATCCCTGAGACGTTGTGGATAAGGGCGATGCATCTTAATTATCCATCCAATACAGACCTAAATGGCTCAAGAACATCCCAATGCCTGAGGCATGGTGGATTAGAGCAATGATCAATGAACCACAACCACCCAATAAAGACAATAATCGATCAAGGACATTCCAATCCTTGAGACATGGCAGATGAAGACAACGAACCTTAATTGTTCATACAATGAAGACTTCAATGGGTCAACAACTTTCCAATCCCTGAGACACTGGGGATAAGGGCAATGAATCTTAATTAACCAACTAATACAGACTTCAATGGCTCAATAAGATTCCAATTCCTGAGGCATGTTAGATGACGGCAATGTACCTTAATTATTCATGCAAAACAAACCTTAATGGCTCAGCAACTTTTGTAAACGCGGTATCTTATTTATCGGAATTTAACTGACTTATTCTTACTAAAGTATTATATTTGTCACGAGAGAAAAATGCCTGATTTGCATGGCATTGTGAAGTCCAGGACTCTGTGTGATGGGTATTGCAGTTTTTGTCCGTTTGGGTGACTGTATTGACATATAAATTGTGGAAATAAATGAGCAGCAGTTTTGCAGGATGTGAAGTAGAGACAGGAAGAGAGTGGAACAAGAGGGAAGCAGGGAGAAGGGTCAAGAAAGGTGGGTGGTAGCCACAGGCAACAGAAGGAACAGGCTCAGATCTTCATTTGACAACTTTGTGGTGAATGTGAAAATAAGTTTGACCTGTTATGATTCTGCTATATGAGGTAACTTGCAAATGTGTGTGTGTGTGTGTGTGTGTGTGTGTGTGTGTGTGTGTTTCCAATTGTCAGTGCTTCAGGTGTTTACAGCATCTTATTCTAAAATTTATATTTCCCTTTCACAGTTCAAATGGTTCAAATGGTTCTGAGCACTATGGGACTTAACTGCTGAGGTCATCAGTCACGTAGAACTTAAAACTACTTAAACCTAACTAACCTAAGGAAATCACACACATTTATGCCCGAGGCAGGATTCGAACCTGCGGCCGTAGCGGTCGCGCGGTTCCAGACTGTAACGCCTAGAACCGCTCGGCCCTTTTACAGTCATTGAAGGTTAACTGACATGTGTTTTGCTATTATACAGAGTGTTTGTAATATTGTTATCAAATGTCACTACGAACCATCTCTAGCATGTAACAGAGCGTTTCTCTGTTCAACTCAAATACTCGTAAAACATACCTGGTTATTCCAGTCGAGCCGTGTGTGAGTTAATTTCGATTCCAGCCGTTGGTGCAATCCCTAGATTGGTAAAAGAGGTCACATTTTGGCCAGCTTCAGTTCCATTATTCGTCGATTAAGTGTAGAAATTGTTTCTATCAAATCTCTATCTGTGCCTTATTTTTAACCATTCAGAGGTTCAAACCTTGTAATATCTTTTGTTTTTAAAGCATACGTGACTTGATTCTTTTGAATTATATCTGAACGAACTGGAGTTCAAAGTGTTTTAACGTATTTTTATGTTCAATTGTCTTTTCGTATTTTTAGGCTAAACGGACAGAGTTCCCTTGATCTGAGAGCAAGTGCCCGCTTGTCATCTGTAGTTGGTATTTGTTATATAATTTCAGAGTGTATCTTGCGTATGTTTCAGAGTCTGAGGTGAAGTAAGCAACTGTATGATGCGTGGCCGGAGCGCAAGCTGGTAACTTTACAGTGGTTAATTATATTTCAGCGGCCACTTAATTGCATTTTGAATCAGTTAATCATTTTGTTTGATTTTTGCTTTGTGGTGATTTAATCATATGAATTCCTTTTTCGATTTAATAGGGTTTGTTCCCTTTGCGAATTTAAAGGATTTGGTACGTAAAGGTTTTTTTAAATTTTAACGGTGGTTAAAATTTTAAAAAACATCATAGTCATGGACATGTTGTAAGTAGGCTGTTCAGGTTTTTATGTTGGTAAAGCCACGTAGCGCTCTGTATGAAAATCACTGACTGTGCTGTGTGACTGGTTGGCATTGTTGAAATATTCGCTATTGTAGTGGTGGGCAGTTGGATGCGAATAGCGCATAGCGTTGCGCAGTTGGAGGTGAGCCGCCAGCAGTGGTGGAGGTGGAGAGAGAGATGGCAGAATTTTAAGAGCGGACGATCTGGACGTATGCCCGCCAGACAGAGTAAATTTGTAATACTGGATATCAAGAACTGATATATATATATATATATATATATATATATATATATATATATATATATATATATATATATAGTTTGTTCTCTATCAAAATCTTTCATTTGCTAACTATGCCTATCAGTAGTTAGTGCCTTCCGTAGTTAGTCTTTTATTTAGCTGGCAGTATTGGCACTCACTATATTGCAGTAGTTCGAGTAATGAAGATTTTTGTGAGGTAAGTGATTTGTGAAAGGTATAGGTTATTGTTAGTCAGGGCCATTCTTTTGTAGGGATTTTTTAAAGTCAGATTGCGTTGCGCTAAAAATATTGTGTGTCAGTTTAAGCACAGTCATTTATAATTTTTCTAAGGGGACGTTTCAATGTTACCGTGAATGACCGAGATTAGAGATGTTGATATTCACCGGTGAAAGTCGACATTCTCCAGACTACGGTGTTTCATTGTGACATATATACATTGAAGAATTATTCCCCAAACTACTATACCGATCTCCAAAAAGTAACGATTTTGAGAGCGTTGGAAGCCGACGGCGCATGGCAGCTCCTCGGCGTTAGAGAACCGGTTCCGCTTTCACTCTCCCTTTGTTGAATTCGTGAGATGTTTAGGGCTTTGAGTAACCCTGATTTGCTAGAGTGTTGTTTGGGCGGTTTTATTCAAAATGTGAATGAAAGTTTCAATAGTCTCATTTGGATATACGCTCCAGAAATAACATCCAGCTGAAGCGAAATTGTCAACATTGCTTCAAATTTGGCGGTATGTCTACTCAGTGTACCAGATACTGCATTAATACACGTGACAAATGTCCTTCAAATCAAAATCGGCGATGAAATGCGCCGATTCTGTGAAGATGGAGATACCAGTGGCGATGCGCTCAGCGACGAAAAGAGTTTTGAGGTCGAAAATGAGGACTTATCAGGTCAAAGTAGCAGAAAGCGGACACCCACCAGCCGGGGCGGTAGTTATTATGGACCAGCCATCGATGATATCACGTAAGTGTCAAGCTTTTCCCTTTGTTATATGATAAATATTTGTCAAACGTTAAACGCGATTTTTTCAAAACAGTGTTTTTCAGCACGCTACAATTCTCATCCCATTTTAATTATTTTTGGTCTCCCTTTCTAACAACCCTACCGCAACAAAGGTCAAAATTTAATAATGATTATCGTGTTGCTCACGCTGCTAAATACTGCATTTTCGGGCAACAACAAAGTTATTATGTGGCAGGAGTCATTAGAGCACAGTTAATAAAGCCATTTCATGTCATAATGAATAAACTAGGCACTCATCTTTTCGTGTTTCCCACGCTGGTCTCGTTGTAAAATCACCGCTCAATCGTCGAAAATCTAGGTGGTGATGATTACAAGCTCGGATGCAAAGAGGCCTAAGTTTTATTCTGCTATTCAAAAGTTTTATAGATGTATTTCACAAACCATTCTTGCAAATTAAACCTTTGAAAGTTAGCACAATGGTGATGTAAAAAATAATCAGCACTCCGAATTTAAGTTACACTTCCTTTTTATTGCTTTTGTTGCAATATCAAGTAACACACAAAACATCACTTCACAATACAAAACATACTTGAAAACATCTTCCTCACTGTTAAAGTTCACATTTTATAAGCTGACTACAATATGCGTCTTTCGAACATGACGTCCAAGACTTGACTCTCTCAAGGTCCGACTCTCTAACTAACTAATAATCGCTTAGGCGCACAAAAATCAGAGTTACAAGTACGACAAAGATCATAGTGACAAAAGAAAGAATACACATAAGAATAATATCATTGTAACATAAACATATCGATGTATCAAAGTACCTCTACATTAATGAAATCAAATCTGAATGTTGTCTCAGAAATATGTCAACAACTTTACAGAAACACAGTAGAATATTGCTGGTATCGAGAGGTTGAGTTGAGGTGCCGTAATGGTTACGTAATTCAAGTACCATTACACCTTCTAGCGAACGGAATTCTCTTCACTTCATCGTAACTGATTTTTTTAATGTTGATATTTAGCATATTTTTCAGCCAAAAAAGAGGGGTCCAAAAAATCGCCATTTTTAAAAATATTTATAATTCCACCAAAAAATTTTTGCAAATTCCTACGATGAACTAAAATTACATCTGGAAGGATCAGTGTGATATGTTAATTTGTTGCTTCACATAACCACAACGACAACCGTCGATCTACCTCCTATCAGAGCTGCCTCGGGAAGATCCGGATTACACAGGGAAGATATTAATATTTTTCAAAAACAAAATACCATTGAAAACTTCAATGTATGATTTATTCATTGCAGCAAAACCCCATTTGTCTACTACATTCCAGTAAGGAGAAAAATAAATCCTGAATTTGAGCAGTATTTTCGACCGTCATCCTGTCGTTCCCGCTTAATTATTTTTCAGGCTTTTCTGATGCGATTTCGTCATTGAAACTCTGGGAACTTATTGCCCATGCGTTCTACTCATAAAAAAATAAATTGAAAATTGACACTTTCGGTCAGTTTCATAAACGTCTCCCTCAAGTATCATCAACAGTATTCTCTTCTGCTACTGCCGCCGCGCTACAGTTACAGTATTGTCATCTCTGTCGCGTATTCACGATTGCATCCGTATGTTAAAACAAGCAGCACGTTTTTATCTGTTTCTAGGCCTGAGAAAAAATCAGTGCACGTAGTAGATGTAGCTGTGCGTAAAGAGGCGGAAATTTTTAAGCAGTATTCAGCTGTAGCTGACAGGGAACGTAATGATTGTATTATAATGCGTGAAAATTCAAATTAACGAAATTATTAGCTTCCCGTCGGCAGCAGTCAGCCAGACCTCTGACTGAAAGAACTGTGCGGAGTACAACAGGGTTATACAGTAGTACACCTTGCAAACGAAAATCTAGTGACGATGAAGTGAGGTGGACGCTTTTGAAATACACGCAGTTTCTACACTGTTGCTGGCATCTCAGTGCTGTATCCCGTATTTCAAGAAAACGACGAGGTTCAGACACGTCAATTTATGACAATGGCGCCAGAGTAAGGGTGACCCCACGTCGAGACGAGCACTCAACGAGAAATACAGCTGACAGCTGTCGGAGTTCGGTCACACAAGGTCGCATCACGCAAGTGAACATATTTTTCTCTTATCCAGAAGATTCCAAAGCTCTGAGTCCTGAAATGTGTATCATTCAGCTCTGAATGTCACGCTCGAAGTCCAAATGGAATTTTAAAAAAATGACGTAGGGACTTCTGCTATTGATCACAATATCGCAAGATGCAGGAAACGTAATACAAAGCTAGAAAGTAAAAAATATTTTTTAGAAAAATGAAAAGTAAATTTATAACTTAAGTTCTATTTGGCTGTATCAGTTCCCATTGTGCATGACAGTGATCCCCCACCTTTATTAGACCATTACCTCATAGTGCAATCATACATTAGCTAGCACCCCTGTTCTATCCCCTCCCTCCCTCACATTATCACCAATTTTAGCATCTAACTTAACTGTAGCATGAAAGACTTTTCTTCGAACATCTATATTTTTAAAATGATGAAATATGAATCATATTTACTTTGTGTGTGTGTGTGTGTGTGTGTGTGTGTGTGTTAGAATGAATGATGAAGGAATTCGTGGTGCATCACAAATGCTACCCACAACTCCTTCTCAGATACGAAAGCTAGCTATCCACAGTGAGGGCAGACACTTGTTACAAAACATACTTCCCCTGTGTTATTCCTCCCCATAGCGACACTTGCGTGATCTGCAGTCTGTAATGCCATTTAAAATCAAAGAGATTCAGGTGTGTGCATTAAACTTACTGTCTGTAAGTCACTTGACTGCTCCACTCGTTACTTATAAAGTAAATTGGACTACTTCAGGCTGGTAATGTTTTGTGTCTGACCATAATAATTACAATTATAATTATAAAACTGTATACAACACAATAGTAGGCCTTATGTAGTTACTGCTGGGTCGTGCTGTCGGTTAATTCATTTATCTGCTTCGAAGTGAGTAATGAATTAATTTCTGGTATATTGCAGTTACTATCTACAAATTGGAGCAGACAGTTTTTTCAGATATTTTGCATTTGTTATGTAAATGTCTCACTTTTATCATCAGCGTTGCACAGGACAAAGCACAACATATGTGTGTAGTGGGTGGACTATGTGAGGAATAAGTAACCTCCAACGGTTTTAATGCTGCTACTTGAGAAAAGGTAATTATTGATAACTTATATAATCAATATCGGTCTTACAAAATCCTGCTAATAGTAATGATCTTTTGAAAATAATTTAGTTTCGTCACTGAAACAAAATCAAATCGCTTAGTTTTTACCCCTCAGGGGTAATTACCCCCAGTTTGGAAATCACTGGTGTATGACAATGAAAACGTTCAAATGGTTCTGAGCACTATGGGACTTAACATGTATGGTCATCAGTCCCCTAGAACTTAGAACTACTTAAACCTAACTAATCTAAGGACATCACACAACACCCAGTCATCACGAAGCAGAGAAAATCCCTGACCCCGCCGGGAATCGAACCCGGGAACCCGGGCGCGGGAAGCGAGAACGCTACCGCACGACCACGAGCTGCGGAGCAATGAAGAGGAAGATAATAGTTTTATATTAGTACGAGTCGCTTCTCTGTTATTAAAAGGCTCTTAATACAATTTCAGTTTAACTTTTCGTTCATCTGCAAACATTTCACTAAAGTTTATTTTCACAGTTTAAATACAAACTGCACTGCCACGCCTCGCACTGTAGCGTGAATAGTGAGCTGCAGTTTTTGAGAGATAGCAAAATTGCGAAGCATTCTATAGCATGTGATAAGTTAATTAGCCTCGCAATGACGTATTTCAGGTACATGTACTTCAGCACCCAATATTTTTACAGGAAAGCAATACAGAGTAGAGCTGAGTTATCCGTTGCAGGTAAGAAACAATTGTAGGGCCTAAACGAACTTTGTGTGATGAAGTTAGGAACTGTGTTCATTTGTAAAATTTTTATGTTTAGCAGATTCATATGCTAACAGGGCACAGTTTCAATACGTTACAGGAAGCCATTCTGTTTATCGTTCATATCCATTGTTTGTATTCAGTTTTATATACCGATAACCACAGTTTAGAGTACAGATAGCACCACACACACAACGTAATTTATACAGGTAACTTTCATACTCAAAAGGAGGGTAGCAGAGGTAATTTACACAGTTACTGTTGATACTCAAAATTAGGGTAGCAGGTCATAATATCTACATCTACATCTGCATAGATATTCCGCAAGCCACAGTAAGGTGCGTGGTGGAGGGCACCCCCTACCATTACCTGTCATTTTCCCTCCTGTTCGTAAACAGAGCGAGGGAAAAACGACTGTCTGTACGCCTCCAAATGACGCCTAATTTCTTGTATTTTATCTTCGTGGTCCTTACGCGCTGTGTATGTTGGCGGGAGCAGAATCGTTGTGCAGTCAGCTTAAAAAGCCGGCTCTCTAAATTTTCTCAATAGTGTTTCCCAAAAAGAACGCCACCTTCCCTCCAGAGATTCCCATTTGAGTACCCGAAGGATCTCTGTAACACTTAATTTTTTTCGAACCTACCATACTGGTAACAATTCCAGCAGTCCTCTTCTGAACTGCTTCGATGTCTACACTATGCGACACTGTAACCTGAAATTAAAAGTCACAAGTTCTGAATAACAAGTTTTCAGATGGTTAGTTTCTCATTAAAGTTTCAACCGATACACGGAGACATAGAGGATAAAGATCACAACAAAATAAAGAGTGACGGAGACCTCATCAGCAACAGCCTGCCAGCTGTTGTTCTTCATATTCAAATGTTTGTGTATGTTACGGACACTGAAGTAAATTAGGAAATTATATTTCCCAGACAGCAATGTCATATCCCGTTACTCCTCTGTCCATCTATGCCCTATGGAATAACGTTAATGGCCTGGTAATTAATTAGGAAATTATATTTCCCGGACAGTAGCGTAATATCCTATTACTCCTCTATCCATCTATGGAATAAAGTTAATGGCCAGGTGTTTATGTAAGTGGGCAAATAACCTAGGGAATTCTTGTACACTTCACGTCAATTTCTTAACAAATTGATCAGAAAATGACATTAATGACCAATTCCTATTGGGTAGTGTTGATAAACAAAGAAAACCAAAATTCTATGTCAGAATATAACATATATTTCAAAAACTTTGAACCATGACACTTCTTTTTTGGGTACGTAGAATATTGTAACTGCTTTTTGTTTTTCTAACACAAACTTCCAAGGCACTCACTTTTACTTGTTTTTATAACACAAACTTCTGTGACACTTTGAACTACATATAATTTTAAATGCATGACATTTTCACTCATTGCTTTTTGCAAAGACATCTCTGATAAAGCTGCGATCCTGGTAAGATACTAGGCCAAGCCGCTCCCCTTAAACTTATTTCTCTCCTTCTTCCCAACTAGAGCGTTTCCTCCATCTCAGTACATGGGTTGGTTTCTGATCTGGTATTCATGCTGAATACACATGCAGGAGTATCTCACACCGTAAAATAAAGGAATCGTTAGCACTAGGATATCACCCGGAACAAGTCCCGCCCACTCATCCTCGGTTTTCCCGCTCTTTGTTCGGCGCCTGGGCATCGTTTCAGTTCACCCACGTGGTCTACCGCATTCGGCTGCACTTGGAGTGAATGTTAAATTAATATCTTGCTAGGTTTTAAATTTTGCCAGATAGTTAAAAGACACGTTACAAAAAACGTGGAAATTGGCCTCAACTGTGCCAGGTACTTTCACGGCAAACAGAGAATACAATTTAGCACTGAATTATTTAAATACCAAAACTCAGTATTCAGATGAATAGCCTATGAAGGAACATACTTCTATGTGAGAAAAAGCACCCAAAGCTAAAACAGGTAAAACCTACCCTCAAAGAATAATTTGCTTGGAGAAAGAGGAACCACAGTATACTTGACACTTGAGTTTCAGAACTCAGACAGTATACATGAAACAGGCACATATGTTCACTATACTTCCAGAGGGCATCAAAATTATTTTGTTCTTGCTAGATCGATCTAAGCTGTTTTTGTGTGTTATTAACTGAATAGTTTTGCTGAAAAGTTTTAGAGGTGCAAAAAGATCTAGCACAGCATGAAGGATGTTTTACAGCCGTGAAAAACTGCAGCATTTATTTCCTCCGTAACTGCTGTGTAACAAACATACGCGTCATCGTTATTATTTTTAAAAAAATAGTTTGAATGACTTTTAGGAAATTGATAAATCTTTTGGTTAAAAACAGACAGGACAAAGAATAACGACAGTTTATTTTCCTGAAACGTTTGCAACAGCATATAGGACACTAATCACACAGAAACAGCCATAGTTCTTTATAACCTCGTTTATAAAGCACAGGTGTGGCATTGGAAGAATTTACAAGTTAAAATTCCCCCATTACCCATGCAAATACTAACGAAATATGTCATATAAGCAAATATCTTACTCCTTTCATTAGGCATTTCTACTTTATGGCATTCTTATATTCTTTAATTTTCTTGAGCTACCGTGAGGGCCTACATAAACAAAACGACTTTGACTTATTTCTATATAACGTTGATTTTAGACAACAGAGTTATTCGACTGCATCCGTGGCTTTACTACCGACATGACGGATTCAAGACTATTGTTTTCACATTGTATGATTGCTCTGCTGTTTCCCTCAAATAACCGTATTATAATAAGTGAATTAGTTAATGAAAATTTGTCCTTATTGCCCTTAAAGAGCACCACGTTATTTTTTTCTTTTCTATTGCTGCCAGTGCTTTCAATTTTCTATAAATATTTTTATTTCTTTAATAATGCACATTCATATTATATTACTATCCAGGAAAACTTAAATTTCTTATTACTGAATTTCATCACAGTGTAACATGTGTTGGACTGTGACGATTACAACTTCGATGTAGCTTCCAGTTTGCGGAACTGGCGGCTGTTTGGGGGAGGGCCTTATACTATGGATAGGCATGGAGGGGGGGTGAATGGGCGGGACTTGTTCCGGGTGAAACCCTAGCGCTAAGGGCACGTGTAAAAAACAATAAATACATAGATTTTTATAGGGTCCCTGAAGAATTAAACAATGTATAACCTATCTTTACTCGTAGAAAATTTATATAGAATATATTGTAGTGTAAGTAAAAAGTGTTCCAATTTTAAACTATTTTCAAATTTACCTCGTACATACATTAAGGCCGAACAGTGCAATAATTTTACATTCTTTATGTACTGAGGGTTGAATAACACTAAGGCGGTTTTTTGTTCTGCTCATTTTCTATCTGTATGAACTAGTTTTCGGCTTATTAGGCCCTCTTCAGATAACTACTGGCTATTGTTTACAAGGAGCTTGAGTTCTTATGAACCAAACATTCTGGACTAAGATTCAAAGCACTTACATACGACCTTTAGTTGTGGTATTGTCTTTGGAATGGTCAAACGGGTCGTTTCACATTTTGTTCTATAAAACTGTTCTTTAACATAATAAATCACATTTTATGGTTTGTCAGTACCATGTATGACAACAATTAGCATTATTTAGAATACACATTATTACAAAATTACATTTTTTTGGTATTTGTTGTGAACAGTTGAACTGGACCCTAATTGTTAGTTGTACAACAGCGATGTTTATGTGCGTTATTTGTTGTAAAAAGTTATAATGATACTTGCAGTTACAGAACGTGTACATGCTATTCTGAACTTCTACGACCACTTCTTCGAGGAGACACTCGAGTACGTTCCACATCTTGTATACGAACACGCACAATTAGCGGAAATTTGCTTGCAGCAAACATCCTCAGCACTTTTTGCATTCCTCTTCTACAGGGTGCAGCACATAAAACTGGCCCGTCAGCAGATCAACATAAAATGATATGTAAGGTAGTGAATATGATTACCCACCTTCTCTATAGGTGCTGAAAGTGTCCTCTGCCCATTTCAACACTCATGTGAGCATGCTTGAGGAAATTCATATATACCCTTGTCAGTTGTGTTGTGATGCTGTTGATATCCTGGGTCCTGGTCTTGTGTTCTTCAATTGTGTGTGAATTTGTTTCGTATACTCTTCCCTTTAGCAGTCCCCACAAGTAAAAGTCACAAGTGGACAAGTCTGGTGACCGACGAGGCCAGAAGCCTTTGCTGACTGTCCTCTCAGGTGTAAACATCTGATGCACACGGCACAATGATGCAGGTGATGTGTGGTATGTTGCACCGTCCTGCTGAAAGTAACATAACTGACGCTTCTCTTCTGTCAAGTTAGAATCAAACTCCGCCAGTATTCGTAAATACACGTCTCTGTTCATTATCGTCTCAAAGGATATGGGCCCCATAACGTGTCTGACGGAAATAGCACACTAAACACCAGTCTTCTCGTCACGCAAGAGTACCTGGTGGAACGCGTGTGGATTTTCTGTCGACCAATACCCGTTGTTTTGGGAATTTATGCACCCAGATCGGTGGAACCACGCCTCGTCACTCATGATAAGTCCTAATGGGTCCCAGACAACGATGCCAACATTTTCCAGCAACCGTGGCGGCTATGCGCTCTCTCATGCAGGTCAGGCCTTGTTCAGTTCTTGCACAACACGCATCTAGTACGGTTTCAACTTCAGTCCCCTTAAAACACGTCCGTAATTTTCTCACTTGCATGAACCTATTGACTCAATCTCCTGGTTGACTTACGAAGACTACTTGTCATTACTTCCTGCACCTACCTCTTTAATTCAGGTATGCAGACAGGTGGTGGTCTGTTCCTGGGAGCATTTTGAACCGACCCTGTACGCCGCCATTTTTCGATCAATTCCCGTATGGTGCTTTTTTCTGGTACATAACATGCTTGAAATTTCTCCTGAAACAAATTCTTTGTGTTCACGAAAGATCCAGTGCGAATGAACGCTTAAACAGTGGGGACAGGCTCGGGTAACGGATACAGCTTTATCACACACTCACACAACGATGCCTTGCTCTCAACTAGTTTCACTGGCTGCGGCTGCAGCTGCTTTACACAACAACAAAGTAGCACAGAGTGTCGGTACATCAGAGGAAATGATTAGTCCGTGCGCGACCGTTTCGACGGCGTTTCTCGTTATCCATTATTACTGACGGGCGCGCACGCACTGGAACTTTACTGTTGCGTACGACGGGCCAGTCTTATGTGCCGCAGCCTGTACCATCAATGACAGATCTGTCAAAATCAACTGAGCCACTTGCAGCATTCGAAGATTCAGAAACAGCCAACATTAAAAAAAAATTGTTACCGCAAAATTTAAATGTTATGAGGGTGAATCAAATGAAAGCCTTAGATATTTTTTAAAATAGTATTTATTGTGCGTAAGTGGTACAACGCTGTATCACTTTTCAACATAATCTCTCCCACGCTCAACGCAAGTCCTCCAGCGCTTACAAAGGTCATAAATTCCCTTAGAAAAAAATTCTTTTGGTAGTCCGCGCAACCACTCGTGCACCGCTGGTGTACCTCTTCATCAGAACGATTCTAGCAAGGAAGCCATCACCTTCTCATTCAAAGCGTCGAAGAAGTTCTTCACAAGCATCAACACGTCGTTATCTCATTTCAGGAGTCAGCTGCCGTGGCACCCGTCTTGCAGACACTTTGTGAAACTGGAGCACATCATTCATAGATTCTCCAGATTACGGTATTTCAATGTAACATATATACATTGAAGAATTATTCCCCAAAATATTATGCCGATCTCCAAAAAGTAACGATCATGAATCAAATCGAGAATTATCAATTTTACTCATTTCCTGTGAATGAGAAAGAAATAATTTGAATCTTCCCAACAAGTAAACAAAAATTAATATTAAGATTGGAGGTGGTTGGGTTCATCCAAATTGTTTACAGTTTTATATGACTTTTGATGGTATTTATACAGATGGACCAGATTTTTCCACATATGATGGAAAGTTAAATATTAAATTTATTCATAATTATCTCTTAAAATTGTTAGATATTATAACAGTAAAAGAAGGACACAATATTTTGTCGAGAATTCTTCTTCAGTTCCTATTCACTTAACCTCTTCTGCTTTGAATGAATTGTCTACAGAAGGTCATATTCTTACAAATGTAAAAATTAAAAATAAATAAAGTTAAGTTCTTTTTCCTTACAATTATTTGGTGGATTTTTCAAAGAATAAAAGGAAATTATGTTTGAAGATGATGTAACTATAATTTTGAATTGTAGTTCTAATTTTGAAGATTCAATTCTTCAAAGGTTTAGTAAAAATAAAGATGGTGCTGAAATTCCTGGTTCTTGTCCAAAAGAAGGAAAAATTGTTGTTAAAAGTATGGAAATTCATGTTCCTGTTGTTAAATATGAATCAGAATTTTCTCTCGAATTAAAAGAAGACAGACTTAAAAATCCAATAATTCCAAAATTTTTTGAGCTCCAAACAATTTAATTTGGTGATTTTCAAGGAAAACGAAATTTTGAGTTAGATATTACTAATTACTATAATTTTTCAGAATTTGATATGTCTTACTTAATTTTCGTTGTTTTCCAAACTATACAAAAGAATAATCATGTAAAATTACATAATATCTACACTAAAAATGGAAGAAATGAAGTTTCTGCACAAGAATTGTGGTATCGTGAACCACAACTTTTTTTAGTATGTCTAAAAGAATGAATGATGTTACTACTCAAAATACAACAATGAAATTGTGTGCATTCTTTAATGAAAATATTCCAAATGTTACAGCTGCATGTGTTATTTTGTATGATAAAAAGAATTCAACTTATGATTCACAACACAGAATACTTGCTGAAAATTTTTAAACTGAGTTCTTCAAATGAAAAATGTTCTCCAAATGCAAGAGTTTGGGGAACATTTTCGTTTTTAAAATTTTTCATTTTTGCATTTTTGAATTTTTTATTAATTTGAACTCTTTCCTAAATAAATAAAAATGTCAATGAGCAGAACATCTATTATCTAAACTCAACGATTATAGTAATGGTTGTTCAGACGTTTTTATAAAATTACTGGACCTGAAAAAAATAAACCACATGAAATTTCAAAAGGAGAAATTTTGTTGACTAAATTTGGAGATAAATTTTTATTAGTTTCAGATGAAAAATTTAGAATTACTCTTCCTGATCAATATACTAAAATCCTTAAAAAGATGAAAAATTGGATGAACTTGTAAATTTTCATTTCGTTTATCAAGGTGTAAAAGTAATTATAAATTATTCAACTCAGATTATTACATTTAAAAAATTCCTTGATTTTTTTTAATTTGGATTAAATTAAAATTTTCTGTACTTTGATTTTCTAAGCTGTTGAACAGCTCAGCTTTGCTCTTCATTTTCTTATGTAGAAAATGATGTCTATTTTTTTGAGATGCTCAAACGAGTTTTTTTTTTTTATTTGGAGGTTGGGGGGAATGTGAAATTGGATTCTTTGTAAACTTGAAATATGCTTCCTCAGCATCTTCCAGATTTCGTTATTAAATCATGGTGGGTCTTTTCTGTCCTTAATCCACTTACTAGGCACATATCCTACAAACCACGACTTATAATCTTCTTAAACTTCGCCCATTATTCCTCTATGTCCATCTGACTGCAACTACATGATGTCAGTTCAGTATCTGAGTGAGGTGCTAACAACTGCGTATCTGCTCTTTTAGCAGAAATATTCCCCTAGCCTTCCTAACTGACCTATTAACTTTCGTAACCATAGTTGCTATAATGACATCATGATCACTAATCCCCATTTTTATACTGACATTGACAGTCAGGTGCTGCCTGTCTGTAGGTAAAACGTCTAAGATATATCCATTGTGTGTGGGCTGCTGAGCTAGCTGCTTAAGACGGTTTTCAAGAAACGTGTTCGAAAGTACTTCGCTTGACTGTCTGTCTGTACCCCCTGCAATGAATCCACAGACATCGCAGTCTATTCTCGGTAAGTTAGTCGCCTCCAACCAGCAATGCATGATCTGGATATTTATGCGCTACTGACCATAGTCTTTGAATGCTTCCAGAATCGTTGCAGGAAAATCGGGTGGCCAGTTAAAACATCCGACAATTAACCTGGTTTCACCGAGACCTGTTAAATGCGACCACATAACTTCATTGTTACATTCAATTTCGACCTCAATAGAGACAATATTGTTGTCAACACCAATGAACGGCCCATCGCCTATGGCCTCTAATCTGTCTTTTCGATATACACTCCATGACTTGGTAAATATATCAGACCTTTCCACTTCAAGTTTCATCCAGTTCTTGGTCCCGAGAGTAATTTGATCATAGAAACTTTCCCGGAGGGCAGTCAATTCGGGAACTTTGCTATGAATACTTCGACAATTTAGTGATAAAATTTTGACAATCGAAGTCAAAGATCTTGATAAACAATTGCAAATCGAAAGCCATTGTAGTGTTGCGATTGCATATCAGTCTGATCGACGTGCGCCTGAGAGTTAAAACCTTAATGCAGAAAACTTTAATTTACTGTCCCTCTCCTTCATATTATTTAATTCCTTTTGACAGTGTTTTGTTCGAACCTACCACTAGCAAATCTAGCAGCCAGTCTCTGAATTGCTTCGATGTGTTCCTTTAATCCAAACTGGTATGGATCCCAAACCTTCAGCAGTACTTTTTTCTTCAATGAAACGACAATCACAGCCAATACTTATCTTGATGTGTTGCACTCATTTGTTGCGCCACAGGTTCAGGATATTCTGGACTTAATTTTCCAAAAATATGGTGCGTCACCTTGTTTGGGGTTAGACGTTCGTGCCTCTTTGGGTACAACATTTCAGAGGAAATGTATCGGGCGTGGTTGTCCCATCAACTGACCTGCGCGATAAACCGGACGTAACACTACTGGATTTCTTCCTCTGAGGTTATGTCAGGGACCAGGTTCACGAAACACAAGTGATCGACATCGCAGCATTACAGTGCAGAATTAGTGACGTCGTAACATTCATTCTTCAGGAAATTTTGACCGACACATCGGTGGAATTGGACTATTGCATGGATATCCTTAGGGCAATGTAAGGAGCTCACATCGAAATTTATTATGTGTGTGTACACAAGAATCTGAATATATGACCTGCACTTCAAGATGAAATATATGTGTCTATGCGTCATATTATCTGCCTTATGCATGTTTGTAATCAGGCAAAGACTTCTGGGACACCCTGCACATTATTTTCAACGTCCCATAACACTGGTCATACACAATTATATTTATGAAATGCATACTTCTCTCGTTAGTCCACTTCTCTATACACAATAAACTCACAACGAAAACAACCGAGAAAATGACCATGTGAGAAAATTTTCGAAATAAGCCGAAGTGGTGTTGTCTTCGATCAGACACTTGGCTGCAGCGCTGTCGGCGAGAGAAGCAGGAACAAAGATGAGAACGAAAGCGAAACATTTTCAGAGATAGATATTGTCTTGCAATACAAAACATTCTCCACCCTTGGTGGACCACACTGGCAACAGCCCTGCTATACCTCAGCAGCTACCTGCAACATCACCGATATTGCCCAGCCATACCGCAAAATTACCGTCTATAGCAGCCACCTTGCAAGTGTGTAAGAGGGCAACGGTACTGCGGCCAAATATTGCTGTAAAACATGGCCTGTGCAATTGCTGGCCAGAGACCAGGCACGAGCGTGCAACAGTGTCGTCTTGGCTCACGTTTGCCTCTGGAAGCTGGCGTTAACACTCGCTGTCCCCTGTTTGCCCTGCCTGTTGGTGTTAACCGGCTGCTAAGTAGAGCGAAAGGAAAGGTCCGGCAGTCGGTAATACGAGTCAACAGCAGAGCCGCTGCTCTCATCTTGCGCCGATTGAGGCTGTCGCTCTTCAGTTTGAGGCCGACACAGTCAAACGGGGTCGGAACACATGCGTGGAGCGACGCTTCTACAGAGTTGTCTCACAGGACGTCAAATTGCACATGGAAGAACGTGACAAATGAGATGCGACTAGGTCTTAACTCATGAGTAGAATTTACCAGTTCTAATTTAGGTTTTCCGTGATTTCACTAAATCGCTTCAGTCAAATCCCGGAAGGGTTCCTTTGGAACGACACAGCCGACTTCCTTCCCCATTCCTCCCCCATCCCATGGGACCGACGACTTTGCTGTTTGGTCCCCTCCCCCAAATTAACCAGAAACCACCCAGAACTTACCAGCCACCGTATTGTAGCGAATTAAGCTACGTATTTGCTAGGTTTTTCTTTTCTACAGTATGTCGTTTGAATATAAGCTGTTTCAAAGCACTAGCAAATAGAGCACTCGATAACCCACCATTTCACTTACGATTTATTATGTATGATAACTACTTCAAACAAATGCAAATCAACTAAAAGAAATACTAATTTATTTATACGACATATTTGTTACGAACTTTCCTTGTCATTCATAAATGTAAGCTAAGCAGAAGCGACACAATATGAGCAAAATAACCAGTAAAATTTGTTCATATTACAAACCACTCTTTGGAATAATGAAGTATAAGTAATTTAACAAATAATTTTTGATCTTACACTGAAAAAAATTGCAAGAGCACAACATCAGCAGCAGTTTTTGCATTGAAATGTAGCAAATTGTAAACAAATAGACTTTTTGCACGTGTCACAGGTATAAGCCGTTTTTCTCTTCAAGCATAAAACATCATTTATAATGGACATCACGTATTAAATAACCTATTAGAAAACTCTTCAGCAGGGTTATATTTACAATGAATTACAAATAAGAGACAACTCTCAAAATTTACCTTAATTTATTAGGATATTAATCTTCATTGTGCCATGATTACGATGTACAGGCCCTAAGTCAGTAGTCCAGCTAACCGTATACAATATTATCTGCAGTTACGAGGGCAGCCAAATTTTATGTGCTGCTTGCAAGCACGTTGAGATAAGAGAGTGTGAACAACAACTAGTAAAACAATCTCAGGTGTTTAATACAGGGATCTCCAAACTTTTTAGTCCGCAGGCCACATTGACTCCTCCACGAAGTCATAAGGGCCAAGATCTACCTAGTGGGATTAAAGCACCCTAGCACTCCATGATCACCGTAATTTAAGGCTAAAGAAAAGATGAAATCGCAAAAATCTAAGGTTGTGGGAATAGCTAGCACTGAAACGAACTACGATTTTTGTTTAATTACATACTTTTGATTGGTTACGTACCTGACCGAAATTCTGGCGTATTTTATTCTGGCGAATTTCACCGACAAAAAAGTGTGTCACTGCACATCCTTCACGAAAGCGTCCTGCAAAGTTAACGAAATCTCAAAATCATTGTTAGCAACACTATTACTGCAAGACGTAACAGAGGTAGAGTATGTCAACGCATTGTTATTTCAAGCGGCGCAACAATAAGTTTAGTTATGTAGTCTTGTAGCGAGTAGCAGAGCCAATGTCGCGGTCTATTGGTCACGATAGGCCTCGAAACTCAATTGTTGGCAATATAGGTACCACCTCAAATATTTGGCGGGCCCGATATCGGAGCCGGCCGAAGTGGCCGTGCGGCTAAAGGCGCTGCAGTCTGGAGTCTGGAACCGCAAGACCGCTACGGTCGCAGGTTCGAATCCTGCCTCAGGCATGGATGTTTGTGATGTCCTTAGGTTAGTTAGGTTTAACTAGTTCTAAGTTCTAGGAGACTAATGACCTCAGCAGTTGAGTCCCATAGTGCTCAGAGCCATTTGAACCCGATACCGGGGATGTCCGGCGAACTAACGCGGGCCGTAGTTTGCATACCCCTGGTTTAATATATCAGTAGACAAGGACTACTGTCGGAAAAACAGATACAAAGCAATCAACAAAAAATTTACACAAATTTATGTCGAAACAGTGGTTGATATTACAAACGCAAAGAAAACGAGCGGCGAAGTAAAAAATACTTAGCGTTTATTCTTCACTGAAGAAGAAGATTTCTTTTATTGCACACCTGTGCGGAAAAAACATTTAGTGAACACGAAAAACCGTATTTTTCAAGAAGGTTTTAGACTGCAAAAGAGACTTTATTCTTCAACGAAATTTTAGTTTTGCAAGAAATATTAATTTCATAACAAGATATTAGTTCGTAAGAAGCTATTGAAGTTACTTGACTGAGGGAGACGGTATAGAAAAGTAGAAAATGAAGCAGGTAAAAGGGAATACAGACGTCTAAAAATGAGATTGACAGGAAGTGCAAAATAGCTAAGCAGAAATGACCAGAGCATAAACACAAGGCCATATTAGTACGCATAACTAGGGAAAAGATAATTGCAGCCTACAAGAAAATTGAAGATACCTATGGAGCAAAGAGAAGCAGCTCAGACTTTGAACTGGCCTTAACACTAAGTATTGATAAATGTAACGTTGGCCAGTACCCCTTTACGGTGTATAAGATTGGTCATGAAAAATAAAAACTACCAACAAAACGGAAGCTTTCGGGACGTGAATTCACCTTGGACTTAAGATTCCGTGGACGGCGAGATTGTCGGTAGAGATCGAGGACCCAAACCGTGCACTTAAGAAGAGAAGGACAGAGTATTTACTACACACCATACGAAATGAAAAATTCCGACCCTTACAGCTTGTAACTGAAGGAAAAAGGGTCTTGTAAGAAAAAGGATGTTCTCATTGCGACATATTAGACAGTGGAAGGTTGTGTGTGATATTCAGTCACAGGTTACTGCTGCAGGAAACCGAGGAACGATGGAGCATGTGATCGTAAGCATCCATTAGCGGATGTCCATGGAAGGAAGAAGAATTTAACCCTTTTTATAAAATTTCAGATCTTGTAGAGGCAACTCCGCTTATATATTTTTACGTTGGAACGTGCGTCTAGAAAGCATCTGTTTCCATTTAAAACAAAAACAAAATCGCCTTGCGTGTTAACTCCTAAGTTAATATTCCTAAGACTGATGTTTCATACATACAGTTAATAATGGTTGCGTATTTATTATTCCGGACAAAATTCTGAGAATCCCGTAGTGCGCGGTGAATCGTTACTGACGAACCGATAACCCGAGCAGCCAGATACCCTCGCCACTTGCACGTGGCTCTCATAACGAAGACCTGTCATGTATACGCAAGAGCAGAATGAGTCGGTTCCTACGACCGCGACGGTCAAGCTTATGGTCCAGTGAAACTACCCACCAAATGGTTCAAATGGCTCTGAGCACTATGGGACTTAACATCTTAGGACATCAGTCCCCTAGAACGTAGAACTACTTAAACCTAACTAACCTAAGGACATCACACACATCCATCCCCGAGGCAGGATTCGAACCTGCGACCGTAGCAGTCCCGCGGTTCCGGCCTGCAGCGCCTAGAACCGCACGGCCACCACGGCCGGCAACTACCCACCAATACCCTAAACTTACCCTGACGGAATTTCAGACGGGAACTGAAAATCGTGTAGGAAAGATTTCAACAGAGACCATGTAACGTGATACTGTTATACAGGTTATTGAGCCGTGGCGCCATTGAGTTAGTAGGCTGTTGTGTCTGGCGCCACTGGCTAAAGGGTAGTATCGACTATCCCTCTTGCGGCCGCATTGCCAATACCTATGAGGAAAAGTTGGTACCAGCTGGTTGTGTCCTTAGAAGGGCTTTGCTTGTCGATATATATACGGCGTTCGCTGGCCCGAGAGGAAGGGACAAAGTTTGGGTATTGGCGGTAACGTAGCGACAAGAGGCGGTCACGAGGTCCGAGCGGCCGAAGCCTCGAGCTGCGCAAGGAGGGCCTGCGCAGAGCAAAGATACCGGAGTACTTCACAGGGGTCAGCGCCGACTACAAGCAGCATGGCGACGTCCCGTGTGTTCGCTGGCAACATTCGTGTCGCACGACCGCTCTTGGCCTGGCTGCCCTCTTCTACCTGGCTTTCATCGGAACCGCTCAGTAAGCGCTGCGACGCACTGTGGATCCGTGGAAGTGCTGCTGATAAAAGGGAGAGTCATTTTGTAATCCTCGTGGTGATTTGTGTCATTGTCTATCGCTCTCCTTATTATTTTCTGGTTTGTACCAGACCCTCAGTTTTACTCAGTCAGCCCGCATCTCGTGGTCGTGCGGTAGCGTTCTCGCTTCACACGCCCGGGTTCCCGTATTCGATTCCCGGCGGGGTCAGGGATTTTCTCTGCCTCGTGATGGCTGGGTGTTGGGTGCTGTCCTTAGGTTAGTTAGGTTTAAGTAGTTCTAGGGGACTGATGACCATAGATGTTAAGTCCCATAGTGCTCAGAGCCATTTGAACCTATTTTTTTTTTTTTTTTTTTTTTTTTTTTTTTTACTCAGTCGGCTCTTTGGTCGCAAATATAGGCCGTAGTATTGGACTAAGGCACTAGTTGTCATTTGAATATTTGTCCCACTGTTATATTGTCTTTCCTTTCTGGTTTGTGCCCGATCATTTACGTTCTAATGAATCAACTCCTGATCGCAAACATAGCTGGTACAATTGTACTAAGGCACAGGTTGCCGTTAAACAAGGAGGGACCTTGTGGCTAGATTTATATGTTAACCGATTCATTTCTTAAAAAAGATTGTAACTGCATTTCTCGGTCATTAGTTATAATTTGAACAACCTTTTGTACTAAGCTGTTCGTTGCTGTGTGAACGACCGGGTAATTATTGGTGTATTTTAGCTGGATCTTGTAGTTCCGCCAAGTGAGTTCACAAGTAATGTTTTAATACGTTCCTTCAGAGCGGTCTTAATAACTGACAATCTGTTTAACTTTGAAAATACACTCCTGGAAATGGAAAAAAGAACACATTGACACCGGTGTGTCAGACCCACCATACTTGCTCCGGACACTGCGAAAGGGCTGTACAAGCAATGATCACACGCACGGCACAGCGGTCACACCAGGAACCGCGGTGTTGGCCGTCGAATGGCGCTAGCTGCGCAGCATTTGTGCACCGCCGCCGTCAGTGTCAGCCAGTTTGCCGTGGCATACGGAGCTCCATCGCAGTCTTTAACACTGGTAGCATGCCGAGACAGCGTGGACGTGAACCGTATGTGCCTTTGACGGACTTTGAGCGAGGGCGTATAGTGGGCATGCGGGAGGCCGGGTGGACGTACCGCCGAATTGCTCAACACGTGGGGCGTGAGGTCTCCACAGTACATCGATGTTGTCGCCAGTGGTCGGCGGAAGATGCACGTGCCCGTCGACCTGGGACCGGACCGCAGCGACGCACGGATGCACGCCAAGACCGTAGGATCCTACGCAGTGCCGTAGGGGACCGCACCGCCACTTCCCAGCAAATTAGGGACACTGTTGCTCCTGGGGTATCGGCGAGGACCATTCGCAAACGTCTCCATGAAGCTGGGCTACGGTCCCGCACACCGTTAGGCCGTCTTCCGCTCACGCCCCAACATCGTGCAGCCCGCCTCCAGTGGTGTCGCGACAGGCGTGAATGGAGGGACGAATGGAGACGTGTCGTCTTCAGCGATGAGAGTCGCTTCTGCCTTGGTGCCAATGATGGTCGTATGCGTGTTTGGCGCCGTGCAGGTGAGCGCCACAATCAGGACTGCATACGACCGAGGCACACAGGGCCAACACCCGGCATCATGGTGTGGGGAGCGATCTCCTACACTGGCCGTACACCACTGGTGATCGTCGAGGGGACACTGAATAGTGCACGGTACATCCAAACCGTCATCGAACCCATCGTTCTACCATTCCTAGACCGGCAAGGGAACTTGCTGTTCCAACAGGACAATGCACGTCCGCATGTATCCCGTGCCACCCAACGTGCTCTAGAAGGTGTAAGTCAACTACCCTGGCCAGCAAGATCTCCGGATCTGTCCCCCATTGAGCATATTTGGGACTGGATGAAGCGTCGTCTCACGCGGTCTGCACGTCCAGCACGAACGCTGGTCCAACTGAGGCGCCAGGTGGAAATGGCATGGCAAGCCGTTCCACAGGACTACATCCAGCATCTCTACGATCGTCTCCATGGGAGAATAGCAGCCTGCATTGCTGCGAAAGGTGGATATACACTGTACTAGTGCCGACATTGTGCATGCTCTGTTGCCTGTGTCTATGTGCCTGTGGTTCTGTCAGTGTGATCATGTGATGTATCTGACCCCAGGAATGTGTCAATAAAGTTTCCCCTTCCTGGGACAATGAATTCACGGTGTTCTTATTTCAATTTCCAGGAGTGTATTAACAGCCAACTGTCACCAGGGCTTTAGTCAAAATAAATTTGTCAGAAGGGACGGGTTGGGATCCAGTCGCATCTTGGTTGTTGTTTAAAAAGATGAAATAGGTTGCTTTGACGTACGTTTTTTCATTGTCATATTGTTTCCTAAACTGTTTAGCCTTTAAGCACTGGCGCACATCTTAACCCCGAACCTTTCGACATACAGCTTTCAAATTAAAAGTTACGTCATCTGTTTTGAATAATAGAATCACTCTTGTCATCATTCGTGCTTGCATGGTTTTCATGTGTTGCAGAAGAGCATTTAATAGGACAGACTGTGTCCAGCGTGGTAGTAAACACCGCTGATTCACCCGATAATGGGCGGGCTGCAGGTCCGGCCGCCTTATAATCATTGTCATATTGTTTGCTCTTTTGATTACTTTTGCAAACGCTTATTCAACTTAAGGTTTAAGGTCAAAAGAATTTTGCAAATTTGTTCATTTTGTTAAAGAAAATTTTATGGTTACATATTGTTAAATAAACAGGTTGTGTGAAAAGAAAGTTGTATTGGTGCGTCGTCCCTTCCGCGTTTTCCTTAATTCCAGTAACTACCACGTGTCAGTTATAACAGAAAGCCGCAGGCACACGTTCAGCCAACATTAACGCCTACACAAGACAAGTGTCTGCTGCAGCTGTTAGATCAGTTACTGCTGTTAAAATGGTAGGTTACCAAGATTTAAGTGAGTTTCAATGTGGTGTCGCAGTCAGCGCACGAGCGATGGGACACAGCATCTCTGAGGCAGCGATGAAGTGGGGGTTTTCCCATATGACCATTTCACGATTGTACCGTGAATATCAGGTATCCGGTGAAACATCACATCTCCGATATCGCTGCAGCCGGAAAAATATCCTGCAAGAACGGGACCAACGACGACTGAAGAGAATTGTAGCCGGCCAGTGTGGCCGAGTGGTTCTAGGCGCGTCGGTCTGTTACCGCGCGACCGCTACGGTCGCAGGTTCGAATCCTGCCTCGGGCATGGATGTGTGTGACGTCCTTAGGTTAGTTACGTTTAAGTAGTTCTAAGTTTTAGGAGACTGATGACCTCAGTTGTTAAGTCCCATAGTGCTCAGAGCCATTTTTGAAGAGAATTGTACAACATGACAGAAGTGCAACACTTCCGCAAATTTCTGCAGATTTCAATACTGGGCCGTCAACAAGTGTCAGGGTGCGAAACATTCAACGAAACATGATCGATATGGGCTTCTGAAGCCGAAAGCCCACTCGTGTACCCTCGATGACTGCATGACACAAAGCTTTACGCCTTGCCTGAACCCGTCAACACTGACACTGGACTGTTGATGATTGGAAACATTTTGCCAGGTCGGATGAGTGTTGTTTCAAATTGAATCGACTGGTTGGACGTGTACTGGTATGGAGACAACATCATGAATCAGTGGACTCTACATGTCAGCAGGGAACTGTTCAAGCTGATGGGGGCGTTTGCAGTTGGAGTGATATGGGACCCCTGATACGCCTATGTACGACTCTGACAGGTGAGACATACGTAAGCATCCTGCCTGATCACCTGCATCCATTCGTGTCCATTGTGCATCCAGACGGACTTGGGATATTCCAGCAGCACAATGCGACACCCCACGCGTCCAGAATTGCTACAGAGTGGCTCCAGTAACACTCTTCTGAGCTTAAACAATTCTGCTGGCCACCAAACTCCCCAGACATGAACATTATTGAGTATACCTGGGATGCCTTGCAACGTGGTGTTCAGAAGAGATCTCCACCCCCTTGTACTCTTAGGGATTTATGGACAGGATTCATGGTGTCAGTTCCCTCCAGCACTACTTCAGCCATCAGTCGAGTCCATGCCACGTCGTGTTGCGGCACTTCTGCGTTCTCGCTGGGGCCTTGCTCGATATTAGGCAGCTGTGCCAGTTTCTTTGGCTCTACATGTTTCAGTCACGTTAATGTAATCAACGCCTGTATTCGACGTGATCATGGAATAGTCACTCACAGAGGGCAGGTGGCAGCTCTAGCTGTTGCTGATAAATAAAGCCTGTCGGGCGGAGTGGGGGAAGGGGTGGGGGCACCGGGAAATAGAGAAGTCGTCGTCGTAATGCGCAAAAGGAGTGATTTACGTGATGTGCAAAAGGGTATGATGATTGGCTTTCGCGCCACGGGCGTAAGCATTCCCGAAACAGCGAAGCCTGTAAGCTGTTCGCGTGCCACTATCGTTAATGTGTACTGTGCATGGCAAATGGCTAGTGTGATCCCTAGACACGTCCCCGGTACAACACTTTTGGGACCAGCTGGATCGTAAACTCCGTCCCAATGCCAGTATTTAGGATACCGAGACCACTTAACAACAGTTGTGGGCCAGCTTGCATTAGAGGATACAACGGCGCTATGGCATCCTCTCCACCCGAACTGGTGCTTGATATATCCAGGCCAGAGGAGGCGCAAAATCATGCTAGTTAGTGGGCTCACACACTGCAAAGTTCTTCGTAAATTTGACTCGATTTTGTTATCACTGGCATAGAATCACATACTCTCTCAACTCGTGAAGTTTCATTTGGTTTCCACCCCATTCTGGGTCCTTCGGATATTTTTTTTTTTTTTTTTTTTTGTCGTGCAGAGTATTTACACACGGCTTCGAAAACGCATAAGTCCCATATTACAACCCACCTCCTCCAACTCTTCACAGTATATTAATCATGGGAAATACGTGCGCACATGAAATGTAATGCTGTTCTCTTTTAGCATTGATACACACATCAACGTGGAGTCGCACTGAAAAAATAACAGATTCTATGACTATGTGTAAGGGCGGGCGAATTACATCTTTCTTCCCCACATAGTCTGAACCTACATCTACATATATACTCCGCTAGCCACCAAGCGGTGTGTGCCGGAGGGCACAATTTGCGCCAAAGTCATATTCCCTCCCCCCTCTGTTCCACTCGCGGATCGCACGAGGGAAAAACGACTGTCTGAACGCATCAGTACGAGCTCTAATTTCCCTTATATTTGAGTGGTGATCAGTGCGCGATTTGAATGTTAGTGGTAATAATATATGCTCTACATCCTCGGTGAAGATAGGATTTCGGAATTTAGTGACCAGCCCCTTCTGTTGGCGCGCCGTCTATCTGCAAGAGTGTCCCACTTCAAACTTTCTGAGAGATTTGAAACGCTCTCGCAATGGCTAAATGTACCAGTCACGAATCTTCCCGCTTTTCTTTCGACCTTCCCAATTTCTTGAATCAGACCCAACCAAGACTGGACGAACTAAAGTATTGTAAGCTATTTCTTTGTTGAAGGACTGCATCGCTTCAGGATTCTACCAATAAACTGCAATCTAGAGTTCGCCTTACCATTTACTTGTGTAATCTGATCATTCCATTTGAGATCATTTCGAATAGTCACACCCAGATACTTGACGGACGTTACAGCTTCCAAAGACTGGGCATTTATTTTGCACTCGTACATTAATGGGGATTTTCGCCTTGTTATACGCAGTAGGTTACACTAATATTGAGAGATAACTGCCTGTCATCACACCACGCATTTATTTTCTGCAAATCCTCTTTGATTTGTTCACAACTTTCGTGTGATACTATTCTCCTGTAGACTACAGAATCATCGGCAAACGGTCTAAGGCTGCTGTGAATACCATCAACCAGATCGTTTATGTAAACCGTAAAAAGCAGAGGACCTATTACGCTGCCCTGGGGCGCACCTGAAGTTACGCTTGTTTCTGTTGAAGTCACCCCGTTCAGGACGACATACTGCTTCCTGTCTGTTAGAGAACTCTCTATCCAACCGCATATGTCATCGGATCCTAAATCCAGTGGACTTTTACTTGTGGAGACGGTTGAAAGATCTTGTATCGAACATTAGTGCAACATACAGAGCGTCTTGGTGTCCGTATTGTAGAAAGCTGGCAAACCACAAGCCAGGGATGTGTCATCTTAGATCTGCATCAATAATGCGCAAGTCACCTTTCGGTTAGTGGCGGAAGGTACTTCTGGTACCACAAATTGATCCCCCTTCCCTGTTCCATTCGCGAATGGCGCGTAGGAAGAATGGCTTATCGGTAAACTCCCGTGTTGTACGATTCTCTCGTTGTCGTCAGTTCGCGAGACGTATGTGCGAGGATGTAATTTATTGCCGGAGTCTTCACGGAATGTACTCTCTCGGAATTTCAGCTTCTTCTTGCTACACAACACATCTCCTGTAGCGTTTGCCGCCGGAATTTGTCGAGCAATTCTGCAACGCTCTGGCGCCGCCTAGACGATCCTGTTAGATGTTGTCTGTCTCCTCTATTAACTCTCTCTGCGCCAAGCTCGTAGATTCTACGGTCCGTGCTCCCTTCCAAAAGCGCCAAGCCCATAGGTTCTATGGGCAAGCGTATTTTGTCGATTTTTCGCTCCTCTGACTATCGATATACCATGTTTGAACTGTTATTTATTAGTTGCACGGATAGATGGCCTGAGTGTGCGTCTTGTATTCGCAATATTTCGTTCGTTATGAGTCACTGTTTTCGCCTGCGGATAGAGCTGGTTATTGGTATTCTCTGCACGAGAAATGGCGATCCGTGGTATACCTGATAAAGAAATTGCCGATTTGCTGAATTTCTGAGACATTGTCGATGCTCTAGATAGTGAAGATGATTTGGACGACACAGGTGTCTTTGAAGACGACTCCAGTACAATGCGTTCAGGCACAGAACTCTAAAATGGTGGGGGAAGTTGTTTTTTTATTTGCTTACTAGGAGTATCGAATGCATTTTGCTTTCACAGTTCATTTTAGACAAGGAAAATGACAATAACTTGACTTCATTACCAATCTTGCCAATAGCTCTAAATAACGAAAACGAACCGGTAGGCTGAGAGATAGACAGAGACATTTCCTGCAACATTTACCACCCACAAGCGTCAAAAATATGTCTCCCGTGTATATTATGGTTGTTGGCTCTAAGCACTATGGGACTTAGCATCTGAGGTCATCAGTCCCCTAGAACTTAGAACTACTTAAACCTAACTAACCTAAGGACATCATACACATCCATGCCCGAGGCAGGATTCGAACCTGCGACCGTAGCGGCAGCGCGGTTCCGGACTGAAGCGCCTAGAACCGCTCGGCCACAGCGGCTGGTCTATTACGGTTTTCTTCATAAACAAAAATGGAAAGTGGGAAAGCATCTCGCAATGATACACGTCATCTGTGCGAACAGTGCTGTGTGGCAGTGTGTCTGGAACTCCGTTTTAAAATATTTCATACGAAAATGCGGTGCAAATCTATCTAGGAGTGCTATTGTACTTAAATACGATATTCAGCACTGATTATTATGAGTTTATGAAGTCATTTACTTTATCTATAGGAATGTATGACTTTTCAATTTTACGAAAAGAATGTTATATACAATAATATAATTTGTTCATATTATACCAGACAGGATTTTGTTCACAGTTTCACATAAAAGAAGACAAAATGGACTTAAAATAGTGTTAATTTTGTATTTATGTGTTCGATATTTTTCAACATATAAATTTTTGAACACGACTAAACTTGCCTGGATTTTGCGGCCATGGATAAGTAGTGGGTCGGTAATGAGAGTGTCAATCCAACCTGGTAAGGGTCCCACATTGATGAACAGTACTAAAGAATCAGTGAAGCTAGCGTTTTATAGGACACTTGTTTCATGGATGAATTATAGTCGTACTTGCTTAAGATTCATCCACTCGTAGCCTGGCATCTGTTTTCGGTACAATTTGTTTGATGTGGAGCCTCTTTATGTCGCTCTGAATGGCTGCTTCTAAGTGTTTTACGGCAATTATTGTTTCCATCAGAAAATCCAGAATTCGGTGTGACGACTGGGTGATGGACGTGTCCGTTCTAAGGAAGGGTATGTTGAATATCCCGCGTAGGGAATATTTCCATGTGGTAGTTTCACGGGATTAACGTGCTGTGTAAAGTTTAATGAGATATGTTGTAGCTTGGAAATAAAGTGTTTCCAGTACCATTTCCTTAATAATATTGTTCTTTTATACAAATATCAGAAATGGAGCTTGTACGTTTTACAATGCTTCTCCGTTACTTCCTGGATAAGTACGTGAAGTGAACAGCCAGCCACACGAGGACTCTGTGTAACAAACGTTATATTATTTTTAATATCTTTGCCTATACGCAGCAGCTGTTATTTCTGTGTTAAGTGTACTACAATACAAGAGAATGTTAAATCACACCGTTTCGTTTCAATTAGAACCACCATTGATGATGCTTTGTCGATAAAAACGAAAGTCGTCTGCTGTAACACTCTCTTAAATCGCAGAACGCGTTAGACAGAAAAAAAAGCTTCTTGGAACAACTTCCAGACCCTTCAGAAGTCAGGCAAGGGGAGAGTTTGTCACCATTATTATTCAGTTGTGTGCTGGATTAAGTTGTAACAGAATGGACAATAGAGGAAGAAAAACAAAATTAATAACTTGGTTGTACGTCCTTGGTACGAGAAACTTTTCGGTATCTGACTTTTGGCCCAGAGATACGCTGCTGGGGATGCTGGCTGGGTCTTGCTCACCAGGAGCACCTCTGGAAATGTCCAGCGCAGTTCTGGACCAAACGTGAGGGCGTTGGAAGTGCTGGAGGACGGCGCAGGTTATCTCTAATCAGAAATATTCCCAACAGTTAGTAATGAAGTTATATTTATTAAATACGAAAATGTACTGAACTTAAATGACGCTTCTTCTTCTTAAATGTCCAGTGTAAGTAGATGTCCTCTAAAATATTGAAGTCTTGTCATTGTGCCTCTGAGTGATACCTGCGTAGAGTCCAGGGCTGACCTACGACGCCTTCGGAGCCTAAAGCCGTCGGCACACGGACCGTGCTGTCGAGCGTTAACGTTGAGCGTGCCAAGTTCAACGTGCTGCTGAACGCTCAGGAACGATGCGACTTGTGCATACGGTACGTGGGCCCCAACGTGGTATACGCGATCGCAACGCACTCCAGCGACAGTTGAGGGATGTTTCTTGTTCGTAAATCACGCTGTTTACTCAACGGGTGCGCGTAATTCCCACGTTAGCTCTAATAAAACGCACATTTTTTCCATCGTCCACGAAAAGGAAAGTACCATGTCCAATCAGTAAGGACACAGGCTTATAAAAGTTCCGTTACAGACAGTGCGTTACAAATTTGGAATACTTCTCCGCATAAGATAAACGTTATTTCATGATTCCCACATTTTAGGTAAACCCCAAGGTCAGTCTTACTTGATCACTGTTGCTACCCAGTAGCAGAGTCTTTGCAACATGTGAATTACGAAGCGTAAAAGAAGACGGAGTAAAATATCTTTAAACAAGTAGCACAAGCTGTCCTTTAGATTAAGCCAATCGAAGAAAGTCACCCCCCAAAGAAAGGTGAACTTGTATTTACATAACATCAAATATTATAGTCTACACTTGTATTAAACTAATAATAAAGTATTGGAACCTAATAAAAACGTGAATGTTAAGAAAAAAAAATTCGTTGTGTCAGGAGACGCGAACCACCGCCCCAACAAAAAGAACTCTTTACAAATCACTGACGCTCTTCATTACACTAATCCACCACCTCACATTTTGGCACTAATCATAGTATCTTACCGCATGCTAAACACATTAATCGTAGATATGTTACTAACTGAAATTTAATTATAACAAATTGTACCAAGAACAATGCGTTTTTGGTGGATCTTCAGTGTGTCGCTGCCTTCAAATAGCCTACTCTCATTATACGCAAGTTACAATAATTCTTTTGCCGCGAATATGATGTTTCTCATTATTTTATTGGAACGAATCACACAGTTAACAACGAGTTTTGCAGTGATTATCAATTTGCTGGTGCTCGGAAAGGCATATATATGTATAGACTTGAAATGAATGCCAATATGGCGCTTCACAACTCTGTACTGAAGTGAGACAGCGGGCTTGTGACGTACGCGGCGTTGTGCCGTCTCATTGTTCGACGCTCAGACGCACGCTCGGAATTGAGAATCACTGGAAAACCCGTTGTTAGTTGTGTGATTCGTTCCAATAAAATAATAAGAAACATCATATTCGTGGCAAAAGAATTATTGTAACTTGCGTATTATGAGACTAGGCTACTATTTGCAGGCAGCGACACACTGAAGATCCACCCAAACCGCATTGTTCTTGGTATTTGTTATAATTAAATTTCAGCCAGTAACACATCTACGATTAAGGTTTTTAGCAAGACGTAACATAATATGATTAGATACAGGGTGTTTCAAAAATGACCGGTATATTTGAAACGGCAATAAAAACTAAACGAGCAGCGATAGAAATACACCGTTTGTTGCAATATACTTGGCACAACAGTACATTTTCAGGCAGACAAACTTTCGAAATTACAGTAGTTACAATTTTCAACAACAGATGGCGCTGCGGTCTGGGAAACTCTATAGTACGATATTTTCCACATATCCACCATGCGTAACAATAATATGGCGTAGTCTCTGAATGAAATTACCCGAAACCTTTGACAACGTGTCTGGCGGAATGGCTTCACATGCAGATGAGATGTACTGCTTCAGCTGTTCAATTGTTTCTGGATTCTGGCGGTACACCTGGTCTTTCAAGTGTCCCCACAGAAAGAAGTCACAGGGGTTCATGTATGGCGAATAGGGAGGCCAATCCACGCCGCCTCCTGTATGTTTCGGATAGCCCAAAGCAATCATACGATCATCGAAATATTCATTCAGGAAATTAAAGACGTCGGCCGTGCGATGTGGCCGGGCACCATCTTGCATAAACCACGAGGTGTTCGCAGTGTCGTCTAAGGCAGTTTGTACCGCCACAAATTCACGAAGAATGTCCAGATAGCGTGATGCAGTAATCGTTTCGGATCTGAACAACGGGCCAATGATTCCTTTGGAAGAAATGGCGGCCCAGACCAGTACTTTTTGAGGATGCAGGGACGATGGGACTGCAACATGGGGCCGGCCGAAGTGGACGTGCGGTTAAAGGCGCTGCAGTCTGGAACCGCAAGACCGCTACGGTCGCAGGTTCGAATCCTGCCTCGGGCATGGCTGTTTGTGATGTCCTTAGGTTAGTTAGGTTTAACTAGATCTAAGTTCTAGGGGACTAATGACCTCAGCAGTTGAGTCCCATAGTGCTCAGAGCCATTTGAACCATTTGAACTGCAACATGGGGCTTTTCGGTTCCCCATATGCGCCAGTTCTGTTTATTGACGAAGCCGTCCAGGTAAAAATAAGCTTCGTCAGTAAACCAAATGCTGCCCACATGCATATCGCCGTCATCAATCCTGTGCACTATATCGTTAGCGAATGTCTCTCGTGCAGCAATGGTAGCGGCACTGAGGGGTTGCCGTGTTTGAATTTTGTATGGATAGAGGTGTAAACTCTGGCGCATGAGACGATACGTGGACGTTGGCGTCATTTGGACCGCAGCTGCAACACGGCGAACGGAAACCCGAGGCCGCTGTCGGATCACCTGCTGCACTAGCTGCGCGTTGCCCTCTGTGGTTGCCGTACGCGGTCGCCCTACCTTTCCAGCACGTTCATCCGTCACGTTCCCAGTCCGTTGAAATTTTTCAAACAGATCCTTTATTGTATCGCTTTTCGGTCCTTTGGTTACATTAAACCTCCGTTGAAAACTTCGTCTTGTTGCAACAACACTGTGTTCTAGGCGGTGGAATTCCAACACCAGAAAAATCCTCTGTTCTAAGGAATAAACCATGTTGTCCACAGCACACTTGCACGTTGTGAACAGCACACGCTTACAGCAGAAAGACGACGTACAGAATGGCGCACCCACAGACTGCGTTGTCTTCTATATCGTTCACATCACTTGCAGCGCCATCTGTTGCTGAAAATTGTAACTACTGTAATTTCGAAAGTTTGTCCGCCTGAAAATGTACCTTTGTCCCAAGCATATTGCAACAAACGGTGTATTTCTATCGCTGCTCGTTTAGTTTTTATTGCTGTTTCAACTATACCGGTCATTTTTGAAACACCCTGTACATAGGGTGTGTTGTTGGGTTAGTGTAATGAGTAGCGTCGCTGTCCAGTATTGAGTTATTTGTTGAGGCGGTGGTTCGCGTCTTGATGCTTCCAAACTTTTTTCAGTAACATTTATTCGGTTCTGATACTTCATTATTAGTTTAATATAAGTATTGAAACGTCCCCTTAGAACAATTTTATACAAGACTGTGCTTAAACTGACACACAATATTTTTAGCGCAACGCAATCTGACTATCAAAGATCCCTGCAAAAGAATGGCCCTGAGTAACATTAAACTATACCTTTCACAAATAACTTACCTCACAAAAATCTCCATTACTCGAACTACTGCAATACGGCGAGCGCCACTACTGCCAGCTAAATAACAGATTCAAACTACGGAAGGCACTAACTACTGATAGGGATAGTTAGCAAATGAAAGATTTTAATAGAGAACAAACACTGTATTTACCTTAATAATCATAATATATATAGCAGTTCAATTTCAAAACTTCCGCCATCTCTCTCCTCACATCCACCACTGCTGGCGGCTCACCTCCAACTGTGCAATGCTACGCACTGTTCACATCCAGCTGCCACTGCCCAACACTACAATGGTAGACAACAATGCAAACTAGCCACAGACTGCACACAGCACAGCCAGTGATTTTCATATAGAGCGCTACGTAACTTTGCCAATAAGAAAACATAAACAGCCTACTTACATAGCCCCCATGCTCCCCACAAAAAATTTTTACAAATGGTGTTGGGCACTGGCCAATACAGATTTGAAAAAAAATTTTCACAATTACAGTAACAAAGATATAAAATGCACACAGTTATTGATACAATGTTGGTCAAAAGCTAAAATTTTCTCACAGTCCATAAAGACAGTCCTGATCATTCATCATAATAGTAATTACAGTTTTTTTCACAAAGTCTCATTAGTAAAAAAAATTGCACACAGAAGTAGTGGATTTCCATGCAGTCTTGAAGAAGTAGAGGTGTCCTTCCAACGGAAAGACAGTGCTGACTCTTGACATGCTGACAGGTAATGGGCCACAACAGAGCAAACCCACAGCAGAGTCATTCGAAGTTCTGACAAATATTGGTAGGTAGGTCATCACAGAGTAGACCCACTGTAGTCCTGGTAGAGAGTATGGTATTGGTGAGTCATCAAAGGTGTAGACCCACTGCAGTCCTTGTAGAAATTGTGGACAGGCCCACTGTAGTCCTGGTAGAGATGACCAGCAGCCATCTGTTGTGACTGTGCGGGTGCACAATCACCAGTGAAGAGTCTTGCAGATAATATAGCAAGTTCATAACCACCACTTGTGCACTCACAAAGTTTTTGGAATTGTCCTTAGAACCATCAATGCTGTTATCCAGTCCCTTGCTGAATTATTAACACACGTGCAAACACTATCAGTCCCTACTTCTCACACATTGTCCACATACTATAACCAACAGAAAAGTGTGCAGTGAAATGTAACTAACACGTTAATAATATGATGAACTAGTGTCAATTGCAATTTTATAACATAAGAATACGATTACAAAGGTACAAAATACATCATTAAAAACATAACAATACAGATAACATTTGTAGTAATACAGGCTTTACAAAAGAATTGAACTAACATATACATCAGTGTTACAGGAATTATGACATAAGTAAATACATAAAAGATCAGAAGAACGTTTGAAACATCACCTTCACATGTGAGCAACCAAACAGTATAAATAATGTCTAAACATCTTTACAAAGTAAATAACAGAGTATTAGAAAATGTCTACAACATAGCTCTCATCAGCTAAACACATAAAGACAGGAAAAACACAAATACACAAGGGTACACAAACATATAGAGGGATGACACAAAAGGAAAGGACAGGGTTTGTTTTACTGCAGTATTTTGCATGGAGATCTCCCTTCGTTCATCATTATTCCCCAAAAGTCCTATTTAAGCCTGCTTTCTGTATTCTGTCCACATCCTCTGTCAAAAATAGTTTTTCTCCACTGTACAGTATCCTTTTTTTTTTTTTTTTTTGCCCAAACCATTTTCATATAGCTTCTCAATGCATTTCTTCCAATTCATCATAACTCATTGTCTTATAGGCTACCCCCTCTTAAGCTAACTTAAATCTACTGAGCTCAGATGCTAAACTAAGGGACGAGGCAATGCAGCAGCACATAACAAATTAACACAAACAGCAATGCAAAAAAAAAAAATGGAAAATTGCAAAGCAAGCTACAGTAAATCTAAATTACCAAGCAATGCACCATTACAAATAATATGAGCCAATGTGCAGCAACAATAAAAATAAATCAATAGTAAAACTAGCTTAACAGAGTAATACAAAGTGAAATTCAGTAACACTATGCCTGGCAAACAGCAGCAACTTATACCTAAACATGACATAGCTCAAGCAGAAAAAATATTACACTAAAGACAACAATGCAGATAAGGGAAATGTATATTCACATCTTAATGTCTATGTAATTAAAGTGGTCATCTTAATGTCTATGTAATTAAAGTGGTCATCTTAATGTCTATGTAATTAAAGTGGTGCACCACAACAACTTATTGTAAAAAAAAAATATTACCATGTACTTGAAAATAAAATTATGTGTTACTGTTACTAGTTCCTTCTTATTGTTCTTTCCTTTCCAAGTGCTCCTTTTTTAAAGAATGTGGATCATAAATAATTATTTAATAGAGCTGTTGACAGAAAGTATCCACATTAGCAAATGCATTTTATTTTATAAAAGCAATGCTGCAACACAGCTGGAAACCAGATATCAAATGAAATAAGCAACTACGAAAAGCAAAGCATAAAAATATCATTCAATAGTCATGTGGCATTTCGTAAGTCAGTAGCTCTCAACTCTCGTAGAAAGACACTTGTCATAATCAGGTGTGCAGATGTACGAATATTTCCCATCAATTCATAAGCATTTCAGTAATTAGCACAAAGTATGAGTAATCATATGTTTTCAGGTAATGAGCGTGTAATATTTGCGATGCTTTCTACAAAGGAATGTCAATAGCAAGGTTAATGGAAGTAATGAGGGTGTCGCATTTGCAATATTTTCTCTAAAGGAATGTCAATGGCGAGGATAAAGACCTGCCTTTTTTCTTTTTTTTTTTTTTTACCTGTGCTTCCGGAAAGGCACACCCTAATGGCTTGTTCTCCAGGTGTTTGACACACCTGTGTGCCCATGACGCATTACGTGCAGGTGGTCACTTAACTTTCTTACGGAAATATTTATGACACCATTTTCCGCTACAGTGACAGTCTCATATGAAAATTTCACAGGTCGAAAATTTACGTCACAAATGTGTAGAAACAAAATCCTATGAATATAACAGTGTCCAAAAAAATTTTCGCCGGCATTGTGATACATTCACGCATTTACACACACATTTCATAACTCTTAAAGTACGATTCTTGGTTTCCAACATCCTTTTTCACAAGTCAAGAGTCCCTAACTTCTATTCATTATTCCTTACCTTATTCGTCGACACTTTTTCCATATTTCATCATAACAGACACATAGCATAATCAAATAACTCATATAGCATCAGCTTATGGATCATAAACTTACCGCAACAGGATAATACACATAGTCATCGTAGTAATAACATCATAACACCTCAGTCAACTCTCAAAATCGTCGTAGCTTCCTCCAATAATTAAAAAAATTCTCTGCTCATGTCAAAAGTGTCATCTGCCTCAAACGTACTTTAAAAATCGTGATCCCATAACAAATATATCATTCAAAGCTCTCATAATATCACAATGGGTCTGAGAAAATATGAACAGTTCACACAGTACAGACAAATTACAATTTCGTAAGTGTGAAGTAATCCGACACTGTAATTGCGTAAACATGTGTCACTGACGTAATAAAAAAGTTTGTCTCACTCAGTTAAATGATCAGATAGCTGTGTAATTTGTGTGTTAGAGAAACATGGTACCGATGTGTAAAGTTGTGTAAGCAATACCATATTAGCTAGGGCTCCTTGTGCGTGCCAGACACATGGTACACAAAGTAGGCGTGTACCCCCCTGAGGATTATTGTAATTATACCCTCAGGTGTTACAGATTACATCAATGGAATGAAATGTATCACGAAAAACCTTCTTTGTAATTCAAAAATCTTTAAAAATAAATGTTTTAAGTACAAAATTAATCACTCAAATACGTGTCCTGTAGCGCTAAATATGCGTCTTGCTGTCAGCTAATCTCTGTGGAAGTGTCGTAGTTATCGTCCTCCGAAAACTAAGTTCTGCAGAAGTCAATGTACTTACCTCATGATAAACAAAAGTGAAATGCTTTGCGTATAGATATCTTACTTATTACGCTTATTGCCGTGATGAAGAAAGTACTGTGCTGTAACGTATTGTTGTGCTACGGAAAAGACTGTCTCATTGTAGCTGTACCACAAAAGTTACTAATAAAACATGTTTTGCTTTCCAGAAGAATTCAGAAAAATTGTGCAGATATAAAACAGATACACCGCAAAAGCAACATTGCAAATTGTCACGCATTAGTAGTGTCGTAATATAACCGTGTAGCTGTCAAAGAAACCAAATACTAAGTCATCTTTAATCTCACAGAAAGTACTTTAAATCCCAAATGTATTTTCCAGTAAACCAAAATGTTGCATTAAAATCTCATTAGCAGTACTGGTAAATGTTCTAATCGTGCAACTAACATGCAAGAATGTACACACACAATAACACTGTGTCGTCTGTTAGCAATAATAATGCATTCGTAATTTCTGTTTAAATAAGTTCTCTTGGTTCTTGACTGGATATTTAACTTCAAACATTGTTGCATGGTAACAGTTTCTAAATGTGACAAATTGTACTAGTAACGTGAAGTGAAAAATTTTATGGCAAAGACTAAGTTAAGTAAGCGGTTTTACATGTGAAATGTGGTACAATCTTTTACTCTTCAAAGTACTCGGAGTTTCAGCTTGAACGCAATTATCATGCAGTATACGTCCGTAAAGAATACTGGAATTTTGCTCAAGGTTAGCGTCAATGTTATTTTTCCCTGAGCCAGTGGGCGGAAGTGGCTGCCTGCGGTGCGAATCATTGTCTGTTTCTTCGTTGGCGCGCGTCGTTATTGGGATTTGGAGACCTAACTTCTACAAATTCACGTTGCCCAGAGGGCCCAGCTCTGTTAGAAACCCGCCAGTTCTGATGAAATTCACGTCTGTCGTTTTGTCAGTAGTTTACATAGTTTCTTTCTTGTCTGTCACGTGGTGGAGAATTTCTCCCTGAGTCGTAACTGCTGGACCGTTGCGTCTAAAGTTATTCTGTCTCCCTTGATAATAATTGTTTTGGTTCCCATATTGTCTGTTTCTCTGATTGTCTCTGTGATAGTCATTACCACGGAAAGGTGGTCTTTCCCTGTAACTATTACTCTGCCAGTGGTTGTCATATGGGTGGTGTCTGTTTTGGTCACGACTTACGTTGTAAGAATAGGCTTGTCGTGGCCATTTATTGTTTCTGTCGTCACGGAATTGTGACGGATGTGACCTGTAGTGATTGTTTTCCTGTTTTTGCATCCTGCGACTGTCTGTGTCAATTTCTAATTCTTGTAAGAGTCCCTGAAAAGCTTCAATGTCGTCTTTGCAACGTCCTGCCAAAATAATATGCCGTAATGCTGTATGGGTTTGAAAGATACTGATTCTTATGCAACATGTCTTCAAAATATTTCACAAGACTGGAAAATTCAGATTGTTCAAAGTGTTTCATCATCATGATGCTATGTTTTACTCGGTCTTGTGTAGCTTGAGACCAATATGCTGAGAGGAAGGCATGATAAAAATCTCCTTCACTGTGACAATCGTGAATGACCGATCGCATTCTTACAGCTGGTTCGTTCTCGAAGTAGCCACACATAAATTCTAACCTGTGCTCCAATGACCAGTTGGGAGGAAAACAATGAGATAATTGATGGAGCCACACTTGTGGATGAATGTCGTTGGCAGAGTTCTTAAACGTTTTGAATTTACGTGTAGTAATGAACAGCTTATAATCAAAATCATCATGTCGGTGAGTCGCATGTCGGTCATTGTTACGTCGTTTCGGCGGTTCCATCTCAAAATTCGGTGTACCTTGCCAATTTCTTTCATAATTTCCGAAGTGCCCTGTGTTATTAATTTGTGGCTGTTCCGTATTTCTATGTCCCTCTTCCTGTATTGGAGCGCGAGTGTCCTCTGAAATACGTAATTCTTGTATTACCTGTGTCAGCTGATCTTGTACTTCCCGGATTTCTCTTTGATGTTGCGTATCAATTTGATTCAGATTTTGTTTCAGTTTCCTAATTTGTTCGCTCTCTTCTGTGTCATTAAAGACTTCCGGTTTTGCGTCATTCAGATTATCATCTACCTTCGTAGATAAATTATTTAGCTGATCCGAAAGTTCAACTACTTTCTCTGATAATGAACTAATTTCCTCCATGTGTCTTTCTACTGTGTCCTTTAGGTTTTCCTGAGTTTTTGCAAGTTGCGTAACCGAATCGGTAGATGCAACTGAGTCAATTTTAGCCCACAAGGTCTCATGATTTTCATGAACAATAGTTTGGAGTTCTTTTATGGCTGCTTCGTGATTCTGTAATGCATTTTCATGCCGCGAAAAAATAGGCTGAAAATGCTCACAAATTTGTGTTTTTACGTCATTACAGACTTTTTGACATTTCCATTCAATGTTATGTAACTCAGTAGTTAAATCTTCTCGTGTTTGTTCAAGTGTGGTGTCTAACTTCCGAAGATTTTGTTCCATTGTGTCTAACTTTTGCAGCTTTTGCTGTGTTTGTCTCTGATTTTGTTCCATTGTGTCTAACTTTTGAAGATTCTGTTCCATTGTGTCTAACTTTTGAAGCTTTTGCTGTGTTTGTCCCATTTGTTGTATTAATTGTAATAACAATGCATTGGTGTCTGAAACATGTTCCTCAGTGCTTTTCGGCAGTGAATTTGCACCGGCAACATTCACATTTCGACAAGCGGAAAATGTGTCTTGACTCATTTGAAAAAACGGTGAGAACCCAAAACCTGAGTCTACGGTATTTGCAATATTGTGTTCTGTCATTCCCGATTCCTGAGGCGAGCTGTTGCCGACCGATCGATCGATAATGCTTCCCTGTTCACTACCTGTTTCACTGTCTACACCATTATTTGACGCCCGCTCCATGTCCCTGTGTACAGTTACCAAATTACTACTTTGAACATTAGTAAATTGATTACTCGGCGGCGCTGATAAGCTACGCTCGTCGTCACTATTATTTCTCAGTTTACTTTGAAGCCTAGTGTTACGTTTTTCACACGCCATTATTGTCACAATATTTCACACGATAACACAGAAAAGCACAATTTGAAGTGCAAAAATAGGAGAACACATTAACATAGCACTGAAAATAATATCTAGTTAATTGCAAGCGTAGCTGCGAAATACTTGTTGCAAATCTATATGCATGCCACAACTGTTTTACTGTACAACAATGAAAGGCTACAACTACAAAGGAGATTCTCTCTACAATTACGCACTAGCAATAAACAAAAGCTACACTAAATACACAAACTACAAGAAAAAATCAGAAGATTCCAGTGAGGTATCCTAGGCTAAGGGTCGACATATGAAACGTCCCCTTAGAACAATTTTATACAAGACTGTGCTTAAACTGACACACAATATTTTTAGCGGAACGCAATCTGACTATCAAAGATCCCTGCAAAAGAATGGCCCTGAGTAACATTAAACTATACCTTTCACAAATAACTTACCTCACAAAAATCTCCGTTACTCGAACTACTGCAATACGGCGAGCGCCACTACTGCCAGCTAAATAACAGATTCAAACTACGGAAGGCACTAACTACTGATAGGGATAGTTAGCAAATGAAAGATTTTAATAGAGAACAAACACTGTATTTACCTTAATAATCATAATATATATAGCAGTTCAATTTCAAAACTTCCGCCATCTCTCTCCTCACATCCACCACTGCTGGCGGCTCACCTCCAACTGTGCAACGCTACGCGCTGTTCACATCCAGCTGCCGCTGCCCAACACTACAATGGTAGACAACAATGCAAACTAGCCACAGACTGCACACAGCACAGCCGGTGATTTTCATATAGAGCGCTACGTAACTTTGCCAATAAGAAAACATAAACAGCCTACTTACAGTATATGCTGTAATACTTGATGTTATCTAAATATAAGTTCACCTTTTTTTGAGGGGTGAATTTGTTCGATTGGCTTAATCTACAGGACAGCTTGCGCTACTTGTATAAAGATATTTTGCTCCTTTTTCTTTTACGCTTCGTAATTCACATGTTGCAAAGATTCTGCTACTGGGTAGGAACAGTGATCAATTAAGACTGACCTTGGCATTTTACTAAAATGTGGGAATCATGGTTCAAATGGCTCTGAGCACTATGGGACTCAACTGCTTTGGTCATAAGTCCCCTAGAACTTAGAACTACTTAAACCTAACTAACCTAAGGACATCACACACATCCAAGTCCGAGACAGGATTCTAACCTGCGACCGTAGCGGTCGTGCGGTTCCAGACTGTAGCGCCTTTAACCGCTCGGCCACTCCGGCCGGCTTGGGAATCATGAAATAATGTTTATTTTATGCGGAGAAGTATTCCAAATTTGTTCCGCACTGTTTGTAATGGAACTTTTATAATCCTGTGTCCTTATTGATCCTTTTCGTGGACGATGGAGGAAATGTGCGTTTTAATAGAGCTAACGTGGGAATTTTACGCGCGCTCGTTGAGTAAACAGTGCGATTTACGAACTAGAAACATCCCTCAACTGCCGCTGGAGTGCGTTGCGATCGCGTATACCAAGTTGGGGCCCACATACCGTATGCACAACTCGCATCGTTCCTGAGCGTTCAGCAGCATGTTGAACTTGGCACGCTCAACGTTTACGTTCCACAGCACGGTCCGTGTGCCGACGGCTTAAGTCTCGGGGAAGACGGACGAACACTGTAGCATTTAGACGCGGCAGTGGCTGGAGACTGTATACGATTCGGCGCACTGAGGAGAACTTTCCGCTGTAGCTAAGTACTCCGCTACGAGGCATCGACCCATCGCTGTCCACACACGTGATGCCCTTGCGTTGCCATCTGCGGCCGCTGGCGGACCTCCGTGTAGTTCGTACTGCTAACCTATTACAACCGCTGCGCTACGAGTGCTTAGCGATTGTGGTGAGGTACTTTCTGGAGTCGTGAGTACCGTCACCACAGAGGGACCGACAAGTTTCTTGGACCACCGCCATACGTCCATACAGCTCGGAAAACGCAACAGCAACTAAAACTAAAGCCTTCAAAGTTAATAACTAGATGAAGTTGGGTAGATCGAAAGAAGCAATAAATTATTTGGCCTTTGCAGACGATCTCGTAATAGCAGATAGAAAGTCAGAGGACTCAAAGAAAAGGCTGGAACCTTTGAAAGAAACAGCTGAAGAGGCAGACCTACAAACTTAATTTGAAAAGACACAAGGCATGCGCCAGGAAAGTAACTCGCTAATAATTTAAAAAAACAAGTACGGCAACATCAAGAAAACAGACAGCTTTAAATATCTCGGTGGAAATACAAACATAACAAATACAATATAAACAATTAAAATCAGAACTGAAAACTAAAATAGAGTATACGAATGTGAGAAATCTATAAAATAAAAGACATCTTCTAAAGATATTAGATCAAGGCATTATAATACTTATTATAAAAGCAGAAGTCCACGAGATACCGTAAACACCACTTTTATCTCGATGCAAAATGGCATTACAAGAGACAGAAGAAGAAGAAAGAAGAATGTTGCCAAAAATATTAGATCCAGACAAGAATAGATATGGGAATTGAGTTCTGAGACCAAGTAAGGAAATATACAAATTGTGCCTTAAAGTAACAGAAGAGATTAGGAAAAGGCATATTACACTCTGTGGACATCTAGATATGTAGAGAGAAAGAAGAAAGACTGGTTAACGAAGAAGATCTGTATGTTCTTTCGAAACAGAAAAACATACAAAGAAAATAAATGGTGAGGCATGACGGGAAATGACTTATGAGGCCTGCAGATTGCATTGGAGACCTTACTCAACAGGGACAAATTCAGACGTGAAGTAAAGAAATTAACAGGTTTCCAGGAACCTAAAACAAACGGAAGAATACCTGGTATCAAACGATCAGATAGAAGGAATAGATCTCATTCTGAGAAAAAATGAAAGACTTTTGAAGGAGGCTGAAGGAAAGGACAAATAAATACTTATCTTGACGTGATCCTTAGTTGGCCTCAAATGAACTAAAAAAAGGAATGAATCAGTATGAGCTTTCGTTTTGATTATAGAAGAAGATCGAAACGGATAATTTTCGGAGATATATGTTGATATAAAACTTACCTTAAACGTCGGCACCATAACCTCTAGAAGTAATAAGTGTCACTGAGCTGAACATGTCGTTTATTAAGGAGGGAAAATTTGCAGAGGGAGCAGTTTTTCGGACAGACAAATGGGAATGTGCAAAGAATGTAACAGGTGGACAGTGGTCTCATCGTGCTGCTATGAGTGTGTAGTGTCTGCAGTAAGTACAGTGTGTTCAGTGACCCTAGATGAGATGTGGCGAATGAATAAACATAATATTATACCTGATGTTAACTACACCTGTAGATAAGTATATGCCTCCACATTTGTTAACATTCAAGTATAAAGTTTGCTAGCAGTTTAAACTGTAAGAGTGGATTAAGGGAAACAGGCAAATTCCATATCTATAGGTTTCTGCAAAGCATTTGACGCAGTAGCACATCTCAGAATGTTAACTAAGTGTTGTGACTTGGCAAAACCAAGCCACTCTGAGAAAGCCGAAAGGCACGCGTTTAAGCTCACGCAGGCTGGCGTGAGGTCTGGAACAGTTAAGGGAATTTATAGTAGCAAAGAACGTAAGTAACTACTGGAATACTTAACTTTAATTCATAATTGGTGAACCTCGGTCTGACGGTACATGCATCACAAGAGAAATAGCAAATGATAATGGCGGCTTGCTAGGTCGTAGCAAATGACGTAGCTGAAGGCTATGCTAACTATCGTCTCGGCAAATGAGAGCGTAACTTATCAGTGAACCATCGCTAGCAAAGTCGGTTGTTCAACTGGGGCGAGTGCTAGGACGTCTCTCTAGACCTGCCGTGTGGCGGCGCGCGGTCTGCAATCACTGATAGTGGCGACACGCGGGTCCGATGTATACTAGCGGACCGCGGCCGATTTAAAGGCTACCACCTAGCAAGTGTGGTGTCTGGCGGTCACACCACACTAAGTTTCAATCACACGGGACAGATTCTCAGATATATGAGTGGTTCGAAGATGAGCACTTAAGGACGGTAGTAGGGAAAGCGGATGGTCAACTTTAGTTTACTGGCAGAATTTTAGGAAAGTGTAGCTGGCCTGTAAAGGAGAACACGTATACAACTCTAGTATGACCCATTTTTGAGCACTGCTCAAGTGTTTGGAATCCCCATCAGGTCAGGTTAAGGGGAAGCATCGAAGCAGTTCAGAGGTGTTCTGCTAAACTTCTAACCGGTAGGTTTGATCAACATGCGTGTGTTTACTGAGATGCCACGTGAACTCAAAATGGAATCCCTCCAGGGAAGAAGACGTTTTCGCGAAACTCTATTGAGAACGTTAAGAGATCCGCCATTTATGGCTGACTGCAGAAATATTCTACTGCAGCCAACATACATTGAGTGTAAGGACTACAAAGACAAGATGAGAGGAATCTACATCTACATCTACATTTATACTCCGCAAGCCACCCAACGGTGTGTGGCGGAGGGCACTTTACGTGCTACTGTCATTATCTCCCTTTACTGTTCCAGTCGCGTACGGTTCGCGGGAAGAACGACTGTCTGAAAGCCTCCGTGCGCGCTCTAATCTCTCTAATTTTACATTCGTGATCTCCTCGGGAGGTATAAGTAGGGGGAAGCAATATATTCGATACCTCATCCAGAAACGCACCCTCACGAAACCTGGCGAGCAAGCTACACCGCGATGCAGAGCGCCTCTCTTGCAGAGTCTGCCACTTGAGTTTGTTAAACATCTCCGTAACGCTATCACGGTTACCAAATAACCCTGTCACGAAACGCGCCGCTCTTCTTTGGATCTTCTCTATCTCCTCCGTCAACCCGATCTGGTACGGATCCCACACTGATGAGCAATACTCAAGTGTAGGTCGAACGAGTGTTTTGTAAGCCAACTCCTTTGTTGATGGACTACATTTTCTAACGACTCTCCCAATGAATCTCAACCTGGTACCCGCCTTACCAACAATTAATTTTATATGATCATTCCACTTCAAATCGTTCCGCACGCATACTCCCAGATATTTTACAGAAGTAACTGCTACCAGTGTTTGTTCCGCTATCATATAATCATACAATAAAGGATCCTTCTTTCTATATATTCGCAATACATTACATTTGTCTATGTTAAGGGTCAGTTGCCACTCCCTGCACCAAGTGCCTATCCGCTGCAGATCTTCCTTCATTTCGCTACAATTTTCTAATGCTGCAACTTCTCTGTATACTACAGCATCATCCGCAAAAAGCCGCATGGAACTTCCGACACTATCTACTAGGTCATACGGGAGCACATACAGGGTGTTACTGTAAGAGCGTGCAAAAATGTAAGACAACATAGAGAATGCTCCACTGAACAATTTGAGGTATGGAATCTATGGTCAGAGAAGCCAGCTTAAGGAGATATGGAAGTAAAGTTGTCAGTCACTTGATCTAGCATTACTGTTTTCTTCGTTATTTATGTGATGGCATAAACTGCCGCCAGCATACCGGTCGGGAAAGACGTAGCGCGAAGATCGACAGTGGCGCGCCTATCACGAGAGAGGCCGGAGACATACCGACAAGCAACACGCCGCCAACGCCCTCTCGGCAGCAGGTATTTACTCCGCCGCCGCTGACCAGAGGGCCTCACTGACCCACTCTTCCAGTTTGGTGTATGTCAGTACATTCGCAGAGCGGGCTCAATTCACGTCAAAGCTCCAAAAGTACATTGTGACCACATTAGTGACTATAGACGGACTAGTTCTTTCCCAGCAATGAGATTACTAAAGTTTGTAATAGCAAAATTACCAATATTGTCTGCAAGAGGATTATTAGTGATGAGCTTGTACCACAACACGTGGACTCTATTCAAGTTAGGTAAATGTTCATGTGAATAAAGAACCGTATTAACCCACGTGCGCATTTGTGTTGTAGAAAGAGGATACAGCCCAACCATAACAACATCCTCTCGCTTGCTTTCTTGCATTACAACACTCTATAATTTACAACTAACATGTCTAAAAGTTTACACATACAGTGCTGTTTATTTACAGGTACATTCTTCATTTCCTACAAGATGACAATCTCACTGGGCCACATATTCTACCTGGCCGTCTGAATGGCCACCTTGTTTTCTACCTTATTTTTGCAGAACGTACCCTTGGCTGTTCGTGAGAGGATGTGGATACAACATGACGGTGCACCGCCTCACTTCAGCGTGAATGTCCGCTGCAGCTCAGTGCTGTATTACCTGGTCGCTGGAATGGAAGGGGAGGATCTACTCCATTGTCTACGAGGTAACGTGACCTGAATACTCTTGATTATTTCCTACGGAGATGTCTAAAGTCACTTGTATATGAGACCGCAGTGGATACGGAGATGGAATTAGTTGCCAGAACGTAGCTGTCTGTGTTGCGATTCGAAACGCACCAAGGATATTTGTCCAGGTGCGTTAGGATCTAGCTCGCCGATGTCATGCTTGCATTGTGGTTGACGGCCAACAGTTTCAGCACATTTTGTAAGATACAGTACAAATGGTCTTGTCTCAATTATGGTATGTGCAGTTAACCGTAACTAACGTAAATAAAAAAGTACACAGTAATGAGATTCTGTATTCCTATTAACTCCTAAGGCTGGCTTCTCCGACCCCAGGTTCCCTACCTCAAATTGTTCAGTGGAGCGCTCTCTATCTCCCGTTAAATTTTTGCACGGTCTTGCCGAAGACTCTGTAGACAGTCGTTTTTCCCTCGCACCATTTGCGAGTGGAACAAGAAAAGGTATGTCTAGAAGTGGTACAAGGTACCCTCCGTCACGCACCATATGTAGATGCAGCTATGTGTGGGACCGTAACTCGAACTTGTAACGTTGCTTTACGGGCTGGGCTACAATTTTTTCACTGTCTGCTCGAAATGTTTTCTTCCCTCGTGAATTGAAATTTAAGTCCTCTTCCTCTGCGTCGAGAGCAATATACACTCCTGGAAATGGAAAAAAGAACACATTGACACCGGTGTGTCAGACCCACCATACTTGCTCCGGGCACTGCGAGAGGGCTGTACAAGCAATGATCACACGCACGGCACAGCGGACACACCAGGAACCGCGGTGTTGGCCGTCGAATGGCGCTAGCTGCGCAGCATTTGTGCACCGCCGCCGTCAGTGTCAGCCAGTTTGCCGTGGCATACGGAGCTCCATCGCAGTCTTTAACACTGGTAGCATGCCGCGACAGCGTGGACGTGAACCGTATGTGCAGTTGACGGACTTTGAGCGAGGGCGTATAGTGGGCATGCGGGAGGCCGGGTGGACGTACCGCCGAATTGCTCAACACGTGGGGCGTGAGGTCTCCACAGTACATCGATGTTGTCGCCAGTGGTCGGCGGAAGGTGCACGTGCCCGTCGACCTGGGACCGGACCGCAGCGACGCACGGATGCACGCCAAGACCGTAGGATCCTACGCAGTGCCGTAGGGGACCGCACCGCCACTTCCCAGCAAATTAGGGACACTGTTGCTCCTGGGGTATCGGCGAGGACCATTCGCAACCGTCTCCATGAAGCTGGGCTACGGTCCCGCACACCGTTAGGCCGTCTTCCGCTCACGCCCCAACATCGTGCAGCCCGCCTCCAGTGGTGTCGCGACAGGCGTGAATGGAGGGACGAATGGAGACGTGTCGTCTTCAGCGATGAGAGTCGCTTCTGCCTTGGTGCCAATGATGGTCGTATGCGTGTTTGGCGCCGTGCAGGTGAGCGCCACAATCAGGACTGCATACGACCGAGGCACACAGGGCCAACACCCGGCATCATGGTGTGGGGAGCGATCTCCTACACTGGCCATACACCACTGGTGATCGTCGAGGGGACACTGAATAGTGCACGGTACATCCAAACCGTCATCGAACCCATCGTTCTACCATTCCTAGACCGGCAAGGGAACTTGCTGTTCCAACAGGACAATGCACGTCCGCATGTATCCCGTGCCACCCAACGTGCTCTAGAAGATGTAAGTCAACTACCCTGGCCAGCAAGATCTCCGGATCTGTCCCCCATTGAGCATGTTTGGGACTGGATGAAGCGTCGTCTCACGCGGTCTGCACGTCCAGCACGAACGCTGGTCCAACTGAGGCGCCAGGTGGAAATGGCATGGCAAGCCGTTCCACAGGACTACATGCAGCATCTCTTCGATCGTCTCCATGGGAGAATAGCAGCCTGCATTGCTGCGGAAGGTGGATATACACTGTACTAGTGGCGACATTGTGCATGCTCTGTTGCCTGTGTCTATGTGCCTGTGGTTCTGTCAGTGTGATCATGTGATGTATCTGACCCCAGGAATGTGTCAATAAAGATTCCCCTTCCTGGGACAATGAATTCACGGTGTTCTTATTTCAATTTCCAGGAGTGTATGATACTTAAGAACAGCCGGCCGCGGTGGCCGAGCGGTTTTAGGCGCTTCAGTTCAACCGCGCGACTGCTATGGTCGCAGGTTCGAATCCTGCCTCGGGCATGGATGTGTGTGATGTCCTTACCTTAGTTAGGTTTAAGTAGTTCTAAGTTCTAGGGGACACACGACCTCAGATGTTAAGTCCCATAGTGCTAAAAAAAAAAAAATACCCTTAAGAACTGCCGCATTTTCCTGCATACCTATTCTTCCCCGCATGGGAGGATACATGTATAATTAACAGATCTGGATTCGTCAGTAACGGAAGATGAAGGTCGCACACGAGTAAAAGAAAGAAGAATGGTACAAATAAAAACAAAATCACGATGCAGAATATTAAGTAATTACAGTAAGAAAATTAATAAGTAAGCCCTTTCGTTTTTTTTTTTTTTTTTTTTTTTTTTTTTTTTTTTTTTTTTTTTTTTTTTTTTTTTTTTTTGCTGCTGCTACTCGGAGATAGGTCACATTACATTTCATATGAAACTGAAGCTTCAGTATCCAGATTTGCTGAAGGACATATTCCTAGTACTCCTCCAAACGAAGATGCGTTGTCTTTAGTGTGTAGTAGACGGGCTGTCCCAACACCCGAATGTAGCTGTGACGCTTCGCTCCAGGAAATAACTTCCAGTCTGGTCGTAGCAAGGTCATGACGTCAATCGGTTGAAGAGTCGTCCTTGTTATCATTGCCAACTTCTCGCTTGTCCAGCTCCAAATGCAGACAGATTCGTCACAAAGAATGCAGCGGGTAATGTTGACTCTTCTGCTTACGGGAACTGCAAAATGTGTTCGACATCAATTTTAGTACAAATAGCTGTTCAGTTGTAGGTAATGTTTCCGAGAGTACATCTTAATGCAGTGGTTACCAAACTAGAGGTAATTACTCCTTGAGGGGTAAGATGTAATTTTCCGGGGGGTAAAACAGAAAAGCGTTCAGTTATATTTCAGTCAAAAAACAAAATTGTTTTTAAAAGAACATTATTTTTAAAAGGTCATTACTATTATCGGTACTTCGTAAGACTGTAACACTGATTACTTAAGTTACATTTTTTTTCCAAATACTATCATTAACGCATGACATATTGTCGTGTGGGCTATAGTTTTTGAAATGAATGTAGGAACAACATCTTCCTTGTACAATCCACCCAATCCAAACGAACTTTGTATTTTGTACCGTGCATCTGTGACAGTAAAACTGAGACATATACCTAACAAATGCTTGATTATCTTATAAAAATGTCCTCTCTGAGTTGTAAATAATTTAACCATTAGATTAGAAATTGTTTCATTACTGACTTCGCAACAATAAACGAAATAATTTATAGCACAATACAACAGAAACTGTGTAATGGCTACTACACTGCTGTTGGACTTACACTGTGTTATTATTATTACTGAAAATTATTTCGTTTATAAAAAATTTTAAAAGCTAAACCTATGAAAATTGGTATTTCACTTCTCGTTTACACATAAAGAAATACGAGACAGGGGATGAAAGTTCCTATGGAAATATTACCACAAGAACGCAAAAGGCATGATTAACGAAAACCTTAGATTCCAGCTACCAGAATCACTTGTTGGTCAGAAGTACATTCGGAAGAGACCATGCTTCCATGGCCTTAATTAGCGTGAAAAGTTTAGAAGACGTTGCAATTTGCGAACAACATAAAAATTTAATTAAAGGAAAACAAAAAAAAAATATTTGCAGTCCATACAGGCCACGTGAGCGAAGCAGCTAAGCTAGTTAACATAATATCATGGAGGTAAAAAGAAAAAAAGAAGGTAAATGTCATTATGTCACAAACGTGAAGCTCATGGCCGCCATGTTAACTAGCACAGAACATTAGGTTCACAGTGGTGATACTTTTCCATGACGTCACTCTGACGTGCCAGTGAGATATTTCGACAGCGTTAGGTCCTTTGATTGTGTAGAGACGTAGTTGTTTCACCCAAAATGCCAGCTTGCGTTGTTTACTGATGTACTAATCGATCGATCGCAATTTAAAGTTTAAAGAAATCACATTTCATTCGAAAGTGGAGCAACTGAAGCAATATCTTCTTTTGTATACATGAACTATTGTTGTACTACTTAGTTTTATTGTAATGGGTTTACTTCTGAACTTGATCTTAAGTTTGCATTACTTTACTTAGTGTCCGTTCTTTGTCTTCTCTCCTGTGTTTTTCGTTTCCTTCCAAGTCGCAAACGCTCCGACATCCGAGCCAGTCCGTATCAAAGGTCTCGTCCCCCACACAACACCCGGCTACATAACCGCTCTGATTATTGGGGCAGCATCTGATGCCCTCAGTACCTCTCGCCGATCGTTATTATTCATTGTTCGCGTCTCCCTTTAAAAAAGATTCTGGCTAGAATAGCGGAGACAGCGGTTATGTGTGCGTGACTTTTGTGTGTATGATTGTATGAATGTGTGTGTGTGCTGTATTTCCTTTCTGAAGAACGCTTTGGTTGAAAATTTATGTGAACATTCTTTTTGTAGTGCCCGCCTTGTGCTCGGCGTGTGAGTAGCAAGTCATTTGTTCCACAGAAGTTTGTAGTAAATAATCCACTGCAACCATCAGTAACAATGAAGTACGAAATTACAATACCAGAAGAAAAAAAAAAGACATTCATTACACCACATTAACGCTGTCTGTAGCACAAACAGGGGTTCACAAAGCTGCAACCAAAGGTTTTGATCACTCACCCATTGATATAAAATGCCTGACACACAGCAAAGTAAAATTTGAAACTAAACTGAAAACGTTTCTCTTTGAGAACACCTCCTATTCCGTGGAAGATTATCTATTCTGTAATGTGTAAATGGTGATAGGTATTAATTAATGACTAACATCTGTCTGCCTTTAAATAAAAAACGTAAAAATTAATGAATGATCACCATGGATGTATATTTAAAAACAAAGTGGTCTCAGTGTGTAATGACTCGTTCCATATCATTACATTTATCGTGTAGGTGATACACAGTACATGAAACTAGCTATTGGTATATCACAAAGCATGATATAAACTTCTATACTATGAAAATCTCAAAATGATATTAAAAAGTTAAATCAAGCAGGTGATAAAAGTAGACGTACATTCCAACTGTGCTACTTCTGGTTACTCCTGAGTAACTGGCGAGAAATATTCCGGGAAAAGAAGCAAATAGGTTATTGTTGTAAAGATAGTACTACATCTTACACAGGTTAGGCTACCATTACTAAAATGTCACATACGAGGGTAATCCCAAAAGTAAGGTCTCCTTTTTTTTATAAGTACATAGACCTGTTTATTTCTACAATGGCTTAAATCATTTTACAGCTTGAAAATTTAGCTATTTTTCGACATAATCACCATTTTTGTCGATGCATTTCTGTAGACGCTGTGGCAGTTTTTGTATGCCCATGTCATACCAGCTCGCCGCCATGCTGTTCAGTATGTTATGAACGAGCCTATTCTTTCACCTGGTCGTCGGAGCTGAATCGCTTTCGGGCCAAATGTTCTTTGAATCCTGCCTCGGGCATGGATGTGTGTGATGTCCTTAGGTTAGTTAGGTTTAAGTAGTTCTATATTCTAGGGGACTGATGACCTCAGATGTTAAGTCCCATAGTGCTCAGAGCCATTTGAACCATTTGAACACTGGTGTTGTTACGCCTTTGGAAGTACGTCCTACTTATGTATTAGATATATTATTACTAAGTTACGTTAAATGAAACTTTAAATATTCAAATGTATTAACAGCCATAAAAGTTTTTCTTAGTCACGCTCTAGCTACGTAGCTTTTATTTCAAAAATCGTGTACAGTCACAGTCCCTGCATCGTTGTGCTCTGATTGTCGCGCTGTTAATGCGCAGTATGAAAATGGCTGAGGCTGCTTTCTGATCCGTAGTGAAACACGCGCGTGGAACATGGTTAAAAGGTGCCGATAAATAGGCTGTTCTTAGTGTTTTTCATAAATTTACGGAGGTAATCAGCTCCGAAGTTTTCCCAACGTTGTATAAGCTTTGGTTAACATATAATGTCTCATTGCAAATGTAGCGCAGCGGTGGCGTTAAGGATAGAGGATTACATTGTTTTTCTCGTTCAATTTGAAATACCTACGTCTCGTATATATAAAGCTCATCATCATCTTTAAGAATATGCACATCTTCTTGTTTCTAATTACATATTGGACGCGAAATTCCTGTTTCCATTTCAATACAAATTCTATTATACAGGGTGTTACAAAAAGGTACGGCCAAACTTTCAGGAAACATTCCTCACACACAAAGAAAGAAAATATGTTATGTGGACATGTGTCCGGAAATGCTTACTTTCCCTGTTAGAGCTCATTTTATTACTTCTCTTCAAATCACATTAATCGTGGAATGGAAACGCACAGCAACAGAACGTACCAGCGTGACTTCAAACACTTTGCTACAGGAAGACCTCCGTTAGCGAGGATACATGCATCCACCCTCCGTCGCATGGAATCCCTGATGCGCTGATACAGCCCTGCAGAATGGCGTATTGTATCACAGCCGTCCACAATACGAGCACGAAGAGTCTCTACATTTGCTACCGGGGTTGCGTAGACAAGAGCTTTCAAATGCCCCCATAAACGAAAGTCAAGAGGGTTGAGGTCAGGAGAGCGTGGAAGCCATGGAATTGGTCCGCCTCTACCAATCCATCGGTCACCGAATCTGTTGTTGAGAAGCGTACGAACACTTCGACTGAAATGTGCGGGAGCTCCATCGAGCATGAACCACATGTTGTGTCGTACTTGTAAAGGCACATGTTCTAGCAGCACAGGTAGAGTATCCCGTATGAAATCGTGATAACGCGCTCCATTGAGCGTAGGTGGAAGAACATGGGGCCCAATCAAGACATCACCAACAATGCCTGCCAAAACGTTCACAGAAAATCTGTGCTGATGACGTGATTGCACAATTGAGTGCGGATTCTCGTCAGCCCACACATGTTGATTGTGAAAATTTACAATTTGATCATGTTGGAATGAAGTCTCATCCGTAAAGAGAACATTTGCACTGAAATGAGGATTGACACATTGTTGGATGAACCATTCGCATAAGTGTACCCGTGGAGGCCAATCAGCTGCTGATAGTGCCTGCACACGCTGTACATGGTACGGAAACAACTGGTTCTCCCGTAGCACTCTCCATACAGTGACGTGGTCAACATTACCTTGTACAGCAGCAACTTCTCTGACGCTGACATTAGGGTTGTCGTCAACTGCACGAAGAATTGCCTCGTCCATTGCAGGTGTCCTCGTCGTTCTAGGTCTTCCCCAGTCGCGAGTCATAGGCTGGAATGTTCCGTGTTCCCTAAGACGCCTATCAATTGCTTCTAATCTCTTGCTGTCGGGACACCTTCGTTCTGGAAATCTGTCTCGATACAAACGTACCGCGCCACGGCTATTGCCCCGTGCTAATCCATACATCAAATGGGCATCTGCCAACTCCGCATTTGTAAACATTGCACTGACTGCAAAACCACGTTCGTGATGAACACTAACCTGTTGATGCTACGTACTGATGTGCTTGATGCTAGTACTGTAGAGCAATGAGTCGCATGACAACACAAGCACAGAGGTCAACATTACCTTCCTTCAATTGGGCCAACTGGCGGTGAATCGAGGAAGTACAGTACATACTGACGAAACTAAAATGAGCTCTAACATGGAAATTAAACGTTTCCGGACACATGTCCACATAACATCTTTTCTTTATTTGTGTGTGAGGAATGTTTCCTGAAAATTTGGCCGTACCTTTTTGTAACACACTGTAGATGTTTTATGAAAGTCACTTCATTAACTTGTTTAAATTAAGAAAACATAACAATTTAATTTTTAAGGCAAAAATGAAAAATCAAATCCTCTTTATATGGACTATGTTCATCGTTTTATACCACAGAGCTAGATAAGTATCGTAGAAACATGAAAAACATTTTCACAGCATCGAGCACATCATAAAATGCTATATTTTTACATTTGCTACTGTACCATTATAATATGAACCCAACAGAACTGATAAGGAGCCAAGCTGCAGGATTTGGCCCGAGAAGTAACAAGACTGTTCAGCTGCCAGACATACTGGAACAAACGCACGCAGCTTTTTGACGCGTCACTGTCGAACGCTGGCGGGATATAGAACGGCTCGTCATGAAAGAAGAAGCGAAAATGCTGCGCTTGGTTGGCCTCGTGGATTCTGTTGTTGATAGGCTCGTTAAGAACGTAGCGGGTCACACTTCCAGAACTGAAATGTATTTCTCGGATTCGGATAAGGAAGCTAAGAGATTACCATACGACTGACTGGAAGTAATACCTTCAGTGGCTTCAATACTCAACTATACGGTGAAATCCTTCAATACTCTCTTACACTACGCACAGCTTACGCAGAAAAATTACCCTGTGGTTAAGTCAGGAGTTTTCATCGTTCTTGTTTTTAATTACAATAATACATTCGCTAAAAACGATAACGTGTTGTGGTTTTCGTCTAGTCGTCTAAGGAGCGTATTGTGGGATTTCAGTCTGCATAACAATTAAATGACATTCGTAGCCGCATTATTCCTCTGGTCTCTTTTTACGTGTGAACTGCAGCTGGCCACGTCACTGCAGGCTGGCTGTACCAGCTGACAGAGCCGGCCGGAGTGGCCGTGCGGTTCAAGGCGCTACAGTCTGGAACCGAGCGACCGCAACGGTCGCAGGTTCGAATCCTGCCTCGGGCATGTATGTGTGTGATGTCCTTAGGTTAGTTAGGTTTAAGCAGTTCTAAGTTCCAGGTGACTGATGATCTCAGAAGTTAAATCGCTTAGAGCTCAGAGCCATTTGAACCATTTGACCGGACAGAGCTGACCAAGTTAAACGCGCCGGTAAAGCTGCTGTCCCGTAATATCGAAAAATCGATGTTAGCGTAACGCACAGCACAAAAATCGTATCTTTATTATCGTACTTGACAGTACTCGAGACAGCTTGGCTGCAGTCCCACGTGAAACGGAAATCCAATGAGGTTCCAGCAAACGCGCAAGAATACGTAATGCAATGTTTACATCAGGTTTATTCTCATGATGAACGGATTATAGTGGCAATGTTGGCAACGTTACAAAACATAATACACACGTAGAAGTATGCAGAGAAACAGTAAGCATTGCTGTACGAAAAAGTGTGATGTGTAAAACATACAAAATGCGTACTTCTGCAAAGCAGCGGAATATTAGACTAGAGGTGTCAGTGTCTAATGAAGGAACAAACCAAAGATATACTAGCAGACGGCATTTCTTGATGTAGGCGGGAAACCGAGCAGAAATTACCGTAAGTAAGAACCAACAAATTGATAACGAACTGTTTTTCGATCTTAAAAACAAGTCATACGGTAAATACACTACTGGCCATTAAAATTGCTACACCACGAAGATGCTGTGCTACAGACGCGAAATTTAACCAACAAGAAGTAGATGCCGTGATATGCAAATGATTAGCTTTTCAGAGCATTCATACAAGGTTGGCGCCGGCGGCGACACCTACTACCTGCTGACATGAGGAAAGTTTCCAAGCGATTTCTGATACACAAACAGCAGTTGACCGGCGTTGCATGGTCAAACGTTGTGATGCCTCGTGTAAGGAAGAGAAATGCGTACCATCACGTTTCCGACTTTGATAAAGGTCGGATTGTAGCCTATCGCCATTGCGGTTTATCGTATCGCGACATTTCTGCTCGCGTTGGTCGAGATCCAATGACCGTTAGCAGAATATGGAATCGGTGGGTTCAGGAGGGTAGTACGGAACGCCGTGCTGGATCCCAACGGCCTCGTATCGCTAGCAGTCGAGATGACAGGCATCTTATCCGCATGGCTGTAACGGATCGTGCAGCCACGTCTCGATCCCTGAGTCAACAAATGGGGACGTTTTCAAGAAACAACCATCTGGACGAACAGTTCGACGACGTTTGCAGCAGCATGAAGTATCAGCTCGGAGACCGTGGCAGCGGTTACCCTTGACGCTGCAGCACAGTCAGGAGCGCCTGCGATGGTGTACTCAACGACGAACCTGGGTGCACGGATAGCAAAACGTCATTTTTCGGATGAATCCAGGTTCTGTTTACAGCATCGTGATGGTCGCATCAGTGTTTGGCGACATCGCGGTGAACGCACATTGGAAGAGTGTATTCGTCATCGCCATACTGGTGTATCACCCGACGTGATGGTATGGGGTGCTATTGGTTACACTTCTCGGTCACCTCTTGTCCGCATTGACGGCACTTTGAACAGTGGACGTTACATTTCAGATGTGTTACGACCCGTGGCTCTACCCTTCATTCGATACCTGCGAAACCCTACATTTCAGCAGGATAATGCACGACCGCGTGTAGCAGGTCCTGTACTGCCCTTTCTGGATACAGAAAATGATCGACTGCCGCCCTGGCCAGCACATTCTCCAGATCTCTCACCAATTGAAAACGTCTGGTCAATGGTGGCCGAGCAATTGGCTCGTCACAATACACCAGTCACTACTCTTGATGAACTGTGGTATCGTGTTGAAGATGCATGGGCAGCTGTAGCTGTACACGCCATCCAAGCTCTGTTTGACTCAATGCCCAGTCGTATCAAGGCCGTTATTACGGCCAGAGGTGGTTGTTCTGGGTACTGATTTCTCAGGATTTATGCTCCCAAATGCGTGAAAATGTAATCACATGTCAGTTCTAGTATATTTGTCCAATGGATACCCGTTTATCATCTGCATTTCTTCTTGGTGTTGCAATTTTAATGGCCAGTAGTGTATCTTTAATTAGAGACTACTGCTGATGCTTTACGTCAGTAAACTGACCCGCGCCTGGTGAGGGAAACGCGCACTTTATTGTAGTTGTAACGACGGAACAAAAATACCCACTGGAATCAGTCATAAATAATGTGGAATACTGAAAATCGATTTTTTTGCTGCCGCTGGGTTCCGTTAGTTGCGCAACATGGAAGTGGATGAGACCGGTTAGGTGTTTAGCGATATACGTAGTGGCAGCAGCCAGAGCTGTGTGAGTGTGCAGTGGTGGGAGCGGCGGCGACGTCTCTGAGGCGCGCGCCGCGTCCGGAACCCACACAGCGCTCTGACGTCTGCTCTCAATGGCCTTAATGGGCCGCGGCGCGTGCAAAGACGTCGCTCGTTCTGCTGACGAGCCGCTGATGGCCGCTTCCCGCGTCGCCGCCGCCGATGCAGATTCCACACGAGCTTCTGCTGACGCGAGCTCGCCACCGCCGCAGCTAGTGTGGCCGGATCGAATTCCCACAAAGTCGGAACCTAGGGACTTGTGATCTATCAAATCATGTACACAAGAACCTAAAACTCGGGACACAAAAAAAAGGAAAGAAGAGACTTCAAACGTCCCCTTAGAAAAATTATACATGACTGTGCTTAAACTGACACACAATATTTTTTTAAGCGCAACGCAATCTGACTTTCAACAATCCCTACAAAACAATGGCCCTGACTAGCATTAACCTATACCTTTCACAATTCACTTACCTCACAAAAATCTTCGTTACTAGAACTACTGCAATACAGCGAGCGCCACTACTGCCAGCTAAATAAAAGATTCAAACTACTGAAGGCACTAACTACTGATAGGCATAGTTAGCAAATGAAAGATTTTGATAGAGAACAAACAATGTATTTACCTTAATAGTGTTGAAAAGTCATAATATACATAGCAGTTCATGACATCCAGTCTTACAAATTTCAAAACTCCGCCATTTCTCTCCCCACATCCACCACTGCTGGCGGCTCACCTCCAACTGCGCAACGCTACGCGCTGTTAACATCCAGCTGCCGCTGCCCAACACTACAATGGCAGACAACAATGCAAACTAGCCACAGACTGCACACAGCACAGCCAGTGATTTTCATACAGAGCGCTACGTGGCGTTACCAATAAGAAAACCTAAACATCCTACTTATAGACTGAACGGTGAATTTACTTTCAAAATCTTTTCTTGAAGAATTTACTTTATTTACTAGCGATTCATCAAGAACATTAACATATTTAATCACACTAGGTGAGCGTGGATTTAGTTGCCAGGAAGTAACTGATGAAAATGAAATTACCTTTAACAAATGGGAATTTTATTCATAAAAGCCTTTTCAAAAACAGATTTAAAATTGATAAGCAGAAAAGCACCCTCGAAATATCAAGTTACAATTTTATTTAGAGGCAGAAAGAACAATATTAACAGTACTAGCCTTCGGGCTGAGAAGCTTGCCTGCTCCCTCTCAACACGGCCGTAGTCACGACCGCTCACAGCAATCTCTGAAAGACTGCACTGGTGCAAATCTGCAACACACGAGATTACTTTAAACTAAAAATTTTAACAACTTACACGAACACATTAACTATGCACCCCGTAAGAGGGATGGAAATGGTACAAACACTCACACTAAGAAATTATTTGCCACCGAAAGTGCAATTTGCTTTTAAAAGGACTCTTACGGTGGAAGGGTGGCAACTTTATAAAAATGACTATTTAAATAAAACCCATGAAATTCAGACTTACATAAAATGTGCAACATGCTCTACATTACACATATACAGCCTCACAAGATGATAGGCAAGACAAAAACATATTTCAGGAATGCGGCCCTTACACCTTAATTCTATAAATTCGTTAACACCGAATCCGACAAAAATGACAGAGGCAGCTATTAACGTATGGCAGGTTGACAGGGGGCTTACTGAACAACCCGAACCGCAGATTGCTCTAACCCTCCCCAACTCCACAAGGGAAAAACGGACCACCCAATTCACAAATAACCACCTTCCCGCGGGTGGGCAAACGGAGAAGAATGGTGGGACGACCCCAAAACAAATCGGCTGGTGACCTCACCAAGAAAACAAGTAGAATTTAACAAGTATATGAGGACCACGGTTCAATCCCGCGTCCGGCCATCCTGATTTAGGTTTTCCGTGATTTCCCTAAATCGCTTCAGGCAAATGCCGGGATGGTTCCTTTGAGAGGGCACGGCCGACTTCCTTCCCCAACCTTCCCTGACCCGATGAGGCCGATGACCTCGGAGTTTGGTCTCCTCCCCCTAAATCAACCAACCAACAAGTATATGAAACAACATACCTCCAGTCACTTAACTTCTAATAAACTGCGATTTCTGGCGAAGACCTGGCGCAGCACCCCCAACGCTCTCCCGAACCGTCCGCTGCCAGCCGCTTCAACGGACGCAGGAAGGCACGCCGATCTCCCGTCGCCGATCTCCCGTCGCAGCTCGCCCCGGCCAGCCCGATGTCGTGGTTTCACTGCTGTTGCTCTCGTGTCGACCGCGAAGCCACTACCCCTTTCTATACGCCGCGGCCCACTGGACTCACGTGGCGACCTCACATGCGCCGACGCTCAAGGCGGACAAATCTCGTGTCTCAGTGCGCGACCGACCAACCGACCGATCCAACCGCCAACCGCCAATGACCGTTGCCCGAGCAACTCGAGCAGACTGGCGGCCTAACGCGCAGACTCAGATCCAGGAACTCAGCCCCGACTGGGCGACCACTAGCTGAGTTCTGTTACTGGCGGAGTGGCAAGACTCTCATTTTCTGGCTTAAAGTTTGATTCAAACGACAGACATACTCGCACTCCTACGACAGACAGACACTAACTGCCGCACAAATGCGAACGAGAGACAGACCAGCAACTGGTGACGCGAGACTGACCTAGCCACACTCCTACTGACCAACTGCCGAGATGATAGCACCCCTTAAATGCACGTGAACAGGGAACCTTTTCGCTTTCCCACCAGACACCAAAGCTGCGATTGCCACAGCGGCGCCACCGCCAGAAACGGAGGGCGACTGCTTCACACAACGCGCTGCTGCGCGCTCTTCAAACAGCAATTTTTTTTTACCACGGCTCAGAGACATAAATTTTGAGTCATTAGGTAAGTACAATGAAGAGCCAAATAAACTGGTACTCCTGCCTAATATCGTCTACAGCCATGGCGAGGGCTCAGAAATGCCGTAACACGACATGACATGGACTCGACTGTTGTCTTAAGTAGTGCTGGAGGGAACTGACACATTGAATCCTGTAGGGCTGTCCTCAAATCCATAAGAGTACGAGGTGGTGGGGATCTCTTCTGAACAGCACGTTGCAAGACATTCCAGATAAGCTCAATAATGTTCATGTCTGGGGAGTTTGGTGGCCAGCGGAAGTGTTTAAACTCAGAAGAGTGTTCCTGAAGCCACTCTGTAGCAATTCTGGAATGGCTGCTGGAATGGCCTCAGTCCGTCGGAACGCACATTGGACATGAATGGATGTTGGTGATCAGGTAAGATGCTTACGTACGTGTCACTTGTCAGAGTCGTATCTAGACCTATCAGGGGTCCCATATCAGTCCAACTGCACACGCCCCACGCCATTACAGAGCCTCCACCAGCTTCAACAATCCCCTGCTGACATCCAGGGTCCATGGATTCATGAGGTTGTCTCCACACCCGAACACGTTCATCCGCTCGATACAATTTGAAACGAGAATCATCCGATCAGGCAACATGTTTCCAATCATCAACAATCCAACGGCGGTGTTGACGAAGCGTAAATCGTTGTGTCGTGCAGTCATCAAGGGTACACGAACCTGCCGAAAGCCCATATCGAAGATGCTCCATTGAATCATTCGCACGCTGCCACTTGTTGATGGCCCAGCATTGAAATTTGCAGCAATTTGTGGAACGGTTGCCCTTGTGTCACGTTGAATGTTCCCTTCAGTCGTCGTTGGTCCCGTTCTTTCAGGATGTTTTTCCGGCCTCTGCGCTGTCGGAGGTTTGATTCTTTACGCCATTCATGATATTCAGCGTATACTCGTGAAATGGTCACACGGGAAAATCTCCACTTCATCGCTACCTCATAGAGACTGTGTCCCATCGCTCGTACGCCGACTTTAACACCACGTTCAAACTGAGTTAAATCTTTATAACCTGTCATTGTAACAGTAGTAACCGATCTAACAACTGTCACAGACATTTGTTTTTTTGTATAGGCCTTGCCGACCGCAACGCTGTATTCTGCCAGTTTACATATCCCTGTACTTGAATACACATGCCTATACCAGGCTCTTTGAGGTGAAAATTACCGAACTATCAGTTTAACAAGTCACGGCTGCAAAATACTAACACGAATTCTTTACAGGCGAATGGAAAAACTGATAGAAGCCGACCTCGGGGAAGATCAGTTCGGATTCCGTAGAAATGTTGGAACACGCGAGGCAATACTCACTCTACGACTTATCTTAGATTAAGGAAAGACAAACCTACGTTTCTAGCATTTGTAGGTTTAGAGAAAGCTTTTGACAATATCGACTGGAATATTCTCTTTCAAATTCTGAGGATGGCAGGGGTCAAATACAGGGAGCGACAGGCTATTTACAATTTGTGCAGAAACTAGATGGCAGTTATAAGAGTCGAGGGGCACGAAAGGGAAGCAGTGGTTGCGGAGGGAGTAAGAAAGGGTTGTAGCCTATCCCTGATGTTATTCAATCTGTATATTGAGCAAGCAGTAAAGAAAACGAAAGAAAAATTCCGGATAGGAATTAAAATCCATGGAGAAGAAATAAAAACTTTGAGGTTTGCCGACGACATTGTAATTCTGTCAGAGACAGCAGAGAACCTGGAAGAGCAGTTGAATGGAATGGACAGTGTCTTGAAAGTAGGATATAAGATGAACATCAACAAAAATAAAACGAGGATAATGGAATGTAGTCGAATTAATGCTGAGTGAATTAGATTAGGAAATGAGACAAAGTAGTAGATGAGGTTTGCTATTTGGGGAGCAAAATAACTGATGATGGTCGAAGTAGAGAGGATTTAAAATGTAGACTGGCAATGGCAAGGAAAGCGTTTCTGAAGAAGAGAAATTTGTTAACATCGAGTATAGATTTAAGTGTCAGGAAGTCATTTCTGAAAGTATTGGTATGGAGTGTAGCCATGTATGGAAGTGAAACATGGACGGTAAATAGTTTGGACAAGAAGAGAATAGAATCTTTCGAAATGTGGTGCTACAGAAGAATGCTTAAGATTAGATGGGTAGGCCACATAACTAATGAGGAGGTATTGAATAGGATTGGAGAGAAGAGGAGTTTGTGGCACAACTTGACTAGAAGAGGGGATCGGTTGGTAGTACATGTTCTGAGGCATCAAGGGATCACCAATTTAGTATTGGAGGTCAGCGTGGAGGGTAAAAATCGTAGAGCAAGAGATGAATGTACTAAGCAGATTCAGAAGGATATAGGTTACTGTAGGTACTTCGAGATGAAGTTTGCACAGGATAGGGTAGCATGGAGAGCTGCATCAAACCAGTCTCCAGAGTGAAGACCTCAACAACAACAACAACAACAACATGTAGGGCAGGAGTTCCCAAACTTTTCCTCTGACTGAACACTTTAAAAATCCTGGCACTTTTATGGAACACTTTGCTTATTTTGCAGGTTAATATTCTAAAAAATGAGAAGAACCTGTTTTATTCAGTGATTTATGCCATTTTAACTAGTAACTAATAATATAGGAACCATAATAAAATTTTAAAAAATATTTGGTAGTGTCAAAGTGCTCAAAAAACTGCCATGTTTTAATAGTTTTTCGTGGAGCGCTTATTCAATTCTCACGGAACACCAGTGCTCCGCGGAACACAACACAGTCTGGGGAACCCTGATATAGGGTGTCCATTCTAAGGCTCATCAGGCGCATTTTCACCGGTGTTTCGGCAGATATTTCCAATTTCGTTTTTGCAATGTGTAGACGGTGGCAGCCCAAACAAATACTGCTCATCACATCTTTCAAACGACGCCCATTGTCGATGGAATAAAACACGAAGAATAGCCAGTACTCTAGCAATGACAGCACCGCCATGGCCCACACTGACTGCTACCGCAATGCAGCAGCGCTTCTCAGTCGCTGCTAGAGTACTCGTTATTCTTCGTGTTTTACTGTCCCTGTCAATACGTATCGACTAATGAACCTGGCCATGCGTCATATTTGCTTAATACGAGGATCATTCAATAATTAAAGAGACAAATTGGTCTGGAGAAAAAAGTGATTATTTTAACAAAACAATACTTTTTCTAGTTTTCAACATAATGCCCATGAACGCTTATGCATTTGTTCCAACGTGTACAAGCTTTTTTATTCTGGTTGCAAAGAACTCTTTATCTCGTCCTCAGTGTCCTGGAACCTCTTCCCACGTAATGCCTCCTTCAGTGCACCAAACAAATGGAAATCACTAGGTGCTAAATTAGGACTGTAAGGGGGATGAGGCAGTACTTCCCAGCCCACTTTGTCGATGGTTTTACGAGTTAGTTGAGCAATATGAGGATGTGCATTGTCTTGCTGGAGAATCACACCTCTCCTCTGAGATCCACGACGTCTCTCTCTCATGGCTGGCTTTATCTTGTTTAAAAGCGAATCCGATTAGTATTGGCTGTTCATTGTACGCTGCTCTTCGAGATAATCACAAAAAAAATTGGACTTTCAGCATCCCAAAACACCGTCAACATGACCTTTCCTGCTGATGCTTGCGTTTTGAATTTTTTCTTGACAGGTGAGTTGGTGTGCTTCCACTCCATGCTTTGTCTTTTTGATTCTGGCTCATAATAGAGAACCCAAGTCTCTCAAAAGCAAAAATTTTGTTGAGGAAGTGCTCACCTTGTCTTTCATAACGTTCCTTTAGCTTTGTGCGCACTCTCAACCTTGTTTCCTTGTGTAGCCGCGTCAAGTCCTTTGGGACCCATCTTGCACATGTTTTGTGCTACTTCAGCTTGTTACGGATAATGTTATGAACTGTACCAGTGCTAACTTGAACCTTATCAACTATCATTTCCACAGTCACGAGACGGTCTGCACGACTTTCAAGTGAGAGAGCTGAAATTGTAACTGGTCTGCCAGAACGGTGTTCGTCAGTCACTGAGTCGCGACCATTTTTGAACTGCTCTACCCACTTGTAAGAATTTCCACCATTCATACAGCCTTCACCATAAACTTTAGGCATTCTACAGTATATATTCATTGGTTTCTCGTCTTCAGCAAGTTAAAAACGAATAACTGAACGTTGTTCAACTAATGTGGACGTTTCAAGCGGACTCGCCATCTTGAAATATAGTTTTGAGGTTATAAGCAAAACAATGTTCATACATCAGCTGATCAGGGCTCACCCAGTGATGTCAATTTAAACCCATAAAAGTACCAAACTTGCCCTACAAACAGTTTTTTTTCCACACCAATTTGTCTCTTTAATTATTGAATGACCTTCGCATATATGAGAATTGGGTGTAAATCCTAATTTCCCCCTCCTCCCCCTCTTTCTGTCCACCACCTCCTCCCCCTCTCTCTGTCCTACTCCTCCTCTTCCCTACCTTTCTCCACCTCTTCCTCCCCCTCCATATCAACCCCAACCGCTTCTCTCCGCCTGTGACTGACCTTTAGGGTTTTTTTTATTGGTATTGCCAACGACAGATTGGTTGGGAACTGCAGACGTTTAAAATGAATGGGTGAATCGGTTGGTATCATTGGTACATAGGGTATGAGAGAATCCTCTCCTGTCGCTAGTCTGTGAGGATAATAGCTTCAATGACAGTATTTCCCATAGCTTTAATCTGGGAATGGGTAGGAGTACATTCGAACGATTAAGACTCGTAGTAGTATTTTAATAATAAGCCGATAAGCCATAAATAAAACTTTCCTCTTTTCTATTAAAATCGACTGCGAGGAAGAAAACAAAACAGCACTTAGCTGTGTATACAAGTTTTGGTTAAAATTACGTATAATCAGAAACAATATATATGGGACACACAGCTTGCCTAACGATTTAAGTGCCGGACTATCGCAATTAAAACCGACTGCGAGAAAGAAAACAAAAACACACATTTTCACAGCAGAGCATTTTTACTCTCGCAATTTGTTTTAACTGGAAACCTATACATTATTGTTTAAAAAAATACAGTCTATGTCCGTCTGAATGTTTATTAGAGTAACGTGTAAAATTTGAAGTAAGTCGGCGAAGAACGTTTCGTAATTTTTGGTTAAATCTTTTCCCTAAATTTTGGGGACAGACATACGCTATATATTTCGCAAAGTTTTGAACATGGCTGCTTGGTTCAGTGACCGTTTATAAACTAAAATTGAAACAAATGAGCCCTCGGGCACAATTTTTTAGTCTTATTAACCAGGTTTCAACACTTCAAAGAGTGCCTTCATCAGAATTTAGACATATCAAGTGGTCTATAACATAATTACAAATTTATGGGAAGAAAAATTTTTTGTATAAGAAAGTGTAAGTACTTACTAACAATACCAGACAGTATTTACATGTCACGTATAAAATAAATAACAGGCCTGAAGGGCTTCAGTCACAAAATATTTAAAAGGAATGTGTGAAGGCGAGCGTCTAAGGGCTGCTCATACCTGTCTGTACAGCCGCGGGTTGCAGCGGTCTGAGGCTCCCGCGTTAACATGTGCGGCAGGTGAACATGACATTGCAGCGAGAGCGCCACTTAGTAGCCGCAGGTACAACTTGGCTACTTAAGATTCAAATGTAGACAGGCTAAAATTATAATGAATATTGTTCGGTACGTAATTTAAAAGGCAATATTTTGTTTAACAGTGAAAGATAAAGTAACATTTTGTCTACGTCAGATCTTAGAAGTACAGTTTGAAGCATAAAAACGTCATTATAGAAAATACAGAAAGGGCTTAATGACACAGCTTGTAGAAAACAATATAACATGAAATACAGCCAATAAACCTTTTAATAAACGAAAAATTATGAGATGACGTACATGGAAGAAGAAAAAAAAAACATTTCGGTGAACTGCACGAGGAGACCCGAAATTAAATGCTTTAAACCGTTGAAGAAATTTTTGTTACGCAACTGCAGCTGCTCATTGAGAATGAGACTGTAATTTCGAGAAATATGTTTAAAAATCTCTAATTCTTCAATAATATCTAGTCTACGGGCTTTCTTCTCGGTGTGCAAGATGTTGATATCGGAAATAGCTCTCGGCACGTGACCTGTAATCAGAAGATGGTTATGCAATATATTTCTTATGCATACAGCATATGTCTGTCCCCAACTGTTTATTAGGACTGTTTATAAGCTTATTGTGTAGAAACTTAAGGTAAATCGGTCAAGAACTTTGCGAGATTATTGCTAATAAATTTTCCCCTGTGTACTTATGTCTGTCCAAACGTTCATTAGAGCATCATTTAAATATTTGAAGTAAGTCAGTCAAGAACGTTTCGAAATTTTTGACAATGTTTGCTAACAATGGTTCTCCTTTAAATAGTATAGGTATACTTATATACCATATATATTTAAAAATATAGTTTACGCCTGTCCAAACGTTTGCTGGAGTATCACGAAAAAATTTGAAGTAAATCGGTCAAGAACTTTCTAGTGTTTTGCTAACTACGTTTCACCCTGTCATATACACCACATATATTTAAAAATGTATGCCATGTCCGTCAGAACTTTGAATAACTATGTCAATAACTTTTGGAGATATGTATCTGGTAACAACGTTAAACAACGACTTATCTTGGTACAGTATTACAGATATACGGTAAATACTAAAACATAGGTAGCATATGTCTGTCCGAACATTTATTTCAGGATCGCGTTAAAACTTGAAGTAAGTTGGCCAAGAACTTTTCGAGATTTTTTGCAACAACTTTAAACAACGACTTTCTTTATACAGCAGTATACAGAAACAAGTATCGCAGTAGACTAATCTGGCACCGTTCTGCTTTCAAAGTGATTTTTCTTCATTTGATGATGCAGAAAATAAATCATAATATACATTAAATGTGTTCTATCGCGGAAACCATTCGGAATAGGGCATATGTGGAAAAGAAGTTTTTTGCTTCAACTGATCGTTTCTGTCATATCTCTGAATATTAATCATTCCCCTTAGGACACCCTTTATATACACCACATTAGCCCAAAATAGTATACTTGAGACACATTAAGAGTTCCAACATTCATGGCATTTATCGTTCTGCCATGTAACAGAGCAAGAAATTCATTGTTGCATGCATCTTTCCACATGTGCAGTATAAAGAAAGATTGCAAATTTTTGCAAAAAAACGATTGGATTTTTCATTAGATTCCTGACATGTTTGACTCATATTGTCGTTTACAGAAAAGCTCTGTATCCTATGACTACAATATTGACGAAATCAACGAATCACAATATGAATCAGCGAACTCTTACTGATACTTGGGTGTAACAATCCCTGAAGTTCACAGTTTTTCGTTGCTGAACGTTTAAGGCAAGCTGCCAATCCTTACACTATTTCGTAATCTTAGCAGGATCTGACTGAATATTTGAACAGAGTTTTTTTAAGAAATTTCTTCTTTGTGGATAACTGAAACATCTGCAGGAAGTCTGGGGTTACCTACTGTTTATATTTTCAGGCACGTCATTAATATATTAGGGAAACCGGAAAGTAATGTCGTTTCCGCGCATGACGATATTAGTTTGTTATTTATTATCTCATTGTGTACATAGTGTTGCCAAAGACATTTTAAGGTTATAGCGACTTTTTTAATCATAAATAATTAAATATTAAATTTTTTTGCTATTTATGGTAAAATGGCCAGTCAAATATCAGAAGAGGTACATATCCGTCACCGTATGCTTTTTGCATTTCGCAGTTGCTACCAAAAACGTTTGTGATGTTTATTCAAGTGCATTAGACATTCAGTAATGCCAAAGATGGTTTTCCATATTCGTAACCGGTAATTTTTATCTGTACGATTTTGATCGCATCAGGAAGACCAATTTTAGACAATGACATGTTGAGGAAGTGGAAGTAAATATGTGTCACGCACCCAAGGAACTGTCAAACAATACTAAACAACCTTGGTCGACCATCTAAGGACATTTTCAGCTAATTGGTAAAGACAAATAAGACTAAAAAATCCAGTATATGCAAGTTATTGCTTCAGCGGGACAATGAAGAAACGTTTTTTGATCGCTTGATAAACGGAGCTGAAAAATGTGTCCTCTGAAAAACACAAAATGCAGTGACTCACGGTACGAATCGCCTTGATGTACAGGTTTACACCACAATAAGGTGATTTTATGTGTTCGGCGGAGTATTCTCAGGGTCATTCATGTTGAAATGCTGAAACCTGGACAGACTTCGAATGCAAGCCTTTACTGTGACAACTTTATAGTGTAAATCAGTGTTTAATTGAATAGTGCCCAGTGATTGTCATCAGAAACGGCGTTTTCTACAACACTATAAAGCAAGGCCGCACTGTGCAAGACGAACCCTGGAAACAAATCAGTGAACTGGGGGGGGGGGGGGGGGGGGGGAAGGGGGGGAGGTTTGGCCTCAACCACCACACTCGTCCGATATTGCACCATCGGATTTCCGTTTTTCTGATCGCTACAATCATTTTTAAGTGTCGAAAAATGTGAAAATTTGGATACTGTCCAAAATTCCATGACCCGATATTTTGCTCAAAAAACCAATTGACTTTTATCGATTCGGCGATGAAAATTTGCATACTATATGGCAAAAGTTGTTCATATAGAGGGTGATTACATCACTCATTAGAAACAAAAACGTATTTACAGTTTATCTGTCTGAATTTAAAGCAAAAAATATATATTAGTTTCCGGTTCCCCAATAATAAACAGCAAGCGTCCCAACACCCTTCCCTGGGGTATGCCTAAAGTTACTTCTACTTCTGTCTGTGACACTCCACCAAGCAAACACATGTTGCGTCCTCCCTACTAATGAAGCCTCAGATTTGTTTTGATACCCCATACTATCGTATTTTCATTAATAAGCTTTTCTGCCTTTTGGAAGTCATGAAATACTGCATCTACGTGGCTGCCATGATGCTTGAATTTCAGGATGACATGTAGGGAAATCGCACGTTGGGTTCCAAGTGGCAGATGGTTTCGGAATCCATGCTGGTTGGCGCGGAGGATGTCGTAATTACGTCTTTACATCTGAGCTCAGAATACGTTCTAAGATTCTACAACAGCCGACTGCGAAAGTTATTGGACGTTAATTTCGTGGATAATGTTTGTTATTCTTCATGAAGGCGGATGAGATCTGTGTTTTCTCCCAACTAATAGACTTTTTTAAAATTTATTGAGGGATAATTAAAAGAGAGACTTGCTCATCACAAAATTTCGTATAGAATCTCACAAGAATTCAGTTGGGCTCTGTCTGGCACTTTCTTCAATTTTGACAGTTTGAGTTGTTTCTCATTGCCACTAACACTAATATATATGTCACCCATCTTCGCAGTGATGCGAATTTAAACTAAAGCAGCGCTCCTGAATTTTCAGTTGTAAAGAAACATTCGAAAACAGTGGTTAGCATGTCTACTTTTTGTTTGCTGCCTTCAATTTCAGTTCCAATGTCATCCTTAATTACAAGCAGATCAGAGCAGAGATAATTATTAGTTGTTTACATTTCCTATAGATGATTTCAACTTTTTTTTTTATATAGAAATGATGTGGAACGTGTCGATTCACAGGATATATGTACACAGTTACTTTTAACGTTAATGAACGTATTATTTTTCAGGGCTACTCATGAAATTACACTTTAGAACTAGTTTTTTTTTTTTTTGCAAACTACCAATTTTGAAATAAAAATCAATCTATGTAACAGAAGAAGTTGTCCAAAAGAGATGATTTTATCTTAGATTTTAAACTTGCATTCTTACGTGTCAGACGTTTTTTGTTATTAGAAAAATGAAAATTACTTATTGATGTATATTACACACATTTTTGAGCCATTGAGAGGTTTAATAACCGAAACAACGGTTAATTTATTTCTTCTAGCGTTGTAGGTATCGGCGTCAGTGTTGTTCTCAAAATGTGATGGAATGTTTATGACGAATTTCATTAGCACGCGCACGCACGCACACCACACAATATATATATATATATATATATATATATATATATATATATATATATATATATATATATATATATATATAATTATTATTTTTACTGCTTGCTCTAAGTCTTTCTTCCTAAGCGATGACTTACCACAGGATGTCCATCAGACAGGACTGACCGGAAAGCTGTGAAATCTCTCAGGAGGTTGATTTGTTTGTTTCATCTACATCTACATATATACTCCGCAAGCCACCAAATAGTGTGTGGCGGAGGGCACTTTACGTGCCACTGACATTGCCTTCCTTTCCTGTTCCAGTAGCGTATGGTTCGCGAGAAGAACGGCTGCCGGAAAGCCTCCGCGCCCTAGAATCTCTCTAATTTTACATTCCTGATCTCCTCGGGAGGTATAAGTAGGGGGAAGCAATATATTCGATACCTCATCCAGAAACGCACCCTCTCGAAACCTTGACAGCAAGCTACACCGCGATGCAGAGCGCCTCTCTTGCAGAGTCTGCCACTTGAGTTTGCTAAACATCTCCGTAACGCCATTACGCTTACCAAATAACCCTGTGAAGAAACGCGCCGCTCTTCTTTGGATCTCTATCTCCTCTGTCAACCCGACCTGGTAAGGATCCCATACTGATGAGCAATACTCAAGTATACGTCGAACGAGTGTTTTGTAAGCCACCTCCTTTGTTGATGGACTACATTTTCTAAGGAATCTCCCAATGAATCTCAACCTGGCACCCGCTTTACCAACAATTAATTTTATATAATCATTCCACTTCAAATCGTTCCGTACGCATACTCCAAGATATTTTACAGAAGTAACTGCTACCAGTGTTTGTTCCGCTTTCATATAATCATACAATAAATGATTCTTCTTTTTATGCATTCGCAATACATTACATTTGTTTACGTTAAGGGTCAGTTGCCACTCCCTGCACCAAGTGCCTATCCGCTGCAGATCTTCCAAGATTAGCAGTTATGTAAGAGCAAAAGAACCTGAACTTAATCGTTCGAGCACCTCAGTAATACACTGCTTCCAGTTCAAGTACTCTGCAATGTGTACACCCAAAACTTTGCATCATTCTACTCTGTTTACTGACTCCTCCTCCTGTGCTATTTAATTGCTGGTATTACTATATTTGTTGTGCAGAACTGAATAAAGAGTGTTTTGCCAAAATTTAGTCAGAGTTCATTTTCAGAGAACCAGTTGCTAATGTTTTGGAAAACATGATTAACAATGTCTTGTAATGCTCTCTCTCTCTTTCTCTCTCTAATGGGATTTAGTTTAACGCTAGAATCGTCTGCAAAAGTAGGTACACATATTGTTTGACGTATAAGGAATAGGAGTGGACCTAAAATTTAACCCTGTGGGATTCGCTTCGTAGTTTCTCCCCAAGGTTGTTTGAATTATTCAGCTACATTTTTGCGTTCTGTTTGTTAAGTACGATGGAAACCAGTTGTTTGTAGAAGCATCAGTTGCACAAAACTTGCGTTTTTCTACTAGCAACACGATCTGCGCAATCTAACGACTTGGAAAGATCACCAAGATATTCGAATAGTAATGAGAGGTGGTCAGCCTATTCAGTCTGTGGTGACCCCTAGTAGCGACAGTAGAGGATGGTGCGCAGTTTGCTGCGAATGCGCGGACGAAGTCGCGTGACTGGGGTCTGTAACGAGGAAAGAATGCGGCAGCCATTATGTTGTTGACGCGCCAGGGGAAAACGTGCCGTCTGCTGGGGACGAGAGGTGATTTGTGCTGCGGTGGAAGGCGCGCGCGGCTGCACTCCGCTCCTTATGTAAGGCGCCACAGCGGGCGGGGAGCGACGAATCGCGTGATGAATGTCTGTCGAGACTTCGCAACTCAGCAGCACGTCTTCTGCTAGTTCTGGTAGCCATCACTCCCAAGTCTGGTCTGACGTAGCCCTTAACGCCAGTCTATCTTGCTGAAGTCTTTCCATTTCTATGTTAATTTCTGTAATCTACATCCACATGAACCTGTCTACTGCTGCTACGGACAACGACAGACTTTGAAGACAAAGATGTCAGAAAGTTGATTAGGTTTTCCTTTGAAACTTCCTGGCAAATTAAAACTGTGTGCCGGACCGAGACTCGAACTCGGGACCTTTGCCTTTCGCGGGCAAGTGTTTTTAGGAGTGCTAGTTCTGCAAGGTTCGCAGGTGAGCTTCTGTAAAGACTGGAAGGTAGGAGACGAGGTACTGGCAGAAGTACAGCTGTGAGGACGGGGTATGAGTCGTGCTTGGGTAGCTCAGTTGGTAGAGCACTTGCCCGCGGAAGGCAAAGGTCCCGAGTTCGAGTCTCGGTCCGGCAAACAGTTTTAATCTGCCAGGAAGTTCACTCACTGATAACTTATCATATTTTGAATTATTTCTCCGTTGAGGAAGAAAGTGTTCTACAAAACATTCTCGGACTGCTTACCGCGCCAGTTCAGGGGAAGCCACTAGCTTTTGACGATTACCTCCGTCGACTTCGTCAGGAACAACTGACTGTAAAAACTGCTACTGTGGTGATTGATCGGTAGTTACGTAATGATGTCGCGGACGATGTCGACGTCTTCGCTGACGACGACATCGCCCCCGTAGTAGCGTAAAAATTGCGACGGATATCTCTGCCTCTTCTCTGCATCGATACGTCGCTTCCGTTCACCGCTACACAAGTAACGGGTAAGACGAACTCTAGATTGCGGTTTATTGGTAGAATCCTGAAGCGATGCAGTCCTTCAACAAAGGAAATAGCTTACAATACGTTAGTTCGTCCGGTCTTCGAGTATTGTTCCTCTGTATGGGACCCTTACCAGTTGGGTCTCATTCAAGAGATTGAGAAGGTCGAAGGAAGAGCGGCAAGATTCGTAACTGGTACATTTAGCCATCGCGAGAGCGTTACAAATCTCATAGAAAGTTTGAAGTGGGACACACTTGCAGATAGATGACGCGCTAAACAGAAGGGGCTGCTCACTAAATTCTGAAATCCAATTTTCGCCGAGGATGTAGAGCATATATTATTACCACCAACTTTCAAATCGCGTAATCATCATCATTCAAAGAGCTCGTACTGAGGCGTTCAGACAGGCGTTTTTCCCTTGCACGATCCGCGAGTGGAACAGGGAGGGGGGAATATGACTTTGGCGTGAATTGTGCCCTCCGCCACACACCGCCTGGTGGCTAGCGGAGTATATATGTAGATGTAGATAAGACTACAAAGTCCGCCAGAAAAATGTATACACACCTTTAAAAAAAAAAAGGAACGAAAAGTGTTTATTTTACATTTCAAAAAATGGTTCAGATGGCTCTTAGCACTATGGGGCTTAACATCTGAGATCATCAGTCCCCTAGACTTAGAACTACTTAAACCTAACCAACCTAAGGACGTCACACACATCCATACCCGAGGCAGGATTCGAACCTGCGACGGTAGCGGTCGCGCGGTTCCGGACTGAAGCGCCTAGAACCGCTCGTCCGCAACGGCCGACTATTTTACATTTAATAATTGATCACACATGTTGTATAACCTTCAGTTCAGCACATGGTTACTTTAAACGTTCAAAATGTTCACCGTTGGCGGCTATGCACAGAACAGAACGACGAGCGGTCGCCGCAATTACGTCAGTCAGTGATACAGAGGAAATCGCTGCACATGTCGCTGTAATCTCCTGGCGAAGTTCCTCCAGCGTGCGTGGCTTACGTCGATAGGCGTTATCTTTCACAGTAGTCCACAAGTAAAAGTCCATAGGCGACCGTGGAGGGAACTCACTGGGCCCTCTTCGTCCCATCTAATGCCCCGGAAAATTGTCATCCACGAAAGCTCGTGCGGCTAGGTGGTAGTGTGGTGGCGCCCCGTCCTGTATGTAGAAGACCTCTTCATCAGCTTCTTGAAAGTGGCGGGTTTGGACTGAACAAAGGTGGGGAATTTGTACGTACGCTGATAATCGCACAGTTGAGCGCCCCACAAACCAAATGGTTCAAATGGCTCTGAGCACTATGGGACTTAACAGCTATGGTCATCAGCCCCCTAGAACTTAGAACTACTTAAACCTAACTAACCTAAAGACATCATACACGTCCATGTTCGAGGCAGGATTCGAACCTGCGACCGCAGCGGTCGCGCGGCTCCAGACTGAAGCGCCTAGAACCGCTGGGCCACCCAGCCATCACGAGGCAGAGAAAATCCCTGACCCCGCCGGGAATCGAACCCAGGGACCCGGGCGCGGGAAGCGAGAACGCTACCACACGACCATGAGCTGCGGACCCCACAAACCAAAGATCATCAGCATCATCATCATATTCTTCATCAGTTGCATAAAGCGCAAGTATACCTGGCATAACTGATTTGCATAACATTTCCAGATACACTTCTCCAGTGACAGTAGCATCAAAGAAAAACGGTCCTACTAAGCCCCTGGCTGATATAGTCCACACCACACATTAACCGCTGGTAGATTGACCGCTTTATCCACACAAACATGCGGATTTTCCGGTGCCCAGTAAACGTAGTTATGAAGATTCACGGTTACATTAGCTTTAAATTATGCCTCGCCACTCCCCACTACCTTCTTCACAAACTGTTCGTCATCAGTTACTATTCGCTGATACCATTCGCAAAATTGCATTCGGCGGTCAGGATCGTCATCATTAATCGCATGCAGTAATCGTGAAATGTAAACTTTCCACTTTGAAGCTTTCAGAATTCTTCGTACACTGCTAACTCCCACTTCACGTGCACATTGCGTGGCAGACTTCGGTGGAGAATTAACAAACGTTTCCAACACGAGAGCCGACGAAGCAGGGCTTGTAGCTGTACGCTGTCTTCCTGATCTTCCTTTGTGAATATCACAAATCGTTCCAAGCAATTCAAACTTGACAATGATGCGTTTAATTGCTAGGCGGCTTGGTAGTTCCGTTTCAGACTCCCGCCTCCACTGATGTTGCACTTCAACGGCATTATCAAACCTGAAAAACCACTTCGCAGTACATTTTCGTTGCTCGAATGTCAAGCGTACTCCAGCCATCTTGTTTTCTCAATACCGAGATGAAAGTACTAACATCTGTTGAGCCAAAGACCATACAACAACACATTCGTAACTCATGTCGAACGACAATAACCATATCACTATAGAGCCCAACAGATAGTGTATACAATTTTTTGGAGGACTCTGCATATCCTCTGTTATGGTTGAAGTTCTTCTCGCACAATCCTAATTCTACTGCCTCTTTAATTACGGAATCCCATTATTTAGGAGCCTGGGACAAAACTTTTGTATCGTCAGACAGTATTTTGTGTTTGTAAGGCTGTTCTCAGTAAATGCAGATTCCTCCAGTCCTCGATTTATAATATGCCATTGATGTTATGCGCAGCGGTCTGAAATGGTACGGACTGAATTAAACGTTCCGGCCATTTTGTCTACCACAAGCCGACTTATATCTTAATACCCAGAATTTTCATCATCCAGTCGAGAAGAGAGCAGTTTTAAATTCAAAGAGCAAAAACTGTTTCCAACAGGACCCTTGAATCAAGAAACTAATCATCTGAAGTATGTGTTCAGAAGAACGTCTAAGGCTCACTTGGTTTGTAGTCAGAATTCTCCAAGAAAAGAAAACGTGAAAGTGTTGAATATTCACGTGGTGAGCTTTCTGCGGCGCTACATCCAGCAAAATAGGCGTAGGCCTGGGAAGACGAGGTGTAAGACGTATTTTGCGACCTCCTAAGAAGACGAAGGAGATGCAACGCCCTGTTAAGGTCTCGGCCTCAGGATCCCTGTGATTTACAACATCCCTTGTGCGTGCGGAGGCAGTTACATCACATGGTGGTGTCCACAGGGAAGCACCGTCTCTGGAGGTCACACCAGTAGCAGAACGGAGACCGCTGAATGACCTCCACACGACCAAATCTTATTCATGGAAGGGTTTCCTTACGGACAGACCAAGTGGAGTTATTCTCGAGAAATCAACAACTGTTTCCTAGCTGCAGCTGGTGTTGATTAAAAGACTGGTTTAGTGGAAACTTCTTCTGGACCTTGAAACTGCTGGAGAGTGCTCATGTAATGGATGGCTTTCCCGGCGAACCTGTTTTGTTCTCTCGGCTCATTGCTTGCGAGCTGGTAGAGTTTTACAAGTCGTTTAGGTTTCATGCAACTTGTATAAGGGGCGTTCAGAAAGAAAAGAACCGGAAGCATAATTACAGAAACCAGTACCTGTATGTTGTATTGACCCTGGCTGTTGAGACACTTGTCCCACTGTGACACAAGGCGGTGAATGGCTGTCTCATAAAATCCCCGGGGCTGCGATGTTAACGAGTTCCGCACGTACAGCTGGACGTCGTCGACCGAGGTGCATCGCTTGCCCCCCAGAGCCTTTTTAAGGGGACCAAAAATGGCGTGATCACAGGGAGTTGGGTCCAGACTGTATGGAGGGAGGCTGAGAACCTCTCATTTGAATCTGAAGGAGTGCCGCGACTGTATTGGCCGTATCAGGCTTTGCATTGTCATGGAGCAGAGTTTGCTGGTCGTGTTGATTTGATCGTTTGGCGAAGGATGGTCAAGGTTTGCGAGCAACGCTGGGCATTCACTGTTGCCCCGTGCTGCAGGAAGTGAATCAGAAAAAATTTGGAAATTTGTGGTAAGAGCCTATGGGACCAAACTGCTGAGGTCATCGGTCCCTAAGCTTACACACTATTTAATATAATTTAAAATAACCTACGGTAAGGGCAACACACACACCTATGCCCGAGGGAGGACTCGAACATCCGATGGGGGCAGCCACGCGGACATTGACAAAGCGCCGTAGACAGAGTGGTTACCCCCCCCCCCCCCCCCCCGGTAGTGTTTTCTTTGAATTAACGAAGGCTTTTGACTGTGTTGACCACAAAATATTACTGGAGAAGTTGGACCGTTATGGAGTAAGGGGAGTAGCTTACAGTTGGTTCGCCTCTTACTTTAAGAACAGAAAGCAGAAGGTAATTCTCCGAAATATTGAGAGTGGTAGTGATGTTCAGTCCCAATGCAGAACTGTTAAGTGGGGCGTTCCCCAAGGGTCGGTGCTGGGGCCACTGCTGTTTCTTATTTATATAAATGATATGCCTTCTAGTATTACAGGTGATTCAAAAATATTTCTGTTTGCTGATGACACCAGCTTGGTAGTGAAGGATCTTGGGTGTAATATTGAAACATTATCAAATAATGTAGTTCATGAAATAAGTTCGTGGCTTGTGGAAAATAATTTGATGCTAAATCACAATAAGACTCAGTTTTTACAGTTTCTAACTCACAATTCAACAAGAACTGATATTTTGATCAGACAGAATGGGCATATTATAAGCGAGACGGAACAGTTCAAGTTCCTAGGCGCTCGGATAGATAGTAAGCTGTTGTGGAAAGCCCATGTTCAGGATCTTGTTCAGAAACTAAATGCTGCTTTATTTACCATCAGAACAGTATCTGAAATAAGTGACAGTTCAACACGCATATTTTGATGCGCTTATGTCATATGGTATTATTTTTTGGGGTAATTTTTCTGACTCAAAAAGGGTATTTTTGGCTCAAAAACGGGCTGTTCGAGCTATATGTGGTGTAAGTTCGAGAACCTCTTGTCGACACCTATTTAATAGTCTGGGAATTCTGACATTGTCCTCACAGTATATATTTTCTTTAATGTCGTTTGTTGCTAGCAATATTAGCTTATTCCTAAGAGTTAGCAGCTTTCACTCAGTTAATACTAGGCAGAAATCAAATCTGCATGTGGAATGCACTTTCTTGACTCTTGTGCAGAAAGGAGTGCACTATTCTGCTGCATCCATTTTCAATAAGCTACCACAAGAACTCAAAAATCTTAGCAGTAGCCCAAACGCTTTTAAGTCTGAACTGAAGAGTTTCCTCGTGGCTCACTCCTTCTATTCTGTCGAGGAGCTCCTGGAAGAGCTGAAAAATTAAGCAAATTCCAGTGTTACATTGTTGATTTTCTTTATTTAAACTTACGAATTGTTGCTTGAATACGTTTCTTGTATTTCATTTTATCTGTTTCTACTATCGTGTTATAATTTCATGTATTGACTCGTTCCATGACCACGGAGACTTCTCCTTAATTTGGTCCCACGGAACAATAAATAAATAAATAAAAATAAATAAATTATGCCTCCGGCTCGTTTCTTTTTGAACGCCTCTTATAATAAACCTATACGTTTCATTTAGGACCTCCTCAGATTTGTTTGCTTAGGGTCGTTTCAAGTACACTGGGCGGGCACACTCTGTAGCACTCTAGCATGTTACTATGGTCCGATTAAAATACTTGACAGTTTACGTCAGTCACTTGCCACTACAGTGTTGCCACATCGGCTGCCGGCTTCCGACACAGGTGACACAAAAAAACACGGCGAGTTACTTCACAAATGCTATTAATGTGTGTAAGTAGGCTGTTTAGGTTTTAATGTCGGTAACGTCACGTAGCGCTCTGTTTGAAAATCACTGGCTGTGCTGTGTGCAGTCTGTGGATGGTTGGCATTGTTGAAATATTCGCTATTGTAGTGCTGGGCTGTTAGATGTGAACAGCGCGCAGCGTTGTGCAGTAGAGTTGGGCAACACGATTCTTTTTCCCGATTCGATTCCTACGATTCAATCTCACGTTGCGAATCGATTCCTACGATTCGTTTACGATTCATTCTAGTCTACGATGGCACGATTCTTACGGAATGCAAAAAGTTCTACATTTTACTCACAGATGGCAGGACATGTCTGAAATTGTCAATGGGGTTAGAATCGAACTGTGTCATGATAATATATGCCATAAATAGTTTATTTATGAGTAAACATGCAAATGATGTGACAAGTGTGATTCTCGATTTATACGTCACGTTTGATTTGATTTCATCTATTGTTTTATTTCAGTATGCCAGGAAAGAGGAGTCGATTTGTGCGAAAGGTGGTGCAAAATTACGTGGTATGCTAGTTTGGTTGTGTGGCTTGAACGTATCTAACTACGGACGTCTGTTTTATAGTAACAAAATCTAGCAGTGAGGCAGACGTGATTTGGTTCATATCATCCTATGTTTTTCTGTGCTAAGATGTCTTTCCAAGTCCACATCACTCTTGCAATTCATAACGCAGCTGACAGCCCTTCCACAAGGCAAATATAGCTTAACTTTCATTTCCTCTAAATATGAAGCATAGGTATTTTGCTTTTAATTTGTCTGAGAACTTGCCACTGGCACAACTATTTACATGAGAAGATGACACTGCCAAGTGTCAGCTTGGTTTTCACGCGTAATATTACGGCCCACGAACTTCGTTTGTTCGTTTCGAGCTTCCTTTGTTGACACGCGTCCTCCACTTGACTGCCATCTGGCGGCCGTAATCATTCGGCACGACTCGGCATGATTCGGAAGTTGCCTTCGAAGCATAGCGTACCAAGAATCGATGAATCGTTGGAACTTGGAATCGTCACGACTCGGAAACACACAATCGTTCTTACGATTCTTTTGAACGACGATTCGTCAGTATCACGATTCGATTCTTACGATTCTTTATTTAGAGTCGTTCAAATGAACGACTCATTCACGAATCGCCACAACTCTATTGTGCAGTTGGAGGTGAGCCGCCAGCAGTGGTTGATGTGGGGAGAGAGATGGCAAAATTTTGAGAGCGGACGATGCGGACGTGTGTCCGCCAGAAAAAGGAAATTTGTAAGACTGGATGTCATGAACAGATATATAGTGGGTGATCAAAAAGTCAGTTTAAATTTGAAATCTTAATAAACCACGGAATAATGCAGACAGAGAGGTAAAAATTGACACACATGCTTGGAATGACATGAGGTTTTATTAGAACAAAAAAAAACCATATTGCTAGACGCGTGAAAGATCTCTAGTGCGCGTCGTTTGGTGATGATCGTGCGCTCAGCCGCCACTTTCGTCATGCTTGGCCTCCCAGGTCCCCAGACCTCAGTCCGTGCGATTATTGGCTTTGGGATTACCTGAAGTCGCAAGTGTATCATGATCGGCCGACATCTCTAAGGATGCTGAAAGACAACATCCGTCGCCAATGCCTCACCATAACTCCGGACATGCTTTACAGTGCTGTTCATAACATTATTCCTTGACTACAGCTATTGTTGAGGAATGATGGTGGACATATTGAGCATTTCCTATAAAGAACATCATCTTTGCTTTGTCTTACTTTGTTATGCTAATTATTGCTATTCTGATCAGATGAAACGCCATCTGTCGGACATTTTTTGAACGTTTGTATTTTTTTGGTTATAATAAAACCTCATGTCATTCCAAGCACGTGTGTCAATTTGTACCTCTCTATCTACATTATTCCGTGATTTATTCAGTTTTCAAATTTATACTGACTTTTTGATCACCTGGTATATTATGACTTTTGAATATTATTAAGGTAAATACATTGTTTGTTCTATATCAAAATCTTTCATTTGCTGACTATGCCTATCAGTAGTTAGTGCCTTCAATAGTTAAAATCTTTTATTTTGCTGGCAGTATTGGCGCTCGCTGTATTGCAGTAGTTCGAGTAACGAAGATTTTTGTGAGGTAAGTGATTCATGAAAGGTATAGGTTATTGTCAGTCACCGCCATTCTTTTGTAGGGATTATTGAAAGTCAGATTGCGTTGCGGTAAAAATATTGTGTGTAAGTTTATTGTTGACCAGAATAAGTAAAGAGAGAAATGTCTGAGTACGTTCAGTTTTCCTCAGCTGTTTGAAAATCAAATAACGTAAGAGGTTTACCAGCACAGTAATTTATAATTTTCAAAAGGGGACGTTTCATGTGTAACGCGGAGCAGTGTTGGAAGCGGCTGTCTCGAGGTATGAAAGAGCTGTGAGATGCTCTGTCGACAGATGATTTTTAAGTGACCAGCGACTGAACTCCATCAGTTCGATTTTACACAGAATACGCGAAGGAACTTGCCCCCCTTCTTGCAGCGGTGAACCGTAGGTCTCTAGAAGAGCGTAGCGTCCCAAAGGATTGGAAAAGGGCACAGGTCATCCCCGTTTCCAAGAAGGGACATCGAACAGATGTGCAGAACTATAGACCTATATCTCTAACGTCGATCAGTTGTAGAATTTTGGAACATCTATTATGTTCGAGTATAATGACTTTTATGGAGACTATAAATCTACTCTGTAGTAATCAGCATGGGTTTCGAAAAAGACGATCGTGTGAAACCCAGCTCGCGTTATTCGTCCACGAGACTCAGAGGGCCATAGACACGGGTTCCCGTGTTTCTTGACTTCCGCAAGGCGTTCGATACAGTTCCCCACAGTCGTTTAATGAACAAAGTAAGAGCATGTGGACTATCAGACCAATTGTGTGACTGGATTGAAGAGTTTCTAGATAACAGAACAGAGCATGTCATTCTCAATGGAGAGAAGTCTTCCGAAGTAAGAGTGATTTCAGGTGTGCCACAGGGTAGTGTCATAGGTTCGTTGCTATTCACAATATACATAAATGACCTTGTGGATGACATCGGAAGATCACTGAGGCTTTTTGCGGATGATGCTGTGGTATATCGAGAGGGTGTAACTATGGAAAATTGTACTGAAATGCAGGATGATATGCAACGAATTGACGCATGGTGCAGGGAATTGCAATTGAATCTCAATGTAGACCAGTGTAATGTGCTGCGAATACATAGAAAGAAAGATCCTTTATCATTTAGCTACAATATAGCAGATCAGCAACTGGAAGCAGTTAATTCCATAAATTAGGCATTAGGAGTGATCTAAAGTGGAATGAACATATAAAACTAATCGTCGGTAAATCAGATGCCAGACTGAGATCAATTGGAAGAATCCTAAGGAAATGCAATCCGAAAACAAAGGAAGTAGGTTACAGTACGCCTGTTCGCCTACTGCTTGAATACTGCTCAGCAGTGTGGGATCCGTACCAGATAGGGTTGATAGAAGAGATAGAGAAGACCCAACGGAGAGCAGCGCGCTTCTTTACAGGATCATTCAGTAATCGCGAAAGCGGTAAGGGGATGATAGATAAACTCCAGTGGAAGACTCTGCAGGAGAGACGCTCAGTAGATCGGTACGGGCTTTTGTTGAAGTTTCGACAACATAACATTCACCGAGGAGTCAAGCAGTATATTGGTCCCTGCTACGTATATCTCGCGAACAGTCCATGAGGATAAAATCAGAGAGATTAGAGCCCACACAGAGGCATACTGACAATCCTTTTCCACGAACCTTACGAGACTGGAATAGAAAGGAGAACCGATAGAGGTACTCAAGGTACCCTCCGCCACACACCGTGAGGTGGCTTGCGGAGTATGGATGTAGATGTAGATGTAGACGAAGTGTTTTGTAGTCCTTAATTTAAATCTATGTCCTAACCTGAGCCGGTACGGCTCGCTATTTAAATCTTTTGTTTTTGAAGTCACCCGCCTTGTCAGTACTCGCCGCGATGTCAGTATCCAGATCAATCCGGATTGGAGTCTCTGGTCGCCGCAAATCTTTGGCGAGTTGGCTTCCCGCGCGTCGCGAGGCGACAGAACGAGGAAGAAGGGAGCTGCTGTGAGTTGTCTCTGGACTGTGCGTGAGGAGCGACGTCTGTGTCGGAGGGCACGGCCGCTTGGTCGGTGGGTCCCGCGGAAGCAGTCGGTTGGGGACGGAACGCCGTGGGCTCCAAGACCCCAGTGTGGAGGGCCGCAGTTGTCCCGATAACGGTCATCGTGTGGTCATTCAAGGGCTGAGAAGTGATTTCTTGGTTCTGCCCTTGGATTCCGACGAAGAATTACGGCAAGTTTGGTGTGTGAGGTGAACATTAGAATTCTAAAAAGGTACACGAAGGTGGCGCATATATCAGACTTGTGAGTGGTGTAAGCTTTGTTTCGGTACTGCAGTCTACAGTTAGACCGCTGCTTGGAAGGAGAGCGTTGATATCAGCATTGTCATCTATTTAGCGGCTTCAAAGTAAATGACTTTTTTGGATCGAAGGTGGATCCAAGTGTGGAACTGAAACACTGCTTGTCTTATTAAGAAACCTAAGTCGGCCCCAAGTGTGTTAAACTCTGTTATCTACAGTTATAACGAGTTCTTTGATACTATGCTAGTGTCCACAAGTGAACCTTGGAGGTACTGTTAAGTGTTTGTAGTAATGGAATGATTGATTGTGGAGCTTTTCAGTCGAATGCTTATGAACCATGTTAATTGCAGTTCACTTCTTATGGTATTTTATGGTTCTGCTTGTCGTGGCGAAATCGCCGATAATATTTTCATAATTTACCTTGGTACGTCCTTCTGTGGTTTGGTTTGACCCACTCAAGAGTTGAAAGCCCCAAATATTTTCTTATTGCCTTTGCTGAGGTTGCGTTCTAACAGTTGTTGATTTGTCTCTTGTCTACCCCACCGTACTGCTGTTTGGTGCGGTGCTGTATAGTCGAAGTGTTCAGTAGTACCGCATCTACTCCCTCGCCCGTTTTAAGATTTGCGATCCGCATCTATATAGACATGTAATCCCAGTATGCTATTTGTGTAAGTTGGTAGCGCCCTGCTGGCCGGGTTGGCCGAGCGGTTCTAGGCGCTACAGTCTACACCCGCGCGACCGCTACGGTCGCAGGTTCGAATCCTGCCTCGGGCATGGGCGTGTGTGATGATGACAATGTCTCTCCAGTCGCAACCGTGAACTGCAGCCTTCTAAAACTCGTCTTCACACAATGTCGTGCGAAGCTTTGTAATGTAAGACGATTTCTGTGATTATAATAACTCTGTTTGTGACGCTGAATCGTGTCCTGTGCAGAAAGATTCAGTGGTGGTTGCTTAGTGCTGTGTGAGAATTGTGTATTTCGTTAGCGTCATTGTGTGTGTGTGTGTGTGTGTGTGTGTGTGTGTGTGTGTGTGTGTGTTGTTTCTTGTGTGGTTATCATGTTTGATGGAATACCAAATAAAAGGGCCAGACGTAGGATTCGGGATCCAAACACATCAATAAAGAAAATCAGTCTGGCCAACTGTTGTGGCGGTTTGGCAACGGTGAACCGTTCAGGCGTGACGCTAAGCATCGTGATTGGAGGAAACCAGCTCCTCCGCTTGGAGTGTTAACTGTCAAGTAATTTTAATCGGACTTTTTTTTTTATAGGGCCGTCACTCTCAGGGTTTGTGGTGGAGGGGCACACGTAGTACCAGCGATCTTGCGAAGCATATTGTCTGTGGGTTCCACCTGCTCTCTCGCATTCTTCCATTGCTCCTTGTACGTCAGAGTACGATACAGAGTGACTCCCAGGTACTTCGGGTAGCGCGAAGCAATAACTGTATCCGTTGCCATGTGATGTTAAATTTGTGACATGCCCAGTTGTGCTCAAGATGAAACGCACATAGCTGGATTCTAGCTGGGTTGGGCGAAGTTGGTTGTTAGGGTAACAGAAACTCAAATCCCTCAATGTTTCTGTAAGGTGGGCTTGAACATTCTCAAAAGATGTCCCTTGACTCACTAACGTCAGTTCATTAGCGTAAAAGAAACTCTTCACGTTCGCCAGAAGTGGTTGATCATTATGGGTGAAGAGATTCGTGCATTTTGTACCTCTGCATAGATACCTGATTTAGAAATTCGGGTGCTGAACTTAACATCAGTGCTCCAGAAGCAGTTCAGTTTACTGTATTGTGAAGTTCGTAGTCAACAGGCAACCACAGTGCGACAATGTAGTAATATTCATAAATAAAATACCAGAAGTAGAAATGACTTGTTCTATCCCTCACTCGACCATAGTGTGTCAGATAAAGCAGTCAGATATTCATGCAGAAAAATCAGTGAAATGAAGCATCTAATACATCACAACTTTTAATACAAACAGAAACTAAATTAGTATTTGTTTGACAGCTTCCTCTACTCCAAGCTAGAATTTGTGAATGTGTAATACCATTTGTTATACCAGAGCCAAGGTAGCCCCTGAAGGCCGACAATGTAACACCACAGAGGACGAGGTTGTCTATGCCCAAGGCGTACCCAAAAGCACCATGGTAAACACCAACTATTTACATACAAGATAATGGAAGCAGAAATGCCGAGCACTTCTTCCTGCAGGGGAGCTCGAGACATGGCCTGCAGGAAGTATCACTACGCCAAAACCTGATTGGCTGGAGACGGCTATTTATGGGCTAGGACCAGGCCCGAAGTTCTCCCCTCCCCCCCCCCCTCGAGTCCTTTTGCATTCCCCTCCTCTACCTTTTCCCACTCCCTCTCGTGTCTGCCCAGCCCCCCCCCCCCCACCCTCTTATGAGTCCTCGTCCTGCGTCGGCTCCTTCCCCCCACTTCGTTTTTCCTCTCCTTCTCCTCTTTTCATCAGTCCAGGTTCCCCCCGTCTGCTCTCGGCTGTGGTGTGTCATATTTGTGCCAACTTTTTAGTGTAGTGTTCAACTGAGTGTTCAGTGTTGTGCGTCTTTCCCAAGTATTGCGAACAGAAATCATGCTGTCGCTGGGTGTGATTTTTATATCTGTTGCGAACAGAAACCAGATTGTTGCCGTGTTTTTTTAAATGTCTGTCTATTTTTTACCTGTCTGCTTCCTATGTGTTTTATTAGCATCACCAACCTTTTGTTTTATGTTTTAAGTTCCACAATTTTCCGCCATTTTACCATTTAAGTCGCCGATTTTATCACCTGCTTTTATTATTTGGTATCTTCTTCTTTTTAAAACAAATTCTGTAGGCTGAATAGCGGCGTACAAGCTGCTGCCAGCCCGCCCCCTCTGGGGGGAATCAATGAAAAAAAAAAAGCCGGAAGTTCAGTTCACGCCAGATGCCAACCTCGTGTACTGCGACCGTCGGAGATTACGTCTTCGTCTCGGAATTAGACTGTTACTAGTGTGTGAGTGTGTTACCACGAACCTTTGTGGAAAATTAGAAGTGAACTTTTGTTTGTCTCAATTAGGAGACTTTTTTCGTTATTGTTACCTTTCGTTTGCATGTTCAGTCATCAACCTTGTGAACTTACATCAATAAAAGTTGTGTTTGTGAAAAATTGCGAATTATCAGTCACAACACCATTGTGTGCATGCTCGCGAAGCGTATGCGCCGATTGCGCAACCGCTGCGGCCTCCGCGAAAAGCGCGCGCTAACCTCTATGCGCTGCAGGGGGGGGGGGGGGGGGGGGGGGGGGGTGCGCCCCCCCCTGACCCCCCCCCCCTGCCAAAAATATATCCCAACCTAACCTCGTGTTGGGCTACGCTACAGATCAATGTGTCTTGTAAATCAATAACTTTATTTATGAAAATATACAGTACAGTCACCAACAAATTTAATGTATTCACATACTCCTTTCCCTTTAATCCAAACAAACACAGACTCGTTTACATTTATTTTTCTTTTACTACGTGTGTACAAGGATAGGGCAGAGGTAGACATATATGAGGATTTTCCAAAGTCTTTATTACCCAATTCAACAATATGATACGTCCGATAGGCGATGATGTCTCTATCGACGAAACTCTCGGGGCCAGGAACATTTGGAACTCCAGTCCCACCACGTACAATGGCTACAGTAAGCCATCCGTTACCATGTGTGAATGTATCATTGGTGTCTATGCTGAAGTTAATTTTGCAACCATGAAAGATACATGGACCATCCACAAGTGCTGTTGAAGCAATGTTTTTGATGGCATTTTTCTTCTTGTCTGCGGCTGAAGTGGTTAACTCAATGTTTTCGATTGTTTTGTAAATTGCTAATTGTGTGTGTGTGTGTGTGTGTGTGTGTGTGTGTGTGTGTGTGTGTATTGTGACTGTAAGAGACAGAGAATACGTGTGGTGTATGTGAAAGAGACGACTTACAGAGAGGAGATTCGTGAATTAGGTCATAGACTGCAAAACAATCTGAGTAAAGAGAGAGAGAGAGAGAGAGAGAGAGAGAGAGAGAGAGAGAGCGAGAGCGAGAGAGATTGAGAGGGTGACTACATACAGAATCAAGTCAAAAAGACACAGTAAATGACAATCATTTTAAAGAGTGAATATGGTACCGCAATTTTCACTGAGTATTGATTTACAATTGTCAACCAAATGAACTCGTTCCTTGTCGTAGTAAGGGGGTCACAACGATGATCAGTTGGACGTGCAAGAGAACTAACTAATTAAGTTGACATGTTTTTGGACGTCCATGCCTCTCACAGAAGGCGAAGGTCGGTGACTTGCCAGGTCTGTAAAGCAGGATAGGCGACGATCTATGCAGGCATAAGTGTTCTGGAGCACGGTGTTCAGGTCACATTGTCGAACATACAGCTCTGCAGCAGGCGACTCCTATGTATTCCTTTGTTGACCCGACAACATCGTCAATTACGATAGTTGCCGGCACAGGACTAATGGACTAATGGAAACGTGTCACCACATGGGATGAAACACATTTCTTGTTACACCATCCCGAGTGTCGTGTCCGGATAGACAGTGATCCAGGTGAACGACTATTCGAAATACACTATATGGGAAAAAAAGAAAAGATGCACCACGAATGAATTATCCAAATGGGACGGAATTCTGTAGATGTACTGGTACAGCTAACAAATGATGACAATTTCGGGAGAAATTGGGTGATTTAGTGAGAGAGCTTCGCAGATTGAGCAAGTTCATAATGCGTTGGTCCACCTCTGGCCCTTATGCAAGAAGTTCTTCTGCTTGGCTCTGATTGACAGATTGGATGTACTCCGGTGGGACATCGTGCCAAATCTGTCTATTGACGAGTTATACAGTCAAAATTCCGAGCTGGTTGGAGGACACCGTCCATAATGCCCCAAACGTTCTCGATTGGGGAGAGATGCACTAACCTTGTTGGGAAAGGCAGAATTTGTCAAGCGTGAAGACAAGTAGTAGAAACTCTCGCCATGTGTAGGCGGACGTTATCTTGCTGAAATGTAAGTCAGGGATGGTTTGTCATGAAGAGCAACAAAGCTGGGTGTAGAACATCGTCGACGTACCACTGTGCTGTAAGGGTGTCGAGGATGACAACCAGAGGGGTCCTGCTATGAAATTAAGTGGCACCCCAGATCGTCACCCCTCAGTCCTCAAGTTACTGTCCAACTGAGAACGCGGGATGAAATTCGAGAAGACTTTATGTCCTGGTATCGCCATGTTTCCTGTTTACCACCCTGGCCAGCTACACATTGAAATTGTGCTGGAGCGTCACACATTCCTTCATCGGCCGCCAAAGTTAACAGTTTTACATTTCTCGGTGATACCTGTATGAATATCAATTTGTGGCCAATCTGTGTATTTCCTTCATGGTGCGTAGGTTTCTTTTGTGTTAGACAGTATTTATTGTTCCACAGTCACATGGTGACAGGGACAGCATAATGCTATGCGTGACATTCACATTGACTGCCATGAGACCTCTGGTAGTAATCGAACAGACAAAGGCAGCTGTGGACTACATGAACATTACTGCATATCACCTGCACCCCTTCATGCTTGCTGTCTTTCCTGATTCGGATAGCATCTTCCAGCAGGATAACGGTCTCACAAGGCCGGAATCTTGCTACTGTGTTTTGAAGACAATAATAGTGAACACACATTGGTGTCTCGGTCGCCAAATTCGCCTGATCTGACCACGATGGGATTGCCGTGGTGGCCGAGCGGTTCTAGGCACTTCAGTCTGGAACAACGTGGCTGCTGCGGTCGCAGGTTCGAATCCTACTTCGAGCCTGGATGTGTGTGATGTCCTTAGGTTAGTTAGGTTTAAATAGTTCTTAGTCTAGGGGACTGATGACCTCAGATGTTAAGTCCCATAGTGCTGTAGAAGACAAGGGGTTACTTTTAGGAAATATGGTGCCAAATTATGATTTAGTGTGTTTCAGTGCGCGATGCGCCAGCCTCATGGCAGATGGCAGACGAAGGCTGGCCGGTGCGTTATGCAGGTGACACAGTTTTACAATGAGCATCGGTACGTGTCTACGTACGCGGCAGCCATCAACAGCCAGAACACAGCATTAGCAGAATTACGCAGGCACGGGCCATGTGTGGCGCTTTTGCATTAGCCAACTCATCGAGACCATTTTATTAAACATGTTGCCGCGAAACCGGTGGATTCAGCAGCGGCCTGCAGTATTTAAAGGCGTCAGAGGTGGGCGTCGGCATTCGGTTCGACCGATTGGGCGTTCGGTAGCTGTCACGTCGTCGTCATAAGTGACGCTGTCCCCTAGGACCGACCAGTGGAGGGCGTTGCCCGCTGCTGCACCGGCGACTCCCGGCGCATCACGAGCCGCCGCATCTGTGATCTGGGATGGACCTTGTGCTGCTAACCTCTTACCGCCTGCGCAGCCACTGACCGAGCGTGGCGTCGCATTCCCTAGGGCTGCGTGCATCAGCACGTCTCCACCACGACACGAGCGGTGGGGCTGAGCTACCGGAAAATGTATTGGAGGAACCAACAATAAAGAGGAACATTGCTAAAAACAGCCACCTTCTTCTACCCAGCCACACCCTACAACCTCGACTGCGTCACCTGCTCCGGTCATCATGTTGCAGTGCTTAGAGCCATTTGAACCATTTTTCACTGCGATGGGACATATCTGTGATGCTATCAGGCACTAGCTCTGCACACACAAACCAGCGGCCCATAATTTACGAGAACTGCATGACCTGTGCCTAAACATCTTGTGCTGCATACTTCCAGAAACCTAAGAAGGAACTGTCGAATCCATGCTGTGCAGAATTGCTGCTGTACTGATTTTTGAAGGAGCACCAGCATGCTGTATTAACTTGGTGGCTATCAAGTTTTGGCTTATCATTGCATTACGACCTGTCATTATCTCCTCTGTGCTTCGTGCACACTTAAACTTTGTTTTAATCATTGGATGTAACACTTACAAGGGTTGGAACTTTAATAGTGGCAACTATTTATTTACAGTTCATACAAAATAGATACGTGTTTCAAAGTTTTCCCGGCCTTGAAAGTAGTCACCAGCATTGTGTATAACCCGTTGACAGCGATGTAGAAGCCGTAGGATACTCTTAGCAGTGCCAGTAGCATGGACAGTTAGAGTGGCGCGGTCTATTGCCCGACGAATTTGTAGCAGTTCTGAAGCGAATGCCGTGAAGTGTTTCCTTCAGTTTAGAAATCGAGTTGAACTTATGAGGGCTTAGGTCAGAGGAGTGCAGTAGGTGGTGTAGCACTTAGCAACCCCATCGTCAAGCAAGTCAGTAATAGCTTGCACTGTACGTGCTTGAGGATTGTCCTGCAAAATCATGGTCAGGTTCTGCATAAAGTGTCATAACTTCTGTCTCTAAGCTGGTCGTAGGTTGTATTCCAAAAATGAACACCGCCAAGAGTATCCTACGACTTCCACATCGCTGGCAACGGGTTATACACAATCCTGGTGACTATTTTGAAGACCAGTAACACTTTGAAACACGTATCTATTTTGTAAGAGCTGTAAATAAATAGTTGCCACCATTAAAGTTCCAAACCTCGTATGTAATATAGAGATAGCTTTGCGGTATGTAAACTGTGGTATTGTCCAGAGATCGCAGTGTCAAGCCACAGCCGTCATCGTGCGTCGATACCACAAATATTATCGATATCACGCTGCAGTCTGCATCGATAGATGGCAGAAACTGAAGAAGATATGGCCTGCCTCTCAGCACAGCAGCGTACTCACACAGAGGTCAATGTAGATCCTTGTATGGAAGCGATCTGTCCAGACCGTGACCTCAGCTGAAGCAGTCATCATCATCATCATCATCATCATCATAAGAGAGTATGACTAAAGAGTTATTCAATTTTCAAATGGAAATGTACGTTCGTAAATGCTGAACAATACACTTTAAGTGAAGCTTTTGTTAATTAGTGCATCAAGGAATGCTTTAAGAGTCAGTGACCCCTGCAAATTACCAAGCACTCCTGTGGCAATGGATTGTATCGAGTTAATAAATCTTTTTATCACTCATTTAATGAAGTGAACAAATATTTATCTGCTGTAGTTCCAATGAGCCATGTTCCCACAGTTACAGCCAGGCGAATGTAGTTTCGTCTGGTCTTAACATAGATAAATACCAATTAACATAAATACCCTGTTTCTGGGACAAAGGTGGTCCTCTATTTAGGGAATCGCCTTTACACCTGTGGTACTGCATTGCCTGCTCATGCCCTTAACCATACTTTACTACAGAATAAACGCAGTCCCTAGGGTTACTGCTGTGGAAGGTACACTCTGTTTCAATGGTTTACCTCAGTATGGGGTACTACGGCAACAAGGGCGACTGTTTGTATGTTAGATTTCCATAGATCATTTTAACGATTTTTTTAGCATAATGATGTGGAACAAGTTCGATTACATAATATGTATATAAGATTAGCGTTAAAATTAATGAACGTGTTATTCTTTTAGTCCTGCTCATGCAAATACATTTAAAAACTAGTTTTTTTCTGGCTACCAGCTTTTAAGTAGAACTTCGTCCTTTGGAATAAAAAGAGCTGTCCAGAAGAAAAATGATTTTAGGTTAGACTTAAAATTTGCTTTTCTACCTGTCATACAATTTATGTTAGGCAAATAATCAGAAATTATTGTTTCTGCGTATTAATTTCCTATTTGAGCCACTGACGGTTTTAATAATTGGTAATACTTCCAGTGTTGCATGTATGCACATCGCTGTTCTGCTCAAATTGTAATAACGTTCGGAATAACACAACACGGCTCAACAAACGCTAAGATGAGAAATAAGAATCTCAGACAAATTCACCAATGCAGGAGTCACAACTCACAGGTGACTCCTGTCTAGCCCACTACATAGTAAAAACAACCAGAAGCTTCCTAACAAGGTACACAGAGCACATGACAGCTCTGAAAAGTGACAGCACACGTTCCACTTTCGCAAAACACCTATGAATAAAAACCATCACCACATATCGAAACTGATCTGCACATCCTAAAAAACAACAGTTTACACCAGAAACTAAAACAGAAGAAAATTATTACAAGCAAAAGGCTATAGGAAAATGGAAAAACGCAATAAATGAAAACACAACACTTTGCAACAACACACTTTTTAGAGTTTTAAAAGAACTGACAGGACACAGAAGAGGAACAATACACTCTCTCTCTCTCTCTCTCTCTCTCTCTCTCTCACACACACACACACACACACACACACACACACACACACAAGCACGCACGCACGCACGCACACACACACACACACACAATCACAAGCCCATCTCACACAGTGACATAAATAAAGAACATCATCACAGCTATCGCTACAAACATTTTCATAACATTGTCACAAGATGCGATACATTCTCGCAACAGACGCGAACAAAAAGATGGCGTAGCGACAAAGATGTGGAAGTTATGTTTTTCCGTATTTGAAAACCGACTGCAAGCCAACCAATGAACGTGACCACATGACAAATTACGTAACAACCTAGTACACAGCAAAACTGCATCCACACAACAATCGCAGTTTCCAGTAGTGTAATGCCAACTTATACAAGTTCACTTTTTCATATTTGTCAATAAAAACTGCTCATACGGTTGGAGATGGCATGCTAATAAGCCGAAGAAACACCAACAAAACACAGAAAATATGCCGGAAATGACGGCAACGAACATAGAAACCATGCTGTGACTAAAAGTAAATAAAGTATCATAAAACTATTTACAGAATACAGTATTTGGAACGAAACAGTACACGTGTAATAATGTTTTGTACAATTTTGGACTGAGCATAGTTTAATCATCAGCAACACTTGGGTTAAGAATCAAGAGTGAAGGTTGTATTCACTGAAGAGACCTGGAGACACCAGAAGGTTTCAAACTGATTATATAATGGCTTAGATTTCGAAACCAGATTTTAAATTGTAAGACATTTCCATGGACAGATACGGTCTCTGACCACAGTTTATTACTTATGAATTACAGATTAAAACCGAAGAAACTGAAAAAAGGTAGGAAATTGAGGAGATGAGACCAGGATAAGTCGAAAGTTTCAGAGGGAGCATTAGGCAACAGTTTACTAGAGCAGCGGAAAGGAATATAGTAGAAGACGAATGAGTAGCTTTAAGAGATGAAATAATGAAGGCAACAGAGGATCAAATAGGTAAAAAGACAAGGCCCAGTAGAAATTCTTAGGTAATGCAGGAGATATAGAAAGGGCAAAATATAAAAATGCAGAAAATGAAGCAGGAGAGAGGGAATACAAAAGTCTAAAAAAGGAAGGGCAAAATGGCTGAGCAGGAATCGCTAGAGGACAAATGTAAGGATTTAGAAGCATATATCACTAGGGGAATGATAGATAACACCTACAGGAAAATTAAAGAGCCCTTTAGGGAAAAGAGAAGCAGCTGTATGAATATCAAGACCACAGATGGAAAACCAGTCCTAATCAATAAAGGGAAAGGCGGAAGAAGTATATAGAGGGTCTATACAAAGGAGATGAACTTTAAGGCAATATAACAGGAATGGAAGACGACGAAGTTGAAAATGAGATGGGAGATATGATAATACGAGAAGAATTTAACAAAGCACTGAAAGGCCTCAATCGAACCAAGGTCTCAAGAGTAGATGACATTCTGTCAGAACTACTGGTGACCTTGGGAGAACTAACCATGCCAAAACTATTCCACATGGTATGCAAGATCTATGAGACAGATGAAATGCTCTCATACTTAAAAAACAGCGTAACAATTCCAAAGAAAGCAGTTGCTAACTGTAAAAATTGCTGAACTATCAGTTTCATAAGTAACGGTTGCAAAATACTTACACGAATTCTTCACAGAGAAATGGAAAAACTGGAAGAAGCGACCTCGGGTAAGATCAGTTCGGATTTTGGAGAAATGTAGGAACACACGAGGCAATACTGGCTCTACGACTTATCTTAGAAAGTAGACAAACCTGCGTATACGAGCGTTCGTAGAGCGGTTCTTGGCGCTTCAGTCTGGAACCGCGTGACTGCTACGGTCGCAGGTTCGAATCCTGCCTCGGGCATGGGTGTGTGTGATGTCGTTAGGTTAGTTGGGTCTAAGTAGTTCTAAGTTCTAGGGGACTGATGACCTCAGATGCTAAGTCCCATAGTGCTCAGAGCCATTTTTGAACCACCGTTTATTGTAGTGCGCAGTTGACAATGCTTAACTCCTTGAAGAATTACTGACGATCACTGCTGAACACCACCTATTATTCTTACTGCTCGCTTTTGTGCAGTCAATATTTCCTTTCCAATTGTGTTCGCACGCGCGCGCTTGTGTGTGTGTATGTATATGTGTGTGTGTGTGTGTGTGTGTGTGTGTTTGTAGCGGAGAGAAGATTTGTGAATTAGGTCATTGACTGAGTAATGAGACGAAGCGCATACACGCACGCGAGAGCGTGTGTGGGTGGCCAAGCAATGTCAACGACTCGCTGACACAGCTGCTACTGCAGGAAACAACGCACTGTCTACTTCAGGGTATAAAAACACACCATCACAGCTCCAGGAAGCAGTGATAGGGAAGCCGTACTCCGTCATACTGTCGCAATATCACAATTTGCCAACTCACCCCTTGCTATAAAGTCTGATCTTGTATCACATGCCTTTGAAATTAATTATCGTAACAGTTCTATAGAAGCTGACATATCAGCGACTCGTTGTTGTGACGACTTATACATCTACGTGTGTACACTGCGAATCACTATGAGGTGCGCGGCAGAGAGTCGGTGATGCACTGGTGAAACACATTGTGGTGAAGCTGCTTTCGTTTTGGGGCAGCTCTCTAACTACTGTTGAGCCACGGACAGTTTTTACCATCCTCCCCACAACGTTTCCCGGCACATAAACGACCTGATCGAAACCATCCCGAAACCCTTACGTAATGGGGCATTGACCACTAGATGTCACTTAGATGAGCAGACTGGTGGTATTTATTGCGTTGTCAGTAGAGCAGCAGTCACAGAGGAATGGGTCTCTCAGCTGAGCTCAGCGTCCACATCTACAATTCACGGTGTGGTGCGTGGCGGAGGGTACCCTGCACCGCTACTAGTCGATTCGTTTTCTGTTCCACTTGCAGACAGAACGAAGGAAAAACGATCGCCTATATACCTCTGTATAAGCCTTAATTTATCGTATCTTCCAAGATGGTACTCCAGACTGGAGTAAAATGAATGTGCGCAACGGAAAATAATAAACGCTAAAATGAAGATTTGGCCCTGTCTGACTACCCCCTGAAGCAGATCTTAGGATCTCTTAATTCTATAAATCACAATCTAAACACAAATGAATGATGAAGGCAACTAATCCTAGTAAATGACAACATTGCTCCTGCTTATATTTTTATTGTAGATTAAAAACCCTTATATTACGAAGTTTATATCTCCTAAGTAAAATTACTAATCAATTGCCCAACTCTGCCCCTTATTATGACTGCTCGGTCTAATATCAATAACGCGAAAAGACTGATATCATGTACGTACCAAACACTAGAAGATACTACTTTCATAGATGATCTACCGTTGTGTGGAATCTCAGTGGAAATAAACTGTTTAGCTTTTATAGCCATAATAAGCCGAAGCAATTTGCGATATCACCGTATGTACTGCGTCTGGTGCGTCGAAGTGATGGTTCTCGTACTCATCCGAGACGATGGAAGAACTCCAGACACAAATAAACTCTTTCAGACACCAGGACGGCAGAAGGCGGTCCACTGACTAATATAATACTGACTTCTCCTCTCTGTGTTCTACATACTAGAAACGCCAACTCCCAGCCGCAAGGACGGGGTTCAAATTACGTCTCAACGTAAGTATAGGCAGTAGAAGTGCTCTCAATTACTGAACGCTGCGTACTCAACGACTTCCAACCCGGAGGTGAAGTGCAGAATCGTATAGGTTCGCAACAGTACAGTGCCTAACTGCTCTAACTATAAACTCTCCTGAGAGCAAAGATAGCAAGTCCCCCTGTACCAACAAAGCTGATACGGAGCGACCGTCACGCACGGGCGCTCACAACGGAAGACTTCGTCTCTCCACCGCTGGCCTCCCAGCAAGGCTCGGCTCCCCACCCTCGTAATTCCGAAAACGAGTCATATTCGCGAAACCACGGAGTATTCTCCCTCTCTACAGATTCTTCCGAACGCCGACCAACCATATTTTAGTCTTTTGTCGGCCAGCGCGGAAAGTTTGCGAGGAAAAACCTATACACCTACAATGGTACGCTTCTGAGTAAAAATCCTTGGAAATAACACAGCGTGCATGGTTTCTGAGGTGCTGCTTCTTCGTTCCTCTCACCTGAGTTCGGAAGTATTATCCGGTTGTAATGTCCCCACAGAAAATACCCTCTACCACGCAATAGTCAATCATTGCCAATCAAACCATCCACATTTATTCACTTTGGAAAAGTATCTGATCTGAGTTTCTAGTAATATATGCGCCGACAGCTCGTCGACGCCAAAATATTTTCTGGTACGTTTATTCTTTGGAATAACAGAGATACATGTATGTATTCTCCATGGTTGTGAGACGGGTAACTAGGACAGCTTCGGAAGTATCTGTTGAAAGATTGACGGGTTTCTAAAAGAGACATATTTGCTTTTCTTCTCGCTAAAGCGAACTATTAACATTTGTGCCACTAGCGGGTTGTTTGAAGAGAAAGAAACTGTAACGGAAAATAATTAAGACTTGGAACCAACAGAAATCTGGACATGTAATGGAGATGGATTGAATATACAATTTCCTTCATAAATAAGGTTTGTGACCCCTTTTATTCTGGAGTGAATGAACGAATGAGTTCTTTGTCTGAATCATTGATGATCGCGTTGGCCCTGTAATTAGTGGGGAAGTTTCAGCTGTGTCGAAGAGAGCCTGCAATCACCGAGTCTTTGTTAAATCGTCCAAAAAGGCTTCGTACACATCTGGAATTCGAAATCTTTCGGAAAAGGAACGAATTGTTCAAACGATTGATTTTCCCAACTGAATGCAGCGCTTAACAATAATAATAAATGTAAAGATCTCTTACAGCAAGCCAGCCGCTGAATACTAAGACGAAGGGCTCCACCAGAGATTCTATTTGGCTGATTTCACGTAATGAAATATTACATCAAAAACTGTACATAGATAAAGGAGAGAGAGAGAGAGAGAGCGAATGAAAATTAGAGGAAATACTAATAATCCTCCATTAGTCTAATTTTTCGCCTGTCTTATCACGGATCAGCCTAAAGACAAAACGGGAGGCCCTTACTTTACTGTATAGATTCATGTGTAAAAGTGAAGGGATCTTAAAGGCAACAGATACACGTCTATACAGACAAGACATTACACAAAGTGAGCGGCAAGCTGCATGCATTCATCATTCAGCATCTATTCTTCTTACATTAATACATTATCCGGTCCTACTACAGTAGCGGCCGGCCGTCACCCTACTGTGCTCCAGAGCTCAGGTGCCACGGCGTCCGTCTAGCACTCTAGCTACTTGCTGTGTTTAAGCAGGATCAACACCTGTGTGGGCCTTCCACCCAGAGCTTGAGTTCCGCCTACCGTTTCGTCTCCACTGGCGTTCCAACCTCTACTAGTATAGGCAATCATTCATGACACCGTTTTTATAATAAAGACACTCCGTCACCTTTCATGCAATGAGCGTTAACAATTATTTACAAGATATACGTGACAATGTCAGTCTCTTTTATATATTCATACATACGATGTACAACATATCACCTGATACCTAATTGTGTTTGTAGATCACGGCAAAGTATGTGGATGAGTTCTTGTAAGGTGCAAAATTATAGCCACCTTACAATCTTATCTTCGTCGTCTAGGGGTAGCGTATTTGATTAGTAATCAAATCGTCCTCGGTTCTGGGTTCGAAACCCGCCACTGCTTAAAGTTTGATTAATAATCAGCATTGGCGGCCGAAGGCTTCCGGCATAAAAAGTCGCCCTCCTTCTGCCAACGTCAAAGATGTCGGAGGAGCGGAAGGAGTTTTAGGGCACTCTCTTGTCCTAGGGTTGGGAAACTGCCTCTAAAGACGCAATAATCAGCACTGATCAACGGCATGAGGATGCAGAAGGCAATGGGAACCACTGCATTAAAGACACATAACATGTGGTCTGTAACTGAAAAAGTGTTGTGATGGTCTTTCAATTGGCAAAAGATTCCGGAATAGTCCCCCATTCAGATCTCTGGGCTGGCCGCTGTGGTCGAGCAGTTCTAGGCGCTTCAGTCCGGAACCACGCAGCTGCTACGGTCGTAGGTTCGATTCCTGCCTTGGGAACGCATGTGTGTGATTTCCTTAGGTTAGTTAGGTTTAAGTAGTTCTAGGCCATTTGAGTGCCCCAGAAGTGTGACAGGACCGCTGCTCTTTTCTATATACATAAATAATTTGGCGGACAGGGTGGGCAATTATTTGCCGTTGTTTGCTGGCGATGCCGTGGTGTACGCTAAGGAGTCGAAGTTGAGTGACTGTAGGAAGATGCCAGACAGACAAAATTTCCAGTTCGTGTGATGAATGGCAGCTATCCCTAAATGTGGAAAAATGTAAGTTAATGTGTATGAGTAGGAAGATCAAAACAGTAATGTTCGTATACAGCATTACTAGCGTCCTGCTTGTGCCAAGTCGTTTAAATATCTGGGCATAATGTTGCAAAGCCATATGTGGTGGGACGAGCATGTGAGAACTGTGGTAGGGAAGGCGAATGGACGACTGCGGTTTATCGGAAGAATTTTAGGACAGAGTGGTTCACCTGTATTGCAGGCCGCATATAGGACGCTGGTGCAACCTATTCTTGAGTGCTTCTCGAGTGTTTGGGATACGTACCAGATCGGATAGAAGGAAGACAAAGAAGCAGTTCGGAGGCGGGCTGCTAGATTTGTTACCGGTAGGTTCGAACAACACGTGTTACGGAGATGCTTTGGGAATTCAAATTGGGAACGTTCTTTTCGAGGAACACTATTGATAAAATTGGAGAACCGGCATTTGAAGCTGACTGCCGAACGATTCTACTGCCGCCAACATACATTGCGCGTAAGGACCACGAAGATAAGAATCGAGAATTTAGGGCTCATACGGAGGCGTACAGACAGTCGTTATCCCCTCTCTATATTTGCGAGTGGAACAGTAGGAGAAATGACAAGTAGTAGTATAGGGTACCCTCCGCCACGCACCGGAAGGTGGCTTGAAGAGTAGCTATGTGGATGCGCTTGCTGCACAGTACGGTGGGCCGCCCTTGTGGTGGTGAGACGTGATCGACTGGAACCTTCATGACGACTACGCCTGCCCAACATCGGGCCACTGCCTCATACGAACGCCCCATAAATGTCGGCCAAATGGAGACACACAGTGAAGCACATCTAGAACTGTGTAGGGTGCTGATAACGCTGTCTCATACGAGTATCCAGCACGTCCTCGTCCTTCACAGTGCTACCTCAGCATCTGACACAGTTTGTGCCCCATTATATAGTCTAACCGTCCTGGTAACAACACCAAACACATACAGCAGTAATGAAGTCTGTTGGTCGTTCTAACTATCATCTGGTTTCTCAGGACAGAGCGGATCAGGTTATGGAAAGGGGCCAAGATCAGTTAATTACACAAGAACACACAACTTTATTGCTTGTAAAACACAAACACATTCCTGTTTAAAACACCAAGGATCAATTCACGGCTGAGAACCCAAGTAACTTCTCAATAACAAAGGATTTAAATAATTCATTTTAAAATACGGGGATTTAGACAAACGGCTGAAGGCTTTACTTAAGTAAAATTAAAATATCTTTTAGAATGCAGGCCCAAATGATATTCCAGATGACCAAAGGAAATCCCTTAAAAGGTAAGCATTTACACAGTCCAGCAGAAAGCCATCTTAAGAAATCTTGAAGTATCTTCACGGCTGAAGGCCCAAACAATTGTTCAAAATAGTTAAAGACAAACCCTAAATAAGCATTTACACAGCACAGCTGAAAGCCATTTTAAAAATTCAAGATAATTACAGAGAAACCTTACAGACAGGAATTTACACATTACGGCTGAGAGTCACAAATTTTAAAACAAACGCGGCTGAAGGCGTAAATACAGAGCAAACAAGAATTTTTATAAAACACGGCTGAAGGCCTAATCTTAAAATACTTCACATGAAATTCGGCTGAAGGCCATATACTGAACAGAGAACAGACAAAATTAATATACGGCTGAAGTACTTGCGACAAATGAAAATCACAATCACAAACAACAGAACAGTGGTGCTCAGAACTGTTCCAAGGGTCGGCCTGGGGAGGAAACTATCATACGTTTAGGTGAGACAGGCAGCCAAGCGTAATACTAAATAATCGGATAGCAACACGACCTAGGGTCGACTGAAGGACCAACCAACGACCTAATCAATTCCCCTCACCCGACCAACAGCACGACAACCGAAAATACAGGGTTATTACAAATGATTGAAGCGATTTCACAGCTCTACAATAACTTTATTATTTGAGATATTTTCACAATGCTTTGCACACACATACAAAAACTCAAAAAGTTTTTTTAGGCATTCACAAATGTTCGATATGTGCCCCTTTAGTGATTCGGCAGACATCAAGCCGATAATCAAGTTCCTCCCACACTCGGCGCAGCATGTCCCCATCAAAGAGTTCGAAAGCATCGTTGATGCGAGCTCGCAGTTCTGGCACTATTCTTGGTAGAGGAGGTTTAAACACTGAATCTTTCACATAACCCCACAGAAAGAAATCGCATGGGGTTAAGTCGCGAGAGCGTGGAGGCCATGACAGGAATTGCTGATCATGATCTCCACCACGACCGATCCATCGGTTTTCCAATCTCCTGTTTAAGAAATGCCGAACATCATGATGGAAGTGCGGTGGAGCACCATCCTGTTGAAAGATGAAGTCGGCGCTGTCGGTCTCCAGTTGTGGCATGAGCCACGCGTGAAACTTGCCCGCACGCGTTCAACCGTTTCTTCGCTCACTGCAGGCCGACCCGTTGATTTCCCCTTACAGAGGCATCCAGAAGCTTTAAACTGCGCATACCATCGCCGAATGGAGTTAGCAGTTGGTGGATCTTTGTTGAACATCGTCCTGAAGTGTCGTTGCACTGTTATGACTGACTGATGTGAGTGCGTTTCAAGCACGACATACACTTTTTCGGCTCCTGTCGCCATTTTGTCTCACTGCGCTCTCGAGCGCTCTGGCGGCAGAAACCTGAAGTGCGGCTTCGGCCGAACAAAACTTTATGAGTTTTTCTATGTATCTGTAGTGTGTCGTGACCATATGTCAATGAATGGAGCTATAGTGAATTTATGAAATCGCTTCAATCATTTGTAATAGCCCTGTATCAGTGAAGACGCGAAGATACGAGCAGCACTGCGTCTTCAAATATTGGCGTCTAAATACAGCCAAGGCACAATAACCACTCAAAAATATGAACAAAGGCTGTCGAACTACACGCCGTGCTGGGCAGCATCAACACAGCGAGGAAACACACACTCGCTGCTCTGTCGCAATTGGCCGTTGTAGCCGAGCGGTTCAAGGCGCTTCAGTCTGGGACCGGGAGACCGCTACGGTAGCAGGTTCGCATCCTGCCTCGGGCATGGATGTGTGTGATGTCCCTAGGTTAGTTAGGTTTAAGTAGGTCTAAGTTCTAGGGGACTGATGACCTCAGATGTTAAGTCCCATAGTGCTCAGAGCCATTTGAACCATTTGAGCTCTGTCGCAACCGACCGACTGCCTACTCCAGTACGCAGACAGCAATTCATCTGCCCAGTGGAAATCACAAAAGTTACAAACAATTCCACGTAAAAAACTTGCACCAAGAACTCCGACAATCCTAAAACCAATCACCGTGGAACAACAGGGAGAAATGACAAGTCGACACACAGAGAGTTTCCATAAGCAGCCGGCAACCAAATACACGTCGTCCGATGAGATGACCAACCGAACGACAAAACCAACCAAGGTCGTGCCCACTCAAGTTATGAGTGTCGGCAACGGCCGGGACGAGTCATGGCTGTCCGGAGCTCACTGCAGCTCCATCCTGATTCCCTTGATGTCCGTTCGGAACTCGAAGACACAGAGGCCCGGGCACACTGGCTCGGACACAACTGTTGTGTACGTAGTTCCGAGTAGTCAGCGCGTACACAACTTTCCCAATAGAGCGCACCCCGCTAAGCACAACAGCGCAGGCGCAGCGCTCGCCCGTCTCCGCAATACGAGATGGCGCTGTCTTAGAGACGGACCAAATTCTGCTTCCGCCGATCCGCGTATTAATACGTAACGCAGCCAAAGAGATTGCTGCTAACGTAGAACCTTATCTCCTCGCAGATCACACTCGCGCAGTGATACCTGAACGCTCAAGGTATTATAACGAGTGTGCAGATCTCCGATTAGTCAGTCTGCGTCCTCCCTTCCCGCGCCCGGGTTCGATTCCCGGCGGGGTCAGGGATTTTCTCTGCCTTGTGATGACTGGGTGTTGTGTGATGTCCTTAGGTTAGTTATGTTTAAGTAGTTCTAAGTTCTAGGGGATTGATGACCATAGATGTTAAGTCCCATAGTGCTCAGAGCCATTTGAACCATTTGAACCATTAGTCAATCTGCATTAGTCTGCATTAGTCTATAGTCAAGTTTCAGTCTAATAAGATTACCGTATTCCTATACACAGCCATGAAGATAAATGTATAGACACTTTCGTCATATCAGAGATATGTGAGAATAAGATTAACGTACCAAGACCAAAGGAACTTGTAACCTCCCCACAAAAATTTACAAAGACAATATTTAATAAAAATGGGAGCCATGTGTAACCTCCCGCAATGAAATGTACTGACAAAAGCAACAAAAATGTGAAATTCGCAATCTGACTCTAGTGTAACCTCCCCACAAAAATAATGAAAAACAATTCAGTACTAATGAAATCTCAGTGATAACGATAATTCAATTAAACCGAAATATCGGTCTTTGGCCCTGTGCAAATCAGAATTAAATTCTTACCTCATTGTAACTGCTAGTCAATTTTCTGCTCTTATTCTTGTGCACAGCTTGGAGGAACTGCATTGCAAATAATAATATTCCTTTTTTTTGAAATTTAACTGAAACTTTTCTTTAAGGGAAGTGAAATGAAATCGTTAATTTAATTAAATAAATTTTTTTTTATAAAATTGCTTTTGAAATCAAAATTATTATTGGGGCACTTGTTGGAAATTAATTACAATAAATAAAGTTTATCTGATGATTACCTTAATTAACAATATACCTCATTCAGCCTCTTGACCAGTATTGCCGACAGACTACATCACACAACCGCACTGGGCTGCTACTACTGACCGACCGCTCTGCATGACGACTACTAGCGTACTGCACGACGGCTACTACTGTACTGCTCTACATGACGACTACAACTGAACTGCTTGCAACACTCGCGCGGTCAAGCGCAGACTAACTACGATTATAGGCTCTCTGGTCAAAGATTTTAACGTGCCTCACCATCGCTGCTATGTTACATACGTGTTTCAAACTTCAGATTGTCAATTCTAAACAGCATCCAGAATCAATTTACGTAATATCTATGATTTTTATTATTTTAATAAATGTGTGTGAAAATTAATCAAGTTCTGTTTAAGGTTGGTCACCGTCAATCTGCTACTCGTGCAAGTGGCATTTCTATCGTCTGACCTAAAGGCAGAAGATAAATACGCCACGATAAGACCACGAGACATATTGCTGACACTCGCATAGAGCGACAAGTCAAATAATCTGATGGTGTGTGTACCGAAGGTCTTACAGTACGCACGCCACACCAACCATGCAGAGGGAACGCTTGCCCATTGGCCACCCGCGAATCACTTACATGGTGTGTACATGTACAACGTTACACTGACATACAATCATGTATTCTAGATATATCACTTTCTTGTCTGGCTGTGTATTTTAAAAGTCAATGGCCTTGCTGCAGTGGTTACACTGGTCCCTGTCACGTCACCGACGACAAGCGCTATCGGGATTGGCTGGCACTTGGATGGGTCACCGTCAGGGTCAACCGAGTGCTGGCGGCAATTGGGGTGCACTCATCCCTTGCGAGGCTAATCCAGGAGCTACTTGATTGAAAAGTAGCGGCACCCGTCACGAAAACTGAAAACGGCTGGGAGAGCGGTGTGCTGACCACACGGCCCTCCGTATCCGCATCTGGTGACGCCTCAGGGATGAGGATGACACGGCGGCTGGTCGGTACCGCTGAGCCTTCACAGCCTGTTCGGACGGTGTTTGAGTATTTCAAAAGATATATTTAGCTTGTATCGCTCACATGGCAAAGATAGCAGTGTGATCGGCAACTCTGTCACACTACAAGGTATCGAGTGTTGATACGTCGTGGTATGGGAAAACTTAAACAAAACGTAAGGTAAGCACAGCTCAAAGGCTGCAGGGAGTGAAAGCGTACACCCAAATGAGCTTACAGTTTCAAACACAATTTAATTTTATTAAACATTAAAAAAACACTTGTTCACTGGTACAAATATATATATCACAAAACACAATAAAATTTTTTAAACTCCAGGCCTGAAGGGCCGCTGAACATTCACAACTGTAATGTCAGAATGAAAACCCTAAGATTCAACATAAGGAGATAATCACGGTCTGAAGGACCCAACACTTTTGATTAATTCAAATGGTTCAAATGGCTCTGAGCACTATGGGACTTAACATCTATGGTCATCAGTCCCCTAGAACTTAGAACTACTTAAACCTAACTAACCTAAGGACATCACACAACACCCAGCCATCACGAGGCAGAGAAAATCCCTGACCCCGCCGGGAATCGAACCCGGGAAACCGGGCGTGGGATTTTGATTAATTATTGACCAATACAATAAGTTACTGAAGTTACCGAAAGGAATGACTTTAATCATTCGGCCAGAAGGGCCAATCAAATATAATCACAAGTGCTGTTTTGATAATGTTACAAGAATGCAAAACCAACAGTTAATTTACTTCGTCCAAAGGAGCAGTAAAGACCAAAAGAAATTCACATACCAAAGGTTTTTCTAATAAAACAAGCTAGCAAGATAAAATTACTAATCAAAAGGGGTAGTGACGTCGCCACTCGGCCTGAATGGCCTGAATATCAGTAGTAATAAATATTTGAGAATGGTTGAAGTTGGTGAGTTAGCACTTAAAACCAGCCCGTGCTCCTCACCACTAGCAAAAATTTACAATCAGCTGTGCTAGGACTGCTGGCTTAAGCAATATGGCACAGACCAGCAGAACAACCGGAAACTTCACCAACGTGGCGAATCGCCCACATAGGGCATGACAGCAACTCTCTATAACACATAAAATAAAAATTACTAAACATTGAAACACATGGTTCAAAATATAACGCCTATCTGGGCAGGAACTGTTAATGACGCCCACTGGCCTTCGTAAATCTTCGACTTAGTAAATGCGACGGCCAGTACTAAATAATAATACCGCTCAACAAACTGTATAATACAAGATCGTTATTGCACTTGGGTAAGAATAAAATTTCAACCACAGATAATATTTTAGGTTCAGTAGTTAAGGCACAGAGAGTTAACACTCTCTTCTAGTGATAGTTGCGTATAACAGCAGATCACTGAATCGGGATTTCGGGCACGCCTAAGCCTACTAAAATTGCGAAACACCGTGGCACACGACCTTAGAGCAAAACACACCCGACGACACGGGCAGAAATTGAGTGAGACACATCAAGTCAAGAAATTCTCACCGTTAGTCCAGAAGGCAGACAAGCATTCGGCGACAGGTTGCAACCAGCACCAACTCGAGTTATGTCAATCGCCCCAGTTCCGCCATAGCAACGCGGACACGCCGCGTCAACAGTTGCCACGCCGAGCTTCCTTATCACACAGCCCGTCCAGAACGGCTGCCGCCGTCCCGAGTACACACGCTCGTAGCAATCACGTGCGTTCACGGGAAGTTACACCACCTTTCCCGCAACATTGCGCTGCCACACAACCGGAAACTAAACTCCCCGTCTCACTCCGGCAGCAACACTCGATACTCTCGTCGTCAGCACGTCTCTCCCAGAACGCAGCGCATTCCGAAATTTAAAAGCATACGGACCAATCGAGGCAGAGCAATCCAAGGCTCCGGAAGACGACACACCACACCTAGGCAAAGATGAAGAAGATACGGTATTGAGAGAACGGTGGTATGAATGGTTAGAGATGCTCAGTGACGAAAGAATGTAATGGAAAAGTTAACTGGGAGAAGAAATACGCAGCACAGTTAGTGAGAACGTGCTCAGAAAACTTCAGGAAACGTCTTTCAGGTCAGTAACTAAGAGTATCCTTCAGGCTACTATATGCCTGCCCCGTAGACATTGTGCAAATAAAATCAGACTGTAATAACAGCTGGCTCAGGGGCGCCGCGTGGGTGTATGGAATGGGAGGAGCGGTGTGAGAAGAAAAAGCGTGGTTTGACGCCTGACGACTGACGTAATTACGGCTCTGTGCACAAGGCACGAAACGCAGCGATTCGTCGCCAGGTCGCGTTATTTGTCCGGAGATGGCATGTGCGTGGGCAAATCGTTGATCGCTTGGAATTCCCGCGCAATCTGATGAATGGCATGCGATGTTCTGTCCTTGGCCCCCTGTTGTACTCCTTATATACCTCGGACACGCCAAAGGCTAACAGAGTCTCGCTCGCATTGTACGCCGACGACACCGCGTTGTATACCAGAAGCTCGAACGTGAACCACATGCGCCGCCGCCTGCAGACGGCATGTGAAGCTCTAGGTACATGGGCCATAAAGTGGCGCCTGAAATACAGTGCCAGCAAAAGCCAGGCAATCATCATTACGAGGAAAAGAATCCCCATCGACCTACAGCCGGTGCGGATCGTGGGAGGCCCCATCACATGGACCCGCACTGCGAAATACCTTGGGGTGACCCTAGACAGGCGCCTCACGTGGGGACCACACATAAGGGACATTGTGGGTAAAGCCTATGGCAGATTGAGAGCGCTATACCCAATCCTGAACCCGAAGACAACCCTACCCACACGCTGCGGCATTACGCTGTTTCTCGCCCTTATAAGGCCGGTGATGGAGTATGCGGCAGTAGTGTGGGGCAACGCGGCAGACTGCCACATCCGGAGATCACAGGGCCTCCAGGGTAGAGTACTTAGGATGATCATGAAACTCCCGCGTGATTTTCCCACTAGGGAGTTGCATACCATCACTGGAGTGCAGCTAATAAAGGAAAGAATAAGACAGACCGCTCAATTTTTCTATGAGAAATCACAGCAGTCAGAGAACAGACTGGTCTCGAACCTCGGGAACCAGATACATAGAAGGGGCACCACAAGATGGCCCGACCTGCTACGGCAGTAAAAACCACTACAGTAACGATTATTAACTAACATAAAATGATCATCACAAAATAGGACCAACACACACGGTAGGCCCACTCAAAATACATATTAGAAAACGCAGGAATAGTGCAAAGCACTTAACTAGCTTAACCTAGAGATAGTCAGGCACTATCCAAGTAGGTAAAGAGCGGTGCGATGTGTGGCAAGTTGGCTGCCTGCCTGCTACTAGTTTTTCTAGTCATTAAGCTCAGTTGCGTCGCTTTGTCTCGTTTCACTTTGCCCATCTTGAGTAAGAATTTCGTGTTAGAATTTATAGTTACTCAGCAACCACACATCACTCTGACGAGTGCTCAGAGTTGCCATTTATTTTAAGAAATGACGCAAAATATACTCTCCGATTTTGCAGAAATTAGCATTTTTGAGCTTTTGCTGTAGAAGTTGACTAGATGAGAACATTGCAGTAACAGTGACGATACACTAGGCTCCAGCTTTTTAACGATTTTAGTTTGTAAACAGAATGACGCACCGTAATATGGAGTGGACGCTATAATTTAAATTTTTAGGCAGTTATGCAGTGGGCGTCTAATAAGTATGCAACACTTTTCCCGGTGTAATTTCGCGTGAAAAATGCGGAATTTGTTGCGCGATATCGTGAAATATTCCCACTTCACCCCCTATAATGTCATGACTTTCCGGTAGGTGCGGCACCGTACGCAGCCTTCAAAATGTATGTAACGGGGGTGCGTTCCAAGCAGAGAGCTGTCACTGTGTTTCTTTTGGCGGAAAACCAGAGCAACGCAGGCATTCATATGCGCTTGCAAAATGTCTACGGAGACCTGGCAGTGAACAAAAGCACGGTGAGTCGTTGGGCGATGCGTACGCCATCACAGCAACAAGGTCGCGGCGTTAACCTGTCCGATATATCTCGCGCCGGCGGGCCGCACACCGCTGTGACTTCCTGCAGTGCTGGGACGTGCGGTCACTCTCATTCGAGGTTATCGACGGATCACAGTAGAGCATCTCGATGCTTAACTGGACGACGCTTTTGGTACTGTAGGGAAGCAGCCTACTCACGCCTTATAAAATTCTCATCAGTCTTTCCATTGTGTGCCAGCCTAGTCCGCTGTAACTAGCTCTGACGTCATAAATGTTGCGCAATACTTTAAAAATCAAGTAAATAACCTGAAACGGTTCTAGCATGTCAGGAGTAATACTAAATCGAAATGTGTTGAATATCACTTCAATAAATTTAACCATTTTTGAAATTTGGACGTTTTTCTGTAAAAATCATTGGCGCAACAGAAGAGAGCTACAGACTTAAAAATTTAAATTTAGATTCCTTTTTCATAATAATTTAATAGAAACAGTACTTTGGATCTCACAAATTAAAATTTTAGTGGAAACATTTTCTGGTTTTTGTCTTAAAAATTAAGGAAGCAAGATAGATTAAGTAGGCGAATAAATAAGGCTAGGATGTTTAAATTTAAGTAGAAGGGAGATCCGCTATAATCATAAAGATGTGAGAAGTTTCAATTGAATAACTACAAAACTATAGCGATAGCGTGTCTCCAAAGGGCAAGTTCAGAGCTCGTCTACTGCGTGTAGTGTAATTAAATTAATTCTCTCGCCCAAAATATTTTACTTAGCCACGTCAGACTTACCTGTGTGCTGAATGCACATTTAAATTGAGAGCTTCATCGGCCATCAGCAAAGGAAGCGATGATTTATTCCATAACTTAAAGTGGTGCATTACTAGCCCAGCGGCTAGTTGGGAGAGCCGATTTGGTCAGGCGTTCCCTTAGCCGTCCGCACCGCGGCTTTATATATAAGAACGCTGCGCGAGGAAGGAAGGCCCCAGTTCTCTCCAGACACTGAATAGCACACCATCTGTGTCGGGAGTCGCGTCGCGTCGGTATCATTGCTATAAACAGCCTCGGATGCCGTATTAAGTTACTCGGAATACGCGTAACCGTGAAATCATTTTCGAGTGAAGTGTTAATTCTGGGATGACTTTAATGATCTATCTTCAGTTTGTGTATGTCGTATTTTCACGTACCGTCGCGGGACAGATATTCAACCATTATTTTAGCGTGGCGTTTGATGAATATTATCATCAAATTATGGCGAGCATTCACTTAAACATTTAATTTGGACATTTATAGTTGCATCAGCGCATTAGACTCTGAACTGCTCTGTTAGTCAGATTGTGTAGATTCTTTTTTCTGATCTGTGACTTTCAGAATATAGCGAACGTTTTTACAGGATCATTTTTGATTGTGAATCCCAGACAATCTCCTAATTGGTTCAAATGGCTCTGAGCGCTATGGGACTCAACTGCTGTGGTCATAAGTCCCCTAGAACTTAGAACTACTTAAACCTAACTAACCTAAGGACATCACACACATCCATGCCCGAGGCAGGATTCGAACCTGCGACCGTAGCGGTCGTGCGGTTCCAGACTGTAGCGCCTTTAACCGCTCGCCCACTCCGGCCGGCAATCTCCTAATTCCTCAGAGCTTTAAGCTGTAGCTATAAGTGTATTTCTCAGATGAAGTGGGCACTAGGAATTCTAATTACAGGCTTCACGGTTTGCTAATCACTTTCTGGTTGCCAATATTGTAGTTAGCCAGTGTTGAGAACGGCAAAAGACAGCATAAATAATAGGAACATTTATGTAACAATTAATTCCACCCGCCGCCCCACATATGGTTAATCGGCCGGGAAATGCATTTTTTCTACATTGCATTCTACAACATTTTATACAGGTAATATAAATTCTTTTCTACATTACAAACAAAATATTATTAACAAGTATTAATTCCACCAGCCGCCCCACAGTACTGCTGACACAGTTGTACATCAATTGGGGAACTCAACGAGTGTGCCTGCTGGATTCGCCCCCGCCTTACGACAGACCATAAAGAGCAACGAAGGACCATCTGTGCGGGATTGTTTGCGCGTTACGAGGCTGGTCGTGGCTGAATTCGGTTACGATTGTGGACGGGGCCTTAACCAGTTACTATTGGTCGCCTTTTACAGTTACACACAATTTATTTTAAACCAGTAATTCCAGACTCAACAATAAATCAAAATATCACACGTTATTAATGAAGGAATTAAACAACTGTGTAAATAATAATGTTTTCAGTGCGTTACAATTTAGCAAATCACCTTTAAATACAGACACAGCAGATAATGTCTTAAAAGCAAGCCACTGTGATCTGGGCAGAAGGCCTTACACGCCAGGAATGGCAATTAATTAAGAACTGTTTCAAATTCGCTGCAACTTACAAATTACAGGTATTGAAATATTTAAGGCAAGTCGTCACAAATACAGCAGAAGGTATCGGACGCCAGGAATGGCAGTAAATAAGGTTTTAAAGGCTTACTGCGTAAATACAAATACCAAATTAGAATTTCAAGGCAAGTGGCCACAATCACGGCTCAAGGCCTTACAAGGAATTGTAATAAATAGTACAATAATAGAACACAAGGACCAGTACATAATTCGTTAAAGGGTACTGAGGCAGATTATACCCGCAGAAGGCGTGGACTGAAGGAGCGTTACACTGAAGTACTGGCCATCAGACCTTCTTTGAGAACACACATGTCTTACAAGAACCAAGGGGCCACAGACGTTGCTCCAGGAATCGACCTCTGAGAAGGTCCGACAACAAACACTTTCGCGGGCGATGAGATTGGCAGCCAAGAGTTGCATTCACTTCACAATATGCTAACTCAAACTAGTGGCAGTCTAACGAATGACTGATGATAATCTTGCTGGAGCTACCTGGCGTCCGATAAACCAAATGCAACTATGGAACAATACGCTAAAGCCGGAACCGGCGGTCTGCACTAAGTCCCCAGAATACTGTGTTTAGAGCGCCCGGAAAGAGAAAGAAATTACTACCACGCGAGTAGAAGAATCACCAACCGGCGTACAATCAAGAAAGCTGTCAAAAGCCCGGCCTGTTGGCCGGTCGGTCTAATGCGCGGCTTTCCGGGCGGGAAGGAGCGCCTGGTCCCCGGCACGAATCCGCCCGGCGGATTTGTGTCGAGGTCCGGTGAACCGGCCAGTCTGTGGATGGTTTTAAGGCGGTTTTCGAACTGCCTCGGCGAATGAGGGCTGGTTCCACATATTCCGCCTCAGTTACAGTATGTCGGCGATTGCTGCGCGAACAAGTTCTCCACCTACGCGTACACAACCATTATCATGCAAACATAGGGGTTACACTCGTCTGGTGTGAGACGTTCCCTGGGAGGGGGGGGGGGACACCGGGGGCCGAACCGCACAATAACCCTGGGTTCGGTGTGGGGCGGCGGAGGGGTGAAGTGGACTGCGGTAGTCGTCGTGGGGTTGTGGACCACTGCGGCTGCGGCGGGGACGGAGCCTCTCCGTAGTTTCTAGGACCCCGGTTAACATACAATACAATACATACAAGCTGTCAAAACTACACGCCTTACCGGACAACAAGGGCAAGGCGAGGAAACGTACACTGCCGTTACATACACTAACCCCCAGGGCAGGTAACTTGGGCGTTTGCGACCACCAGGCAAGAAAAATTGTAACAAATTGAACGCAGTAAATAGTAATAAGAAGTCGAGGAAAGCTAATCAGATCCGCCTTCCCCAAGCATTCCACTCGCTGCTCTTCCCCTCGACGACACTACGAGCAGCAACACTGGAGAATCGCGAGATGTCACAATGGTGGAGGGTTCTCTACTTGGATTGACATGCACTTATCGTAAAGCTTGCTAGACGAGGTAGTGCACCATCATGACCACAGCCTTTCCATCCGGGAGTCCATGCGTGCCGCCACCGTGTTCTGGCACGGCACGGACCTGACTCCTCCTGAGCCCCCAACCGAATTGGCACACTCACACGAACCGGTAAAACAACGACGTCGCCCCAAAGATAGGGCAACAGTTACTACATATCGATAACCGCCGCTGCTGTCACTAGCGGACAGGCAACGCTTGCGAAACCGAGTGGCGCCAGTCAACACGAGAAGACAAACAACTTCAACCATTCCAACTAAACGTTACCGTCTGGCTTCCAATAGAGGGCGGAAACCTGCAGACGGCACCAACGAGAGCCGCAGCAGGCTCACTGACAATTTTCAGTCAGGCATCGTCACAGGCGATGAAACATGGGTTCATCACTTCCAACCGGAAACAAAGAGGAATCCACGGAGTGGCGCCACACCATGTCTCAGCCGGTAGAGCCATGGCGACGGTCTTCTGGGACTCTGAAGGGATTATCCTCTTTGACGTCTCCATTACGGTCCAACTATCAGCTCTGAAGTGTATTGTGCTACCCTCAGGAAATTGAAGAAACGAATTCAGCGTGTTCATCGTCACAAAAATGTAAACGAACTTCTCCTTCTCCATGACAAGGCATGGCCTCACACAAGTCTACTCACCCGTGAAGAGCTCACAAAACTTCACTGGACAGTTCTTCCTCGTCCACCCTACAGCCCGGATCCCGAACCTTCCGACTTCCATGTGTTTGGCCCAACGAAGCATGCATTCCACGGAAAACAGTATGTGGAGGATGGGGAGGTTACTGGTGCAACAAGACGTTGGCTCCGACATCGATCAACAGAGTGGTACCATGTGGGCGTATAGCCCACCCCAGTAGGCGGCGTAAGGACGTCACACTGAACGGAGATTATGGGGAATAATGTGGGCCATTGGAGTCCTGGATAAAACCGACCTCTTTCAGAAAAAAATGTGTTGCATTACTTGTTGAACGGTAGAAGCGGATTTCCAATTAGACCCACTAGGCACGAGCCTAGGGCGGCAGCTTAGGAGGGCGACTTTTTTTGCACTGTACTTATTTCAACATTTTACGTTTTAAAATAAGGACAACAGTTGCTAACATTGTGAAATAACTTGGTAGTTTAAACAAGTTGCAAGAACGACAATCGACAATACAAGTTTTGAAATACAGGGTGAGCACAAAGTCTTGCCTTGATTATAAAAATTTATAACAGAATAACCGTTTGACATAATACGTTACATTTGATGCCGTTGCATAGGTTAGTGTTGCTAGTTGTTGTGACCAATAGATGGCGCTAGAGCTCCACAAAACCGAGGCGGTCTGTTAGGTCACGTTAGTTGCTGGCGAAATGGCGTCGAAGCAGAAGAAAGCGCAATATGTGCCTTAGTTTCACGAAACGAAATCGCCCATCAGTGTTCAGCGTAAATTTCGGGCTTCTTATGGACGCAGCCCCCCTGACGTTAAATAAATAAAGCGATGGTATGCAAAGTCGTCCTCGAACTGGCAGGTCTCGTGTGAGTGATGAAACTGTTGATTGTGCTTCAACGGAGTCCGTCTAAATCAACTCGTCAAGCATCACGTGAACTTCAAATACCGCAAGCAAGTGTGGTGAAAATTCTTCATAAAAAGTTTAGGTTACATGCTTACAAAGTGCAAATCGTGCAGGCCTTGCAACCGACAGGTGTTGAATTTGCAACTGGGCTTCTTAACAGGATTGAAAGCACTAACGATTACTTAAATCGCTTATACTTTATCGATGAATCCACCTTTCATGTCAGTGGGATGGGAAATAGGCATAATGTCCATATGTGGGGTTCAGAGTCTCCACATGCTACTGTACAGTTACAGCGAAACAGCGAAAAAGTGAATGTTTGGTGCGGTCTCATGCATAACACGGTTTTTGGACCGTTTTTCTTCGCGGAAAAATCCATTACCGCTAACATTTACTTTGACGTTTTGCAACAGTTCATTACCCCACAGTTAGAAGATGGATACTTTTCCAGCAAGATGGAGTACCCCTACCACTGAGCTTTGAAAGTGCGTGATTTCCTGGATGAAACATTTCCGGATCGGTGGATTGGAAGGAACGGTCCAACACCCTGGCCATCCCGCTCTCCAGACATTACGCCCCTTGACTTTTTTTTCTGGAGCTATATCAAGGACAGAGTCTTCGTCACACCAGTTGCTGACGTCGACGAACTGAAGGCTAGGATACAAGATGCTCTGGGTACTGTGACAGAACACATGTTACGAAACACGTGGCGGGAACTAGAATACTGCCTCGACGTTCTCCGAGCTACCAAGGGAGCACACGTTGAGGTTTACTAACGTAAGTGGTCTTAAAAAATCTAGTAACACCAACCTATGTAACGGCATCCAATGTAAATTATTATGTCAAACGGTTCTTCTGTAATAAATTGTTCTAATCAGGGCAAGACTTTGTGCTCACCGTGATTTATTAGTTTATTTGGTGACTTAATGGAAATTCAGGCACTGAAATTACGTCTGGAATAGTGTTTATGAAATTGTTCAACAATATTTTAAAGTAAGATATCAGGATGTCTCAACAATGAAGATAAGATTAACGAGTTTGCTACCATCAGTGCCAGAGGCAAACTTTGCTGACTGGTGAGTTTTGTTTGTTTCTTCATGATAGTTTTAAAAATTTCAGATTAGAATGTGATTTTTTTAGCACCTTAGAGCACATTCATTGCGATTTAAAAACTATATTGTCATTATTTAAAACATGCTCTTGGAGGGGCACATATACGTATTACGGTGTGCCTAGGGGCGCAAAACTTTTAAATCTGCCCCTAGTAGTAGTAGTAGTAGTAGTAGTAGTAGTAGAGGGTTTCTTTGGGCGCACGACAGCAAGGTCTTCAGCGCCCGCTCAATAACAGGTTGAGACGGGTGTCAAGAAAATACTCAGAACAGTAACATAAAACAGAACGTAAAACACAGGTAACAAGCTTGGAAAAATATGTGCCTACCCACACCGATGCGTGGGACGAAGCATGTCGTCAGCAGTGAAACATGGACAACACAGGAAGAAAGTGGTAGAGGGAGCTAAAACAATATAGTAGATGGAAGTGGCTGGCTGACCGCAAGAAAAAAAAGGGAGGAGCCAGCCACTCTGCAATACACTAAAACTTCCAGCCTAAAAGTTTAGGCCAGAATCCAGACGCATCACAAAACTTTAAAACCCTAGACACACACGTGTCATCGTTAGCTAAAACACAAGGCAGAACCCCATCAACTTGTGCTTCGGCCCTTGCATCACGTTATAAAATGCAGTCCGTTTAAATATGCCGGACAGAGAGATGTGCACACCACAAGCATTACAAAACGGGGGATCCTCCCGCCGTAATAGAAAGCTATGTGTGAGAGGACAGTACCGATCCGAAGACGTGTGAGGGTCACTTCTTCCCGCCTGAGCAACAGGCAGGAGGAACGCCACGGCCGAGTGGTTGACTTTACCGACCGCAGTTTGTTGGCCGTCACCGCCAGCCATTCGTCCTCCCACAACTCCATGCACTTCCTGTGGAGTGCAGCGATGACGGACTGCAAGGGGATAGGACACTGGACCACATACTGCTCTATGCAGGCTTCCTTGGCAGCCCGATCGGCCTGTTCATTGCCCCATATTCCTACACGACCAGGCACCCAGCAGAAGGACACCTCCTTACCCCGCCGTTGGAGCAGGCAGAGTTGGTCATGTATCAGCTGGACCATCGCCTCAGTTGGGTACAAATTCTACAGTGATTGTAAGGCACTAAGGAATCGGACCAGAGGAGAAATCGATTGCCCCGAACACGATTCATCAGCTCAATTGCCTTCAGGATCGCGTGGAGCTCCGCTGTGAATACGGTATATTCATCAGGGAGGCGAATCCGGGTAACATGATCAGAGAACACTACAGAAATTCTTCCCTTTGGAGTCATCAGTGTGAACGACGGTAAAACCGTGATGCACATCTAAAATGTTAAAAAACAGAGATTGGAATGTAAAATCTGGTATACTATCTAAATCCGCTACTGTTGAACACTCCTCGTATTATACAGCTCAGGTCCCTTGTCATTTCATATACTCGAAGTCTGCCTCATACAATTTATAGCCAGAGTTATGGTAATAGCAGTGCCGCGCGGGACTGGCCGGGCGGTCTGGGGCGCTGCAGTCATGGACTGTGCGGCTGGTCCTGGCGGAGGTTCGAGTCCTCCCTCGGGCATGGGTGTGTGTGTGCTTGTCCTTAGGATAATTTAGGGTAAGTAGTGTGTAAGCTTAGGGACTGATGACCTTAGCAGTTAAGTCCCATAAGATTTCACACACACACACACACGTAATAGCAGTGCTCCTATTGGCAATATACCGAAGGTTCTCTACACACCGGAGGGGTGTTAAGTCGCTATGTGATACGACGCGTCCAATGGGCATCGCCGAAGATTTAGCCACATACATGATACTGCCCGCTGCGGTTCCGTTCGTTGACATCTAATCGAGTGACTTGCTTATTTCTGTCCGCTACTCCGACGATCTGGTCACGGTCCGTGACCGGCTCAAATTTCCACATCTTCGCACGCTGCAATACAATTACGAAAACATCGATTATGCAAAAAAGCAAGTAGCACTTTTCTCACACGACATACTGTAAGCCACGGATCAAGTCAGACAGATACACGCAGTACTTCTCGGTTTCGGTAAGGCATTTGACACAGATCACACCTAACCTTATTATAGATTGTCCTATCGTATGGAGTACCAGGAGAAATCTGTGACTGTGAAACCTTCCCGTCTCCTCTATATCTCTTTTGTTACACAACCTCCCCTTCTACAATAACCTATGAAACCTTCCCTTAGGATTTCTATCTCTTGTGTAATAATAACAAATGAAATCTTCCCTTTGAAATTTATTCTCTTTCTCAATCTTCGCATACAAATTTAATTGCTGCTTATTAAAAGTGATTTTCTGATTATTTCGACGAAACATAGAATGTGTCGTCGTCGTGGCCCTCAGTCCTTACCTGCAATAACCCAAAACTGTTTCTTACCTTTTTTACTGTTACTGGATCGCCATCTGACTGCTACATCGAACTGCGACATGAATATACTTACTCTGTTTTACTATACACTATCAGCTGCTGGTGGGCTGTCATAATAAGTGGCTGTATTTATTGCCAAAGCTGACGTTATTCTTTAATAGCAAAGCTGACGTTATTCTTTAATTAATTTGACTGACGTTATGTAATTCATAGTTAAACTTTTTCTTGACAACAATAAAATTTTGCAAAGTTTTATGTTGATGGTTTTTGGGATGGATTATAATCAGTACTGCAATATTCCTGGCAAAAATTAATTATATTCTGAATGAAATGATTTTACAAACGTTCAAATGGGTCTTACTTTTTACTATAATCTTACAACTAGCATCGCGCAAACATCAGTAGTCTTGAGTTTATCAAAAAAATAATTCGATAATATTAGTTCCTCTTGTGATAATAGTTAGCTGATGTCTCTGTACATCCGTTTATAGCCTCATGTAAATCATAGCTAGTGGCTGGCAGGCACACCGCTCCTCTCAACCTCTCGCTTCAGACCTGCTACCGACTCGCTTCACATCTCGCTTACTACTGACTTCCTACGAACGCTAAAGTGCGGTCTCTCCCGCCAACCATGCTTTCTGGTGCAGACAATCCCCGCTACCACTACAAAATGTATCAATGCACCGCGGTCTTTCCCGCTCTTTTCTTAAAATGTATCCATACGCGGTCTCTCCCGCCCTTTTTAAAATTATATCAATGTGCGGTCTCTCCTGCCAACAATACTTTGGTGCAGACATTCTCTGCTACCACAATTATTTCCAACACGACAAATATTAATTATTTCTACTTAATCCTATTAATAAAATATAAACACCTTTGATAAATTGTGGTTTGACAATAGACAATAGGAATATACACGTCTTACAACTGGATAGAGGACTTCTTGGTAGGGTGGACGCAGCAAGAGCTAACTTCCCCAGCAAAGTGTGTTCGGTCCATTGCAGTTCATGTTGTACGAGGGTAATTTAATTATCGTCGGCAAATTAGTTATAAAATTTTATTGTAGTCAAATAGGAAACTTACAAGAACATCATTTTCCGACATAGTCTCCTTGCGTTTCAACGCACTTGGTCCCTCGTTATACAAGCTTCCTGATGCCCTCGTAAAAGAATGTTCTCGGTTGAGCTGCGAGCCAGAAATGCGCCGCTTCTTTCACTGCTTCGTCCGAGGCAAATCGACGGCCCCTTAATGCCTGTTTGAGTGGACCAAACAAGTGATAGTCATAATGGGCAAGATCGTGACTTTATGGAATATGATCCAGTACTTCAAATTTGAGTTTCTGAAGCGTTTCAGTGCAACAACACAACACCTTTTGACAGCAATCCTCGGCGTTTGCTTCGAATTGCAGGGTTTAGCCTGGCAGTAAGCATCTCACTGTAACATACACTGTTTATTCTTGTGCCCCTTTCCCCATAATGTTCCAGTACTGGACCTTGTGCGTCCCAAAAATCCGTAAGCATCAGTTTTCCTGCAGATGGTTGGGTCTTGAAATTTTTCTTGAACTGCGAATTTGTATGTTTACATTCCATACTCTGCCGTTTATTCTCCGGCTCGTAATGATGGATTCATGTTTCGTCATCAGTAATGATCCTGTTTAAGAAGTTGTCCCCTTCGTTACCATAGCAATCCAAATGTTTTTTTGCAAATGTCCAAGAGCGTTTGTTTACGCAAGTGTGTGAGTTGTTTTGGAACCCATCTTCCACAAACTTTATGAAATCCTAGTCTGTTACGGATGCTTTCGTAGGCAGAACCGTGACTAATTTGCAGACGATGTGCCACTTCGTCAATAGTTAATCGTCTGTCTTAAGAGAATCATTTCACGTAATCGCTCAATGGTTTCTTCATTTGTGGTGGTAAACGGTCTTCCGGCACCTTCATCGTGCGTAACACTTGTGCGACCATTTCGGAATTTTTCAATCCATTCGTAGACACTCCGTTGTGGCAAAACACTGTTCCCGTACTGTACCGAAAGTCTTCGATGAATTTCGGCCTCGGGTATGTCTTCCTACCACAAAAAACGGATCACTGAACGTTGCTCTTCTTTGGTGCAAATAGACAGCGGAGCAGCCATGATTAACTGCGATAACGAAACTAACCTAGCAGCTTGAAAATTGGAAAGATATAACAACAAATAAACAAAGCATGCGTCATCAACGTAAAACGACAGTACTACCAAAATAAACAAAAATATGACTAAACTGCGGATAATAATTGACTTGCCCTCGTATATCAATGACGGTAATAGTAACCTCACACTTTTCGTAGCTATCTGTAATGAACTACTGTCTGAAACAAACTGCATAAATGTTTAGTACGTTCTTGATAAGATTTCAAAGTGGTCTAAAGAGTGGGAATTTGCTTTAAATATTCATAAATGTAAAATTGTTCACTTCACAGAAAAAAAACCGCAGTATCCTGCTAGTACATTATCGACCAGTCACAGATGAGATGTATCGACTCGTACAAATATCTTGGTGTAACACTGTAGGGATATGAATTGGAAAGGTCACATAGGCTCATTCGTAAATAAAGCCGATGTTAGACTTTTGTTCATTGGTAGAACACAAAGCGTATCGCATAAAACCACTTTCTAATGCAACAAGCTGCATCCTACAACAATTTTTCTCTCTCTCTCTCTCTTTCTCTTTAGTGTTCGACCTTGAGGCTGGTTTGCAACGTTACGCTCCGTCTGTCTTCCACTTCATTTCCGCGTATGTGGAGCATCCATCGTCATTAATAATCTGCTGCATGTATGACATCTGAACCGTGGATTTAATTTCCAAGAATATTCTTAAAAATTTATTTTATTTGCTAGCGATTCATCAAGAACATTAACACATTTAATCACACTATGTAAGCGTGGAAGTTGTTGCCAGGGAGTAACTGATGAAATCATAACCAAATTGCTTTTAAACAAATGGGAATTTTATTCACTTCACTAGTGCCTAAAGAATTTTTTTAAAAAAGGAACAGATTTAAAATTATAATCAGAAATTACCCTCTAAATATCAAGTTACAATTTATTCAGAGCAGAAAGAAACAAATTTTTGACTGAGCTTTCAGGCAGAGAACCTTGCCATTCCATTTTGACACGTCCGTAGTTACGACCGCTCACAACAGCCTCTGAAAGACTACACTGGTGCAAATCTGCAACACACCAGATTACTTTAAATTAAAAGTTTTAAGAATTCACACAAGCACACAAACTGTGCACCCCGTAGGAGGGATGGAAATGGTACAAAACACTAAAATTAAAATATTAACTTTGCCACCGAAGGTGCAACTTGATTTTAACTTCTAAGCAAGCCTTACGGTCAAAGGATGGCAACTTTATATACTAAAATGACAATTTAAATAAAAGCCCATGAAATGCTATCTTATATAAAATTATACAAGGTTGGCCAAACAAGTTAACATTCTCTACAGTACACAGATACCGCCTCTCAAGATGATAGGCAAGATCAAAACATATTTCAGGAATTAGGCCGTTACGCTCCAAGCAATAAATTCGTTAACACACCAAAACCAACAAACGTGACAGAGGCAGCCCCGAACGACAGACAGACACTAACTGCCTAACAAATGCGGACGAGAGACTGACGAGCAAGCTGGGGACGAGAGACTGACTAAGAAAACAAGTAAAATTTAACAAGAGTAAATCACACAACATATCACCAATCTCGTAACTTCCAATAAACTGCGATTTCTCGAGAAAACTTGGCACAGCACCCCCAAATCGCTCTCCCGAACCGTCCGCTGCCAGCCGCTTCAACGGACGCAGGAAGGTGCGCTGACCTCCCGTCTTTCCTGATCCGCACCAACCGACCGGCTGCCCGCTGCTCCGTCCGCGACTGCTGCTCCATCGCGACTGCCCTGCTGGTGCGTCTCCCACTCACTTCCAGGCACACGACGGCGGAAATGCTGGCTCGGACCCAACCATGGAGAGGAAACACGCCCAATGGCAAAACGACACCCCTGCACCAGGAAAGGACCGAGCCAAGCTCCACAAGATGGTAACTGAAGGGGTCCAGAAGCGCTCGGAGAACCAGTCACACCACGGCGTCGCAGCTAGAACCGGCCAGACTGATGTCGTGAGTTGACTCCTGTTGCTCCCGTGTCGACCGCGAAGCAGCTACCCCTCGCTATACGGCGCGGCCCACTGGACTCACGTGGCGACCTCACATGCGCCGACGCTCAAGATGGCCAATCATCTTGTGTCTCAGTGCGCGACCGACCAACCGATCGATCCAACCGTCAATGCCCATTGCCTGAGCAAACTCGAGCGGACTGGCGGCCTAAGGCGCAGGTCAAATGGTTCTAATGGCTCTGAGCACTATGGGACTTAACATCTGAGGTCATCAGTCCCCTAGAACTTAGAACTACCTATACCTAACTAACCTAAGGACATCACACACACCCATGCCCAAGGCAGGATTCGAACCCGCGACCGTGGCGGTCGCACAGTTCCAGACTGAAGCGCCTAGAACTGCTCGGCCACCAGCGGCCGGCCTAACACGCAGACTCAGATGCAGGAACTAAGCCCCGACCGGGCGACCACTTCTCTTACTGGCGGAGTGGAAAGACTCTCATTTTGCCGGCTTTAAAGGTTGATCCGAACGAAAGACATATTAGCACTCCGGACGACAAACAGACACTAACTGCCTAACAACTGCGGACGAGAGACAGACTAGCAATCTGGGGACGAGAGACTGACCCAGACTGATTCAGACTGACCGACTCTGACTCACTAGACTGACCCAGACTGACTCAGACTGACTCCAGACTCCCCAGACTGACCCACTGGCGAGTTCATAGCGCTCCTTAAATACACGTGAACTGGCAACCTTTCCCTTTTCCCACCAGAGGGAGACACCAAAGATGCGATTGCCACAGCGGCGCCACCGCCAGAAACGGAGGACGACTGCTTCACACTACGCGCTGCGGCGCGCTCTTCAAAACAGCAAGTTTTTTCCACGGCTCAACATCCTTTGGTCATCCACGGCGATACTTTATACCCCAATAGCACCTTCTGCTATAGTGCCGATGGTGTTATTGTGTCTCAAAATCTGTCCTACGAGTTTGTCTCTATTTATTTTGATGTGCCTCCACAGAGATGTCGTTTCCTTTATTCTTCTCAGCACCTCTTCATTGGTGACTCTGCCTCTCCAGCTGATCTTGCTCATTCCCCTGTACCACCATATCTCCAGGACTTTTAAGCGTCTTCCCTCTTGTTTTCTTACTCTCCAAGTTTCACACCCATATGTTGCACATTCCAAATAAATGTTTTCCTTATTTAAAAAGTGTTGTTCTTGCTGATGAGTAAGTTCTTTCTCAAATTAAATTTTCAGTTGTTGTATTCTACTCACAATTTCTACCATCCCTTGTAACCTCGTTTACCACATACGTTCCTCTAGGATTTATAGCTCCTCTCTTCCAATTTTTATTCTCAAAGGTTGATATTCCTCTGCTTCACTGCATACGACTACTTTAGGCTTTGTTTATTCTCATACCATACTGATTGCAGAAAATCCTTTCCATTGTGCTGAGGACCTTCTTTAGATTTTCTTTCGTCTCCGTGATCACAGCAATATCACCTGCGTAACGTAGAGTGTCTATCTTCTGCCCACTAATTCTGATCCACACCTCTTTACTTTCATGAACTGCACGTAAATATTGAATATAAGAGGAGAAAGAACACATCCTTGTCTCACGCCTTCTCTAATTTTGGGTCCTGTTCCTGATGAAAATTCCTAATCACAATCACTTCGTTCTCACAGAAGTTGTGAATCACTCTCATTTCTTTGTATTTTAGACCTGCTTTCTTCAACACTTTGAACATGTCTTTCCAGATAAGATTATCAAATGCCTTCTCCAGGTCTAGAAAGGCGGTATAGGTTGGTTTATTTTTCTGTATTTGCTTTTCGATAAGGAGCCTCAGTGCCAGAATCGCTTCTCTTGGTCCTAATCCCCTCGCGGAACCAAACTGGCCTTCGCTCAGTGTATTCTCCATCTACTTTTCAATTATCCTCAGAATTATCTTAATAAGAATCTTTGATGCATACGATATTAGCCTTTAGGTTCAATACCTCACATTTTGTAGCTGCCATCTTCTTCGGTATAAGAACCATAATGCATTTCTGAAAGTCGGTTGGCATCTTTCCCGTGTTATAGATGGATGTAACACATTGTTATGCAGCATGTAATATACAATGATAACGTATATCTAGAAACTGGTGAAAAAGAATCCGCCGGTGATATTCGTACAAGATTAAAAAAAATATCTCACGGCGATACATTCAATTTTTCTGTAAAACAACCGAGTGAAGGCACAAAGTACAGACTTGCTCTTATCCGGCTTATTTCTCTCATGGTGTTGTAACACGAACAGATAAGCTGCCGTTCATTGTGTTACGTAAATTTCCATGAATAATAATTACTTTGTAACATCCCCACAATAAAATATAATTATATAATTCACATTTTAGCGTAACCTCCCAACAGTTAAAATTTGTATATCATTCACATTTAGTATAACCTACCAACAGATAAATTTCGTAACCTACCAATAATAACGTGAATAACCTCCCAATAAAAAATGTGATTCACTTATAACCTTTCAATAATTGACTGTGACTTTAACTGGTAAATTTTGGACGTCAGCAGGGCTGCGTCATGGCCCTGAAAGATCATTCTGAATAAATTGAAAATTCCTACCTCAATCAAGTCACCGGATAACGCGTATCTATCTTCTCCTATAAGAAATTTTTCTGGCACAGCCCTGTGCAATGCTGGCCGATAGATTTGTCATGTATAAAAAGAAACAACTGATTTTTCTTTACAATAATCGGGATGACCATGGATTGGAGAAATTAGTAAATTCTTTAAATTGAGATGAATGATTGTCAAAAGTTAATTTTTATAAGAAAGATTATTATTAACAGATTTTTTTTAAAACATTCACATGGTACTTGACATAACAATAGTACATGTGCGCGAGGCTGTTTTTACCTTATACTACATCGCACAAGCACCGCCATCACTCCCCACGACCGGCCCAGCCAACTCGATACACCAGACTGCTAGCAACTCCTTACTCCTACTGCTACAGACGCTGCTCTTACTGCATACAACACTGCTCTCTGGTCTGAGATTCTCTTATAGCTTACATATCGCAGGCAGCGCGTGAGCAAGCCATCGAAATTACATCTGCTCGAGTGCGCTAGCAACAAATTCCCTAGTCATGGACCTCTTACAACTTTCATTTTAATTACGTTATTATAGTACTCCTTTTGAATGTCAGAAACATATTTTAGTGTGTTTATGAGTTGTTATTTTCCAGATGCGTGTACCAGGATATTGTGCTCACATTGTCTGAAGAAGGAACGTCTGATTACTCATTGCATGGTGTCATTTTAACATTTAACCAACCACAAATCGAATTTACAGATTTTTCTTCATGAAGTCCGATTAAACATTTGTCACCATTTGTTATCAAATTACAGATTTTTCTTCATGAAGTCCGATTAAACATTTGTTAGCATTTGTTATCAAATGTCCCACAAGAAATTTGTTATTTGTTACCACTTTTACGAGGGAATGATAAGTCTTTTTACCGTCAAAGAGCTTTCAACCAATGGCGAAGTACAATAACCACCAGGACCTGATACATCGCGAGCAGTGGCACGAAAACTTCAGGAATAACAGGTATCAAAAGAACTCATATACTTGTTGCTAGATATGTATTACGTATCCAGTTACATCTTGCCAAAGTATTTGCAGCGTGTCTTACACGAGACAAACCTTTATTTATGTGTTGCATAATTTTAACTCGATTTAAGTATTTCTCTTTTTTTTTATTTCCCAGAAAGGAAAGATACAATACAAATAATATGAAAATGAAACTAACCTACAGACGAGATTGCTTGTAAATCACTCATGAGACCCATCCTGCAATATTGCTCAAATGTATGGGACCCATACCAAACAGGACTAACAGGAGATGGTGAACGTATACAGAGAAGGTCAGCACGAATGGTCTCAGGTTTGTTAGATGCATGGGAAAGTGTCACAGAGGTATAGAAAGAACTGAACCTGCTCGCTCATGAAGGTAGACGGAAGTTATCCCGAGAACGCCCAGTTGCAAAGTTTCAAGAAGCTACTTAAAAATGATGACTCTAGGAATATATTACAACCCCCTAAGTGTCGCTCCCATAGAGAACAAGATTAGAATAAATAATTGAAACACTCATTCTTCCCGCGCTCCATATGTGAATGCAACGGTAAAAAGCCTTAATAACTGAGACAATGGGAAATATCCTCTGCCACGCACATCACAGTGATTTTGCAACGTATGAGTCTGGATGTAGTATCGAAATAAGTCATAATGGGATTTAAAATAAACTAAAATTGCAAAAAGAGGAAGGTGATCGGTACTGATACGATAGCTACATTAGTCTAAACAGAGTATGCGAAAGAAATTCGATGCTATCCTAGTATCAGTGTATGGAAGCGGTGTTACTACAAGCAATTTAGTCCATCTAGAGAGCTGCTGACTTAAAACTTCGTAAATGTTACAGCGCAAAACAACACCTCAGCCAAAATAAATCATTTTAATTATGCAAAAAACATAAAAGGTTACTTTATGTCCAGCAAAAGTTGTAGGCCAACTACTCAATTGTCATATTACATATGTAAAAAAAATTAACATATGCGCTATCACAAATGGTGAAAAAAGCTTGGTGTGATACTTGGCTTTACATATCACTTCCTAGTTTATTATAATCTGGTGAACAATTTGTCAGAGCCATTTTTTACATTGTCTGAAACACGAGGATCAGTCAGTTTACTTCTACACATAGATTTCGTTATGTTCATCGTTGAATACGCTGCCTCATGCAGATAAGTTAATCCAAGAAACGACAAAACTTGCGATGCCACTTTTATAATGTTAGGGTAAGTTTTTACGTTCACTAATTTCCGGAAGCTATCTTCACTGTGTTCTGACTTTAACGAATGTCATTTTGAAATCGATTTACTTCCTTTTCAGGTTCAGCCTCAGTACAAGAGAAAAGAGCATTCATTTTATTTGAAATACCTTCCAGTTCCACTTTCTGGAGAAGTTGAGCTATGAAAGCTAGAACGGGCTCCATTGCCTCGAAATTTTGAAAATCAGTTTTCAAACGCTGTCTTCTTTGCAGCTTCTTGATGTTTGTTGATCTGACAGTTCTGACTGCATTTGAGGAAAATTTTGAGGTATCCCTTATTTGATGAAAAGAGCGCATTTTACTTTATTTCCAGTTTTGTTTTTCCAATTGCGTGAAGTGAATGTATCAGCGCAGCAGTGCCTGTGGAGTAAGGAGCGAGCTGTAGGTTCCCACCCTGACTAACAGAGGCGGTTGGCCATCTGACACCTTCAGAGCCACTGCGGTGAGGTGCCGATGTAAAAATCGCTCGTGACGTCAGTAAAGAGATACGTAGGAAAAGTACATTTATTCTGGTGCGAATCAAGTAATTGTTATTATACTAGATATTTGCTAACAAAAGTTACCTTTTGCCACTCAGATATTAGGTGGAGTCTACGGGCCATAAATACTATCATTCAGTAATTTTACAATGCCAGGAGTCTTTGATATTAATACATAAATGAATAACTTTGGCAAAACCGAAAATGTAGGATATTTCTGAATCAGCGCAAAAACTTTATAGTTGGACACTCTCCCATTCGAGTGTTTGAGATAGGACATCAAAAATTTAAAAACAAATGTTAATTTTGAAGCGCAGATCTTTCTGAAGAGTTTGATATATAAAATATCGTCTTACGTGTGTCAGATTGCCGTGCCACGCATCTTCACACAGCATTCTTCTATCGCTCGTCACTGTATTTTGTCTCTGTGGAATTCAAATGTGTATATCTTGTAATGGAAGCCATCAAACTTACATTCAGGACAGTGGAAATTAAAATTTCCCGTCGTGCCTCTCCCACGCCCAGTCGCCCAGTTTGACATCCTACCCCCCGTTAAAAAAAAAAAAAAAAAAAAAAAAAAAAAACTCGCAGTTAATAATGGATGGGATATCTGTAAACGTGAGAATAGGAAATCTTCAGAAAATTTGCACTCTTTATTACCTATTAGCTAATAACTTTCTCCTTCTGTGACATAAAGTTAAATAGAGGAAACACAAAACCAGTAAAGACAAGACAGAACCGAGACAGTACACATTTCTTCAATCCTTATGTCCCAGCATTTTTTTCTCTTATCTTGCTACAGCTTTACATGGCGTGCTTTCCTTTCTGCGAAAGAATCTATTACGTCATCAAAGTTCGTGAAAAGTTTTGCTACATGAAAAAGCTGTTAATACAAATAGCATCCAAGAGGGGTGTGGTTTCTCGGTTTGATTACGTCTATTTTTCACTGTCTGCTGAATAAAACGAAATAGGCCTTTCTAAATTAGTGAGACTGTTTTGCCAGAAATGGTCATTTTATGTACCTTATTTACATAAATATGACGACAGAATATAATTCACGAAGTACCAATTTCAAATGCCTATTAGGACTACCACAAGCAAAAAGTTTTATGTTTTATTTCATTCATACACTCCAGTTTCTCAAGCATGAGATCGAAAAGTAGAAGTACGAAATCTTTGTATAAATTTGGAATCGTCATATTCTTCCATAAAGTTTGTATGATATCCCCGTTTCTTCTGCTTCCTCGTTCTAACAAACAATCTTGCCACCACTAATTCTGCAACTATTCTCGCAACTGTCAAAACTCATTCTCCAGTTAGCTCCACTAACCCTGCCAGAATCACCAGTTTACTTATACTGCGTTTATTCTCCGATTAGGCGTTATTACGTGATCGTACAAAGCATTTTCCGCGCTATTCCGAGAATCGAACTTAAGCGGCTCTTAACTGATGACTGTACAACTGGCCCTTAGTAGTGTACCGACTGGCAAAAATTTAATCACAAGATTTCATTTTCTTGCAAACACCGAGAAGATAATACGTAATATTTCTTACCTGTTATTCCAGCTAGCCCTTTATTTCCACTCTGATAGTCTGAATCTATGGATTTCGCTAATAATTATAACAACGCTGATCATTCGCACACCCGATCAATCACATAAACAGCGATTGATATTCACCAGTTCGGGTTTATTCGGCTCAGGTCGTGCAGCCCCGTCCCCTTTTGTCTGCGGGAAAGCTTTTTATTTCTTGATGCGATGGGGACTCCCCTGTCAGAGACATCACGTACACCTTGGACTCATTCAAAAATCAGAAATCAACTCGGAATATGTTCAAAAACGTTGAAAAACCAACAGGGGTACGTTTCAAAATCATTTGATTAACCGTTAGACCAACATGCGTTGAATGGTAGGTGCTTTGTGAAACAATGTTTTTTCTTCAAGAATATGAATTTGGCGCCCCCTGAAATTGCCCCCCGGGGCAGATATCCCGGTTTACCCTCCCCCCCCCCCCCGCCCCTCCACCACCACCACCTCGCCTTAGCCCCTAGATCCAGGCCTGGTGCGAATGGTTCATTTTACGGTGTCTCTTAAATAAACTCACCATAATGGCATCCCGTTAAAAAATTTTGTGCTCAAAAAAACATCTTCCCGTTTCATTATATAAAACATTAACAGTAGTATTGCTCTTTCAGACCCGACGGCGCTGGTATGGCTCTGAAAGGGGCCATGAAACGGCGAGAGATCTGCACGCAACAGGTCGGAAGGGTTCCTATGCGGCGGCTCAATAAGTCAGTTCAAGGAAGGACTGGCTAAAGTTTAAACTCGCGTGGGAAAGCGTGGCCAATTATACTGTACGCCCCTTATACCACCATCTACGGACTCTCCGGCATTTCTGGAGGTTCAGTACGAGTGGGGAGTTCTTGCAAAGTGTTTCAAATTTAATTTCTGTAACTGTGTTATGCAAAGATCAAGTCCCGCAGTAAACACTGACGATCACCGCAGTCTCCTCCCATAACGCGCCAAATTACCGTTCGCGAGCGGTAACCTCTCCGTGCCGGTGGAAAGACCGTTGCTTGACGCGGGTGTTAATGGCGGTGAAATGCAGATGGAGGCGAAAGAGGCGGACACAGTGTTGTCAGACTTCCCGGCTACAAATACCGTGTGAAACACTAGTTGTCAAAAAACTGATATTTTACAAAAAGAGTTCACTTAAACAATTTTGGATAAAGGTTTCGAAAGATCGACTCATAAAGCCACGGCGACAGACAGGTCGATCACATTTTATGGTCGCGTCTTATGACCTTTTTCGAAGCAGAAAATCTCCTTGGTAAGTATCAACATGGGTTCCGTAAACAACCATTGTTTGGTACCCAGCTCGCTGTGTCTGTTCACAAGAATCAGAGGGCGGCAGATACCGCTGGCCAGGTTGATGCCGTGGTCATTGTCTTGTGGAAAGTTGGTCGCCTAATGAACGAAATAGGAGGGAGCGACACGTAGGACCGGTTCTGAGACTGGATTGAAGAGTTCCCAACAAACAGAGCACTGCATGCTATTCTTGACGGAAGGAAATTTTCAGACGTAGAAGTTATGTCGGGCGTGCCCCAGTGAAGTGTTGCAGGACCACTACTTCCCACAACACGTGCATGGTGAGATCGTGGTGATGTTGCGGACTTTAAGAGATGATGGAGAGGGGAATGACGACCACAAGCTGAAAGCGAAAAACGTTTTGATACCTGTGACAGTGGCATACATGTACAGGTACTAAGACTGTAGGCTAGGGGCTTTTAGAGATCTTGTACGGACCAAAATAAGGAAAAAAATGTTCGGTAGACATGGGCTCCAGACTCCGTAACTTAAGATGGTTCAAATGGCTCTAAGCACTAAGGGACTTAACATCTGAGGTCATCAGTCCCCCTAGACTTAGAACTAACTAACCCAAGGACATCACACACATCCATGCCTGAGGGAGGATTCGAACCTGCAACCGTAACAGCAGCGCGGTTCCGGACTGAAGCGCCTAGAACTGCACGGTCACGGCGGCCGGCCCCATACCTTAAGAGCCATGAGCATTTTTATCTTGTCTACTGTGAAACCCATCTTGAAACCCATCTCTTCTACTGAAAAAGTGCTCTTTATACTTAAGGTGCGCATTTTAGAGCTGCTCTTCACTAGATATGTTTTTCTTGTTTTTAATCCCAGTATCACCTTTGAAGACGCCTGTCCTACGACGATAACAAGAACAATACCGGTTCATCAGAGGTATGAGAAAGATTTTCGCTTACTACTTTCGACTCGTCGTTTCCGGACCAGGGTCTCTTACCTCAAGTTAATAGCCGACCGATGTGGCCGAGCGGTCCTAGGCGTTTCAGTCTGGAACCGCGCGACCGCTACGGTCGCAGGTTCGAATTCTGCCTCGGGCATGGATGTGTGTGATGTCCTTAGGTTAGTTAGGTTTAAGTAGTTCTAAGTTCTAGGGGACTGATGACCTCAGATCTTAAGTCCCATAGTGCTTAGAGCCATTTTGAATTCCCTATGTAGATTTACATTCGGAGGAAAACGTTGTAGATTGAATCTCACCGCAACGAAAACCGCCTTTATTTTAATGATGGCCACATCAACTCGTGCATCATATCCTTGGCACTTTGTCTCATATTAAGCGGTAGTACAAAACGAGCTGACCTTCCTTGGACTTTTTCAATGTCCTCCGTCAACAGTATGTGACGCGGATCCCATACTGCACAGTTACACTGCAGAAGAGGGCGGACAAACATAATGTAAGCAATCTCTTTAGCAGACCTGTTGCATATTCTGAGCATTTTGCCAGTTAATTGCAGTTTTCCTTTCGCCTTCTCTACAATTTAGTTGAATTCACAGTATCTTAGATTTGTGTGATTTGTCGCGTAAACGAAATTTCACGGATTCCCCTTAGTAATCATGTGGATGGTCTCACACTTTTCATTATTTCGGGTCAACTGCCACTTTTCGAACCATACAGATATTTTGTCTAAATCATTGTGCAATTAATTTTTATCTTCTGCTGACTTTAGTAGACGTTAAATGACAGCATCATTTGCAAACAGTCTACGATGGCTGCTCAGATTGTCTCCTAAATCGTTTGCATACAAGGGTGAGTCAAATGAAAACCTTAAATTTGTAATAACAAATCGAAATTTCGAAGTTGTAAGCGTGCTACAAACAGCGTGCAGAATGGCCTGAAGGTGACAGCATAGTGTAGATGCACACATACCGTCATAGTATCAGTATAAAGATGGCCGCCCCACCTGCGACTTGCACCAGGGGAGAACAGCGTTCTGTTATTCGGGTTTTGCGTAGTAAAGGTGTGAAACCTATTGAAATTCATCGACAAATGAAGGTTCAGTACGATGATGCATGTTTCTCATAGCAGCAAATCTACGAATGGAGTAGGAAGTTCGCAAATGGTGTGACTGCAGTGGAAGATGACCTCGTCCAGGTCAGGCACAACGAGTTGTGACTCCACAGAACATTGCAGCAGTTGAAGCCATAGTGAAGGAAAACCACCGAGTGACACTGAAAGATATTGCAGCATGTTTACAGATTAGTCATGGGTCGCCGGCCGTGATGGCCAAGCGGTTCTAGGCGCGTCAGTCCGGAACCGCGCGACTGGTACGGTCGCGGGTTCGAATCCTGCCTCGGGCATGGATGTGTGTGATGTCCTTAGGTTAGGTTTAAGTAGTTCCAAGTTCTAGGTGAGTGATGACCTCAGATGTTAAGTCCCATATTGCTCAGAGCCATCAGAACCCATTTCAAGTCATGGGTCAGCACACGACGTTGTGCATGATGTGCTCCAGTTTCACAAAGTGTCTGCAAGATGGGTGCCACTGCAGCTGACTCCTGAAATGAGAGAACGACGTGTTGATGCTTGTGAAGAACTTTTTCGGCGCTTTGAACGAGAAGCTCAGGCTTCCTTGCAAGTATCATTACTGAGGAAGAAATCTGGCTTCACTTCCACAACCGGAAACGAAGAGAGCGAGCAAGGAATGGCACCATTCCTCATTACCAAAACCAAAGAAGAACTATCACCAGGGAAGGTTATGCTGACTCTCTTTTGGGACAAAAAGGAGTCATTTTGGAGCATTACATGCTTAGAGGGACCGCTGTCACCAGTGCATCATACACAGATCTCCTAAAAAATCATCTGCGGCCTGCATTCAAATCAAAGCGAGGTGCATTGCTGTCAGCAAGTGTCCTTTTGCAACATGACAATGCAAGGCCTCACACTGCCCGTACAACAGTTGCAACAATCACAGACCTGCATTTCGAGTGTCTTTCTCATCCACCATACTCACCAGACCTTGCCCCAAATGATTTTTATATGTTTGTACCACTCAAAGACGCAATGGGAGGAAATAAGTTCCGTTCTGATAAAGAGGTACGCCACGCGGTGCATTAGCGGTTACGCGGACTACCAAAAAAATTTCTTTTTAAAGGAATTTATGCACTTTGTAAGCGCTGGAGGACTTGCATTGAGCGTGGGGGAGATTATATTGAAAAGTGATACAGCTTTGTACCGCTTCTGCATAATAAATAATATTTAAAAAATATTTAAGGTTTTCATTTGACTCACCCTCGTATATCAGGAACAGCAGAGGGTCTATAACACTTCCTTGGGGAACGCCAGATATCACTTCTGTATTACTCGATGACTTTCCGCCAATTATCTTTCGGACACAAAATCACGTTCCAGTCGCACAACTGAAACGATGCTCCGTACGCACATGACCTGATCATAAGCAGCCTGTGAGGAAGCCGCCTTATCTCGCGAAAAGACGATGAAGGTAAAAATAGAGTTTAAAGTTAGTTCTTCCCACGCACCATTCGCGACTGAAACAAGGAAGATGATAAGTGACGGTGGAATGCGGAGCACCCTCCACCGCACACCGTAAGGTGGCTCGCGGAGTGTAGAGGTGAATGTAGATTTCGGTCCATAGCGCTGTTCCCGCTATTATTAGGTGTCGCTCGGACGTAACGCAGCTGTGGCTTCCGGTGTGCAAGTTTCGCCACGCATCCGGCAGGAAGGGACCTGATAAATGCTTTCTGCACGGCGATACACACCGAGCCCCATGTCACATGAGCTGCCCGTCGTAAACAGGGGAGCGCAGCGCAAGTACGCTACGCAGGCGCTCGTCGTGCTTGGAGTGGCCGCGCGGTCAGAGGCGCCACGTCACTGGTTGCGCTGCCCCTCCCGCCGGAGGTTCGAGTCCTCCCTCGGGCACGGGTGTGTGTTTTGTCCTTAGCGTAAGTTCTTTTAAGTAGTGTGTAAGTCTAGGGACCGATGACCTCAGCAGTTTGGTCCCTTAGGAATTCACACACATTTGAACATTTGACGAGAGAGGTTCCAGCTGCTGTGGTGCATGCCTGTAGTCCTGGAACAAATGGAATCTCGGCGCCATAGTACTCCAGCATGCAACCAGAGGCGCCAAAGGAAAATGTCCCAGCACAATGGAAAGGAGCGTTTGGCGTCATTGGCCGGGAGGCCCCTTGCGGGGTAGGTCTGGCCGCCTTGGAGCATTCGACGCCACATTGGGCGACCTGCGCGCCAGATGGGGATGAAATGATGATGAAGACAACACAACACACAGTCCCTGAGCGGAGAAAATCTCCGACCCAGCCGGGAATCGAACCAGTGCCCGTAGGACGGCAATCCGTCACGCTGACCACTCAGCTATCGGGGCGGACACCCCAAGCAAGTCTAGCATTGGGCAATAAATCGTTTTCTGCAACTCGAGCGAAATGACGCTGCAACAGTCCATGCAGCGTTCGTGGAGCACTTCGGCAACAATGCACGACGGCGACAATGAAAATTTTTAGAACATCCAACAAGCATTAGTTTCTAAAAAAATCTGAAATCATTTTATTCTTTTTCAAAATACATTCTAAGACGAAAAACAACCCAAAGGAATTATCCGAATGCGACGGAAATCGGTAAATGTGATGTGCATGTACAGACAAAAAGATGATTACAATTTCAGAAAAATTGGGTGACGTATTCAAGAGACAGAGTGTCACAAATTCAGCAAGTCAATAGCGCGGTGGTCCACCTCTGGCCCTTATACGTGCAGTTATTGGGGTTGGTTTTTATTGAGAGTTGTTGGATGTCCTCTCGAGGGATGCCGTGCCAAGTTCTGCCTGATTTGAGCCTTAGATCGTCAAACTCCCGAGCTGGTTCGAGGGCCCTGTCCATAATGCTCCAAACGTTCTCGATTTGGAAGACATCTGGCGGCCTTGTTGGTCAAAGTTGGGTTTGACAAGCACGAAGACAAGGAGTAGAAACTCTCGCCGTATGGGGGCGGGCATTATCTTGATGAAATGCCTAGGATGGCTAGCCGTCAAGGGCAACAAAAAGAAGTGTCTTCTGCCTGGAATCTCATTGGAGTACAATTCTCTTTACTGATGAGTCCCGCTTCTGAGCCAGGTGACCAGCGAAGACATGTCTGGAGACGTCCCGGACAGCAGTGGGATACGAACCCGACTATCGCACACGATACGGACTGACAACCAGGAGTGACTGTCTTGGGTGCCATTTCTTTTCAGGTTCTCATCCACTGCACCCTTACAGCACAGCGGTACTTCGGCGATATTCTACGTACCGCTTCGTTGCCCTTCACGGAAAGACATTGTTGGCTTACATTCCAGCAAGATAATGCCCGAGCAAACTCGGCGAGGGTTTCTACTGGTTGTCCCCTTGCTCGCCAAATCCTACCTTGGCCAGCCAGGTCGCCGGATGTCTCCCCAGTTGTGAACGTTTGGAGTGTTATCGGCAGAATCCTCCAACCAGCTCGGGATTTTGACGATCTCACGCGCACATCAGGCAGAATTTGTCACAGCATCCCTTAGGAGGACATCCAACAATTCCATCAATCGCCGGCCGGAGTGGCCGTGCGGTTCTAGGCGCTACAGTCTGGAACCGGGCGACCGCTACGGTCGCAGTCTCGAATCTTGCCTCGGGCATGGATGTGTGTAACGTCCTTAGGTTAGTTAGGTTTAATTAGTTGTAAGTTCTAGGCGACTGATGACCTCAGAAGTTAAGTCGCATAGTGCTCAGAGCCATTTGAGCCATTTGAGCTCTTCCGCAACCGACCGACTGCCTGCTCCAGTACGCAGACAGCAATCAACACGAAGCCGAATAACTGCTTGTACAAGGGCCAGAGGTGGACCAGCGTGCCGGCCGATGTGGCCGAGCGGTTCTAGGCGCTTCAGTCCGCAACCACGCTACTGCTACCGTCGCAGGTTCGAATCCAGCCTCGGGCATGGATGTGTGTGATGTCCTTAGGTTAGTTAGGTTTAAGTAGTTCTAAGTCTAGGCGACTGGCGACGGATGTTAAGTCCCATAGTGCTTAGAGCCATTTGAACCATTTGGACCAACGCGTTACTAATTTGCTCAATTTGGTAAGCTTTTTCTCCTGAATAAATGATCCAATTTTCCTGAAATTCTAATCATTTGTTTGTCTGTGCATGTACAGTACGTCTCATTCGGATAATCCTTCGTGATGCGTATATGTTTTTTTTTTTTTATCTCAGTGTGTATTCCCCTTTAACATCAATACACTTTTGCACTCCATGAAACCAGACCTTAAAGCCTCTCTTCCTGGGGCAATTCAGAAATAAGGTTATTATAATGTTACTCTGCTTCATATAATGACGTATTTTGTCTTTAATTTTGTGGAAAGAGAAATTACAAGGTGCTAGGTGAGGGCCGTTTGCTGGAGGGTCCGTGGTGCTCATCTTTAGGGCATCCAAAGTAATTTTCCTGACATGTCAGTCAGCGACTTCTTCCCCTTTCGTCGTATGAAAAAAATCTCAGCATGGCAGGCACTTCCTAATGACGGCGTGGCACAAGAATGGCCTGAATGGAAAGCAGCGTGAGGTTGTGAGGGCGTCAACCCTTAGCAATCTATATAAATAAAACCGTAAATGTTCGTTTCTTCTAAAGGTTCTTCACTTATCGCCTAGAAATTTGGACACAATGTTGTATTCGAATACGTGTGTGTATGTGATATATAAATAAATAGGCCTTGATCGATTTACTTCAAATTTTTACACTATGCTCTGATGAACATTCGGATGGCCATAAGCTACATATTTTTAATAGATAACACATAAATAAATATGTAGTATGTAAAAGAGAAACCTTGTTACCAAAAATTTCCATAAGCACTCGACCGATTTACTTCAAATATTTATAAGTTTCTTTAATAAACGTATGGACACTTATAAGTGAAACATTGTTAGCAAATATGAAGGTTGTATTTATGGTTGCAATTAGAAAACTACTAGAGAACTGAATTTGGAGTAACAGTAAACATGGCTCGGGGTCAGAGAGAGAAAAGAAGAGAAGATGGACAAAGGAGTGAGAAGAAATGGTCATAGAAAGTGAAAAGGCGGAGATGAACAGAGAGAGGGATGAGGAGGAAATAGAGAGAGAGGAAGAGGAGAAGACCGTCAGAGAAAGAGGGGGAAAGTGATAGACACAGAGGAGAGAGAGGGGGGGCCAGGAAGTGATGGAGAGAGGAGGAGGAGAAGATGAACAGAGAGAGGGGGGGGGGGGCACGAAAGTGATGGGCAGGGAGAGGGGGAAAAAAGAGAGCAGGAGGACGAGATGGACAGAGACAGTGGGGACCTGGAGATTAGGATGTACGCCTATATCCCGTCCTCACATACACTCCTGGAAATTGAAATAAGAACACCGTGAATTCATTGTCCCAGGAAGGGGAAACTTTATTGACACATTCCTGGGGTCAGATACATCACATGATCACACTGACAGAACCACAGGCACATAGACACAGGCAACAGAGCATGCACAATGTCGGCACTAGTACAGTATATATCCACCTTTCGCAGCAATGCAGGCTGCTATTCTCCCATGGAGACGATCGTAGAGATGCTGGATGTAGTCCTGTGGAACGGCTTGCCATGCCATTTCCACCTGGCGCCTCAGTTGGACCAGCGTTCGTGCTGGACGTGCAGACCGCGTGAGACGACGCTTCATCCAGTCCCAAACATGCTCAATGGGGGACAGATCCGGAGATCTTGCTGGCCAGGGTAGTTGACTTACACCTTCTAGAGCACGTTGGGTGGCACGGGATACATGCGGACGTGCATTGTCCTGTTGGAACAGCAAGTTCCCTTGCCGGTCTAGGAATGGTAGAACGATGGGTTCGATGACGGTTTGGATGTACCGTGCACTATTCAGTGTCCCCTCGACGATCACCAGTGGTGTACGGCCAGTGTAGGAGATCGCTCCCCACACCATGATGCCGGGTGTTGGCCCTGTGTGCCTCGGTCGTATGCAGTCCTGATTGTGGCGCTCACCTGCACGGCGCCAAACACGCATACGACCATCATTGGCACCAAGGCAGAAGCGACTCTCATCGCTGAAGACGACACGTCTCCATTCGTCCCTCCATTCACGCCTGTCGCGACACCACTGGAGGCGGGCTGCACGATGTTGGGGCGTGAGTGGAAGACGGCCTAACGGTGTGCGGGACCGTAGCCCAGCTTCATGGAGACGGTTGCGAATGGTCCTCGCCGATACCCCAGGAGCAACAGTGTCCCTAATTTGCTGGGAAGTGGAGTTGCGGTCCCCTACGGCACTGCGTAGGATCCTACGGTCTTGGCGTGCATCCGTGCGTCGCTGCGGTCCGGTCCCAGGTCGACGGGCACGTGCACCTTCCGCCGACCACTGGCGACAACATCGATGTACTGTGGAGACCTCACGCCCCACGTGTTGAGCAATTCGGCAGTACGTCCACCCGGCCTCCCGCATGCCCACTATACGCCCTCGCTCAAAGTCCGTCAACTGCACATACGGTTCACGTCCACGCTGTCGCGGCATGCTACCAGTGTTAAAGACTGCGATGGAGCTCCGTATGCCACGGCAAACTGGCTGACACTGACGGCGGCGGTGCACAAATGCTGCGCAGCTAGCGCCATTCGACGGCCAACACCGCGGTTCCTGGTGTGTCCGCTGTGCCGTGCGTGTGATCATTGCTTGTACAGCCCTCTCGCAGTGTCCGGAGCAAGTATGGTGGGTCTGACACACCGGTGTCAATGTGTTCTTTTTTCCATTTCCAGGAGTGTATGTTAGAAACGTTTGCTTTCTCTTTTCTTTCTTCTCCATTTAATCAGACTGAACCACAGAAACCTCTCGCCAGGAACCGCTAATATTTAAATACGCTGAAGCGCCAAAGAGACTGGTATAGGGATGCGTATTCAAATACGGCGCTGCGGTCGGCAACGCCTATATAAGACAACAAGTGTCTGGCGCAGTTGTTACATCGGTTACTGCTGCTACAATGGCAGATTATAAAGATTTAAGTGAGTTTGAACGGAGCGATGGGACACATCATCTCCGAGGTAGCGATGAAATGGGGATTTTCCCGTACGACCATTTCACGAGTGTATGGTCATTATCAGCTATCCTGTAAAACATCTATCTCCCACATCGCTGTGGCCAGGAAAAGCTCCTGCAAGAACGGGACCAACGACGACTCAAGAGAATCGTTCAGTGCGACAGAAGTGCAACCCTTCCGCAAACTGCTGCAGGTTTCAGTGCTGAGCCATCAACAAGTGTCAGTGTGCGAACCATTCAACGATGCATCATCGGTATGAGCTTTCGGAGCCCAAGGCCCTCTCGTGTAACATTGAGCACTGCACGACACAAAGCTTTAAGCCTCGCCTGGGCCCGCCAACTTCGACATTGGACCGTTGATGGCTGGAAACATGTTGCCTCGTCTGACGACTCTCGTTTCAAATTGTATCGAGCGGATGGACGTGTACGGGTATGGAGACAACGTCGTGAATCCACGGACCCTGCATTTCAGCAGGGGACTGTTCAAGCTGGTGGAGGCTCTGTAATGGTGTCGGGCATGCGCAGTTGGAGTGATATGAGGCTCCTGATACGTCTAGATATGACTCTGACAGGTGACACGTACGTAAGCACCCTGTCTGATCATCTGCATCCATTTGTGTCTACTGTGCACTCAGACGGACTCGGGCAATTCCAGCAGGACAATGCGACACCCCACACCTCCAGAATTGCTACAAAGTGGCTCCAGGAACACTCCTCTGAGTTTAAACACTTCCGCTAGCCACTAAGCTCCCAGACATCATTATTGAGCGTATCTGGGATGCCTTGCAACGTGCTGTTCAGAAGAGATCTCCACCCCCTCGTGCTCTTACGGATTTGTGGACAGTCCTACAGGATACATGGTGTCAATTCCGTATAGCACCACTTTAGATATTAGTCGTGTTCATGCCACGTCGTACTGCGGCACTTCTGCGCTTTCGCGATACTGGGCAGGTGTACCAGTTCCTTTGGCTCTTCAGTGTATATTTATTAAACAATTTCAGCAACTCCGAGCACATAAACAAGATGACACAAATAAGGCATTAAGCGCTCAGTTTACCAAAATGTAGAACTTAATACCTAACACAGCAACAGAGCACGCGATAAAATAATGTGCCCCTCGGAATTTCCCTACATTTACAATGAAACCGAAACTAAATAATATAGTAACATAGTAACACACAGAAAAAAGAGATAAAGACACAATAATCAGTCTTAGCCGATAATACCAAACCTAAAATATACCCAACCAGATGGCGACACCTTAACTAACTCTAACCGAGCAATTAAAAATGGAGCGAAAATCAACAACAGAACACGTCAATCCAAGTTACCCTTTCTTGTACACAATAAATGAGAACAGTACATCAGTGAGCGCCAGCAGCAATGACATAAAAATTTCACTGAACACAACGCCATAAGTACAGCTTCTTCAGCGTGAATACATTAGGTCCAACACTGGCCTTGTCATCTTTTAAAAAGTGATCTCTTGGTAACTTAATCTGGCCAGCCGAGACATATTCGTTTGCACTACAACACTGCACTGATCCCAGTCTCCTTCAACCATCTTAATAGAAAACACACTGCAGCTAACAATTCACCCATGGCCACTCTACATTCTCCATATCCATGAAGCTGAGCACCACCCACTGCTCCAGACCGGAACAGTTACCCTGTGTTGACAACAAGCCACCGCCAGCCCGTTGTGGAAGCCCATTGGAATGCCTCACTACTTTGCTCCACGAGTTCCTACTGTGGTGTCACCGTCAGACACCACACTTGCTAGGTGGTAGCCTTTAAATCGGCCGCGGTCCGTTAGTATACGACGGACCCGCGTGTCGCCACTGTCAGTGATTGCAGACCGAGCGCCGCCACACGGCAGGTCTAGAGCGTCTTCCTAGCACTCGCCCAGTTGTACAGCAGACTTTGCCAGAGATGGATCACTGACAATTACACTCTCATTTGCCGAGACGATAGTTAGCATAGCCTTCAGCTACGTCATTTGCTACGACCTAGCAAGGCGCCATTACCAGTTTATATTGAGATTGTTATTAATGTATCAACAAGAGCGATGTTCTCCAATTATGGATTAATGTGAAGTATTCTACCAGTTACCTCCTTTTTTTTACTAGACTCAACTCCTATAACTGTTCCAGACCTCACGCCAGTCTGCGTGAGCTTAACGCGTGCCTTTCGGCATCCTCGCATAGTGACTTGGCTGTCTTGCCAAGTCACAACACCTACGTCGCCCATCCAGTCAACAGCTCTCTCTCTCTGAAAATTGCTAGCTGCATCGGTTCTTAGCTGGTCGCGTTGACACTAGTTTGCTTTGCCGGAACTCCACGTAACTGGTGATGATGGCAGTCACCTCATCCTCCACCCGCACAGAGCTGCCCCATCAGCAGATACTCAGTGGGCCACCCACACTGATACATAAACAAGCTCGCCCAGCGTGCCATGCAAGGCTTAGCACAGAACACGACAAACAGTCTATTGCTGTCCAAAGACCCATCAGCGCTGGTTCCAGACTGATGTTGCCGTTCACACCTGTACACCAGACTGCTCTCTGTCTCCTCATGTGGCCACTTCTCACCTCAGCGTTGTACCGCTTTCGGCAACAAACACATACATGCACCCTCCAGTGTGTCAAAAACGCATCACCAGCAACTGGGCCAGTGCTAAGCAAATTCAAATGTGCAGTTAACTGCTGGTTAATGGCACAATCGCAAGGTGATTTTCGAAGTGGAATATTTCCTAAATAACCAAAAGGCAGACGTCTAAAACCATGGTGTCACAGTGAAAGGTAACTGAGTAGATAACTACAGGAAAAACAACTTGAACGACTAGAGGTAGGAAATTCATATTCACAGGATATGCACATTAGTATGCAGAAATGATTAGCATTTCAGTCTCCTCACTTCAGCATGTGTCCCTTTGCCTAGCAGGCAAAAGGTCCACCATGGACCCTAATAACTTGTTCCATGCGTGATGGCATCAGCACGTATAAGGCGCAGGCGACGTTCTGTGGTATAGGCATCCATGCTGCATTCATCTGGTTCCATAGTTCATCTGTGGTGGTTAACATTGCATCACAGCACTGCACCCGCCTTTTTACCATGACCCACCCATTTTTAAATTGACACCAAGTCTGGTGATCAGGTGGGCCAGGGCAAAAGGCTGACATCCTGTGACACCAAGAAGGCACGTGTTCGTGCAGCAACACGTGGTCATGCATTGTCTTGCTGAAAAATGGCATCTGGGGTGTTGTGCGTAAAGGGTATGGCTACTGGTTGCACGATGTCTTTCACGTGCCCTGAAGATGGACGAACTGTGTGAGCTGTTTACTGCTCAAATTACACAGCTACTCAGACAAATAGGAAGCTAGGGATCTTTGCTGATGGACAAACTTGTGGGTGGTACATAATTTTAATTTTTACTCGAGAACAACATTCATTATTACAAAAATCACAGAATCAAAAAAAGGCAATATAAAAATTTAATTCGGACCTTTGCCCCCTTGTTTTACTGGTACAGCATACAAATTTATTTTTCACAGACTGAATTACATTAAACAAATTAAAATTTTAACTAAACAATTGATTTGAATACTGAACCGTAAGCAGCGATGGCAGAAAATGTCAATTACAACTCGCACGCAATCATTCTTTGTCTGACCACAAGGTAAGATACTAATGATACAATTTTCAAGCCAAATTTAAACAGCCATAAAATTACCAAAACTCCATGGGCACAAGAGAGAATAAAAATTTAATAAAACTGAACCGGCCACATAATATCCACAGTCCAAAAATTCTTATAGTAAAACACAAGGTGGCCATAGAAGGAGAACCTGGAGTTGAGAACCTCACCAAACAGGAATGATAGCAAGGGTTACAGCGTTCCCCAACAATATGCAAATAAGTAAAATTTCCATTAAATAAGAATAACAGCTGTTATTTCAACCACTAGTGTAAAGTTTAAATAACTTCAAGAAGCAATAAGGTTATAAAAGGGTAGCTTCTCTTAATGTAACAAATGGACTCAAAATCGTTCTAAAATTGCAACTTTGAACAACAGTATTAAAGGCCATAGCGGCGCTTGGAACAAATAACACTACGGAAGACCGACAGCGCGAGCTTTCACTGCCCAAAACTTGTGTACAGGATCGAATAAACTGGCAGATGTGTAATCCGACTGCGCCCAACATAAGTAGCCTTGACAAGGATTTGTAAACAGCATAGACCCCGGCGCAAAAGCAGTCTTAACAAAATTCCCTGCAGCACAAACAAATTCCAATAAGGGCAAGCTCCAGTCACAGCCAGTATTATAATTAATAATAATTACGCTCTCAAGAGTTAATGCAAATTCTTACGGTCCGATCCCGGAAAACTGTCTTCTAGGAAGTTAGCAACAATTTAAGACACCACTTACAGTAGGTTTAAGGAAATTCCCGCATTAAATAATTATACCAAATCCTGCTGGAACAAGTGATTAAACCAACCCCGAACCAATCGTGTTGAATTCTACGGCTGCTGGACACGTACACAGTCCCTGCCAAACTCAGACCGGACAATGTGTCCTAAAAGAGACTAAAATTTCCATACAAACCACTTAAAATAACACACACTGTACATGCCCTAAAGCAGAACAAGCGGTTCATTAGCCTCAATAAATAAAACACTGTGGAACTATGTTCAGAACTAACCTTAACTAATCTCCGGCAGATACCACATGCCACCATAAGTCTCACACATCTTCACCGGTTAACGTCTGAATACGAATCATACGTAACTTAATGCTAGCAGTTACGCGATGAGAAGATGTCCACCATGAGACAACGAACCCGCCACCATTTCGCGCGCAAAGGCCCCGACTAATCAGCACCAAACGACAAGGACGGTGAGGACGAGTCACCGCGGATGCAGACGAAGGCTTCCTTTCAGAACAATGTGGTCTCGCCGAACACCGACCGGAGAGGCCCCGGCCACACGACAAGCCGGAAAACCGAAGTCAGAGATACAAGACCAGACGAGTGTCGATATCAGCGACGCAAATGGAGCATACACTACTCGCCATTAAAATTGCTACACCACGAAGATCACGTGCTACAGACGCGAAATTTAACCGACAGGAAGAAGATGCCGTGATATGCAAATGATTAGCTTTTCAGAGCATTCACACAGGGTTGGCGCCGGTGGGGACACCTACAACGTGCTGACATGAGGAAAGTTTCCATCCGATTTCTCATACACAAACAGCAGTTGACCGGCGTTGCCTGGTGGAACGTCGTTGTGATACCTCGTGTAAGGAGGAGAAATGCGTACCATCATGTTTCCGACTTTGATAAAGGTCGGATTGTAGCCTATCGCGATTGCGGTTTATCGTATCGCGACGTTGCTGCTCGCATTGGTCGAGATCTGTTAGCAGAACATGGAATCGGTGGGTTCAGGAGTGTAATACGGAACGCCGTGCTGGATCCCAACGGCCTCGTATCATAGCAGTCGAGATGACAGGCATCTTATCCGCATGGGTGTAACGGATCGTGCAGCCACGTCTCGATCCCTGAGTCAACAGATGGGGACGTTTGCAAGACAACAACCATCTGCACGAACAGTTCGACGACGTTTGCAGCAGCATTGACTATCAGCTCGGTGACCATGGCTGCGGTTATGCTTGACGCTGCATCACAGACAGGAGCGCCTGCGATGGTGTACTCAACGACGAACCTGGGTGCACGAATGGCAAAACGTCGTTTTTTCGGATGGATCCAGATTCTGTTTACAGCATCATGATGGTCGCATCCGTGTTTGGCGACATCGCGGTGAACGCACACTGGAAGCGTGTATTCGTCAACGCCCTACTGGCGTATCACGAGGCATGATGGTATGAGGTGCCATTGGTTACACGTCTCGGTCACCTCTTGTTCGCATTGACGGCACTTTGAACAGTGGACGTTGCATTTCAGATGTGTTGCGACCCGTGGCTCTACCCTTCATTCGATCTCTGCGAAACCCTACATTTCAGCAGGATAATGGACGACCGCATGTTGTAGATCCTGTATGGGCCTTTCTGGATACAGAAAATGTTCGACATCTGCCCTGGCCACCACATTCTCCACATATCTCACCAATTGAAAACGTCTAGTCAATGGTGACCGAGCAACTGGCTCGTCACAATACGCGTCACTACTCTTGATGAACTGTGGTATCGTGTTGAAGCTGCATGGGCAGCTGTATCTGTACACGCCATCCAAGTTTGACTCAATGCCTAGGCGTATCAAGGCCGTTATTAAGGCCAGAGGTGGTTGTTCTGGGTACTCATTTCTCAGGATCTATGTACCCAAATTGCGTGAAAATGTAATCACGTCAGTTCTAGTATAATAATTTGTCCAGTGAATACCCGTTTATCATCTGCATTTCTTCTTGGTGTAGCAATTTTAATGGTCAGTTGTGTAACTAGCGCCAGTCGCAACGGCTCACTGTGGTTTGTGGTTGTAGCCAATTTTAGCCAACACTGTAAGGCCTGGGACTGAAACTGTATCTTGTGTGAATGCAGCCACTGTGATGCCGCTCCCACTGTCTGTGCCATTATTTTCGAGCAAACAGGACCTGTACGTGTCCGGAAACACTATGTGAACCCAATCCTGTCCCCGGTGACATTGCTTGCATCTAACACGTTTCTGCACATTTGTCAAAGGTATGTGCAGAAGTGGACGACGTGCACGTAACCCATGACCTAATAACCGGTGACGGACTCTCACTCCTGGTAGTGTACGATGTTTTCCAACGTTCCACTGCTACGCCACAGCCGAGGAGGACGCTGATCTGTCCTGCAATACCATTCGGATGAGGTGTCGATCTTCTCAGGGGGTGGTGTGGGTGGTGCGACGTGACCCATCTCACGTTCTACGGCTTTCCGTGAACCATTCCGCATGCACCCGTTGCGCAGTCGAAACATTTCGTCCCACACGAGCAGCCGTTTTCCGGATGGGTGGATCACATGCCACTAACGCGCCCTCTTTCAAATTCACTGGTTTGGCAGTACGGTTCGCGCATACGTCTGCGAGGCGTCCTGCACGCCTGCTCAAGCCACACTGATGCATTACCTTAGGTTTACAGCGACAACGAGAGCCGCAGGGACATTTTGTCTGTGGGTGGTGTTGCGTCGCGATATCGATGTTGTCGTTGCACCCACGGGCCGACCTGGTTCAAATGCTAATCTTTTGTGCAGAACATGCTAATGTGCAGGTCATGTGAATATGAACGTCCTGTCTCTAGTAGGTCAGTGAGTTCTGTTATTTTGTGAACATGAATGTACTAATGTACAGGGTGATCAAAAAGTCAGTATAAATTTGAAAACTGAATAAATCGCGGAATAATGTAGATAGAGAGGTACAAATTCACACACATGCTTGGAATGACATGGGGTTTTATTAGAACGAAAAACATACAAATGTTCAAAAAATGTCCGACAGATGGCGCGTCATCTGATCAGAATAGCAATAGTTATCATAACAAAGTAAGACAAAGAAAAGATGATGTTCTTTACAGGAAATGCTCAACATGTCCACCATCATTCCTCAACAATAGCTGTAGTCGAGGAATAATGTTGTGAACAGCACTGTATAGCATGTCCGGAGTTATGGTGAGGCATTGGCGTCGGATGTTGTCATTCAGCACCCCTAGAGATGGCGGTCGATCACGATACACTTGTGACGTCAGGTAACCCCAAAGCCAATAATCGCACGGACTGAGGTCTGGGGAGCTGGGAGGCCAAGCATGACGAAAGTGGCGGCTGAGCACACGATCATCACCAAACGACACGCGCAAGAGATCTTTCACGCGTCTAGGAATATGGGGTGGAGCGCCATCCTGCATAAACATCGTACGTTCCAGCAGGTGTTTATCAGCCAGGCTGGGGATGATGCGATCTGTAACATATCGGCATACCTCTCACCCGTCACGGTAGGAGTTACAAAACCATAATCACGCATTACCTCGGAGAAAAAAGGCCCGATAACGGTAGATGTGGTAAAGCCAACTCATACCGTGACTTTCTCGTCGTGCAATGGAGTTTCCACGACAGTTCTAGCATTTTCGGTAGCATAAATTCTGCAGTTGTGGGCGTTGACAGACCCTCGAAGCGTGAAATGAGATTCGTCGGTCCACAACACGTTTCACAACCAATCGTCGTCTTCCGCCATCTTTTGAAACGCCCGCACCGCAAATGCCCTCCGCTTCACTACATCGCCAGGTAACAGTTCATGATGCCGATGGATTTTGTACGGATAGCATCGGAGGGTACGCCTCAGTGCCAAGCAAACAGTGGTGTATGGAATGCCGGTGCGACGTGCGACTGCACGAGCGCTGACTTCCCCGTACATAGACGAACCCGCTACAGTCTCCATTTCTTCCTGAACTGTCTCAGCAGCATTACGCCTTGTGCTCGGTCGGCCACTACTGGGTCTATCGTCTAAACAACCCGTGGCTTCGAACTTCGAAATCATTCTCGCCACAGCTGCTTTTGTCAGCGGACCTTTACCCGTTCGAATACCCTTCCTATGGCGATAGGATCGTAACGCTGAACTGGCAGATTCCCGATTCTGATAATACAGCTTCACTAAACGCGCCTTTTCAGGCAACGTCAACATGCTGCGACTGCTGGCGCATCTGATTCTCTCTCTCATTACTGACGTTTTGCTGTCCAGCGCCATCTGTCGGACATTTTGTGAACTTTGGTTTTTTTTCGTTCTAATAAAACCCCATGTCATTCCAAGCATGTGTGTCAATTTTTACCTCTCTATCTACATTATTCCGTGGTTTATTGGGTTTTCAAATTTATAGTGACTTTTTGATCACCCGGTACATACACAGTACATATACACTATTGTTTGGAAAAAGTGAAACACTGAGACTGAGACATCTGATCACAATGAAATTTTTCCCACCAATTAAGGACATAGCAGTGTACAAAAGATTAGCATTGCAAACCTGTACATGCAGTGTCACTATGGAAATTCAGTACGGAATAGTGGCTCCGTGCACTGCTGTCAGAGCCGCTAGACGTCGTGGCATGGACTCACAGAGCGTCTGAATATGCTGTTGGGGAATATTCTGCCACGCAGTTCGTAGGTGCGTCAGCAGCTCCAGGAGGACCCAAACGAGCAAGTTGCCAACTGGCCGTACCCCAGCCGTGTTCGACGGGCGACATATCAGGCAAGCAGGCAAGCCAGCGAAGCAGAAGTGCCTGTCATCCTTCAGACAAGGCTTTCACATTTCTCGCACCATACAGCCACACCTTGTCCTGCTGAAATATGGCATGTCGAACAGCCTGCAAGAGCGGCAGTGCTTCAGGCTGTAAAACCTCCCTGATGTTGTGGTATCTGTTGATTGCCCTCAGGACGTACGAGGCGAGATCGCTTGGGATAGGCAATGGCGTTTGTCGGCTGTGCCGCTCGACAATACAGTCGGCCCAATGGCATTCACCACAGTGGTAGTGAACAAGTATGCAGTCATCACTGTAGGATGTGAGGTAACGGGCGAGTTGTGGAGCTCTGAAAATATTCTGTTCGGAGTTGGAATGGCCGCACAGGCCGACCGCGTGGTGCCGGACAAGACGGGTAGCCCCAGTGCATGGTCGAGCCACCGCGTGGCTGGTAATTCCATGGTGATGCTGTGTCGATGAAGGAGACAGGTGGGGGGGGCGAAAGATGGCGGACTTTGAGAAACCTTAATGGCAGACTTTTCACAGTTTGTATAGAAATTAATACCTCAAAAAGAAACATGTATATTATCATTATTTGCAGGATGATTCTGATGGCGTAATCAGCTTTTCAATACTTTTATTAGTTTAAAGTTTAGTATCTGTTGATAAATTATACAAATAACACCCAGCAACGAATTTCCAAAACCTAAACGTTTCATCCTATTTTGTCGATCGACGTGTCTTTAGAAAGCTATTAGTGAAAACCTTAATTCGTGTAAAACTTCCTGGCAGATTAAAACTGTGTGCCCGACCGAGACTCGAACTCGGGACCGTTGCCTTTCGCGGGCAAGTGCTCTACCTTCTGAGCTACCGAAGCACGACTCAGGCCCGATACTCACAGTTTTACTTCTGCCAGTACCTCGTCTCCTACCTTCCAAACTTTACAGAAGCTCTCCTGCGAACCTTGCAGAACTAGCACTCCTGAAAGAAAGGATATTGCGGAGACATGGCTTAGCCACAGCCTGGGGGAAAGCTGTGAGTACCGGGCGTGAGTCGTGCTTCGGTAGCTCAGATGGTAGAGCACTTGCCCGCGAAAGGCAAAGGTCCCGAGTTCGAGTCTCGGTCGGGCACACAGTTTTAATCTGCCAGGAAGTTTCATATCAGCGCACACTCCGCTGCAGAGTGAAAATCTCAAACACCCCCCAGGCTGTGGCTAAGCCATGTCTCCGCAATATCCTTTCTTTCAGGAGTGCTAGTTCTGCAAGGTTCGCAGGAGAGCTTCTGTAAAGTTTGGAAGGTAGGAGACGAGGTACTGACAGAAGTAAAGCTGTGAGTACGGGGCGTGAGACGTGCTTCGGTAGCTCAGATGGTAGAGCACTTGCCCGCGAAAGGCAAAGGTCACGAGTTCGAGTCTCGGTCGGGCACACAGTTTTAATCTGCCAGGAAGTTTCATATCAGCGCACACTCCGCTGCAGAGTGAAAATCTCATTCTAAATTCGTATAAATTACAGGCGTGTAACTTGAATAGTAAATGAGTTATTGGAAGTCAAAGTGGCCGATTATTATCGATCTTGTCAGGCCATAAGTCCTCCACAGTTACACGAAAGAACGGTAGCAGCATGCTTATATCCGATATATACTATTCATGAAGGAATTGGTCAAATATTTACTGTGTTTTAGAAAGGACAGAGACATCAGGCTACTGGCTTACTTCTGTTCTATTGCTGTGATATATTTTTATTTGCTTTGTATATTTTTATTTTATTTGTTTATGTATTTAATAATGTGGGTTAGAGCGTGTTTATGGTCCAGCCGTAGGAATATTTATTTAATTTCAACCTATTTAAATGTAAATTTAGTATTGCGAATGTGTTTCATTATGTTTGTGAGTGTGCGTTGGCTTGGAGACAGGGCGGGAGCGCTCTAGCCAGTCACAGCGATCGTTCCAAAAGGACATATGGAGAGAATGTACGGAAGTGAGGCAGGAGCATCGTTTCGGGAGAGGTCAGAGAGTCCTGGACAGTACGAGGTGCATTCAAGTTCTAAGACCTCCGATTTTTTTTCTAATTAACTACTCACCCGAAATCGATGACACTGGCGTTACTTCTCGACGTAATCGCCCTGCAGACGTACACATTTTTCACAACGCTGACGCCATGATTCAATGGCAGCGGCGAAGGCTGCTTTAGGAGTCTGTTTTGACCACTGGAAAATCGTTGAGGCAATAGCAGCACGGCTGGTGAATGTGCGGCCACGGAGAGTGTCTTTCACTGTTGGAAAAAGCCAAAAGTCACTAGGAGCCAGGTCAGGTGAGTAGGGAGCATGAGGAATCATTTCAAAGTTGTTATCACGAAGAAACTGTTGCGTAACGTTAGCTCGATGTGCGGGTGCGTTGTCTCGGTGAAACAGCACACGCGCAGCCCTTCCCGGACGTTTATGTTGCAGTGCAGGAAGGAATTTGTTCTTCAAAACATTTTCGTATGATGCACCTGTTACCGTAGTGCCCTTTGGAGCGCAATGGGTAAGGATTATGCCCTCGCTGTCCCAGAACATGGACACCATCATTTTTTCAGCACTGGCGGTTACCCGAAATTTTTTTGGTGGCGGTGAATCTGTGTGCTTCCATTGAGCTGACTGACGCTTTGTTTCTGGATTGAAAAATGGCATCCACGTCTCATCCATTGTCACAGCCGACATGCTGTCGTTGCGCTGTACTGCTCAGCATTTTCCGATACAATCATTGTTTCCAAAACTGTTCAGTTTTAGACAGAACACAATGCTTTAAACTGTGTTCATATCCTTCCGCATTTAACTTTTTCGTAAGCGCAACAAGGGCACCACATGATAACCACGAGAAGGACCCCCATACACTAACTCCATCTGCTCTGTACTTTACTCCTGGGACGACACACGATAGCAGTTAACGTTTTCAAGGCCCTCATCAAACCGAAATAGAATTTACGCAGGGTGAAGCGTGATCCATCGCTCCAAATTACTCGTTTCCAGTCGTGCACTGTCCAGTGCCGTCTCTGTTTGTACCACCTCAGATGTCGCTTAGTGTTGACAACAGAAGTGTGACGTTTACGAGTAGCTGTTCGACCACTGCACCCCATTATTTTTAACTCCGCCGGTCGCGGTGGCCTAGCGGTTCTAGGTGCTCCAGCCCGGAACCGCGCTGCTGCTACGGTCGCAGGTTCGAATCCTGCCTCGGGCATGGGTTTGTGTGATGTCCTTAGGTTTAAGTAGTTCTGAGTCTAGGGGACTGATGACCTCAGATGTTAAGTTCCATAGTGCTCAGAGCCATTTGAACCATTTTTTTAACTCCATAAGCAGAGTCACTGTGTTCGCTGGACTGCTGGTAGAATTGGTAACTCAAGTGATTCCTTACGCTCATTTCATGCGATTTTTTTAAACCAATCTCCGCAATGCTCGATGGTCCCTGTCCACCAGCAAAAAGAGCATTCAAAAAGTTTTGCATAGTCATCACTGACCTTTTTTTTTTAAGGGGAGAATGAAATTTTCTGTGAACATACTTGTAATATCTAGCTATACATTGAGCCTACTCAATGTAGCCTCCATCAGCTGTGACGTTTCTGGCCCAACGTTCTTTCCGTGATGTAAATGCACTTTGGTAAAATTCTGGGAACTGACTTTTACACCATCGCTTGACCCAGGGAATAAGGTCTTTCTCACTACCAAATGTTTTACCGCGCAGGTATGCCTTCAGACGACGAAAGAGGTAAAAATCAGACGGAGCCAAGTTCGGACTGTACCGAGGATGAGGAACAATTTTCCAAGCCATTTTCCTGATTTTCTCCTGCGTCATAAGGGCTGTATGGGGTTTGGCATTGTCATGGTGTAGTCTGATCAGCTGACCCTGAAGCTGTGGTCTGTGGATGTTGATGGTACGTCGCGGCTTGTCCAATGACATACAGTAACGGTCCCGGTTAATTATGGAGCCAGGTTCCAAAAAGTCAATGAAAATGACACCACATTGATCCCAGAAGAAGGAGGCCATCACCTTTCGGCCTGCTGTTCGTGAAACTCGTGGTTTCTTCTTCCGAGGGGAGCCCGGATGATGCCACTCCGTGGAATGGGTTTTGCTCTCAGGTTCGGACAAAAACAACCATGTGTCATCCTGGGTAATGACGCCGTCAGAACACTGTTTCCACTCTTCAGTAAAGGTCTTCATGAGAACCTCGCACACATTCTTGCTCATCGTTTTCATTTCTCTTGTCAATAATCTAGGCACCCAACGTGCACAGATTTTTCTGTACTCTAGTGACAGTACCAGTGATAAAACACTACCCAATGACAAACGAGTCATTTCAGCAAGCTGTCGTGTCGTCACACATCTGTCATTTTGGATGATTTGATCAATGGTCTTCTTTTTCACATCACTCACTGCTGTCGATGGTCTACCGCATCGTGGACTGTCCAGTAGGGAGAAATCACCGCTGGATACTGCTGTGATCCACTGTGTCCTCCTCATAAACAGAGAGCAACCTCCTGTGAATCGATGTGGCAGAGTCATCGCCGTTTCTTGAAGAGGAACTCCATCACGGACTGTTGTCGCAACCTGACACCTACCTCACGGTCCATTATGGCTCACCTGTAAATAAAAGAAAATACTTTTATATACCAACTTATAGCTAAATGTCCCAACTATGTTCACAAACATTTTCATTCCCCTCCTGCAAAAAAATAAACAAAATTAAAGACGACTGTGCAAAACTCTTTGAACGGCATTTGTACATGAGGGCTGGTAGGTCTTGTTTTGGCTGTGGTTGTTCCTGTGCGTTTCCATTTTTCAGTCACCTCATAAACAGTCGACTTGAGCAGCTTTGGGAGGATTGGAAGGTCCCTGATGTTACTCAGGTGACACCTAATAACTAGACCATGTTCGAGGTCCCTGAGCTCTTCTGAAGGACCCAATCTCCTGTTCCTCCACTGACAACACAGTGCTCCCCACTTCCATTTACACTAGCGGGCCCACCTTTCGAGATTTCTAGCAGTCAACTCCATATTGTATAGGGACGACCGGATACTTTTATGAGATACTGTGAGACGAGGAAGGCGTTTTCATCAAAATGAGAATGTGGTTTGTTGACTGGAGAGCCTTGCAGTGCCGTTCAGGTGGGGCACTTTTCCATGTTTCACGGACCTCTTTGAAGATAATGATCTACCGCTTGTAGAAAGTATGCTACAGAAAACAAAATCTTGTCTCGTATCTTTATTTCTCAAGCCCTCAGCTGCGAGGCTAAAGGCACGACTGGCGTGTTAGTGTGTGCCGTCAAGAGTTCAGAGCTGAATTCAGTGTTTTTTGATACGAGGGGAAATGTTCATGTTACGATTTGTGTCTCAAGAAGGCACAGTATTTTGGTGGGGTTCTCCAGTTGGAGGAAATCCTCACAACTGGGTGGCAGCGCTTCTTAATTTTGCAAGTGACAACAAGCATTGTTTGGCGGGAAGATCTCAGGAGACTATAAGCGATCGCCGCCAGAGAGACCGGGTTTGGTCAAGGAAATGTGCGCACCAAGTGGAAGTTCGGTCGCAGAGATGTCCGCATCATCTTATACTTTGGTCGTGGAGGTGTCCGGATCGAATTCGGGGGATGGTATCATTAGAAAATGGAGTGGCTCGGTGTTGCATTGTGATTGAGTCTACCACAGCTTCGATTTCCGAGAGGGTGTTGGCGACATCGCCTGCACTAAGGGGCCAACACTTTTGCAGTATGCAGCTAGCGCCCCACAGTAGTGTTTACGGTGAGCATAATTCTCCGCACCGGCAGAGTAGTTCAATTCGATTTCACAGCCTGTTCTGTTGATGGCGCGAATGGAGCGGTCTAAAGTTATGGTGAGTCTCGTGTACGACTGTGATGGTGTTTTCCTAACGCATTACGTTCCTCCACGGAAGACTGTCAATGCACAGTGTTACTGTTCCTTTTTGGAGCATCACCTGCGACCAGCTTTGCGAAAAAAGAGGGTACATTTTCTGCTCAACCACCCATCATTTTGCACGACAATGTGCGGGCGCATGCATCGCAAGCTGTGGCTGCTCTGTTCGGTCGAAGGGACTGGGAACTACTGTACCATCCACCATACATACTCTCTGGACTTAAGTCCTTGTGACTTTGATTTGATTCCGAAGATGAAGGAACAACTTCTTGGAATTCGCTTCAGAACAGTTCCAGATATTTTACAGGCAGTAGACCGCTCCATTCGCACCATCGACAGAACAGGCTCTGCTAACTGTATACTACGCCTCCCACATCACTGGCAACGGGTTCTACACAACGCTGGTGACTACTTTGAAGAACAGTAACAGGCGAAAACATGTAACTCTTTTGTATCGGTTGTGAGTAAATGGTTGCCACTATTTAAGTTCCGACCCTCATGCTATACAAATAAGTTTTGTTCCGATCAGATACCGTCAATCACATTCAGGTTTATCCAAATTTCTCGCTTTAAGGTCTATGACGAGGGCTGTAACTTCGCGTTATCCACTTAACTTGGAGCACAATCGAAATATAAAGGATAGATCTTAAAGTTAGTCTTGACAGGCTGGGAGTATAACCAGCTCCATGGCTTTGCAAGGGTGTTGTTTGAATATTTTGGTTTAAGAGACCTGTGGACTCCGACATATTATTTCAGAGTAACTACATGACGTTTGATTTATTGTGCTCATTTATCTTTTATTGCGCTGAAACCACACTGCAAACGTCGAACTTATGCGCTGTGTGCCTTGTTTGGAAAACAATTTGTTCCATTCAGCCACGGGACCAGTTGTTGAGAACACTGCACTGAGGAGACGAAAGTCGTGACACACCTCATGGTGCCGGCCGCTGTGGCCGAGCAGTTCTAGGCGCTTCAGTCCGGAACCGCGCGATCGCTACGGTCGCAGGTTCGAATCCTGCCTCGGGCATGGATGTGTGTGATGTCCTTAGGTTAGTTAGGTTTAGGTAGTTTTAAGTCTAAGGGACTGATGACCTCAGATGTTAAGTCCCATAGTGCTTAGAGCCATTTGAACCATTTTGAACACCTCATGGTATCGTGTCGGACCTCGCTTTTCCCGTCGTATTGCAACAGCTCGACGTGGTGTGAACTCAACAAGTCGTTGGAAGTCCGCTGCAGAAATATTGAGTGATATTGCTTCTGTAGCCGTCCATAATTGCGAATATGTTGGTGGTGCACGATTTTGTGCACCAACTGACATCTTTATCGTCTTCCATAAATGTTCGAAAAGATTCATGTCGGGCGATCTGGGTAGTCAAAACGCTAGCTCGAATTGTCCAGAATGTTCTTCAAACCAATCGCGAGCAATTGTAGCCCAATGACATGGAACGTTGTCATCAATAAAAATCCGATCGCTGTTTAAGAGCGAAGTCCAGGAATGGCTGAAAACGGTCAGTGATCGGTTCAGCTGGACCAGAGGACCCAGTGGATTTCAAGTAAACAAAGCCCACACCATTATGGAGCCACCACCTGCTTGTACGCTGTGGTGCTGGAAACCTGGGACCATGGCTTCGTCAAATCTGCGCCACACTCGAACCGTATCATCAGCTCTTACCAACTAAAATCGGGAACCAATCGCGATCTATTGCAGCCCAATGGCATGGCACATTGTCACCATTAAAAATCCCATCGCTGTTTAAGAACGGAGTCCAGGAATGGCTGCAAATGGTCAGTAATCGGTTCAGCTGAACCAGAGGACCCAGTGGATTTCATGTAAACACAGCCCATGCCATTATGGAGCCACCACCTGCTTGTACCCTCTGTTGCTGAAAACCTGGGTCCATGGCTTCGTCAAATCTGCGCCACGCTCGAACCCTATCATCAGCTCCCACCAACTGAAATCGGGAACCAATCGCGTGCAATTGCACCCCAATGACATGGCACGTTGTCAGCAGAAAACATTCCATCGCTGTTTAAGAACGAAGTCCAGGAATGGCTGCAAATGGCCAGTAATGTGTTCAGCTGGACCAGAGGACCCAGTGGATTCCATGTGAACACAGCCCATGCCATTATGGAGCCACCACCTGCTTGTACGCTGTGGTGCTGGAAACCTGGGACCATGGCTTCGTCAAATCTGCGCCACACTAGAACCGTATCATCAGCTCTTACCAACTAAAATCGGGAACCAATCGCGAGCTATTGCAGCCCAATGGCATGGCACATTGTCAACATTAAAAATCCCATCGCTGTTTAAGAACGGAGTCCAGGAATGGCTGCAAATGGTCAGTAATCGGTTCAGCTGAACCAGAGGACCCAGTGGATTTCATGTAAACACAGCCCATGCCATTATGGAGCCACCACCTGCTTGTACCCTGTGTTGCTGAAAACCTGGGTCCATGGCTTCGTCAAATCTGCGCCACGCTCGAACCCTATCATCAGCTCCCACCAACTGAAATCGGGAACCAATCGCGTGCAATTGCACCCCAATGACATGGCACGTTGTCAGCAGAAAACATTCCATCGCTGTTTAAGAACGAAGTCCAGGAATGGCTGCAAATGGTCAGTAATGTGTTCAGCTGGACCAGACGACCCAGTGGATTTCATGTACACACAGCCCATGCCATTATGGAGCCACCACCTGCTTGTGCACTGTTTTGCTAAAAACCTGGGTCCACGGCTTCGGGAGACCTGCGCCACACTCGAACTCTACCATCAGCTCTTACCAACTGAGATCAGGACTCATCTGAACAGGTCACGGTTTCCCAGTCTATGGTCCAACCGATATGGTCACGAGCCCAGGAGAGGCGCTGCAACGACGCCGTGCTGTTAGCAAAGGCAGTCGCGTCGGTAGTATCTTGCCATAACCCATTAACCCCAAATTTCGCTGCACTGTCCTACATCGATTTCTGCGGCTATTTCGCGCAGTTCCGCTTGTCTGTTAGCACTGAAACTCTACGCAAACGCCGCTGCTCTCGGTCGTTAAGTGAAGACCGTCAGTGAGAGGTAATGTCTGAAATTTAGTGTACCCGGCACACTCTTGACACTGTGGATCTCGGAATACTGAATTCCCCATCTGTTCCTAAATGAAATTTCCCATGTGTCTAGCTGCAACTACCACTCCACGTTCAAAATCTGTTAATTCCCGTCGTGCAGTCATAATCACGTCGGAAACCTTTTCACGTGAATCACCTGAGTACTAATGACAGCTCCACTTTTTTTTCTTTATTGTTAATTTCACACCCGATACAGGTAGGCCAGCAGTGGCATATTACGTCGCTCTTCGGCCACAGATAAAACTAATGATACAAAAGAAGACAATCGCAGAACAGACAGGGTGGATATACAAACGTAGGCATACAAAATTAAAACACATGGAGCCGTTCACGGGCGCAGAGTCCAAAATAAAAATGTTCAGACAAGTGGACATGCACAGAGATGACAGATGGCACACGCGAACGTTGGAGCTCAAACGAATAAATACTGGAACACTTGAGCACGAATATGATGGCACACACAAACACTAGGCGATGATCTCCAGTGCGCGAAAGTTCACTATACGTGTGCGAGTCTGGGGACATGCCAAAAGGGGAAAAAGGGGGAGAGGAGGGAGATGCCAGTGGCAGAGGAGATGGGAGAGGGAGGAAAGAAGGTAGGGGGGTAGAAGAAGCCTGGGGGAGGGAGGAAGGGAGAGAAGGGAAAGAGGATGCCCTGGGAAAAAAAAGCAGGGTGTGGTAGATGAGAACCAAAGTTGGTAGGAGGGGTAGATGGAGGGGATGAGGGCATCAACAGGGAGAGGAAGTTGGTGGAAGCCACCTTGGGCGATGGTATGGAGAGTGGAGAGATGGAGAGCAGGTGGGATGTGGGAATGTAGGCGCAGCAGCGGACGGGGGTGGGAGGGGATGGGAGAGACAAGCGGGTGAGGGGGATCAAGTTTGCGGGAGGTGTAGAGGATCCGTATCCGTTTGAGGAAAAGAAGGAGGTGCGGGAACGGAATAAGGTCATAGAGGATCCGCATGGGGGAGGGGAGACGGATGCGATAGGCGAGGTGGAGCGCATGGCATTCTAGGATTTGAAGGGATTTGTAAAAGGTAGGAGGGGTGGAGATCCAGGTGGGATGAGCATATCAGAGGATAGGGCGGATAAGTGATTTATAGGTGTGGAGGATGGTGGAGGGGTCCAGACCCCATGTGCGGCCAGAAAAGAGCTTGAGATGGAGTCGGGAGCGTGCCTCGGCTTGGATTCTCCGGAGATGGGGGGTCCAGGAAAGGCGACGGTCATGAGTGACGCCAAGGTGAGGGCGATAGGACGGCCATAAATGGTGAGATAGAAGTCGAGGAGACGGAAGGAAGGGGTGGTTTTGGCTACAATGATCGCCTAGGTCTTGGAAGGATTGACCTTGAGCAACCACTGGTTACACCAAGTGGTGAACCGGTCAATATGAGATTGGAGAAGGTGTTGGGAGCGCTGCAGGGTGGGGGCGAGGGCGAGGGCAAGGAAGGCGGTGTCATCGGCGTACTAGAGAAGGTGGAGGGGGGGGGGGGTGAAGGCGGCGGCATGTCCGCCGTATACAGAAGGTACAGAAGAGGGGAGAGGACGGAAGCTTGGAGCACACCAGCGGAGGGGAAGAAGGTGTAGGGTTCCGTGATACGGATGGTGACATAGGAAGGACGTTCGGAAAGAAAGGACCCGATCCGACAAACGTAGATGATAGGAAGGGGGAAGGTTTGGAGCTTGAAGAGGAGACCTGAATGCCACACACGGTCGTAGACGCGTTCGAGGTCGAGGGAGAGGAAGATGGCAAAGCGATGGGAGTTGAGCTGTTCGGAGAGGAGATGAGTGAGGTGAAGAAGAAGGTCATCGGTAGAGAAGGACGGTCGAAAGCCACACTGGGTAACGGGAAGGAGGCGGTGCTGGCGGAGATGCTGGTGGATGCATTGGGTAGGGATGGATTCCAGGACCTTGCTGAAGACCGAGGTAAGGCTGATGGGGCGGTAGGAGGAGACGGCGGACGGCGGTTTGTCGGGTTTCAACATTTCCACCAATGAACTGCCCTTTTATAGCTTGTGTACGCGATACTAACGCTGTCTGTATCTGGCGCATATCACCATCCCTTGACTTTTTCACGTCAGTGTAATGCCCACTGTACTCTTTGGTCTCAAGCTTGCATTCATTAGTACTCGCTTCGGTGTCAGGTTTGCTTTCCTGGCAGGGTTGTACATTAACCGTGATAAATAACAGTATGGGTAGGCTAGCGATAGTTGAGCACCTGATGTGTGGCTTCACTGAATGCAATAAAGGCGCAAAGACACTGTGTTCAGCTGTTCCCGCAGCAACGACATACACGTCGCAGTGCTTCAGCATTGACTAAAAACTAAAACTAAACTAAACTCCGCCCGAACAGGCCATGAAGGCCCAACGGTACCGACCGGCCGCCGTGTCATCCTCAGCCCACAGGCGTCACTGGATACGGATATGGAGGGGCACGTGGTCAGCACACCGCTCTCCCAGCAGTATGTCAGTTTACGAGACCGTAGCCGCTACTTCTCAGTCAAGTAGCTCCTCAGTTTGCCTCACGAGGGCTGAGTGCACCCCGCTTGCCAACAGCGCTCGGCAGACCGGATGGACTTTAGCTTTGAAGTGTATGTTTTGTGTTGTACTTTTTCATGTTTCGATGTCACATTCCTTTTCATTGACCTCAAGGAATTTTTGAGAAGAAAACCCTAATTTTATTAATAAACCGAATAAATTGTAATTAGAAACTTCTTAGCAGATACAACTATTTTAACCATTTTCGTCAGTGTTTCTTCCGTGACTGTATTACTTTCGTAAAATGAAGAAAAATCGCCTTCAGTCACCATCGCGATGTTACTTCGATGCATAATGCATTTCGAACCCTGCGGGCTCGTCTCCAGGTGCTTTGACAATCTATGTCAATTAATTTTCCAGATTTAGGTTAATTCTGGTCCCAGTGATATTACAATGTAATATTACGACGCAGGCGCATTCTGGAAATAAGTTTACAAAACCAATACAAATCGAGAAAATAACTATTGTTTGTAGTGGTGGATTCAAGGTTTTTGAAGCAAAGTATGAATGAACATGTTCCTGTGAATACATACAAACTTCGTTCTACAGTACATTTTGTAACACAAAACAAAACAAGCCATCAGTTTCAAACGTAGATGTACTGCATTTCTGCAAATACACAGGTGTTATTTCAACGGAGATACGAAGTCGTTATATTATTAGCTATACACGATATTTACAAAATTTGTAAATGATATGCTGTGGCCTGGTATGTGCTTTGGAATAATAACACCCATGTATGCAGTATCTTTAAGTTTAAAATTCTTTGAATTGGTTTATCTTGTATTAAAAAATGTGCCATACAACGAAAATTTACAAACTTCGTAAATTATATCCTGAACTAGTAATATAATGGCTTTGTATCTCCTTTGAAACAATACCACCTGTGTATTTGTAGAAAGCCGGCCGCTGTGGCCGAGCGGTTCTAGGGGGCTTCAGTCCGGAACCACGCTGCTGCTACGGTCGCAGGTTCGAATCCTGCCTCGGGAATGGATGTGTGTGATGTCCTTAGGTTAGTTAGGTTTTAGTACTTCTAAGTCTAGGGGACTGATGACCTCAGATGTTAAGTCCCATAGTGCTCAGAGCCATTTGAAGCATTATTTGCAGAAATGCAGTAACTCTACGTTTGAAATTCTTTGACTTGTTTTGTATTGTGTTTACAAAATGTGCTGCAGAACATATGTAGATTAACATGTTTACTATTACTGTGCTTCGCAAACCTTGTTTCCACTACTTATTTTTCAAAAAGGCCCTGAGCACTATGGGACTTCACTGTTGAGGTCGTCAATCCCCTAGAACTTAGAACTACTTAAACCTAACTAACCTAAGGACATCACACACATCCATGCCCGCGGCAGGATTCGAACCTGCGACCGTAGCGATCACCCGGTTCCAGACTGAAGCGCCTAGAACCGCTCGGTCACACCGGCCGGCAGTTATTTTTCGAATTGTATTAGTTCTGTAAACTTATTTCCATAATGTGGCCGCTTTGTAATATATATCATTGTAATTTCATCAGGAACAGAATTAACCTAAATGTGAAAAAATAACGATGTAGACCGTCAAAGCAGCTGGACGTGAGTCCCCAGGACCCGAAATGCAACGTTCAATGAAATAAAATCACGTTTGTGACTGAGGGGGATGTTTCTTATATTATTAAATAAACAAGGAATCGAAGCTGGGACCTCTGTCTCTACGAGTGAGGTAGCCCAGGGTGACTCGCGTCACGCCCTCATAGCTTTACTTCTGCCAGTAACTCATCTCCCACCTCCCAAATTCACAGAAGTTCTCCTGCGTATCTTACAGGACTAGCAGTCCTGGAATACAGGAAACAATCGCCTGGGCTGTGGCCTACCTACGTCTCCGCAACATCCTTTCTTCCAGGAGTTCCAGACCTGCAAATTACGCGAGAGAGCTTCTGCGAAGTTTGGGACGTGGGAGACGAGTCACTGGAGAAAGTAAAGTCGTGAGAGCGGGTCGTGAGTCGCGCCTGGGTGGCGCAGTCGGTAGAGCACTGGCCCGTGCAGAACAGAGGTCCCGGGTTCCACTCCCCGTCTGGCACACAGATTGGCTGGATGGTTTAAAACGGGGGGGGGGGGGGAGGGGGAGGAGGGAGGGAAGGGACCAAGCTGCTTGGTCATTGGTCCCAGGCACAGAGCTTCAATCTGCCACGAAGTTTCACATCAGCACTCACTGCACTGCAAGTGAAAAATTCGTTCTAGAAATCGCTATTATATTATCTCTCTGTAACAGCAGATGGAGACAGCAGGTTTTTTGTACCGAAATTATCAGAAAATGTCTATGTACACTTTCGAAATTTCTTAGTTTGAGGTTGGATAAACGCTGTGTATACAGAAAATGTCTATGTAAAACATTCGATATTTTTTAGTTTGTGTTCGGATAAGCGCCTGTATAAAGAAAATGTCTATGTACAACTTTCGAAATTTCTTAGTTTTTGAGTTCGGATAAACGCCGTGTATAAAGAAAATGTCTATGTACAACTTTCGAAATTTCTTAGTTTGAGTTCGGATAAACACCGTGTATAAAGAAAATATCTATGTACAACTTTCGAAATTTCTTAGTCTGAGTTCGGATAAACGATGTGTATAAATGGCGTAGCGAGCTCCGCACGGCGTTGCGAAGACCGTGCAGCGTGTTTCACAATTCCCATTACAGGCTTCCAGGGCTTGCGGAACGGGCATACAGGGACATAAATGAAAAGACGACAAACACAAAATACGAGGCGTGTTTTTGAAGCAAGGTCCGTTAGAACACAAGTACACAACGAAAGGTTATATCAAAAAAGTAAATTTATTTTCAGAAAGTACATACTTCACTCTATTTTCCGACATAGTTGCCAATTTTATTCAAAGACATATCATACCTCTCAACCAATTTTAAAATACCCTCTTCATAAAAACTTACCGCCTGCTCCGATAACCAAGAGTTCACTGCCGTTTCCACGTCGTCGTCATCATTGTAACAGCTGCCACTGAGGTGTTGTTTGAGGTGGAGGAACAGACGGTAATCGCCTGGCGCAAGATCAGGACTCAAGGGTGGGTGGCCTTAAACTTCCCAGCCAAAACTGTACAATAAATCGCGAGTCTGACTGCAGTGTGAGGTCTTTCATTGTCATGGAGAAGGACAATTCCCTTTGTCAGCATGTCGCGTCTTTTGTTTTGAATCGCTATGCGTAACTTTCTCAGGGTTTGGCGGTACGTTTCTGCATTGATAGTGGTTCCTCGTTGCATGAAGCCGACCAACAAAACAGCATGCCTATCCCAAAACATCGACGCCATGATTTTGCGCAGGGACAGAGTCTGTTTGGCCTTCACCTTTACAGGCGAGTGTGTGTATCTTCATTCCATGCTCTGTTGCTTCGATTCGGGCGTGATATGCGAAACCCATGTTTCGTCTCCAGTCACGATATGACTCAAGAAGCTGTAACCTTCTTCGTGATAACGAGTCAAGAACTTCATCACACATTCAAATTTTTGGTTTTTGTGGTTTTCTGCTAGGAGTTTTGGGACCCAACGGGAGCACGGTTTCCTAAACTTTAGGTGTTCAGAAACAATGTTGTAAAGCACTGATCTCGACACGTCAGGAAATTCGTTTGATAGACCTGTTATTGTGAAGCGCCTCTTCTCACGAATCCTCGCTTCAACTGAAGCCACCAAACCGTCTGTGATCAAAGAAGGGCGACCGGCGCGGTCCTCATTATGGACGCTGTCACGGCCATCTTTGAATTGTCGTACACACTTATGCACTTTGCTTTCACTCATAACAATATCACCGTACTCTTTGCAAATCTGTCGATGAATTTCTGCAGCAGAGAAATTCCTTACTGACAAAAACCGTATCACTGAGAGAACCTCACACGCGGCGGGCGAGTTGACAATCTTGTTGTTGTTGTTGTTGTTGTGATCTTCAGTCCTGAGACTGATTTGATGCATCTCTCCATGGTACTCTATCCTGTGCAAGCTTCTTCCTCTCTGAGTAACTACTGCAACCTACATCCTTCTGAATCTGCTTAGTGTATTCATCTCTTGGTATTCCTCTAAGATTTTCACCCTCCACGCTGCCCTCCAATACTAAATTGGTGATCCCTTGATACCTCAGAACATGTCCTACCAACCGATCCCTTCTTCTAGTCAAGTTGTACCACAAACTCCTCTTCACCTCAACCCTGTTCAATACCTCCTCATTAGTTATGTGATCTACCCGTCTAATCTTCAGCATTCTTCTGTAGCACCACATTTCGAAAGCTTCTATTCTCTTCTTGTCCAAACTATTTATCGTCCATGTTTCACTTCCATACATGGCTACACTCCATACAAATACTTTCAGAAACGACTTCCTGACACTTAAATCAATACTCGATGTTAACAAATTTCTCTTCTTCAGAAACGCTTTCCTTGCCATTGCCAGTCTACATTTTATATCCTCTGTACTTCGACCATCATCAGTTGTTTTGCTCCCCAAATAGCAAAACTCCTTTACTACTTTAAGTGTCTCATTCCCTATTCTAACTCCCTCAGCATCACCCGACTTAATTCGACTACATCCCATTATCCTCGTTTTGCTTTTGTTGATGTTCATCTTATATCCTCCTTTCAAGACACTATCCATTCCGTTCAACTGCTCTTCCAAGTCCTTTGCTGTCTCTGACAGAATTACAATGTCATCGGCGAACCTCAAAGTTTTTGTTTCTTCTCCATGGATTGTAATACCTACTCCGAATTTTTCTTTTGTTTCCTTTACTGCTTGCTCAATATACAGATTGAATAGCGTCGGGGAGAGGCTACAACCCTGTATCACTCCCTTCCCAACCACTGCTTCCCTTTCATGCCCCTCGACTCTTATAACTGCCATCTGGTTTCTGTACAAATTTTAAATAGTCTTTCGCTCCCTGTATTTTACCCCTGCCAACTTTAGAATTTGAAAGAGAGTATTCCAGTCAACATTGTCAAAAGCTTTCTCCGAGTCTACAAATGCTAGGAACGTAGGTTTGCCTTTCAAAAAATCTTCAAATGTGTGTGAAATCTTATGGGACTTAACTGCTAAGGTCATCAGTCCGTAAGCTTACACACTACTTAACCTAAATTATCCTAAGGACAAACACACACACCAATGCCCGAGGGAGGACTCGACCCTCCGCCGGGACCAGCCGCACAGTCCATTACTGCAGCGCCTTAGAAGGCGCGGCTAATCCCGCGCGGCGGTTTGCCTTTCCTTAATCTTTCCTCTAAGATAAGTCGTAGGATCAGTATTGCCTGCCGGCCGGAGTGGCCGTGCGGTTCTAGGCGCTGCAGTCTGGAATCGTGCGACCGCTACGGTCGCAGGTTCAAATGCTGCCTCGGGCATGGATGTGTGTGATGTCTTTAGGTTAGTTAGGTTGAATTAGTTCTAAGTTCTAGGCGACAGATGACCTCAGAAGTTAAGCCGCATAGTGCTCAAAGCCATTTTGAGTATTGCCACTTTCTCAAATCCTCCTCAGCAGCAGGTCCCGACCTCTGGAATAACCTCCCTCATTACATTAGACAACTGAATAACGTCTCTAGCTTCAGAAGACAGATAATGACATATCTACTAAAGCAACAATAATGATTAAATGGTTCAAATGGCTCTGAGCACTATGGGACTCAACATCTTAGGTCATAAGTCCCCTAGAACTTTGAACTACTTAAACCTAACTAACCTAAGGACATCACACACACCCATGCCCGAGGCAGGATTCGAACCTGCGACCGTAGCAGTCCCGAATAATGATTACCATTGCCCTTGTGCGCACTCGTTACCGCTGTAAATCCTTCTTTGCAACCTGATCTTCCTCATTTCTCAATATTCTTAGTTGACGTAGTCTCCTTAAATTTCCTTTCCCCAGAGCTCGATATAAGAAAACATCTATTTTGTTCACCTGTAAATTCTTTTTATACCTCCTACTATCATTATTGTTACTATTATCATCATTATTATTATTTCTGTTATCATTATTAGTGGTAACAGTTGTACAAGTATAGTCAGCATTAACTTTATTAGTCGTAGCCTGTCTTACTTACACACCTTGTCACTATCGACACACAGATCATTTTGATACTATTTATCATACACTATGTGATCAAAAGTATCCGCACACCCCCAAGAACATACGTTTTTCATATTAGGTGCATTGTATTCCCAACTACTGCCAGGCACTCCATATCAGCGACCTGATTAGTTTAGACACCGTGAGAGAGCAGAATGGGGCGCTCCGCGGAACTAACGGACTTCGAACGTGGTCAGGTGACTGGGTGTCACTTGTGTCATACGTCTGTACGCGAAATTTCTGCACTCCTAAGCATCCATAAGTCCACTGTTCCCGATGTGATAGTGAAGCGGAAACGTGAATGGACACGTGCAGCACAAAAGCGAACAGGCTGACATCGTCTGTTGACTGACAGAGACAGCCGACAGTTGAAGAGGGTCGTAATGCTTAATAGGCAGACATCTATCTAGACGTAGCCACATCTATCTAGACCATCACACAGGAATTCCAAACTGCATCAGGATCCACTGCAAGTACTATGAAAGTTAGGCGGGAGGTGAGGAAACTTGGATTTCATGGTCGAGCGGCTGCTCATAAGCCTCACATCACGCAGGTAAATTCCAAACGACGCCTCTCTTGGTGTAACGAGCGTAAACATTGGACGATTGAACAGTGGAAAAATGTTATGTGGAGTGACGACTCACGGTACACAATGTGGCGATCCGATGGCAGTGTGTGGGTATGGTGAAGGCCCGGTGAACGTCAGCTTGTATAGTGCCAACAGCAAAATTCGAAGGCGGTGGTGTTATGGTGTGATCGTGTTTTTCAGGGAGGGGACTTGCACCCCTTGTTTTTTTGCGTGGCACTATCACAGCACACGCCTGCATTGATGTTTTAAACATCGTACCTTCTTGCTTCCCACTGTTGAAGACCAATTCGGGGATGGCGAATTCATCTTTCAGCACGATCGTTCATAATGCACAGTCTGTGGCGGACTGGTTACACGACAATAACATCCCTGTAATGGACTGACCCGAATGCTATAGAACACCTTTAGGATGTTTTGGAACACCGACTTCGTGCCAGGCCTCACCGACCGACGTCGATACCTCTACTCAGTGCAGCACTCCGCGAAGTGTGGACTGGCGTTCCCCAAGAAACCTTCCAGCACCTGATTGAACGTATGCCTGCGAGAGTGGATGCTGGCATCAAGACTAAGGGTGGGCCAACACCATATTAGGTTCCAGCATTACCGATGGAGGGCGCCATGAACTTGTAAGTCATTTTCAGCCATGTGCCCGGATACTTCTGATCACATAGTGTATTTAAACTGTTATTTCCCTGATTATGATGTAAAGAAGGTACCGTATGTGCGAAATCCTGGTCCGATATAAGATAGCCCTGAGCAGATAATGTTAAATAAATAAATAAATGACGTTCTTCCTTCACTCTCTGCGCGGGGTAACCGCTTGGTCTCAGGCGTCCTGTCACGCTATCACGGTTCCCCCCTCCCCCCTCCCTCCGTCGGAGGTTCGAGTCCACCCTCGGGTGTTCGAGTGTTTGTGTTGTCCTTAGCGTAAGTGAGTTTAGGGACCGAAGACCTCAGCAGTTTGGTGCCATACCAAATTTCTTCCTTCGCTCCATAGCCCAGGTTTTATGGCATCAGCAGCACGTTTTCCTGTTACGGGCGTTTGCATTATTGATGTGTGGCTTTGGAATTCCAGGCAATTCCCTGCTTCTGGAGCTCCCACCACGTCGTTTTGGTGCTGACAGAGTTCGCATGTGCGACATTCAGTTCTGCAGTGACTTTTGCAGCTGTCCTGCTCTTATTTTTCGTCAGTATCCTCTTCAATGATCATCTGTGACAATCACTCGACACACAGTTTTGTCCGCGTTGTGACTTAGCGGACGATGGTTTTCCGCTTTCCCTGTATGCTGTATTAATGTTCAATATTCTGCCTCTTGAACCACCAAACACTGTGGTGCTATGGCTATGGCTATGGCTATGGCTATGGCTATGAAAAAATAAGCAAAATATACAAACTGAGTAGTCCATGTGCAACATAGGTAACATAAAGGAGAATGTAAGCGGAGTATTTGTTCAAGTCTTCCCTCTAGTGAAAAATTTAATATCTTTATTTTCGCGAAGTTATGATCTGTCCGTTCGTTCATTGACGTCACTGTTCACTGTAATAAGTTTAGTATCTGTGTTTTGCGACCGCACCGCAAAACCGTGCGATTAGTAGACGCAAGGACGTGCCTCTCCAATGGGAATAATGACTTCAATATTAATTGTATAAGTGATTGTGCAAGGAAGAGGATGCTGGTAGACCTCTTTAATTCATATAATCTTATGCAAACCGTATTCTTTCCAGCGAGAGTGCAAGGGAACAGTAGAACAACCATACACAACATTTTTGTTCATTCCTCATTACTAGAAGGGCATTCTGTTAGCAAAAAGGTGAATGGCCTTTAAAAGATTTTTATGCTGCAACACGTGTTAAATATAGTCATCAGCTGTTCAGGAAAGCTGATCCAGTTGCTGTAGAGACCTTTGTAAACCTTATAAAGGAACAAGAGTGGCAAGATGTTTATAGCGCTGATACAGTAGACGATAAATATAATGCTTTTCTCAAGACTTTTCTCATGCTCTTTGAAAGTTGCTTTCCGTTAGAACGTTTAAAACAGGGTACTAGCACAAACAGGCAGCCTGGGTGGCTGACTAGAGGGATAAGAATATCTTGCAGAACAAAGTGGCAATTATATCAAAACGTTAGAAACAGTCAAAATCTAAATGCAGCAGCCCATTACAAACAGTATTGTAAGGTGCTTAAAAATGTTATTAGGAAGGCAAAAAGTATGTGGTATGCAGATAGAATAGCTAAGTCTCAGGATAAAATTAAAACCATATGGTCAATCGTAAAGGAAGTTGCTGGTCTGCAGAGACAGGTCGAGGATATAGAATCAGTGCGTAGTGGGAATGTCCGTGTTACAGATAAGTCGCATATATGTACAGTATTTAATAATCACTTTCTGAATATAGCAGGTGAACTAAATAGAAACCTAGTCCCAACAGGGAATCATATAGCGCTCTTAGAAAAAAGTGTTCCGAGACTGTTACCTGAAATGCTCCTCCATGGTACTGACAAGAGGGAGATTGAGTTGATAATTAAATCACTAAAGACCAAGAACTCTCATGGATATGACGGGGTATCTAGCAGAATACTGAAGTATTGTTCTATGTATGTTAGCCCAGTTCTCAGCCATATCTGTAACTTTTCCTTTAGGAGTGGTCGGTTTCCTGACCGATTAAAGTACTCGGTAGTGAAGCCACTTTATAAAAAGGGAGACATTGATAATGTTGACAATTTTAGACCTATTTCTATGCCATCGGTGTTTGCTAAAGTTATCGAGAAAGTTGTATATACAAGGTTACTGGAGCATTTAAATTCACATAATTTGCTGTCAAATGTTCAGTTTGGTTTTAGAAATGGTTTAACAACTGAAAATGCTATATTCTCTTTTCTCTGTGAGGTTTTGGACGGATTAAATAAAAGGTTGCGAACGCTAGGTGTTTTCTTGGATTTAACGAAGGCTTTTGACTGTGTTGACCACAAAATAAAAAAATGGTTCAAATGGCTCTGAGCACTATGGGACTCAACTGCTGAGGTCATTAGTCCCCTAGAACTTAGAACTAGCTAAACCTAACTAACCTAAGGACATCACAAACATCCATGCCCGAGGCAGGATTCGAACCTGCGACCGTAGCGGTCTGGCGGTTCCAGACTGCAGCGCCTTTAACCGCACGGCCACTTCGGCCGGCGACCACAAAATATTACTGCAGAAGTTGGACCATTATGGAGTAAGGGGAGTAGCTTACAATTGGTTCGCCTCTTACTTTAAGAACAGAAAGCAGAGGGTAATTCTCCGCAATATTGAGAGTGGTAGTGATGTTCAGTCCCAATGGGGCACTGTTAAGTGGGGCGTTCCCCAAAGGGTCGGTGCTGGGGCCACTGCTGTTTCTTATTTATATAAATGATATGCCTTCTAGTATTACAGGTGATTCAAAAATATTTCTGTTTGCTGATGACACCAGCTTGATAGTGAAGGATCTTGTGTGTAATATTGAAACAGTAACAAATAATGTAGTTCATGAAATAAGTTCGTGGCTTTTGGAAAATAATTTGATGCTAAATCACAGTAAGACTCAGTTTTTACAGTTTCTAACTCACAATTCAACAAGAACCGATATTTTGATCAGACAGAATGGGCATATTATAAGCGAGACGGAACAGTTCAAGTTCCTAGGCGCTCGGATAGATAGTAAGCTGTTGTGGAAAGCCCATGTTCAGGATATTGTTCAGAAACTAAATGCTGCTTTATTTACCATCAGAACAGTATCTGAAATAAGTGACAGTTCAACACAAAAAGTAGTCTACTTCGCATATTTTCATGCGCTTATGTGATATGGTATTATTTTTTGGGGTAATTCTTCTGACTCAAAAAGGGTATTTTTGGCTCAAAAACGGGCTGTTCGAGCTATATGTGGTGTAAGTTCGAGAACCTCTTGTCGACCCCTATTCAAAAATCTGGGAATTCTGACATTGCCCTCACAGTATATATTTTCTTTAGTGTCGTTTGTTGTTAGCAATATTAGCCTATTCCCAAGAGTTAGCAGCTTTCACTCAGTTAATACTAGGCAGAAATCAAATCTGCATGTAGAATGCACTTCCTTGACTCTTGTGCAGAAAGGAGTGCAGTATTCTGCTGCATCCATTTTCAATAAGCTACCACAAGACCTCGAAAATCTTAGCAGTAGCCCAAACTCTTTTAAGTCTAAACTGAAGAGTTTCCTCATGGGTCACTCCTTCTATTCTGTCGAGGAGCTCCTGGAAGAGCTAAAAAATTAAGCAAATTCCAGTGTTACATTGTTGATTGTCTTCATTTAAACTTACGACTTGTCACCTGAATATGTTTTTTTTTATATTTCATTTTATCTGTTTCTAATATCGTGTTATAATTTCATGTATTGACTCGTTACATGACCATGGAGACTTCTCCTTAATTTGGTCCCACGGAACAAAAAATAAATAAATAAATAAATAAAAAATATAAAAATAAACATTTTATCGCAAGGTCATAGGTCAACCGATTCCTCCACAGAAAAACACGTCTGATATATTCTAAACGACACTGATGATGGCATGTGCGTCACATGACAGGAATTTGTTGTCGACCCACGTAACTTGTACACTTGGCGAATGGGGAAAAAGATTCTTCTACCTTGCCCGATTTAGGTTTTCTTGTGGATGAGATAATCACTCCCAAAAAACTGATGAAAACATAATAGTTTGTCACATAAACTGAAAATAAAAAATTAAACTTTTCCCTCGAGGGAAGACTTGAACCAAGGACCTCTCGCTCCGCAGCTGCTCACACTAACCACGGGACCACGACGCTGCGGTGCTTATACTATCCTTGATGTTGCCTATCTTCCGCATCGACTACTCAGTTTGTATCTTTTGCTCATTTTTTCATAGTTCCACGCAACTTCTTCCTGTTTTCTCGATTGATGTGTGTTCAGTTTTTCAAGGCCTATCCACTGTGCCAGCTTATAACTAAATCTGAGGGGGGGTGCGATGGGGAGGTTCCCTTGTTAGTAGTATCTGTTCGCAAGCACATCCAGCGATTTGCTGTGCAACTTAAGTATCACTGCGCAGTAAAGTGTGTATTTCTGTCTTACTAATTTGTTTACACTGTCACAGTTCCTCCATCAGTCTCGAGCACCTAAAGCTATTACGAAGCGTGCGAGCCATTCGACCCAAACGATCCGTACACATCAACCGAAGCACTCGTTATACGAGCACCAACGATTTGCCTACTTTCAGTTTCACATAGCTACAGTATAATGCACTCAATAACACACAGAACGCTGTTCTGACTGGGGCTGGTATCGCACAGGTGCCGTTCACGGTCAAAAACAGCCTGCAGGCTTGGCCAGCATGAACATTTACGTTCAAGCATGGATTTCTCGCCTAGTTCCCATATTTTTGACCAACCCTTGTAGCAGATAGAGGTTTGATAAGGAACTCATGTTCAGAAACGCACTTCTTGGATATGAAGTAAAAATGAAGTTCGGATCTCTTTCATATCTGCCACTTCCAGTTACTCACACGAACTAAGAATAGTGAGCCATCGTCACTCCCTATTACAATTATGACGTCACATACCATTGTCGCCTGACTATAAACGCGAGTCTGAGAAAGTCGTACGTTCCCAACCAAGATGGGTGGTCGTGGTGCTCCACAGACGAGATGCATTCTCGGTCTTGAAGAGGATGTCCTTCGTCACGTCAGAGAGAATCAGACGATGAATACTCTAAACATTGCCCACGGCATATATTCATGTAGAGCATATAGGTCAGAAATCATTGTCTCCGCTATGTGCTTACCGTGAAGTGGAATATTTCTGCTGCCCTACCGATGTCGTTATATGCAACCCCCACTAAGTCTGTATCAGGAACGGTATCCAATCAGGGGACAGCTATGTAATCGGCGTAAGTTCCCCCTCGGAGCTTTGGGTGACTGTAAGCGAACGGAATCACACTGCAAAAACAAAAGTGAGGACTGCTCATGAGCTACTGACTATTTTTGGACCGAGATATACATTACTTCTGCCATACTTATCAAAGCTCTTTAATCTTTATTTGTGTAGTTAGCGATACAGTCATAGAAATTTCGGATGTCTCGTGTAAGTTTATTCCGATTATAGTACTTAATGTTTCGTAAATGTTTCAAAAATATTGACTTATAAAGTTTTTTCACCATCAGAAACAAAGAAATTAACAGGAAGTATCAAAATGAGAAGTGTGGAAGTAACTACTTTCTGGTATGTAACCTCTGAAGTATTTACGAAAGTTCAAGCACTGTAATCAGAATAAACATGATGTCAAAAACTGTATCACTATACCGCTACTTATATAAATAAGATTGGAAAGCTTGGATACGTATGGCAGAAGTAAGGTCCAACAATACTGTGTAACTCATGGCCAAATCCTCACTTGTATTTCTTACTATATGATTCCGTTTGCTAACAGCCATCCAAAGCACTGAGTGGGAACTCACATCGGTCACGTGGCTGTCGCCTGCCTGGATAACGTCCCTGATACAGATGCAGTCTGGGCTGCATGAAACGAACCGGTAGGGGCAACTGAATCATCCAAGCGGCACGTTTCCGGACATCACTTCACTATCGTAACTCTGTGTACTGAGCCCCATCTACAGCTCCTTAAAGAGCATAACAGGAACTGTAAAGCACTCTGTGTATAGGAAAGTAGCAACGACATTTACTTGTAGCAACACAAAGGAAGGGCTGTAGAGCATCGACAGTTGGTATTGCGAGTGACAATTCACTATCACTACACAAAAAAACCTAACGTCTTGCGCGTTGATTGGAAGAAAGATACCACTGTTGTTCAATTATATGATTGGTGGTAAGTCACAGGAAACACCAACAAACTAAAATTCAGTTTTATCGAGGACCGACATTTTTGAGACCGTAGCGTCTCAGTATCTCGGGATGTATTGGGAATATTGCGATGCAATCAACGCCATTGTGTATGTGCTTTGTCGTGCTATGGATTGCTGAAGAAAAAATATAGGAGGTCCATTTAAAAAAACATAAGTTTGTGTTAAAAAACACATATGCTTTCGTTTTAGAATGTTTCCAAATATGTACATTCGTGGGCCCCAGCCCTACATTGATACCGGTGAAAGTCGTTTTCCAATAGCTGTTATTGTTCCAGAGATATTTTGGGTGGACAAGATAGCTGGGACACCCTGTATACAGGGTGGTTCATTTATCTTGACCACCCTAAATAACTGTTTGTCTAGATGCAAATTACAAAATGTTTCAAGCAAATGTTCTTTAGCCGTCAGGGGGACATCCATCAGCATGATTGCCTTCGTTGTAGTTTCGTTTTTTACAAAGATATGAACAGCGGTATGACTTTTTTAAATGGCACCCTGTATTTTTTATTCGGTAATTCATTTCCTCTCCTAAAGGCCTATTCAAAAAGGTATCAAGGTGTACCATTCACTGAAACACAACGTTATGAATTACATAACACAACACTGACTTTCAGCCCGTGATCACAAGCTTGTGCACTTGCTAGAGTCGTCAGAGTCAATCATGTGGTGTCAAAATATTTCAAGGATGTGCGAGTCCAAGAACCGTACGATAACATTGCCTCAGTTACAACCCTGCCTTCATAGTGAGCATGTCGGCACCCGACAATGTGCAGCTCGCACGTAGCGCTGCAGAATGGCCTGCTTTTCTAAATACAAGCAAAAATCACCCAGAACGGGCGAAAACAAGACTGAAAAAGTTGCAGTGAACATTTAAATGGACCAGCGGTTCAATCACGGCAGCATAGATAGGTAAACCACATCAACAAAAAATGGTTCAAATGGCTCTGAGCACTATGGGACTCAACTGCTGTGGTCATAAGTCCCCTAGAACTTAGAACTACTTAAACCTAACTAACCTAAGAACAGCACACAACACCCAGCCATCACGAGGCAGAGAAAATCCCTGACCCCGCCGGGAATCGAACCCGGGAACCCGGGCGTGGGAAGCGAGAACGCTACCGCACGACCACGAGATGCGGGCCCACATCAACAACTCTTTACAAATTAAAGAAGTGAACTGTGTAATTTATAGAGTACGTGTGCGGTTTTCTATGTATTTCTCTGCAGTGACAACTATCGCTAACGACGTAAATTAATTAAACAATTATTTAAAGATTTATTTACATGATCGTATGTCTGTGCTGTGACAACTGATGGAGAAAAATACGGGGGGGGGGGGGGGGGGTCAGGGTGTTCAATAAGTAGTGCAAGACCTTTTTTTTCTCCGCCAGTCTCGGTTCATTCGGAATATGTTACGGGACATCGTGGAATATTCCCGCTTCAGCCTCCATAATTTCATGAAGTTCCCATAGGCGGCAAACCTTTATGTAGCCTTCAAAATGGCGTCTGTAACGGCAGACAGCTGTCATTGAGTATCTTTTGGCCGAAACCCAGAGCATCGCAGATATTCATAGCAGCTTGCAGAACGTCTGCTGAAACCTGGCAGTGAACAAAAGCACCGTGAGTCGTTGTGCGACGTGTAAGTCGTCATCACAACAGGGTCGCGCAATGCCGCCCCATCTCCCGCGTGCTGGACGGCCGCGCACAGCTGCCATTCTCCATCTACATCTATACCTACATGTATACTCTGCAAATCACTTTCAAGTGCCTGGCAGAGGGTTCATCGAACCACCTTATTCCAATCTCGTATAGCGCGCCGAAAGAACGAACACCTGTATCTTTCCGTACGAGCTCTGATTTCCCTTATTTTATCGTGGTGATCGTTCCTCCCTATGAAGGTCGGTGTCAACAAAATATTTTCGCATTCGGAGGAGAAAATTGGTGATTGAAATTTCGTGAGAAGATTGCGTCACAACGAAAAACGCCTTTCTTTTAATGATTTCCAGCCCAAATCCTGTATCATTTCTGTGACACTCTCTCCCATATTTCGCGATAATACAAAACGTGCTGCCTTTCTTTGAACTTTTTCGATGTACTCCGTCAGTCCTATCTGGAGGTCAAGGGAAGTGTTCGATTCCAATTTTGATTTTCTAGGTTTTTTTTTTTTGTGGTAGGATTAAGTGTGGTGCTGTGAAAGTTTTGAGATCTGTAGTGTGGTACTGGTAGTTGCTGTTGACATATATAGGTCAAGGGTAGTGTTCGATTCTAATTTTGATTTTCTATGTGTTTTTTTTTCGTGGTAGGATTTAAGTGTGGTGGTGGTGAAATTTTTGAGATTTATAGTGTGGTATCGGTTGTTTTGTGTGTTTTTTGTCGTTTGGTGTAGTGGCGTGTGTTTATATTTAGTTTGTCCCCACTCAAAAACCCCCAATTTCCCCCGCTTGTCCCGTTAGTTTCATTACATTTTTGAAGGAATATCTGGTGGTTTTTCGATCTATTTTCGTCTTTGTTGTCATGTTTACGTGATGTCATAGGAGCGGTATGGGAGTTGTTGTGAATGGTCGTTTCTGCCATATTGGTGACGTCATTGGTCAAAGCAGAGGGGTGGAATCGAACGCTTCCGTTATCCGAAACTACGCACGTACACTGCAAGACGTGTGAGACGATGCGTTGTCGTGCTGGTAGATCTCATCGTGTTGAAGAAACACAAACCGTACATACGGGTGGACACGGTGCCCAAGGATAGGTGCATACTTCTGATGAAGCATTGTGTCTTCCAGAATGATGAGGGCGTCCAGGCAGTGCCATGAAAACGTTCCCCAGACCATAACGCTCCTTGGTCAATCCTGGGCCCTTCCGATGATTGTTGCAGGGCCGTACACGCCAACGGCCATCTGTCAGATGCAGCGTAAAACGTGATTCATATGAAAATGCCATCTCTCTTCACGCAGTGGACGTCCAGTTGTGGTACTGGAGTGCAAACTCCAGCCTTCGTCGACGATGGACAGCAGTCAGCATGGGTGCATGAATCAGATGTCTGTTACGGAGTCGCATTCGTTGAACGGTCGTTGAGAAGACACTCTTGGTAGCCCCTTGGCTCACCTCGCTGATCAGTTGCGCTACAGGTCCCCGTCTATTCGCCCATACACATTTTTGTAGGCGTCTTTCATCTGTGTCATCTATCGCCCTTGGTACAGCACAGTTGCCTCTTGCGCCGGTTTTGGAAAGCGCTATTTTGCCATGCGTCCGCCCCGACAGCTGAGTGGTCAGCTCGGCGGTCTGTCACGCCAAGGGCCCCGGGTTCGATTTCCGGCTGGGTCGGAGAATTTCTCCGCTCAGGGACTGGGTGTTGTGTTGTCCTCACTATCATTTCATCAGGACACTTACAAAATGTAACAGACCTATTAAGGAGACTACCTACACTACACTGTGTTCGTCCTCTTTTAGAATACTGCTGCGCGGTGTGGGATCCTTACCAGATAGAGGTCAACAGCAACTACCGATACCATACTATAAATCTCGAAACTTTCACCACCACCACACTGAATCCTACCACAAAAAACACATAGAAAATCAAAATTAGAATCGAACACTACCCTTTCCTATGCAGGTCAACAGCTACCAGTACCACACTATAAATCCCAAACTTTCACCACCACCACACTTAAATCTACCACAAAAAAACCTAGAAAATCAAAATTGGAATCGAATACTTCACTTGACCCCATTGGACAATAAGCGAAACATCCTTGAATGGACTGTTCGTGCCACCGATCCTCAACCGAGAAACCTGGCGCACATGGCCACGGCATGGCCCCACATCCCCGTCCGTACCTTCCAGAATGTCACTACTCTCTCCCAGCCCGTCCGCGCTACAGAAGGTGCTTATTCAGGCTTTTAGCAGTTGGTTGCATTAATGTGAATGGACCCTGTATAACAGTGATGGTTACAAAGTCCTTCAGACATTCACACATGCCATGCTAATTGTAACGTCAGACTTTTTGCAGATGACGGAGTTATCTATGATGAAGTATTTTCTGAAAGAGGCTCCACAAATATTGTCACGTCTCGATAAGATTTCAACGTCGTGCAGCGATTGGCAGCTTGCTCTAAATGTTCAGAAATGTAAAATTGCGCACTTCACAAAACGGAAAGAGTAGTGTTCTATGACTACTATATCAATGACTCAGAGTTGTGATCGGCCAACTCCTTTAAATACCTGGGCGTAGCACGTCGTAGGGATATGAAATGGAACCAACCCACTCTCTCAGTCGTAGCTAAAGCAGATGGCAGACACCGGTTTATTCTCAGAATACTGGGAAAACGCATTAGTCTGCATGGGATATTTCTAGCAAATCACTCGTGCGACGCGTTCTGGAATGTTGTTCAACATTGTGGGTCCTGTACCAAAAGGACTGACAGGGGGTACTGAACGCACACAGGTAACGGCAGCAGAAATGGTTACAGGTTTGTTTGATCCGTGGGAGAGTGTCACAGAGATACCGGATAAACTGCTACTGGCAGACAGTTGACGGTAGATTTGAACTATACCGAGAAAGCCGACTTACAGAGTTTCAAGAATCGGCTTTAAATGATGATTGCAGGAATATACTACAACCGCCTGTCTATCGCTCACATGGAGATCATGAGGATCAGATTAAATTAATTACAGTAAGCAGGGAGGCATATAAACAATATTCCTTCCAGTGCTCAATACGTGAATGGAATGATACAATGGGACGTAGCCTCCGCAATGCGCCTCACAATGTTCTCCAGAGTATAGGTGTAGACGTAGCCAGCGCTCGGTGTGCGGTGGTGCGTACCTTTTTCCACTGCTGGTCATTTCCTTTCCTGTTCCACTCGCAGTAGAGCGACAGAAAAACGACTATGCGCTTGAAAACCAGCCCTAACTTCTCTTGTGTTACGAGGGTAATCCCAAAAGTAAGATCTCCTATTTTTTTTATAAGTACAGAACTCTGTTCGTGTGGCAGTTGGTCACACTGTTATGAAAAGTGCTTCACGCGCTGTGTGTAAACATGAGCACGCCGCGCTGAAGCGCTCAGTCTTGGCTTGGCAGACGTTGAGAATGGAGCTCCCTTTAGATCAGGGGCGGGCAGGAATCCTGCACGTGTGCGGTGCACTTGCACGCGTGCAGTTAACAGGCGTTCTGCGTGCACACAGGGGCAAGCTGGCCACCCGCTTATCTTCCCTCCCCACCATACCTTCTGTCCGCTCCTTCCTCTGCAATGCGTTTTGTTTCCTAGCTTGCTTTATTGAATGTAGGAATAAGATTAGTAGTAGTAGTGCTTGAAAGATATCATGGTTTGAAAGAGTACCTATTACCTAAGATACGTTTTATTTAATTATCACAGGTGGAGTGGATCAAAATTTCTGCATACAGACAAACGCAAGCAGTATCTTAAATTTTCATCACTGATGTTTGCTCTTAACCGACACTTACTAATTCAGCAAATGGTTTTCCAGCTCTCGCTATATTAAGCTCGTACCGCTGGTCTATTATTGTTGTCGTTCTGAAAAATTGAAAACGATGCTCCATAAAATGTTAAATCAGTTACATGATAGACATGACGAAAGGAAGTCGCAGATCTCTCGTGACCACAGCAACTACGACAGATACATCTAGTATCGTCAGATCGCTCTTCTTAAGCTCAGTCAATTTCCCCATCCGCTCAGAATCCGACAATAAATTGTACTCGTCCTTGTGAAATTTGTTATAATGGCCTTCAATACTAAACTTCCGCTGACCAGCGAGAATACTGCCACATATTAAACATTTTGAATTTTCACGTTTTTGCACAAAGAAAAAGTGATTCTCCCATTACTTTTTAAAACATAGCAAATCTCCACTTCTCCGTTTCCTTGTTTCACTCTGCATTTTCCGGTTCTTGAAATACAACGTTGACTACGTAGTGGTCGCTACGCATCAACGTCCGCAGCTTAGCCTGGTACTACACTGCCGCAACCTGCCGGCTGTCGCCACTGCCCCATTCGACGATTGCACGCGAGCAGCACACGTGCAGCGCTGTGCGCTCACGAGCCGCGTGCAACGTTTGCCCGCCCCTGCTTTAGATGTTACCGTCAAGTGCGAATTGCGCGCAGATACTCGGTTTTTGAGCGCAAAGGGCACTGCGCCGATTGAAATCCATCGCCAATTGACGGAAGTGTATGGTGAGTAGTGCATGGATGTCAAAAATGTTCGTAAGTGGTGTAGAGAGTTTGCAGCTGGTCGGACCGAAATTCACGACGAACGAACGAGCGGGAGACCGTCAGTTTCTGAGGAGACAGTGCTGAAGGTTGAGCAAAGCATGCGTGAAGATCGGCGGATCACCCTGGATGATATCTGCACGTTGGTTCCTGAGGTTCCCCGAAACACCGCTCACAGAATTTTAACGGAAACGTTGAGCTACCGGAAGGTGTGCGCAAGATGGGTGCCACGTATGCTGTCTGAGGACCACATGCGGCAACGAGTTGATGCTTCCCGCGCATTTCTTCACCGCCTTGCAGCCGAACAGGACTACTTTCTGGTCTCAATTGTCACGGTTGACGAAACCTGAGCATGCCACTTTACACCTGAGACCAAGCAACAATCACGCCAGTGGCGGCATCCTTCTTCGCCAAAGCCGCGGAGCTGGCGGCGAGCTGGTACGACATGGGCATACAAAAACTGCCACAGCGTTTACAAAAATACATCGACAGAAATTATGTCGAAAAATAGCTAAATGTTCAAGCTGTAAACTGATGTAAACCATAGTAGAAATAAACAGGTCTGTGTACTTATAAAAAAATAGGAGACCTTACTTTTGCGATTACCCTCGTAGCTACGTGGTCCTCACGTGAAAGGTATGTTGGCGACAGTAAAATCGTTCTGCTATCAGCGTGAATGCCGATTCCTTGAATTTACTCAACAGTGTTTCGCTAAAAGAACGTCGTCTTCCGCCCAGGCATTCCCATTTGACTTCACGAAGACCGTCCTTAATACCAGCATGTTGATCGAACCTACCGGTATCAAATGAAGCAGCCCGCCCCTGAATTGCTTCGTTGTCTTCCATTAATCCGACCTGGTTAGGATCCCAAACACTCGAGCAGTAGCCAAGAATATAGTGCACTTGTGTTCCATACGTGGTCTCCTCTATAGATCAGCTAAACTTTCATAGAATTGTCAGAACAAGCTAAAGTCGAGTATTCTTCTTCCCTACTACCGACCCGAAACGCTCGTTCCATTTCATATCACTTTGACACGTTACGCCTAGATATCTAAGCGACGTGAGTGTGTCAAGCACTACATTACTTTTTTTTTTTATCGTATGCATTAATTACATTACTGCACATTTACCAAAACAAAGAAATGTATAAAAAATGAACATGTGAAATTATATACAGTACACATATTTTAAAACAGCCCAGACTACACTCGGATGTTGATGGACTCGATCCAGTGGAGTACCTCGTGGGGTGGTTGATGGAGCTTCTCAATGCCAGCAGGGAAGCGTGTGATTGGACATTCATTCACAATGTGGCTCCTTGTTTGGGTGTCACCGCTGTCACACACACTGTCACTTGAAAAGCCCCACTTGTGCATGTTGTATTTGCACCTACCCTCTTCAGTCCGATATCTGTTTAACTGCACCCACACCTCCCTTGGATGGCGGAAGCCTGGAACTAGAACTGCTGGATTGTTCACAAGTTCGTGGTTTCGGATTCTTGTAACTTGCCACTCCCGTTACCACTCTGCGTCCTGGTCGAATCCTGTGGATAGCATTTGGACTCCCATTTCATATGCTGCTCTTCTAGATTTGAGGCTTTCCTGGACAGTGATAGCAAATCGTCATGAAGAGGGATCGAGCTGTTTTCATAAACTTGCTGGCAGAGGTTGTAAAGAGCAGTAAAGAGCAGTCTTCCGACGGAGGTCTGGTGGACAGATGTCTGAAAGCACTGGTAGCCAGCAAGTAGGTGTAGACCGGACTGTACCACTAATTACTCTCATAACTGAGTTCAGTTAGACGTCGACTATCACTACGTGGGCGCTTCGCAGCCAAACTGGTGCACAGTATTCTACTGCAGAGTATACCAGTGCAACGGATGCTCCTCGGAGGACTGATGTGGTTGCTCCCCATGTACCGCCTGCCAGCTTTCTCACTAGATTCACTCGTGTCTGCATCTTCTTGGCCAAGTTGGAAAGGCGCCACAGTCTGGAACCGCGCGAACTCCACGGTCGCAGGTTCGAATCCTGCCTCGGGCATGGATGTGTATGATGACCTTAGGTTAGTTAGGTTTAAGTAGTTCTAAGTTCTAGGGGACTGATGACCTCAGAAGTTAAGTCCCATAGTGCTCAGAGCCATTTGAACCATTTGAACCAAGTTGGAAAGGAGTTTTTTGTATGTTAAAGTTCTGTCCAGAGTGACTCCCAGGTATTTTGCCCTTTCGTTGTATCTGACTGTGCCAAGAGGGCCGAACTGTGGACTGATCTTTGCTGATGAAAGGCGATTAGAGTGGTGGAACAGGCTTACCTCGGTTTTGGAAACATCTGGTCTCAGTCGCCGTGTCTCAAAATACTCATAATGTTTAGTAAGGCTGTTCGTTAGGTGTTCTTCACATTCAGCAAGGTCTCTTCACTCTGATATGAAACTGCCAGGTCGTCTGCATATTGAAATTTTCGGCGGGTCAAATTCGGCAGGTCAGCTGTGTAGAGGTGGAGCAAGAACAGGGCCCTGAGGTAATCCTAAATCTTTATGACAACATTACTCGACTGTTTTTCCTACTCGTTTGCAATAACCTTCATTTTTTTCACATTTAGAGCAAGCTGCCATTCGTTAAATCAAATGGAAGTTCTATGCATGTCGTCTTGCATACTCCTACAGTCACACAACGGCGACGCGTTCCCGCACACGACAACGTCATCAGCAAACAGCCCCAGACTGCTGTTCACCCTGTACAAGGACAACAAGATCGGACCTATCATACTTCGCTAGGGCATTGCTGACCATGTCCTTGTCTGGGTCCTATTACTTCGAGGCCCTCACATATCTGGCATCCTATTCCGTACGCACTGATCTTCGTTAACAGTTTGCAGTGCAGCACTGTGTCAGATGCTTTTCTGAAAACTGTTGCCCTTCGTTCATGGTTCACAGGATATCATGTGAGACAAGGGCACGAGCAGTGATTGCTAAATCCGTGTCGATTTGTGGACACAAGCTTTTCTCCCTCACGGAAAATGTTATCTTTGAACTTACAACATGCTCAATAATTCTGTGTCTCATGGTGACGATATGCGTCTGTAATTTTGCGAGTCTGTTCTTTTACTCATCCTTGTCAAACTAGACCTGTACGTATGTAAAAACCTATATGTAACAATTATTTTATTTTTGTTGCTGTTAGACTGTAATACCATGACATGTGTAACATCCTTGTCGGCATGATCCACGGATGAATACTACTTCTTCTAGTAGTACACTTAAGAGGCAAAGAAACTGGTACACCTGCCTAATATCGTTTAGGGCCCCTGCGAGCACGAAGAACTGCTACAACACGAAGTGGCATCCACTCAACTAATGTCTGAAGTAGTGCTGTAGGGAACTGACACCATGAATCCTGCAGGGCTGTCCATAAATCCGTAAGAGTACGAAGGGTTAGATATCTCTTCTGAACAGCACGTTGCAAGGCATCCCAGAATGCTCAGTAAGGTTCATGTATGGGGAGTTTGGCGTCAAGCGGGAGTGTTTATACTCAGAAGAGTGTTCCAGTAGCCACTCTGTAGCAATTCTGGACGTATGGGGCGTCGCGTTGTCCTGCTGGAATTGCCCAAATCCGTCGGAATGCACAATGGACATGAACGGATGCAGGTGGTTATTCACGATGCTTACGTACCTATCTAGAGGTATCGTACCACTCCACATGCCCCACATCATTACAGAGCCTCCACCACACTAGCTTGAGCAGTCCTCTCTTCACATTCAGGGTCCATGGATCATGAGGTTGTCTCCATACCCGTACACGCCCATCTGCTCGATACGATTTGCAGCGAGACTTGTCCGACTGGGCAACTATTTTCCACCCATCAACAGTCTAATATCGGTGTTAACGGAACCAGGAGAGGCGTAAAGCTTTGTGTCATGTAGTCATCTAGGTTAGACGAATGGACTTTCGGCTCTGAAAGCCCATATCGATTATGTTTCGTAGAATGATTCGCACGCTGACATTTGTTGATAGAACAGCATTGAAATCTGCGGTTTGCAGAAAGGTTGCACTTCTGTCACGTTGAACGATTCTCTTCAGTCGTCATTGGTCTCGTTCTTGCAGGATTTTTTTCCGGCCACAGCGATGCTGGAGATTTGATGTTTAACTGGATTCCTGCTATTCAAGGAGCACTCTTGAAATGTTCATATGGGAAAAACCCCACTTCATGGCCACCTCGGAGATGCTGTGTCCCATCGCTCGTGTTCCGACTACAAAAACGCGTTTAAACTCACGTAAATCTTGATAACCTGCCATTGTAGCAGCAGTAACCGATCTGACAACTGCAGCAGACACTTGTTGTCTTATACGAGGTGCATTCAAGTTCTAAGGCCTCTGATGTTTTTCTCCGGACTGGAAAGAGATAGAAACATGCGCATTGTTTTAAAATGAGGTCGCGTTCATTGTCAATACGTCCCAGAGATGGCAGCACCGTATGGCAGATGGAATTTGACCGCCAGCGGCGAGAATGAGAACTGTTTTAAATACTTAAAATGGCGACGTTTTCCTTACTTGAGCAGCGTGCAATCATTCGTTTTGTGAATTTGCGTGGTGTGAAACCAATTGAAATTCATCGACAGTTGAAGGAGACATGTGGTGATGGAGTTATGGATGTGTCGAAAGTGCGTTCGTGGGTGCGACGGTTTAATGAAGGCAGAACATCATGTGACAACAAACCGAAACAACCTCGGGCTCGCACAAGCCGGTCTGACGGCATGATCGAGAAAGTGGAGAGAATTGTTTTGGGGTATCGCCGAATGACTGTTGAACAGATCGCCTCCAGAGTTGGCATTTCTGTGGGTTCTGTGCACACAATCGTGCATGACGACCTGAAAATGCCAAAAGTGTCATCCAGGTGGGTGCCACGAATGCTGACGGACGACCACATGGCTGCCCGTGTGGCATGTTGCCAAGCAATGTTGACGCGCAACGACAGCATGAATGGGACTTTCTTTTCGTCGGTTGTGACAATGGATGAGACGTGGATGCCATTTTTCAATCTAGAAACAAAGCACCAGTCAGCTCAATGGAAGCACACAGATTCACCGCCACCAAAAAAATTTCGGGTAACCGCCAGTGCTGAAAAAATGATGGTGTCCATGTTCTGGGACAGCGAGGGCGTAATCCTTACCCATTGCGTTCCAAAGGGCACTACAGTAACAGATGCATCCTACGAAAATGTTTTGAAGAACAAATTCCTTCCTGCACTGCAACAAAATCGTCTGGGAAGGACTGCGCGTGTGCTGTTTCACCAAGACAACGCACCCGCACATCGAGCTGACGTTACGCAACAGTTTCTTCGTGATAACAACTTTGAAGTGATTCCTCATGCTCCCTACTCACCTGACCTGGCTCCTAGTGACTTTTGGCTTTTTCCAACAATGAAAGACACTCTCCGTGGCCGCACGTTCACCAGCCGTGCTGCTATTGCTTCAGCGATTTTCCAGTGGTCATAACAGACTCCTAAAGAAGCCTTCGCCGCTGCCATGGGATCATGGCGTCAGCGTTGTGAAAAATGTGTACGTCTGCAGGGCGATTACGTCGAGAAGTAACGCCAGTTTCATCGATTTCGGGTGAGTAGTTAATTAGAAAAAAAATCGGAGGCCTTAGAACTTGAATGCACCTCGTATAGGCGTTGCCGACCGCAGCGCCGTATTCTGCCCGTTTATATATCTCTGTATTTGAATACGTGTGCCTATACCAGTTTCTTTGGCGCTTCAGTGTAGTAGTACTAGCAATGTCAAGTCGGCAAAAGCCGCACTATAACCAACTCAGAAGCCGTAGACGCTTGTGGCAGCAATTTCATAAGTCATGATCGTAAAATAGAAACCAAAAGTGTGGACGACTAGTGGACGCCGACGTCGCGGAAAAGCCGTTTGGATTGCGGAAAAATGGAGGAACACGCGAAGCAATACTTATCTGTGACTTATCTAGCAGACGGTTTGCTGAAAGGCAAACCCACACTTATAGCACTCGTGTATTTGAAAAAGCTTTTGGCACTTTTGACAGAAACGCACTCTATGCTATTCTGAACTTATTACGAATAAAATGCAGGTGGGGACAGGCTTTCTACAACTTGTGCAGAAACCAGACTGCAGTTATAAAACTCGTGGTATTCAAAGTGAAGCAGTAATCGAAATTCAAGTGTTAGAAGATAGTTAGTTGGCTATGCTGTTCGTTGTTCAATCTGTACAGAAAACAGAATGAGATTTTCACTCTGCAGCGGAGTGTGCGCTGATATGAAACTTCCTGGCAGATTAAAACTGTGTGCCGGACCGAGACTCGAACTCGGGACCTTTGCCTTTCGCGAGCAAGTGCTCTACCAACTGAGCTACCCAAGCACGACTCACGCACCGTCCTCACAGCTTTACTTCCGCCAGTACCTCGTCTCCTACCTTTTGTACATAAACCACGTTGTAAAGGACAATGTATGGGAAAGAAATTCAAGTTTAGGGGGAAGAGATGAAATCTTCAAAGTTTGCCGATGAACGTGTAATTCTACTACAGACAGCAGAGGACTTGCATGATCACCTGAACGATTTGGAGCGATGTGGAATGAAATCATGTGATGCTGAGGGACTTAGATACGATAAAAAAGATAAATGACTATATTACTTGGGCAACAAAGTACAGGGTTATTACAAATGATTGAAGCGATTTCACAGCTCTACAATAACTTTATTATTTGAGATATTTTCACAATGCTTTCCACACACATACAAAAACTCAAAAAGTTTTTTTAGGCATTCACAAATGTTCGATATGTGCCCCTTTAGTGATTCGGCAGACATCAAGCCGATAATCAAGTTCCTCCCACACTCGGCGCAGCATGTCCCCATCAATGAGTTAGAAAGCATCGTTGATGCGAGCTTGCAGTTCTGGCACGTTTCGTGGTAGAGGAGGTTTAAACACTGAATCTTTCACATAACCCCACAGAAAGAAATCGCATGGGGTTAAGTCGGGAGAGCGTGGAGACCATGACATGAATTGCTGATCAAGATCTCCACCACCACCGATCCATCGGTTTTCCAATCTCCTGTTTAAGAAATACCGAACATCATGATGGAAGTGCGGTGGAGCACCATCCTGTTGAAAGATGAAGTCGGCGCTGTCGGTCTCCAGTGGCATGAGCCAATTTTCCAGCATGTCCAGATACACGTGTCCTGTAACGTTTTTTTCACAGAAGAAAAAGGGGCCGTAAACTTTAAACCGTGAGATTGCACAAAACACGTTAACTTTTGGTGAATTGCGAATTTGCTGCACGAATGCGTGAGGATTCTCTACCGCCCAGATTCGCACATTGTGTCTGTTCACTTCACCATTAAGAAAAAAATGTTGCTTCATCACTGAAAACAAGTTTCGCACTGAACGCATCCTCTTCCATTAGCTGTTGCAACCGCGCCGAAAATTCAAAGCGTTTGACTTTGTCATCGGGTGTCAGGGCTTGTAGCAATTGTAAACGGTAAGGCTTCTGCTTTAGCCTTTTCCGTAATATTTTCCAAACCGTCGGCTGTGGTACGTTTAGCTCCCTGCTTGCTTTATTCGTCGACTTCCGCGGGCTACGCGTGAAACTTGCCCGCACGCGTTCAACCGTTTCTTCGCTCACTGCAGGCCGACCCGTTGATTTCCCCTTACAGAGGCATCCAGAAGCTTTAAACTGCGCATGCCATCGCCGAATGGAGTTAGCAGTTGGTGGATCTTTGTTGAACTTCGTCCTGAAGTGTCGTTGCACTGTTATGACTGACTGATGTGAGTGCATTTCAAGCACGACATACGCTTTCTCGGCTCCTGTCGCCATTTTGTCTCAATGCGCTCTCGAGCGTTCTGGCGGCAGAAACCTGAAGTGCGGCTTCAGCCGAACAAAACTTTATGAGTTTTTCTACGTATTTGTAGTGTGTCGTGACCATATGTCAATGAATGGAGCTACAGTGAATTTATGAAATCGCTTCAATCATTTGTAATAGCCCTGTAACTAACAATGACCGAAGTGAGGAACATGTGAAATGCAGACTGGCAACAGCAAGAAAAAGCGTTTCTGACAAAGAGAAATATTCTGACACTTAATATACGCTACCTGGTCAGATTTATCCTGACTTCTCTAGGTACTCCGGAATAGATCACTAGACGTCACCAGAGGCGGACCCGCCAGAATAAAAGGAGGCCGCCCGTATTGTTCTGTCAGCGGAGAAGCAGTAACTGTAGTGTGGGTTGTGCGTACCACTGACCCCAAACCACCGCCATTTGCGACTTCAGTGATGCCAAGCGGGAGCTCATTGGAGGGCAGAGTGGAGGTCTGTTGCGTTTTCTGATGAAAGCCGGCTCTGCCTCCGTGCTAATGCCGACCGTGTGTACCTCATACTGCGGGCAGTTGATGGCCTGCAACCAACCTGTCTGCTTGCCAGACACACTGAGCTATGGTCTCGGCTGCGATTTCGTATTACAGCAAGACCATTCACGTAGTTTTCCCGCTCCTCTTGACCGCAAATCTGTATGTCAGTCTGGTGATTCGACCTGTTGTGCTGCCATTCATGAACAGCATTTTAGGGGGTGTTTTCAAACAAGATAACGCTCGCCCTCTTTACCGCTGTTGCAACCAACATGCTCTACAAAGTCTTCAGTTAAAACTTCCGGGCTGCCGTGGTCGATGTATAAAATTTCTACCTGACGTTTCGTCTCCAGCTGCGGGAGACATCTTCTGAGGTCGACCGGCTACTGCCACTGAGGCTCCAGGTACTCTCGCATTTACAGAGAGCGTAGAGGGCACCACCATTCGTCACGCGATGCCGACAGTACGCCTATCTTTGGAAGGCGTCATCAGTCTCGATTAAGAGTAATCGATTGTCATTCTGCTGGCGCAACGTCGACATCCATATTTTGTCTAAATTTAAAACTACCTCTTTTCTATTAAAATTGTTATTGTGTTTTTGGATCTCTGTTGCTTCTCTATACACGCGCGCATGATAATGGGATGTTCGTTCTAGAACGCTTGTCTCATTGAATTTAATTTCGTGATTCCCATCTCGAAAAACATGCTCAGCTACGGCCGATTTTTCGATGTGTCCTAAGCGACAGTTTCTTTTATGTTCGGCTAAGCGGGTGTTTACACTTCTTTTCGTTGTTCCGATATATACTTGTCCGCAATTGCATGGAATTTTGTATACCCCAGGTGTTGCTGCCGGCCGGAGTGGCCGAGCGGTTAAAGGCGCTACAGTCTGGAACCGTACGACCGCTACGGTCTCAGGTTCGAATCCTGCCTCGGGCATGGATGTGTGTGATGTCCTCAGGTTAGTTAGGTTTAAGTAGTTCTAAGTTGTAGGGGACTTACGACCACAGCAGTTGAGTCCCATAGTGCTCAGAGCCATTTGAACCATTTGAACCAGGTGTTGCTAGGGGGTGTCGGGCGTCTTTTGCAGTTCTTAAATATTCCTTAATCTTCTTGGTGGGCCTGAAGATTGTTTCGATCCCATACTTGGCCAGAACTTTCCCGGTACGGTCCGCGACTTTATTAATGAACGGTAGGAAAACTTTTGCAGTAGATGATCGTTCTTTCTCTGGACTTCTGGCTCCTTTTCTTCTTTGATGGAGGGCTCGATCAGTTTCCTTGCTGGTATATCCGTTTTTCATGAAGGCTGACGGTAAGTGGTTTAGTTCATCTTGTAAGTAAGCCGGCTCGATACCTCCACAAGGAATCTAACCATCATCCAAGGCAAAAAATAGGTGTCATGAAAACCTTGATGGACAGAGCCAACAAAATCTGCGAGCCGGCTTACAAGATGAACTATGTTGTGGGTTGGCAGGAAAGCCAACACCGTATTATTAGAGGAAGCCGAAAGGCACGCGTTTTAGCTCACGCAGGCTGGCGTGAGGTCTGGAAGAGGACAAGGAAATTAGACTTTAGAAAAACGGACGTTGCTGGTGGAATACTTAACTTTAATCCATTAATGATAAGCGTCGCTCTTGTCTGTACATGATTCAGTATCAATAGTAACTGGTAATGGCGTCTTGCTAGGTTGTAGCTAATGACGTAGCTGAAGGCTATGCTAACTATCGTCTCGGCAAATGAGAGCGTATTTTGTCAGTGAACCATCGCTAGCAAAGTCGGTTGTACAACTGGTCTGCAATCACTGATAGTGGCGACACGCGGGTCCGACGTATACTAACGGACCGCGGCCGATTTAAAGGCTACCACCTAGCAAGTGTGGTGTCTGGCGGTGACACCACAAACTAAATGCCCGTTGGGCATTTTTATCACAATAGCCATACATTAACTCGATATTGACCTTTTCCGTAATTGGTAAACGGTCCATTTTAACACGGATAATGTATCACGAAGCAAATACCGTCCGCACTGGCGGATGTTATGTGACGCCACGTACGTATACGTTTGTGACTATTACAGCGCCATCTATCAAAAAGCCAAAAAAGTGGTCCAACTAAAACATTCATATTTCTTTACGTACTACACGAATATGTAATACAAAATGGGGGTTCCTATTAAAAAAAAACGCAGTTGATATCCGTTTGGCCTATGGCAGCGCCATCTAGCAGTCCAACCATAGCGCCATCTGGTTTCCCCCTTCAAGCTAGACGAGTTTCGTTCTTTGTAGTTTTTTCGTTTGATGCTTATTTCGTGAGATATTTGGCCCGGTCACTATCAATGGACCATATACAGGGTGAGTCACCTAACGTTACCGCTGGAGGTATTTCATAAACCACATCAAATACTGAGGAACCGATTCCACAGACCGAACGTGAGGAGAGGGGCTAGTGTAATTGTTTAATACAAACCATACAAAAATGCACGGAAGTATGTTTTTTAACACAAACCTACGTTTTTTTAAATGGAACCACGTTAGTTTTGTTAGCACATCTGAACATATAAACAAATACGTAATCAGTGCCGTTTGTTGCATTGTAAAATGTTAATTACATCCGGAGATATTGTAACCTAAAGTTGACGCTTGAAACCTCCGACGTTCTGTTGCGAGAGCCGGTGGACTGAGTCAAAGTAGTGTCATGCACATACTGCATCGTCACCGCTTTCACCCGTTTCATGTGTCGCTACATCAGCAATTACATGGCGATGACTTTAATGATCGAGTGCAATTCTGTCAATGGGCATTAACAGAGAATGCGTTGCAGTTCTACCTGTTTACCGATGAAGCGGGTTTCACAAACCACGGGGCAGTGAATCTACGGAACATGCATTACTGGTCCGTGGACAATCCTCGCTGGCTCAGACAGGTAGAGCGACAGCGACCGTGGACTGTAAATGTATGGTGCGGAATCATTGGCGACCACCTCATTGGTCCTCACTTCATTGCAGGGGCCCAAACAGCTGCAACATACATCGCGTTTCTACAGAATGATCTGCCAACGTTGCTCGAAAATGTCCCACTGGAAACGCGTCGACGTATGTGGTATCAGCATGATGGTGCGCCTGCACATTCCGCAATTAACACTAGGCTGACCCTTGACAGGATGTTCGACGGGCGTTTCATAGGACGTGGAGGACACATAAATTGGCCAGCCCGTTCTCCTGATCTTACACCTCTGGACTTCTTTCTGTGGGGTACGTTAAAGGAGAATGTGTACCGTGATGTGCCTACAACCCCAGAGGATATGAAACAACGTATTGTGGCAGCCTGCGGCGATATTACACCAGATGTACTGCAGCGTGTACGACATTCATTACGCCAGAGATTGCAATTGTGTGCAGCAAATGATGGCCAACACATTGAACATCTATTGGCCTGACATGTCGGGACACACTCTATTCCACTCCGTAATTGAAAACGGAAACTACGTGTGTACGTGTACCTCACCCCTCATGGTAATGTACATGTGCGTCAGTGAAAAAGACCAATAAAAAGGTGTTAGCATGTGGACGTAATGTGCTGTTCCAGTCTCTTCTGTACCTAAGGTCCATCACCGTTCCCTTTGGATCCCTACGTAATTCGGTGCTCTCCGATACACACGATCGAACAGCGGAGGAGTGGTACTGAAGCGTCAACTTTAGGTTACAATATCTCCGGATGTAATTAACATTTTACAATGCAACAAACGGCACTGATTACGTATTTGTTTATATGTTCAGATGGGCTATCAAAACTAACGGGGTTCCATTTAAATAAACGTAGGTTTGTGTTAAAAAACATACTTCCGTGCATTTTTGTATGGTTTGTATTAACCAATTACACTAGCCCCTCTCCTCACGTTCGGTCTGTGGAATCTGTTCGTCAGTATTTGACGTGGTTTACGAAATATATCCAGCGGTAACGTTAGGTTACTCACCCTGTATATTGTGTGTATGTTTTTTTTTGCCTGTGTCCTATGTACTTGTATTATTTTCTGTTGACACGTTCCAGTTGATAGCATTTACCTTGAGTATGATGTGCGGAACAGGTAACTAACAGCTGAACGGCGGCGGCGGCGCGCTGAGTGAACACGCGGCTGGCTACCGCGGCAGCAGATGCGGCCGCCGACCTCGGACCAGAGCCGACAACCGAGCACCTAACTTCAACCTGCGGCCGGGCCGCCTCCGCTCCATGCGTCCGCCTCATCGGCACCCGCTCTAGAGGGACCGACTGGAGCAGGGCGTTTCTAAAGACGAGCGAAGACATTCGGCCAGTATAATTCGAACGGAGCAGGCTGGAAAGTTTGCACAGGTCACATCAGCCTATCCTGCTAAACGGCTAGTAAACCGGGGTACCATCCCAGTTGTAGAATACTTGCCTGATGTTATTCTGGGGGGAACAAACTTCGAGTTTCAGTGTTTCATATAGACACAGACCGAACTGGAAAGTTTTAAATGCAGTCATAATCCACTCATTGAGATTTGCGTTAAAGCTTCACCACAGCAACACAGCTATTGCAGGTAGAAACTCCGTGTGTGTGTGTCTTGTGGCGGCATAACTCGAGGCGCAGAAATCACCCAGCCTATATTCGTCCAGTATCTGAGCACTTAGAGATTTGCAAAAAATCTGAAACATAATTTCAAACCTGTTCCAAATATTTTCTCGCTTATATCATTATTCATTTTCAAAGTAATCAGACACTTGAAGCTGTTTTATACTTGGAGGGACTGTTAATGGAGGTACGAGCATACGGAATAGCTTCTCCGATATGTGAGTGGCTCGAGAACTTCGTAAATACACTACTGGCCATTAAAATTGCTACACCAAGATGAAATGCAGATGATAAACGGGTATTTATTGGACAAATATATTATACTGGAACTGAGATGTGATTACATTTTCACGCAGTTTCGGTGCATAGATCCCCGAAATCAGTACCCAGAACAACCACCTCTGGCCTTAATAACGGCCTTGATACGCCTAGGCATTGAGTCAAACAGGGCTTGGATGGCGTGTACAGGTACGGCTGCCCATGCAGCTTCAACACGATACCACAGTTCATTAAGAGTAGTGACCGGCGTATTGTCACGAGCCAGTTGCTCCGCCACCATTGACCAGACGTTTTCAATTGGTGAGAGATTTGGAGAATGTGACGGTCAGGGCAGGAGTCGAACATTTTCTGTATCCAGAAAGGCCCGTACAGAACCTGGAACATGCGGTCGTGCATTATCCTGCTGAAATGTAGGGTTTCGCATGGATCGAATGAAGGGTAGAGCCACGGGTCGTGACACATCTGAAATGTAACGTCCACTGTTCAAAGTGCCGTCAATGCGAACAAGAGGTGACAGAGACGTGTAACCAATGGCACCCCACGCCGGGTGATTCACCAGTATGGCGATGACGAATACACGCTTGCAATGTGCGTTCACCGCAATGTAGCCATACACGGATGCGACCATCATGATGCTGTAAACAGAACCTGGATTCATCCTAAGAAATGACGTTTTGCCATTCGTGCACCCAGTTTCGTCGTTGAGTACACCATCGCAGGTGCTCCTGTTTGTGATGCAGCGTTGAGGGTAACCGCAGGCACGGTCTCCAAGCTGATAGTCCATGCTGCTGCAAACGTCATCGAACTGTTCGTGCAGATGGTTGTTGTCTTGCAAACGTCCCCATCCATTGACTCGGGAATCGAGAACGTGATGGTACGCATTTCTCCTCCTTACACGAGGCATCACAACAACATTTCACCAGGCAACGCTGGTCAACTGCTGTTTGTGTATGAGAAATCGGTTAGAAACTTTCCTCATGTCAGCACGTTGTAGGTGACGTCATTGGCACCAACCTTGTGTGAATGCTCTGAAAAGCTAATCATTTGCGTATCACAGCATCTTCTTGCTGTCGGTTAAATTTAGCGTCTGTAGCACGTCATCTTCGTGGTGTAGCAATTTTAATGGCCAGTAGTGTAATAGCATCCAGTGCATTGTCCTGAAGGCAAGTGCTCATCAGAGACAAGGGTATCGTCAGAAGTGCCGCTGGGAAGTGCGATAGGACCGCTGTTATCATTGCGTAAACCCAGAAGAAGGCCGCTGCAACCGTGGCCGAAACGTTGTTTTTTTTTGTTTTTTTTTTTGTTTTTTTTCAGTAAAAGTAGTTTTATACATTGTGAAGCGGTACCCCGTGGGCAGCAGTCTCGGTTATTTTTCATGAAGGTGTGGTGTACAGGAAGTGTCAAAGTCGAATCACTGTAGGGATATACATGATGACTTAGAAAAAATTTCTAGTTTGTGTGGTGGATGGCAGAAAATGCAGGAAAATGTAAGGTAATGCAGTTGAGTAGGAATAACAAACCTTTAGAATACAGCATTAGTAATGTGCTGCTTGACAGAGTCACATCGTTCAAATATCTAGACGCAGCGCGCAAAGCGACGTGGAATGGAACGAGCAAGTGAGGAATGTAGATGGGAAGGCGGTCAGCTTCGATTTACTGGGAGAATTTAACGAAAGTGTGGTTCATCTGTAAAGGACACCACGTATAGAGCACTAGTGCGACCCATTCTTGAGTACGGTTAGAGTGTTTGGGATCCACCGCATTGGGTTACAGGACGACATCAAAGCAATTGAGAGGAAGGTTGCTAGATTCGTTATTGGAAGGTTCGAACGACACGTAGGTATTACGGAGATGTTTCGGAAACTCAAATAGGAATTCTTAGAGGGAAGACGACGTTCCTTACGAGGAATTCTAGTGAGAAAATTTAGATTAACGGCATTTGAAGTTGACTGCAGAACGATTCTACTTCCGCCAACGTACGTTTCGGCATTTCGCGTAAGGACCGCCAAGCTGAAATAAGAGAAATTAGGATTCATACGGAGGCATACAGACAGTCGTTTTTCCCACACTCCATTTGCGAGTGGAACTGGAAAGGAAATGATTGGAAGTGGTATAAGGTACCCTCCGCGAGACGTCGTACGGTGGGGTGCAGATGATGCATATAGAAGTAGATGGAATTCGGTTTTTCAAAGAATTAGAGATGGCGTTTTAAAGTTATACAAAAAAAGAAAAGGAAGTAGACACAATCCCCTGAATTACAGATCTTTGTCGTTAACATCGATTTGCATTAGAATCCTGTAACATATGCTGTGTGCAAACATTATGAAATACCTCAAAGAAAGTCCGCAGCTCGTGGTCGTGCGGTAGCGTTCTCGCTTCCCACGCCCGAGTTCCCGGGTTCGATTCCCGGCGGCGTCAGGGATTTTCTCTGCCTCGTGACGACTGGGTGTTGTGTGATGTCCTTAGGTTAGTTAGGTTTAAGTAGTTCTAAGTTCTAGGGGACTGATGACCATAGATGTTAAGTCCCATAGTACTCAGAGCCAGCCACCTCAAAGAAAACGATCTGTTGACACATAACAAGCTCGGTTTCAAAAATTGTCTTCTTTTGTAACACAGCTGGTTCTTTCTTCACACGAAGTAATAATTGCTATCGAAAGGGGATCTCAAGCTGATCCCATCTTTCGAGAAGGCTTTTTGCCCGTCTTAAAGGTCATCAGATGATCAAAACAAACTGGAAAATGATGGGACAATATATCTCTATACTGCAAAATGTGGCACGAACCCTAATTACGAAATGTGTGAGGTAATCCACGTGGGTACTAAGAGGAATCCGTTAAATTTCGGTTACACAATACATTACACAAATCTAAAGGATGTCAGTCCAACGAAGTACTTAGAGATTAAAATTACGAAGAACCAAACTCTGGAGCAGATCTGTAGATTTCGACGTACTGAGGTTTCGTTTACAGAGACGCCACTCTCCCCCTCAACCATACCACTGGCGACTTTTCATAGCAATTTGCTGCACTCGAAAGAGGATTGACAAAGAGGTTGACGATAAAACCATGAAAGCAACGGGGATGGTAAAATACTGTTCTGAGCGATTTATTTATTTATTTATTTTTTGTGTGTGGTCAACAGAACACTCATAACATTTTCGAGAGACGAAACCAAGTTTGCGCTTTTTTAATGGGAGAATGGAGTTTGTGAGAACATTTCATATCTCGTGAATACAGCTGTTTGGTGGTATAGCATATTTCACAGTTCATAGAGAAACTGTTAGCAAAACGATGATTGAGTTATACCGCGTAGGGAAAGTTCAGCCCTGTTAGATTACGTTCAAGGAAATGGAGATGAAACGCTGTTGCGCCAGCAGACTTCCGTCTAACGTTTATCACAGCTTCCAACTACGTATTGCGAAACGTGTGCTAAATCACCGTACTTATCTTCCCGATACCCACTGGTGAATAAACGCTTCTTCCAGACTTCGTTGGTCCATCTATCGTTGTTCGTCTGGCTACACTCATCTCTTTTTAAAACCAAAAGCTCAAGTTGTAAAATCAATAGTAGAAATAAGCTAATCGTCATAAAGATTTAGTCACTTACTTTGGCCCTGGAAGGTAACCATTATTTGTGAGCATACCTTTTTTGAAGTCAACGGCTACAAATCATTTAGCTACTACTATATTCCAGTTTGAGAGGAACCTAAGGGATTAATTGATGCCCAATATCCACTGCATTGACGAATGTCTAACGAGATCAATCTGATGTATACAGGGTGAGTCACCTAACGTTACCGCTGGATATATTTCGTAAACCACATCAAATACTGACGAATCGATTCCACAGACCGAACGTGAGGAGAGTGGCTAGTATAATTGGTTAATATAAACCATAAAAAAATGCACGGAAGTAAGCTTTTTAACACAAACCTACATTTTTTTAAATGGAACCCCGTTAGTTTTGTTAGCCCATATGAACATATAAACAAATACGTAATCAGTGCCGTTTGTTGCATTGTAAAATGTTAATTAAATCCGGAGATATTGTAACCTAAAGTTGACGCTTGAGTAACACTCCTCCGCTGTTCGATCGTGTGTATCGGAGAGCACCGAATTACGTAGGGATCCAAAGGGAACGGTGATGGACCTTAGGTACAGAAGAGACTGGAACAGCACATTACGTCCACATGCTAACACCTTTTTATTGGTCTTTTTCACTGACGCACATGTATATTACCATGAGGGATGAGGTACACGTACACACGTGGTTTCCGTTTTCAATTACGGAGTGGAATAGAGTGTGTCCCGACATGTCAGGCCAATAGATGTTCAATGTGGTGGCCATCATTTGCTGCACACAATTGCAATCTCTGGCGTAATGAATGTCGTACACGCCGCAGTACATCTGGTGTAATGTCGCCGCAGGCTGCCACAATACGTTGTTTCATATCTTCTGGGGTTGTAGGCACATCACGGTACACATTCTCCTTTAACGTACCCTACAGAAAGATGTCCAGAGGTGTAAGATCAGGAGAACGGACTGGCCAATTTATGCGTCCTCCACGTCCTATGAAACGCCCGTCGAACGTGTACCTCACCCCTCATGGTAATGTAATGTTCGCAGGTGAAAAAGACCAATAAAAAGGTGTTAGCATGTGGACGTAATGTGCTGTTCCAGTCTCTTCTGTACCTAAGGTCCATCACCGTTCCCTTTGGATCCGTACGTAATTCGGTGCTCTCCGATACACACGATCGAACAGCGGAGGAATGGTACTCAAGCGTCAACTTTAGGTTACCATATCTCCGGATGTAATTAACATTTTACAATGCAACAAACGGCACTGATTACGTATTTGTTTATGTGTTCAGATGTGCTAACAAAACTAACGGGGTTCCATTTAAAAAAACGTAGGTTTGTGTTAAAAAACATACTTCCGTACATTTTTTTATGGTTTATATTAACCAATTACACTAGCCCCTCTCCTCACGTTCGGTCTGTGGAATCGATTCGTCAGTATTTGATGTGGTTTTCGAAATATATCCAGCGGTAATGTTAGGTGACTCACCTTGTATATTAATAATATTAAAACGAGGTAAACGTTACATAAAATTTGATATCTGTACATTTTCGATGTAGCAACGTTATCAGTGCCAGTAAGTGTTCTAAACTGTTTCCTGATTAATAATGCATAACTACACTGGTATAGATATGCGTATTGAAATACAGAGATATGTAAACAGGCAGAATACGGCCCTGCGGCCACCAACCCCTATATAAGAGAACAAGTCTCTGGCGCAGGTTTTAGGTCGGTTACTTCTGCTACCATGAATATCAGGAATCCGCTAAAACATCGAATCTCCGACATCGCTGCGGCCGGAGAAAGATCCTGCAACAACGGGACCAACGGACACTGAAGAGAATCGTTTAACGTGACAGAAGGGCAGCCCTTTCGCATATTGCTCCAGATTTCAATGCTGGGCCACCAACAAGTGTCAGCGTACGAACCGTTCAACTAAACATCATCGGTATGGGCTTTCGGAACCGAAAGACCGCTCGCCTCCCCTCGATGACTGGACGACACAAAGCCGTACGCCTCACCTGGGCCCGTCGACATTGGACTGTGGATGACTGGAAACATGTTGCGTGGTCGGACGAGTCTCGCAGATGGGCTTGTACGGGTATGGAGCTCCATGTAGCTGACCAGAAACAGACCGCTACATTTCATGTTTCGTGTAAGAACAGTGTGAGCCGAGGTTGTAACTCCTGTCCCGCACCCATCCAAGAGCACAAGATTTCTCCAGATCTGCAATTGTCGAGGACGTTAGCACCCCTTATCAGTGTACAGTAGAGAAGAAACTGTTGTGATGATATAACTGAAGTGTTGGCAGAAGTGCCAGCACCTTGTGGTTTGAGGAGGCCGAAATGCACGCAAGCTCACGCAGGATGGCGTGAGGTCTGGAACAGGTCAATGTAATTTAATGTAGCAAATAAAGTATGGCGTTGAAGTAATACTTAACTTTATTCCATAATTGGAGAACATAGGTCTTGATTATACAGGCATCCACAGATAAAATTTAACTGATACTGGTAATGGCGCCTTGCTAGGTCGTAGCAACAGACGTAGCTGAAGGCTATGCTAACTATCGTCTCGGCAAATGAGAGCGTATTTGTCAGTGAACCATTGCTCGCTAAGTCGGCTATACAACTGGGGCGAGTGCTAGTACGTCTCTCTAGACCTGCCGTGGGGTAGCGCTCGGTCTGCAATTACTGACAGTGGCGACACGCGGGTCCGTCGTATACTAGCGGACCGCGGCCGATTTAAAAGCTACCACCTAGCAAGTGTGGTGTCTGGCGGTGACACCACAATAACAACGGTTAAGAACAAGAGACGGCTGGTTTTTATGCATGATGGAGCTCCAGGGAGACGGAGTTTGTTGCTTTCTACGTAAATCAACTGGGTTATCAAAAATGGTTCAAATGGCTCTGAGCACTATGAGACTTAACAGCTGAGGTCATCAGTCCCCTAGAACTTAGAACTACTTGAACCTAACTAACCTAAGTACATCAGACACATCCATGCGCGAGGCAGGATTCGAACCTGCGACCGTAGCAGTCGTGCGGTTCCGGACTGAAGCGCCTAGAGCCGCTCGGCCACCGCGGTCGGAAACTGGGTTATCAATTCTAAAGTATTGTTCTAGTGTCTGGGGTCATTACCAAGAAGGTATAGGTAAAAGAGAACATAAACACATGCACTCCTAAGGTTACAATGTTCTGCACTTAAAACACACTATAATGTTAGATTGTTGCAGTTTCCGACCTATTAGTCATATGCAATGCAACACTGTTACTATCCCAATGTAAGAAATATATTTCAAGCGCATGACATACATTCTCCTTGCAGGTTTCTTTACGATAAACTATGGTTATAAAGTGTAACATGAAAAATTACCTCCTTAAAACATCCATTCGTTGTGACACACGTACAATATAGCTCTCCAGAGGTGTATAGTTCCCCAATGTTCAGATCCGATGACGGTCCAGAAATTATACAATGCTCGTATCAGTCTATATAAAATGATCTTTAGTAACGGAGAATGCCTCTTACAACGAAAGACAAACGCACAGTAGCGGCGTTAGACATGTGAAATTACACGTCATGCCGCTACTAGCTCCGTAAACAGGACATCTGTCAATAAGATGTATACGTGGGGATTGTGGTACCTCACAAACACCCGTTGCTAACTTAGAATCACCGACGTTATGAAACCGAAGACTCTATTTTATACCCAAGATGCGGCAGGGGAATGGAGTGCCTCGCATAATTCTTCGTTCGGCTAAAGGAATGTATCGAAACAGGATGGAAGTCCTCTGATGACGTAGGTTTGTTGTCAACGACCGCAAGCAGACAGTGCTGTAAGTCATACACAAAAACACAGTTGTATTAGAGTTGAATGGAGGTTACATCACACAACTCATGCATCTCCACAAAACAATGGAAAAAAATGGTCAAATGACCTACAGTGACATGTCCCTCTCTCTCTAGAATGCATCATCAGTCTACCATTAAATCCTACCTCGTTACAGCTCCATCTCACCCTATCACTCCATCCTCTCTGTCATCCTTTAACGCATATGCAAGTGAGTTTAGAGGCAGATGGTTCTCATTTTTCCAGGAAGACAGCAGCCAACTCGCGCGTGTCACTATAACCTCAATAGACTTGAATGTTGTCTCAACAAAAATTAAGGTTGTATCCCCGGTTTACGCTCGGTGAGAAGTCGTGGCCGTACCCTCCTGTTTGCATCCCGAAAGCCTGTGAAGGTTTCGCAGCCGGCCCGGCCCGGAGGTTACTGTCCTCCCTCTTTCCAAAAACTCCGCGACTATGACGTCTGCACTGTGCCTGGCCCAGCTCTAGGAGCGGGGAGACATGGGGGGGGGGGGGGGTTGGCAGACTGAGGTACCTGCCCCCTGCGGCAATTTCAGGGGGCGCCAAATTCGTATTCTTGAAGAAAAAAATGCTGTTTCACAAAGCACCTAGCATCAAACGTGTGCCGGGCGCTTACGTTTAATTTCGCGTAAATCCCGTGGATGGAACCCCTCTGGTTGCAAGAGCGCATGGAGCGTTACTGTCGCCGACAGAGGGCAGGTCGGAGGAGAAGCTACACTACTGGCCATTAAAATTGCTACACCGCGAAGATGACGTGCTACAGACGACGCGAAATTGATGCTGTGATATGCAAATGATTACCTTTTCAGAGAATTCACACAAGGGTGGCGCCGGTGGCGACACCTACAACGTGCTGACATGAGGAAAATTTTCAACCGATTTATCAAACACAAACAACAGTTGACCGGCGTTGCCTGGTGCATCGTTGTTGTGATGACTCGTGTAAGGAGGAGAAATGCGTACCATCACGTTTCCGTCGTTGATAAAGGTAGGATGGTAGCCTATCGCGATTGCGGTTTATCGCATCGCGACATTTCTGCTCGCGTTGGTCGAGACCCAATGACTGTTAGCAGAATATGGAATCGGTGGGTTCAGGAGGGTAATACGGAACGCCGTGCTGCATCCCAATGGCCTCGTATCACTAGCAGTCGAGATGACAGGCATCTTATCCACATGGCCGTTACGGATCGTGCAGCCACGTCTCGATCCCTGTGTCAACAGATGGGGACGTTTGCAAGACAACAACCATCTGCACGAACAGTTCGATGACGTTTGCAGCAGCATGGACTATGGCTGTGGTTATCCTTGACGCTGCATCACAGACAGGAGCGCGTGCGATGGTGTGCTCAGCAACGAACCTGGGTGCACGAATGGCAAAACGTCATTTTTTCGGATGAATCCAGGTTCTGTTTACTGCATCATGATGGTCGCATCCGTGTTTGGCGACATCGCGGTGAACGCACCTTGGAAGCGTGTATTCGTCATCGCCATACTGGCGCATCACCCGGCGTGATGGTATCAGATACCATTGGTTACACGTCTCGGTCACCACTTGTTCGCATTGACGCCACTTTGAACAGTGGACGTTACATTTCAGATGTGTTACGACCCGTGGCTCTACCCTTCATTCGATCCCTGTGAAACCCTACATTTCAGCAGGATAATGCACGACCGCATGTTGCAGGTCCTATACGGACTTTTCTGGATACAGTAAATGTTCGACTGCTGCCCTGGCCAGCACATTCTCCAGAGCTCTCACCAACTGAAAACGTCTGGTCAAAGGTGGCCGAGAAACTGGCTCGTCACAATACGCCAGTAATGTGAACTGGGCAGCTGTACCTGTACACGCCATCCAAGCTCTGTTTGTCTCAATGCCCAGGCGTATCAAGGCCGTTATTACGGCCAGAGGTGGTTGTTCTGGGTACTGATTTCTCAGGATCTATGCACCCAAATTGCGTGAAAATGTAATCACATGTCAGTTCTAGTATAATATATTTTTCCAATGAATACCCGATTATCATCTGCATTTCCTCTTCGTGTAGCAATTTTAATGGCCAGTAGTGTAGTTAAGGAAGGGCTGCAGCGATCTGGAGAAGAGGAGAGTGTGAGACGGGCGGCGGGTAGCCCAAGTGAGGCGGTGCGTTGTTGTGGCCAAGTGTCTGCCCGTTGGCTATAGTGGTGCCTTTGCTCACTGCGGGTTTGGCGGAACAAGTGTTGGTCGCAACCATGAACATTGCTCATTAAAAGCTACTTCGACAGGACGCACAGTATTCAGTGTGCCCTCTGCTGTTGAAGTTGCAAGCTGTTTGCGTCCATTGTGGTGCCGATCTGTCCTTTGCAAGTTTTGGACGCGTCTCCTGGGTGGTACCCGTGGGTTTCTGACTGCCAGTAATCTTCGTTAAATCCTTCTTTGTCAATGCTCGTCAATCCTGTCAATCATGACAGCAACGCCACCATGTTGAATAATGCTTTTCGTGCAGCCACAGGACATCGTGTTACGACTCAAACTGTGCGCAGTAGACTACATTATGCCCAACTTCACTCCCGACGTCCATGGCGAGGTTCATCTTTGCAACCACGACACCATGCAGCGCGGTACAGATGGGCCCAACAACATGCCGAATGAACCGTTCAGGGTTGGCATGACGTTCTCTTCACCGATGAGTGTCGCATATGCCTTCAACCAGACAATCGTCGGAGACGTGTTTATGGGAACCCAGTCAGGCTGAACGCTTTACACATACTGTCCAGCGAGTGCAACAAGGAGAGGTTCCCTGCTGTTTTGGGGTGGCATTATATGGGGCCGACGTACGTCGCTGGTGGTCATGGAAGGCGCCGTAATGGCTGTGCGATACGTGAATGCGCATCTTGTGAATGACTTCCTTCAGGATAATGACATCGCTCGACTAGAGTGGCCAGCATGTTCTCCAGACGTGAACGCAATCGAACATGCCTGGGATAGATTGAAAAAGGCTGTTTATGGACGACGTGACCCACCAACCACTCTGAGAGATCTACGCCGAATCGCCGTTGAGGAATGGGACAATATGGACCAACAGTGCTTTGATGAACTTGTGGATAGCATGCCACGATGAATACAGGCATGCATCAATGCAAGAGGAATGAGACAATATGGGCCAACAGAGCCTTGATGAACTTGTGGATAGTATGCCACGATGAATACAGGCATGCATCAATGCAAGAGGAATGAGACAATATGGGCCAACAGTGCCTTGATGAACTTGTGGATAGTATGCCACGATGAATACAGGCATGCATCAATGCAAGAGGAATGAGACAATATGGGCCAACAGTGCCTTGATGAACTTGTGGATAGCATGCCACGATGAATACAGGCATGCATCAATGCAAGAGGACGTGCTACTGGGTGTCAGAGGTACCGGTGTGCGCCGCAGTCTGGACCACCACCGCTGAAGGCTTCGCTGTACGGTGGTACAACATGCAATGTGTGGTTTTCATAAGCAATAAAAAGGACGGAAATGATTTCTATGTTGATTTCTATTCCAGTTTTCTGTACAAGTTCCGGAACTCTTGGAACTGAGGTGATGAAAATTTTTTTTGATGTGTATGTAAATGTGTTATTTATGAAGGTTTTACCTGGTACTACTTGAGTTCATTTCTGTCAGTGTGTGTGAGCTTGCGGCCGTCACCATTCCAAACTGATTTTAGGACCTAAGGGTATAGAATGCACGTGTAATTCTTCTGATTTACGAATTGTACTTTACAGTCAGTGAAAATTATTTATTCTAGCTACCTTATTTCTGAGGCATGTCTATAGTTACCTGATGGATAATATTATGAGTTCGAGCTGTATACTAAATTGTTTGCATCTACTAAAAAAAAATTTAAAAAAACTAAAGAAAAATTTTACGCCTCAATAGTCAAGTCAAAGTTTCCTGCAAAACGTTCGTACTTTCTGCATTTGTAGTATGTTTAATTTTTACTATATAATTAACGAGTTGTCTCTGTTTTACAGGATAGGTGACTGTACCTCTTGTTAACTGTGGTCTAGCTAAAGATGCCTGTGTACCATGATTGAAAATTTAATGAAGGTTTCTAGTAGTGTGGTAGCGGCAACCGCCGTCCTATGTTAGCAGAGGAGGAGAAATTATTCATACTGGCGTTGCCTCTGCCATCGCTGCTGTCATCATAAATTTGGACCACATTTGTCAGTCATTTTGGCTTCTTCGAAGGTAATGTCGTTGTGATAATTACTGGCTGTAGCCGATGGTTGATATTTGTGGCATATTCATTTTATCATATTTTTTGCTGTTTGTAATGTAAATTTTATTTTACTTTCTTTCATATTCTTTGCTAAAAGGAAGTGATTTTAAACTGTTGCCGTTTAGAGGTGTTTGCTATCAGTTGTGTTATTGAAATTTAGTCTTTTCAGTTCTGGAGGCAATTTGTTAATTTTATTCTTGGATTTTTGCATTTTAAAAATTAATTCATTAGTGTTTTTAGAAACATTAATAAATTCATTATGGCTCAGTACCTTTCCACTCAAGACCAGCTCCCTATCGCATTTCACAGCGCACGTTGGTCTATTGATTATACGTATGATTTTCAAAGGCGTCCTTGTTCGTTTTAGAACATTTTTAACACATTATAAGTAGATTTCTGAATGAATCATAAGTTGATTGTTGAATGCTTGTATAGTGTACTTGATGTCTCTGACAGGGGACTCCCCGTCCCATCTATACGTAATAAAATTTCCCGCAGACAAAAAGGGACGGGCTTATACGAGCTGAGCGGAAGAAACCCGAAGGGTGAATGCCAATCGCTGTTTGTTTATGTGGTTAACAGGGTGTGCGAATGATAGTCGTTGTTATAATCATTAGCGAAATCCATTGATTCAGACTTCCAGAGTGGAAATAAACGACTAACAGGATTAACAGATAAGAAAGATAACAAACTATCTTCTCGGTGTATCCAAGAAAATGAAACTTTGACAGAAAATTTTTGTCAGATCGCTAAATTACCAGTTGTACAGTCCCGATTAGCAGCTGCTTTAAGTTCTACTCCCGGAATAGTGCGGGAAACGCGTTGTACGAGCATGTAATAACGCCTTGCCGGAGAATAAACACGGTATAACTGAACCTGTGATTCTGGCAGGGTCAGTGAAGTTAACCGAAGAATAAGTTTTGACAATGAATTATATGTTAGAACGAAGAAACGGGGATATCACACAAATTAAATGGAAGAATATGACGATTCCAAATTTCTGTAAAAATTTCGTATTATTACTTCTCGATGTCACGCTTGAGAAACTGGTGCGTACGAATAAGACGTGAAACTGTTTCCTACACTTTTTGCTTGTAATAGGCCTAATAGGCATTTGACATTAGTACTTCGTGAACTGTGTTGTGTCGTGTTAATTAGCTAAATGAGGGAGATAACAATGACCATTTGTGCCAAAACATTCTAGCTTATTTGGCGTGTGTTACAAATGCTGCAATTTTAGAAAGCCCTATTTGATTTTATCTAGCAGACAGTGATAAAATAGACATAATCAAATCGATAAACCATACCACTCTTCGTTACTATTCGCGTTAACAGCCTTTTGAGTATTAGGCAACATCATTTTGATTTTTCATGCAGCAAAACGTTGACGAACTTTGATTAGGTAAAGGTGTAGCAAGATTAGAAAGCAGATGGCGGTTATAAGAGTCGAGGGGCATGAAAGGGAAGCAGTGGTTGGGAAGGAACTGAGACAGGACTATAGCCTATCCTTGACGTTATTCAATTTATATATTGATCAAGCAGTAAAGGAAACAAAAGAAAAATTTGGAGTAGGAATTAAAATCCATGGAGGAGAAATAAAAGCTTTGAGGTTTGTCGACGACACTGTAATTCTGTCAGAGGCAGCAAAGGACCTGGAAGAGTAGTTGAACGGAATGGACAGCGTCTTGAAAGATGAACATCAACAAAAGCAAAACGAGGATAATGGAATGTAGTCGAATTAAATCAGGTGATGCTCAGGGAAATCAAACACTTAAAGTAGTAACTGAGTTTTGCTATTTGAGGAGCAAAATAACTGATGACGGTCGAAGTAGATATAAAATAACTGATGACAGTCGAAGTAGATATAAAATGTAGACTGGCTATGGTAAGGAAAACGTTTCAGAAGAGGAGAAATTTGCTAACATCGAGTATTGGTTTTAAGTGTCAGGAAGTCTTTTTTGAAAGTATTTGTATGAAGTGTGTAGCCACGTATGGATGTAAAACATGTACGATAAATAGTTTAGACAAGAAGAGAATAGAAGCTTTCGAAATGTGGTGCTACAGAAGAATGCTGAAGATTAGATGGGTAGATCACGTAACTAATTAGGAGGTACTGAATAGAATTGGGGAGAAGAGGAGCTTGTGTCACAACTTGACAAGAAGAAGGGACCGGTTGGTAGGACATGTTCTGAGGCATCAAGGGATCACCAGTTTAGTATTGAAGGGCAGCGTGGAGGGTAAAAATCGTAGAGGGAGACCAAGAGGTGAATACACTAAGCAGATTCAGAAGGATGTCCGTTGCAGTAGGTACTTGGAGATGAAGAAGCTTGCACAGGATAGAGTAGCATGGAGAGCTGCATCAAACCAGTCTCTGGACTGAAGACCACAACATATATAATTTTATGTCACACAAAAGAGAAATTTATTAGTTAATAGCCATTAAAGAGTGCAAATTTTCTGAAGAGTTCTTACTCTCCCGGTCACAAATAATTCCACCTGATAATAATTTAATTTTTTTAAAGGGGATAGGATGTCAAACCGGCCGACTGGGAGGAGGAGATGTACCACAGGACATTTTAATTTCCACTGTCCTGAATATAGCTTTGATGGCTTCCATTACAAAATACAGGGTATTACAAAAAGGTACGGCCAAACTTTCAGGAAACAGTCCTCACACACAAAGAAAGAAAATATGTTATGTGGATATGTGTCCGGAAACGCTTACTTTCCATGTTAGAGCTCATTTTATTACTTCTCTTCAAATCACTTTAATCATGGAATGGAAACACACAGCAACAGAACGTACCAGCGTGACTTCAAACACAGGAAATGTTCAAAATGCCCTCCGTTAGCGATGATACATGCATCCACCCTCCGTCGCATGGAATCCCTGATGCGCTGATGCAGCCGTGGAGAATGGCGTATTGTATCACAGCCGTCCACAATACGAGCACGGAGAGTCTCTACATTTGGTACCGGGGTTGCGTAGACAAGAGCTTTCAAATGCCCCCATAAATGAAAGTCAAGAGCGTTGAGGTCAGGAGAGCGTGGAGGCCATGGAATTGGTCCGCCTCTACCAATCCATCGGTCACCGAATCTGTTGTTGAAAAGCGTACGAACACTTCGACTGAAATGTGGCGGAGTTCCATCGTGCATGAACCACATGTTGTGTCGTACTTGTAAAGGCACATGTTCTAGCAGCACAGGTAGAGTATCCCGTATGAAATCATGATAACGTGCTCCATTGAGCGTAGGTGGAAGAACATACTGACGAAACTAAAATGAGCTCTAACATGGAAATTAAGCGTTTCCGCACACATGTAGACATAACATCTTTTCTGGGTGTGAGGAATGTTTCCTGAAAGTTTGGCCGTACCTTTTTGTAACACTCTGTATAAGTGTTTGAATTCTACAGAGCGAAATACAGTGACGCGCGATAGAAGACTGCTGTGTGAAGAGGCATGGCACTGCACTTTGGCATATTTAAGACCGAATAACGTTCTTACACTTCCTCGAACATATACGTTTTATGTATTAAACTCTACAAAAATGTGCTCTACAAAATGAACATGTTTTTGAAAAATCGATTTTTTGAATTTTTGACTTCCTATCTCAAACCCTCGAGACGGAGGGGGAGGGGTGGGGGGGGGGGGGCGCCACTATTTAAGTTCGGAAATATTGTAGATCCGTGGCAGTATTGTGCCAAGACATTGTGGCCGTCACTTTTCTGGCAGATAGCGTCACCTTCAACTCCCTTATCTTTGGAAAGGAGGGGTGTTTCCATTCCCCTGACAACCGCGTACTGCTGGGCGTGCAGTAGCAGATAAGCGTTTCCTCACCCGTCACACTGCGGTGAAGAAAACTGTTCCTTTACGTGGAGAACCATCGTAAAAATTGCAGACCTGCCGCAAAGCGCTTTTCCTTTCGACGGTTGGTCACATTTCGTGGAATCCATCAGGAACAAACTTTCCCGTAGAGCAGAATAGGTGAACAATATGATGAACGGTTCGCCGCGCGGGATTAGCCGAGCAGTGTAGGCCGCTACACTCATGGACTGTGCGGCTGGTTCCGGCGGAGGTTCGAGTCCTCCCTCGGACATGGGTGTGTGTGTTTGTCCTTAGGATGATTTAGGTTAAGTAGTATGTAAGCTTAGGGACTGATGACCTTAGCAGTTAAGTCCCATAAGGTTTCAGATACAAGAACGCTTCCGCATGACATTTATTTGCAGATGCTAGGTTGCAGAGGTTTACTGTCTCTAGCGACGTGCTTTCAATGCTACAACACAATCGGTGCTATCGAAATCAGCTACGTTATCGTATCTTTCTTTTATCTGTCGATAACCACATTAGCGAGCCATTATTTTCAGATCGCCGAGGTTTAACTCATATTGTTAACTATCTATGCTCGGCATGCGTTGCAATGCCTCTTTCTTTCCAAGCAGATACACATCCACATATCAGACACATATAAATCTACAAAATAAATAAAAGCAATTATTGTTTTGCGTTGAATTATATTTTATAAAGTTTCTTCAGGTGCTTTGCGATCTTCAGTATTCTTGGTCTTTTTAAATTCGCTGCAAAAACAAATACACTGAAGCGCCAAACAAACTGATATAGGCATGAGTGTTGAAATACAAAGATTTTTAAACAGGCAGAAGACGGCGCTGCGGTCGACAACGCCTATATAAATCAACAACTGTCTGGCACAGTTGTTCGGTTACTGCTGCTACAGTGGCAGGTTATCAAGGTTTAAGCGAGTTGTTAAAGTTGGCGCATGAGCGATGGAACAGAGCGTCTCTAAGGTAGTGATGAAGTGAGGCCTTTCCCATACGACCATTTCACGAGTGTACCGTGAATATCTGGAATCCGGTAAAACATCAAATCTCCGACATCGCTGCGGCCGGAAAAAGATCCTGAACAGAATCGTTCAACGTGACAGAAGTGCAACCTTTCCGCAAATTACTGTAGATTTCAGTGCTAGGCCATCAACAAGTGTCAGCATGCAAATCATTCAACGAAACATCATCGATATGGACTTTCAGAGCCGAAGGCTTGTGTACTCTTGATAACTGCACGATACAAAGCCTTAACCTCGCCTGGGCCCGTCAACACCGAGACTGGACTGCTCATAACTGGAAACATGTTGAAACTTCCTGGCAGATTAAAACTGTGTGCCCGACCGAGACTCGAACTCGGGACCTTTGCCTTTCGCGGGCAAGTGCTCTGCCATCTGAGCTACCGAAGCACGACTCACGCCCGGTACTCACAGCTTTGCTTCTGCCAGTACCTCGTCTCCTGCCTTCCAAACTTTGCAGAAGCTCTCCTGCGAATTGAATGGCTCTGAGCACTATGGGACTTAACATCTATGGTCATCAGTCCCCTAGAACTTAGAACTACTTAAACCTAACTAACCTAAGGACATCACACAACACCCAGTCATCACGAGGCAGAGAAAATCCCTGACCCCGCCGGTAATCGAACCCGGGAACCCGGGCGTGGGAAGCGAGAAGGCTACCGCACGACCACGAGCTCTCCTGCGAACCTTGCAGAACTAGCACTCCTGAAAGAAAGGATATTGCGGAGACATGGCTTAGCCACAGCCTGGGGGATGTTTCCAGTTTTATTGGAAACATGTTGCCCGGTCGGACGAACCTCGTTTCAAATTGTACCGAAGGGATGAAGTTTACGGGTATGGAGACAACCTCATGAATCCGTGGAGCCTGCATATCAGCAGGGGACTGTTCCAGCTGGTGGAGGCTCTGCAATGGTGTGGAGTGTATGCAGTTGAAGTGATATGTGATCTCTAATACATCTAGATACGACTCTGACAGGTGACACGTACGTAAGCATCCTTTCTGATCACCTGCATCCATTCCCATTGTGCATTCCGACGGACTTCGGCAAGTCCAGGAGGACAATGCGACACCCAATACGACCAGAATTGCTACAGAGTGGCTCCAGGCTTCTGAGTTTAAATTCTTCCACTGGGCACCAGACTCCCCAGACATGAACATTATTGAGCATATCTGGGATACCTTGCAACGTGCTGTTCAGAAGAGATCTCCACCGTACTCTTGGGATTTGTGGTGAGCCCTGCAGGATGGATGGTGTCCTTTCCCTCCAGCAATACTTCATACATTGGTCTAGTTCATGCCACGTCGTGCTGCGGCACTTCTGTGTGTTCGCGGGGCCCCTACACGATATTATGCACTTGTACCAGTGTCTTTGGTTCTTCAGTGTAAATATTTCGGCTGTACCACTGTTGAGTGTGCTACATAAAGTTGACCATTTGAAAAGCACGGCCTTTCCAGACTTATTCCACACATTTGAAGCGACTAATCTTATGCCTCGTTGATGGTCACTGACAAGGGAACCTCCCCATCGCACCCCCCTCAGATTTAGTTATAAGTTGGCACAGTGGATAGGCCTTGAAAAACTGAACACAAATCAATCGAGAAAACAGGAAGAAGTTGTATGGAACTATGAAAAAATAAGCAAAATATACAAACTGAGTTGTCTACGCGCGATATAGGCAACATCTACGATAATCTGAGTTCAAGAGCGCCGTGGTTCCGTGGTTAGCGTGAGCAGCTGCGGATCGAAAGGTCAACGGTGCAAGTCCGCCTTCGAGTTAAAATTTTAATATCTTATTTTCGCAAAGTTATGATCTGTCCATTCGTTCATTGACGTCTCTGTTCACTGTAATAAGTTTAGTGTCTGTATTTTGCGACCGCACCGCAAAACCGTGCGATTAGTAGACGAAAGGATATGCCTCTCCAATGGGAACCGAAAACATTTGATCGCAAGGTCTTAGGTCAACCGATTCCTCCACAGGAAAACACGTCTGATATATTCTATACGACACTGGTGAAGGCATGTGCGTCACATGACTGGAATATGTTGTCGACCCACCTAACTTGTACACTTGGCGTCACATGACAGGAATATGTTGTCGACCCACCTAACTTGTACACTTGGCAAATGGGTAAAAAGATTCTTCTACCTTGCCCGATTTAGGTTTTCTTGTGGATGTGATAATCACTCCCAAAAAAGTGATGAAAACATAAGAGTGTCACATAACCGGAAAATAAAATATTAAACTTTTCAGCGGAGGCAGGACTTGAGCCAAGGACCTCTCGTTCCGCAGCTGCTCACGCTAACCACGGGACCACTGCGCTCCTGAGATCGCGCCATTCTTGATGTTGCCTATCTTGCATATGGACTACTCAAATTGTATATTTTACTTATTTTTTCATAGTTCCACACAACTTCTTCCTGTTTTCTCGATTGATCTGTGTTCAGTTTTTCAAGACCTATCCACTGTGCCAACTTATAACTGAATCTGAGGGGGGTGCGATGGGGAGGTTCCCTTGTGAGAATGTACGTCGAACAGCGAACTGTAGTCGTTTGAAATTAAGTAACATGTCAATGGGAATGATGATAATATGTGCAATAGGCACATCTGCTCGTTTTACTCGCCTTTCAGAGTTGTCGCTTCGATGAGTTTTGAAACCAGGGTAATGGGCATAGAGCAAGGTCCTTAATAGTATGATCAGGCCGTCAAATGAACATCATTTCCACAATGAAAATTTTTAGTTAAATAAGCCAACACTGCGCACAAGTAACAAAATAACAAATATTATCCAAGGGCGTGCTATACAGTTATAAACGAGTACAGATGCCCAGATAATTTCCTTATACGATTATGCGAATATGTGCACGATCAAACCTGTCATCGGTTTACGGTAGTGGACGCACTGTTCTATAGGATCTGGACGAACAGCGTAGTCACTGGTACTTGTAAAATACATAAATAAAATACATTTAGCAATCACACAAGAATCAGTTCACAAATGCAGGCGGCTCTTTCTAGTTCCCCAAATTACAGTTTACTTGCCCACAGTCAGAAATACTTTTAAAATAAACTTTCACTATAATAATAAATAATTTAAACGATACAAATAAGACAAAATTAGGAAATGTATGGTAAGGTCTTATGCAAACAAACTGCTGAGGTCCTCAGTCCCTAAGCTTACACACTACTTAATCTAATTTTAACTTACGCTATGGACAACACACACACCCATGCCCGAGGGAGGACTCGAACCTCCGACGGGGGGAGCCGCACGGACCGTTACAAGGCGCCTAAGACCTCGCGACTATCCCACGCGGCAACAGCAAATAAGAACAAGTTGAAACAGTAGTGTTGTATGGTTATAAATAACGATGGTGTTCCAGGTGCTGCAGTGCGGGCTGTATGCATCACAGAACGCTGAAGCATCGTAGGTATGTTCATTAGTCAGTGCGTTCGTTCAGTATGCTGAAAAAAAAATAATAGTTCCACTTCCTGCCACCAGGTGTAAATGTGGCGCTGTTAGCAGACAGAATGTGGTATGGGCGCAGGAAAAGGGGACGAACGATTAAACACATGAGAAAAGTTGTTCTGGAACGTTTTTTAGTGTATGGTCACAAGAAACATATGCCCAATATGGTCTACTGACTCAGCAACATCCTGCATTCGTAACACAGCATGGATGATAGTTGCTCGCAGCATATCCGGTATGATCAGAGCTATACGTCGTAGTATGCTATACTTCTGATCACGAAGTGTCTGGTTACATCCCTGATAGACAGAGTCTTTTAGATAACTCCACAACCAGAAGTCACACAGATTTAGGTGGAACCTGGAAGGCTACACATCTTGAAATTGCCTAGAGATGACTCGGTCGTAGCCGAAGATTTCACGAAGCATGTAGAATGAAGAGCCAACGAAACTGGTACACCTGCCTAATATCGTGTAGCGCCTCCACGAGCACGCAGAAGCGCCGCAACACGACGTGTCATGGACTCGACCAATGTCTGAAGTAGTGCTGGAAGGCTGTCCATAAATCGGCAAGAGTACGCGAGGATTGAAATCTCTTCTGAACAGCACGCTGCAAGGCATCCCAGATATGATCAATAAAGTTCATATCTGGGGAGTTTAGTGGCCAGCGGAAGTGTTTAAAATCAGAAGAGTGTTCCTGGAGCCACTCTGTTGCATTGTTCTGGTGGAATTGTCAATGTCCATTGGAATCCACAATGGACGTGAATGGATGCTTACGTACGTGTCACTTGTCGTATCTACACGTAACAGGGGTCCCATATCACCCCAACTGCAAACGCCTCACACCATTAAAAAGCACCCACCAGCTTCAACAGTACCCTGCTGACACGCGGGGTCCATGGATTCATGAGGTTGTCTCCATACCCGTACACGCCCATCTGCTCGATACAATTTGCAGCGAGACTCGTCCGACCAAGCAACATGTTTCCAGTCGTTAACAGTCCAATGTCGGTGTTGTCGGGCCCAGACGAGGCGTAAGGCTTTGTATCTTCTCGGCTAAAGGCCGAAATAATATTTCAGATCTGCTAAGGAAATTCTTTAAAAGACAAGCATTTACAAATTTCGGCTAAAGGCTATGTTAAGGAAAATTCGAGTTAATTCTTCGGCTGAAAGCCCAATAAAAAAGATTTCTTTAGATAATAACAACAGAAAAACGTCTTCAGAAAATTTGAGGTATCTTGTCGGCTGAAGGCCCAAACAATTACTCTAGAATAATTAAAGACCACCTTAAGATAAACATTTACAGAAAACGGCTGAAGGCTGTTTCAAGAAATCAAGATAATTAAAGAGAAACCTTACAGACAAAGATTTACATATTAAAGTCACAGATTCTGAAACAAACGCGGCTGAAGGCCTAGAAACAGAGCAACAATAATTTTAAATAAAACATGGCTGAAGGCCTAATCTTAAAATAGTTGTCATGAAGGCCATATAATAAACATAAAACAGACAATATTAATATGCGCACAGTACCTGCGACCAAATAAAATCACAATCACAAATAACAAAGTGGTGCTCAGAAGTGTTCCAAGCGTCGGTCTGGGGAGGAAACTCTAACCACAGGCAGCCAAGCGTAACACTAAACGATCGGGTGGCAACACGACCTAGGGACGGCTGAAGAACCAACCAAGAGCCCAATCAATTCCATCAGTCCCCTTCCACCCGACACACTCCCTGCTCTATTTCAACCGACTGACTGACTACTCCAGTACGCAGACAGCATTCATCTGCTCTCTAAGTTACGTGTCGGGAACGGTCCGGCGAGTCTTGGCTACCCGAAGCTGACTGCAGCTCCAACCCAACTCGATATCCGTTCGGAATTTGGAGACGCAGCTACCCTGGCACATTGGCTCGGACCCAACCATGCAGAGATAACTCATGCGCATTGGCCACGACATCTCTGCACATGGAAGGAACTGATCCATGTCCGGCAAGATGACCAACTGACGAGGCCCAGAAACGGTTAAAGCACTAAATACACGTCGCCCGATGAGACGACCAACCGAACGACCGACCAAAGGTCGTCCCGCTCCAATCTCCTTCCGTCGGACAGTTCATTTGTGTCACCAGCGGTCGGCGAGCACTGGCTGTCCACACCTCACTGGCGCTCCCTCCCCGACATCACTGCTGCTGCGTCCGGACTGAATTCCCAACTCCAGACGACCCGGAAATACTATCGGTCGCTCCAGATACAGTACAACAATGCACTTATCGATAAGCGCTGCTGCTGCCACTCACAGGCAGGTAAGGCAGGAAGTTAGTGACGCCAGTAAATGGAATAAGAAAACGAAGCGGCAGTACGGTAAGAGAAGATAGCAAACAATAAACGGGATGAACACGAGCCCTGCACGGCACAAGCATACTGTCGTCATAACAGGAGACATTTTAACATTCTTACTGCTTACAGCGCTATATTTTCACCTAGCGTCAGAAAGCGGAACTATTATTTTTTCAGCATACCCCTCACGCGCACCGGTTAATGAACAGACATACAGTATTTCAGCGTCCTGCGAAGTACACAGCAAGCACTGCAGCGCCTGGAACTCCTTCACTTTAATTATAACTACCCGGGACTTGAATCTGATGGCAATAGCCGTTAACTCTCGAATATTTAACCAACAACAAGAAGTCCTGCTAAACCAGGCAGCAGCGTAATGGAGCCAGGTGGAAACTTGTAGTCGACAGTGCTCACGAGTGAAGTCTCATCAAATAAAATCAAGCGTCAACAAAACTAGTTACATGGAATCACATCAAAACGAAATTGAAACCTGAGGCACTCACTAAGCAAGATCAGACGATCTGTGTCTCACAAAACTATTCTCTTGATCCACCCTGGTACACAAATTAATAAATGAACAATGTTAACCTTAAGACAAAACATTTAATTCCGACCCGCGATCTCAAGAACAAATTAACATGAAACCATAAATAATCCACTTTTTTAAAACTGTCTACATCTACGCCCACATGGATACTCAGCAAATCACACTTTAGCGGCTGGCAGAGGGTCCATCGAAACCATTTCACAATAATTCTCTACTATTCCAATCTCGAGCAGCGTGAGGAAAAAACGAACACTATATTTTTCCGTGTGAGCTCTGATTTCCCTTATTTTATTATGATGATCATTTCTCCCTATGTAGATCGACTTCAAAAAAAAAATATTTTCACATTCGGAGAAGAAAGTTGGTGATTCAAATTTCGTGAGAAGATTCTTCCGCAACGAAAAACACATTTGTTTTAATGATATCCACTCCCAAGTCCTCTATCATTTCAGAGACACTCTCTCCCCTATTTCGCGATAGTACAAAATGTGCTGCTCTTCTCTGGACTTTCTCGATGTACTCCGTCAGTCCTATCTCGTAAGGATCCCACACCGCGCAGCAGTACTCCAAAAGAGGACGGACAAGCATACTGTAGGCACTCTCTTTAGTAAGCGTGTTACATTTTCTAAGCGTTCTGTCAATAAAACAGAGTCTCTGGTTTGCCTTCCCACAACATTTTCTAATTGTTCTTTCCAATGTAAGTTCTTCGTAATTGTAAATCCCAGGTATTTAGTTGAATGTGTTGTCTTTAGATTTGCCTGATTTATCGTGTAACCGAAGTTTAATGGATTCCTTTTAGCAGTCATGTGAATGACCTCACACTTTTCATTACTTACGGTCAATTTCCATACAGATATCTTTTCTAAATCGTTTTGCAATTTATTGTGATCTGATGAAGATGTTACTAGACGATAAAAAACAGCATCATCTGCAAACAACCTAAGACGCCACCTCAGATTGTCTCCTACATGGCTTATATACAGGGTGTTACAAAAGGTACGGCCAAACTTTCAGGAAACATTCCTCACACACGAAGAAAGAAAATATGTTATGTGGACATGTGTCCGGAAACGCTTACTTTCCATGTTAGACCTCATTTTATTACTTCTCTTCAAATCACATTAATCATGGAATGGAAACACACAGCAACAGAACGTACCAGCGTGACTTCAAACACTTTGCTACAGGAAATGTTCAAAATGTCCTCCGTTAGCGAGGATACATGCATCCACCCTCCGTCGCATGGAATCCCTGATGGGCTGATGCAGCCCTGGAGAATGGCGTATTGTATCACAACCGTCCACAATACGAGCACGAAGAGTCTCTACATTTGGTACCGGGGATGCGTAGACAAGAGCTTTCAAATGCCCCCATAAATGAAAGTCAAGAGGGTTGAGGTCAGGAGAGCGTGGAGGCCATGGAATTGGTCCGCCTCTACCACTCCATCGGCCACCGAATCTGTTGTTGAGAAACGTACGAACACTTCGACTGAAATGTGCAGGAGCTCCATCGTGCATGAACCACACATCATGATAACGTGCTCCATTGAGCGTAGGTGGAAGAACACGGGGCCCAATCAAGACATCACCAACAATGCCTGCCCAAACGCTCACAGAAAATCTGTGTTGATGACGTGAGTGCACAATATCGTGCGGATTCTCGTCAGCCCACACACGTTGATTGTGAAAATTTACAATTTGATCACGTTGGAATGAAGCCTCATCCGTAAAGAGAACATCTGCACTGAAATGAGGATTGACACATTGTTGGATGAACCATGCGCAGAAGTGTACCCGTGGAGGCCAATCAGCTTATGATAGTGCCTGCACACGCTGTACATGTTACGGAAACAACTGGTTCTCCGTAGCACTCTCCATACAGTGACGTGGTCAACGTTACCTTGTACAGCAGCAACTTCTCTGATGCTGACATTAGGGTTATCGTCAACTGCACGAAGAATTTCCTCGTCCATTGCAGGTGTCCTGGTCGTTCCAGGTCTTCCCCAGTCGCGAGTCGTAGGCTGGAATGTTCCGTGCTCCCTAAGACGCCGATCAATTGCTGCGAACGTCTTCCTGTCGGGACACCTTCGTTCTGGAAATCTGTCTCGATACCAACGTACCGCGCCACGGCTATTGCCCCGTGCTAATCCATACATCAAATGGGCATCTGCCAACTCCGCATTTGTAAACATTGCACTGACTGCAAAACCACGTTCGTGATGAACACTAACCTGTTGATGCTACGTACTGATGTGCTTGATGCTAGTACTGTAGAGCAGTGAGTCGCATGTCAACACAAGCACCGAAGTCAACATTACCTTCCTTCAATTGGGCCAACTGGCGGTGAATGGAGGCAGTACAGTACATACTGACGAAACGAAAATGAGCTCTAACATGGAAATTAAGCGTTCCGGACACATGTCCACATAACATCTTTTCTTTATTTGTGTGTATGGAATGTTTCCTGAAAGTTTGGCCGTACCTTCTTGTAACACCCTGTAGAGCTGCTTGAAATACACTACTGACCATTAAAATTGCTACACCAAGAAGAAATGCAGATGATAAACGGGTATTCATACTAGAACTGACATGCGATTACATTTTCAGGCAATTTGGGTGCATAGATCCTGAGAAATCAGTACCCACAACAACCACCTCTGGCCGTAATAACGGCCTTCACAAGCCTGGGCTTTGAGTCAAACAGAGCTTGGATGGCGTGTACAGGTACAGCTGCCCATGCAGCTTCAACACGATACCACAGTTCATCAAGAGCAGCGAATGGCATATTGTGACGAGCCAGTTGGTCGGCCACCATTGACCAGACGTTTTCAATTGGTGAGAAATCTGGAGAATGTGGTGGCCAGGGCAGCAGTCGAACATTTTCTGTATCCAGAAAGGCCCGTACAGGACCTGCAACATACGGTCGTGCATTATCCTGCTGAAATGTAGGGTTTCGCAGGGCTCGAATGAAGGGTAGAACCACGGTTCGTGACACATCTGAAATGTTACGTCCGCTGTTCAAAGTGCCGTCAATGCGAACAAGAGGTGACGAGACGTGTAACCAATGGCACCCCATACCATCACGCCGGGTGATACGCCAGTATGGCGATAACGAATACACGCTTCCAATGTGCGTTCACCGCGATGTCGCCAAACACGGATGCGACCATCGTGATGCAGTAAACAGAACCTGGATTCATCCGAAAAAATGACATTTTGCCATTCGTGCCATTCGTTGTTAAGTACACCATCTCAGGGGCCGAGCGGTTCTAGGCGCTACAATCTGGAACCGCGCGACCGCTGCGGGCGTAGTTTCTAATCCTGCCTCGGGCATGGATGTGTGTGATGTCCTTAGCTTAGTTAGGTTTAAGTAGTTCTAAGTTCTAAGAGACTGATGACCTCAGAAGTTAAGTCACATAGTGCTCAGAGCCATTCTGAACCATCGCAGGCGCTCCTGTCTGTGATGCAGCGTCAAGGGTAACCGCAGCCACGGTCTGCGAGCTGATAGTCCGTGCTGCTGCAAACGTCGTCCAACTGTTCGTGCAGATGGTTGTTGTCTTGCAAACGTCCCCATCTGTTGACTCAGGGATCGAGACGTTACATCCGTGCGGATAAGATGCCTGTCATCTCGACTGCTAGTGACACGAGGCCGTTGGGATCCAGTACGGCGTTCCGTATTCCCCTCCTGAACCCACCGATTCCATATTCTGCTAACAGTCATTGGATGTCGACCAACGCGAACAGCAATGTCGCGATACGATAAACCGCAATCGCGATAGGCTACAATCCGACCTATATCAAAGTCGGAAACGTGATGGTACGCATTTCTCCTCCTCACACGAGGCATCACAACAACGTTTCACCAGGCAACGCCGGTCAACTGCTGTTTGTGTTTGAGAAATCGGTTGGAAATTTTCCTCACATCAGAACGTTGTAGGTGCCGCCACTGGCGCCAACGTTGTGTGAATGCTCTGAAAAGCTAATCATTTGCATATCACAGCATCTTCTTCCTATCGGTTAAATTTCGCGTCTGTAGCACGTCATCCTCGTGGTGTAGCAATTTTAATGGCAAGTAGTGTAGCAACGTCGTCGTGGATATGTGGTCACAAGTGCTTGACGGATAGACGACCGACCCGTCTTCAAATCTCCCTCGTACCAATTTTTCTTTTGTTTTTCGCTGTTCATTGCATTCAGATTTGTGGCTGTGTCGTGATGTGACGTCCGTTTGCAACAACGAGGTGTAAGGTGGGGACCTATAATGGTTCAAATAGCTCTGAGCACTGCATGTTAGCATCTGAGGTCATCAGTCACCTAGACGTAGAACTACTTAATCCTAACTAACCTAAGGAGATCACACACATCCGTTCCCGAGACATGCGACCGTAGCAGCAGCGCGGTTCCGGACTGAAGCGCCTAGAACCGCTCGGCCACAGCGGCCTGCGGGACCTACAATGACAACTGATTCTGCACAACTACTCTAGGAGCCGAAAGGAAGTGGCTTTCGAACGGGAACTGCAAACCTTTGGTGGCAAGGCGACAAGTCGACCGCATCCTCCACCGGAAAACACGTCCGGTGTGTCGTACACGGCATTAGTGACAGCTTGTATGTCACGTGACACGAATCTTATCGACATATATGTACGCCTGGTAAGTGAGTGAGACATGCCTCCTTGCCCAATTTACGTGCAAGTATGAATGTGAATGCGAGCACTCCCAAGGAAACGATGAAAACATGATAGTTTGTCACAAAACCTGCAAGAAATGAACGCAACACGTTCACAGTCACACAGTTTCTCTGTGCTCTGTCAAAACATATGTTTTTAACGTTTTTGAAGCTGCGTTCCGTTTTGGAAGTTTTGGCTTTTGAAATCCTTTGTTCACACCCGTTTATTTGTTATTTTCATTTCTGTGAGAGGTATTTCGTCTGCTCTCACTATTCATCACATTTACTTGCGACAGTAACGTTCTCTTACCATGTGACTCATATTCCATAACCAATTGCCAAGACTGCTGAAAGAGAACAAACGTTTCAATGACCAGACGGACAGTTTATAATGTTGTGAAAAAAATCAAATAGATAGCACAACGGAGTTTCGAACATGGCTTGTCCGGGTTACAGTCCAACACCGTTACCACTTTTTTTTGTTGATTTCGTTCGGTATTGTTCGATAAACAAAAGGCCGAAATTCTAAACCTAGCTTTCAAAAACTCGTTTACGGTAGAGGACTGCAGCACCATTCCCCCTTTCAACTATCGATGTCTGACATAGTGTTTAGTGTATTTGGGATCCTTAAACGCCAGGAAGGCATCTGGCCCAGACAGTATCCCCGTAAGATTTTATGTTGACTATGCCACAAGTATAGCACCATTCTTATCCATCGTCTATCAGAGATCATTGGAACAGCGGAAAGTTCCACAGGACTGGAAGAAGGCCCAGGTCATAGCAATCTACAAAAAGAGTAGAAAATCGGATGCACATAATTACCGGCCAATTTCACTGACATCGATTTGTTGTAGAATCATGGAACATATTTTGTGTTCAGACATAATGCCCTTTCTAGACTCTGAGAAGCTCATCTGCAGAAACCAGCACGGTTTTAGGAAACAGCGGTCGTGCGAGACACAGCTGGCCCTCTTTGTGCATGATGTAGAACAGGCTCTAGATACCGGCTCCCTGGTTGATGCCATATTTCTCGACTTTTGAAAGGCGTTCGATTCAGTTCCACACTGTCACTTGCTCCAAAAAGTGCACGCATACGGTCTGTCCGATGACATATATGGTTGGATAAAAGTTTTCTAACAGACAGGGAGCAGTATGTCGTCCTGAACGGGGCGACTTCAACAAAAACAAGGGTAACTTCAGGTGCGCCCCAAGGCAGCGTAATAGGTCCGCTGCTTTTTACGATTTACATAAACGATCCCGTTGATGGTATTGACAGCGGCATTAGACTGCTTGCCGAGATGCTGTAGTCTACAGGAAAGTAGTATCACACGAAAGTTGTGAACAAATCAATGAGGATTTGCAGAAAATAAATGCGTGGTGTAATTTCTGGGCCGGCCACGGTGGCCGAGCGGTTCTAGGGGCTTCAGTCTGGAACCGCGCGACTGCTACGATCGCAGATTCGAATCCTGCCTCGGGCATGGATGTGTATGACGTCCTTGGGTTAGTTAGGTTTAAGCAGTTCTAAGTTCAAGGGGACTGATGACCTCAGGTGTTAAGTCCCATAGTGCTCAGAGCCATTTGAACCATTTTTTTTAATGTGGCAGTTATCTCTCAATATTAGTAAGTGTAAGCTACTGCGTATAACAAAGCGAAAATCCCCATTAATGTACGAGTACAAAATAAATGCCCAGTCTTTGGAAGCGGTAACATCCGTCAAATATCTGAATGTGACTATTCGAAATGATCTCAAATGGAATGATCGGATTACACAAGCAACGGGTAAGGCGAACTCTAGATTGCGGTTTATTGCTAGAATCCTGAAGCGACGCAGTCCTTCAACAAAGGAAATAGCTCACAATACGTTCGTCCAGTCTTATTGTTGTCTGTATGGGACCCTTACCAGTTGAGTCTGACTCAAGAGATTGAGAAGGTCCAAAGAAGAGCGGCGAGATTCGTGACTGGTACATTAAGCCATCGCGAGAGCGTTACAAATCTCATAGAAAGTTTAAAGGATACAATTGCAGATAGACGGCGCGCTAAACGGAAGGAGCTGCTCACTAAATTCCGAAATCCGATCTTCACCGAGGATGTAGAACATATATTATTACCACCAACTTTCAAATTGCGCAATGATCACCATTCAAAGGTAAGGTAAATTAGAGCTCGTACTGAGGCGTTCAAACAGTCTTTTTCCCTCGCGCGATCCGCGAGTGGAACAGAGGGGGGGGGGGGGGGTGGAATATGATTTTGGTGCGAATTGTGCACTCCGCCACCCACACACCGCTTGGTGGCTAGCGGAGTATACATGTAGATGTAGATGTAGATGTTGCGTGGGGTCTGGGCGCAAGTCACATGACATCCGTTCAAGCTGATCGTTGATTCCTTTGTTCAGTTCTTTCTATAACAGAGGATAACCAGACCTCTGACCGAAACACTAATAATAATCTCTCAATGTTACACTTGTTAAGCTTGGGCCGTTCATTGTCTTTATTTTGCTTTTTTTTTTTTTTCGCGGTCCAGTACACCTCCATCCTGTTCATAGCATGTAAGCTTTCACGGCCGGCGTCTTCATTAATTAAAACTTCTGGGCTGAATTGCCGTGGTTCATATATAAAACTTCTTCTCCTTCCTGACGTTTCGTTGCCGGCTGCGGGCAACATCTTCTGAGGTGAGTCGGCGACTGGCTGTCAGGCGCTGGACGTCCCACTTCTATAGAGCGATAAGATGGCGCCACCACTCGTCACGTGCTTTCGACTTTAAAACTATCTCTGGCTAGTGCCATCCCTCTCGATTACAGGCAATCGATTGTCACGTCGTTGGTACAAAGTCGAACGCCATATCTTGTCTACTTTTAATCCTTCTTCTTTCCTATTAAAATTATTTCCGTGCTTGTAGATCTCTATAGCTTCTCTATACATGCGGGTATAATAATGTGAGGTCCTAGCTATCACGTTTGTATCACTAAATTTTATTTCGTGATCACCGTCTTTGAAAACGTGCTCCGCTACAGCTGATTTTTCAATCTGTCCCAATCTACAGTTCCTTTTGTGTTCCGTTAGGCGGGTATTAAAACTCCTTTTAGTTGTTCCAATATAAACCATGCCGCAGCTACACGGAATTTTATACACACCTGGGGCAGCTAAGGGGTGTCGTGCGTCTTTCACCGATCTTAAACTTTCACTAATTTTCTTGGTAGGTCGAAAGATTGTCTCCACTTGAAACTTGGCCAAAACTTTACCAATACGGTCCGTGATGTTATGAACAAATGGAAGAAAAACTTTTCCAGCCGACGGTTGTTGTTGTCGTGTATTTTCGGACACTTTTCTTCTAGCAGTAATTTATCCCTAGGAGATTAATGAGGACAGGAGTATTATTGTACTTACTGCTGATAAGGGTAATGCTACTGTCGTGCTGAAGAGTGAGGATTATCATAGAAAGATCAGTGACCTCTTGGATCCTACCACCTATAAAAAACTGAAAAAGGACCCTACAACGAAAGTGTTAAGTGCTACCCAGCGATTAATAAAAAGCTCTTCCATTCCTACAGAAGATAAAAGATACCTTTGCAAAACTGAAGCTTACCCTCCTAGACTGTATGGGTTACCTAAGATACACAAGCGCTATGTCCCATTGAGACCGATAGTAAGTGCCATTGGGGCTCCTACTCAAGAGCTGGCTAGATATCTTGCTTCTTTGTTGCAACCGTATATAGGTAAAACTGACACTCATATTAAAAATTCCAAGCATTTTATCGAAAAACTGAGGGAGATCACAAATAGTCCAAGTGACATCCTTGTCAGTTTCGATGTGGTATCTCTGTTCACCATGGTCCCTGTTGACGAAGTTCTTTCTTACATAGCTGATATGTTTCCTACTGATATAATAGCTTTGTTTCGACATTGTCTATCCTCGACTTATTTTCAATATAACAACGAGTATTATGATCAAATTGATGGGGTGGCCATGGGTAGCCCTCTAAGTCCTGCTATAGCTAATCTATTTATGGAATTTTTCGAACAACAGGTGCTGCAGTCGGCCAAAAAAAGCCCTTTGTGATATGGAATCATGCTGAAGAGGAACTGAGTGATTTTTTGGTGCACATAAACAGTTTCAATCCAAGGATACAATTCACCATGGAGAAAGAGAGTAATGGACAACTAAATTTTTTTGATGTATTGGTTATTAAACGGGCAGATGGGACTCTAGGGCACAAGGTATATAGGAAAGGCACACACACCGATCGTTACCTACATAAGAATTCGAATCATCATCCTAGGCAGAAGAGAGGAGTCATAAAAACTTTAGTGGATAGAGCTAATAACATCTGTGAGCCAATTTACTTACAAGATGAATTAAGCGATTTGTGAATAGCTTTCAAGAGAAATGGGTACACTGACAAGGAAATAGATCGAGCACTCCACCCTAGAAGAAAAGTGTCCGAAAATACACAACAACAACCGTCGGCTGGAAAAGTTTTTCTTCCATTTATTCATAACATCACAGACCGTATTGGTAAAGTTTTGGCCAAGTTTCAAGTGGAGACAATCTTTCGACCTACCAAGAAAATTAGTGAAAGTTTAAGATCGGTGAAAGACGCACGACACCCCTTAGCTGCCCCAGGCGTGTATAAAATTCCGTGTAGCTGCGGCATGGTGTATATTGGAACAACTAAAAGGAGTGTTGATACCCGCCTAACGGAACACAAAAGGAACTGTAGATTAGGACAGATTGAGAAATCAGCTGTAGCGGAACACGTTTTCAAAGACGGTGATCACGAAATAAAATTTAGTGATACAAACGTGATAGCTAGGATCTCACATTATTATACCCGCATGTATAGAGAAGCTATAGAGATCTACAAGCACGGAAATAATTTTAATAGAAAAGAAGAAGGATTAAAACTAGACAAGATATGGCGTTCGACTTTGTACCAACGACGTGACAATCGATTACCTGCAATCGAGAGAGACGGCACTAGCCAGAGATAGTTTTAAAGTCGAAAGCACGTGACGAGTGGTGGCGCCATCTAAGCGCTCTATATAAGCGGGACCACCAGCGCCTAGCAGCCAGTCGCCGACTCACCTCAGAAGATGTTGCCCGCAGCCGGCAACGAAACGTCAGGAAGGAGAAGAAGTTTTATATATGGACCACGGCAATTCAGCCCGGAAGTTTTAATTTATGAACCTCCTTCCTGTTTTCATGCTTGGTCTGTGTTCAGTTTCTGACGGGCTGTGCAGCGGGCCGTCTTACCACGAAATCTGAAGAGTGTGCGATGGGATCTGTACCCTGTCAGAACTCAGTGAGGACGCCTTCAGTGGAGCAACGCACGAAGCTGTTGCTTGGTAACAGTCATATAACGCATAATATCAGTAGGAGCTGACAGGGCTCAAACAGTTTTTTGACAGCGAGTCTTGTTGCAGTGCACAGTCGTCTTATGCCTTTTCACATGAAAACACTCAGCCATAGAGGTGTTAGGGCCATCTTGCTGTGCTAGTCGTTTTTCGAGATAGTATGTGATTCATGTACCAATTCTGGTGGAAATTCCTTCACTTGTTACAGAGATACGACAGTACATTAAATCCCAAACTTCCTTCCTCGTTCTAACCCAAGCCGCTGTGGCGCCGCAGTCTCTTCACTTCTTCTGAATATTTAGGGATGCAGTAAAAATCTTAACCGATTTACCGCCGAAGGGGTTCTTTAAGTTTTGGAAAATTGGAAATATGTGGTAAGGTCTTATGGGACCAAACTGCTGAGGTTATCGGTCGCTAAGCTTACGCACTACTTAATCTAACGTAATCAAAGGACAACACACACACCCATGACCAAGGGAGGACTCGAACCTCCGAGGGGGGGAGGGGGGGGGAGAGGGGAGGCGGCCAGGCCGTGACAAGACGCCCTAGACCGCGCGGCTGAGTTTGGGAAACAGACGAAAACTGGACGGAGTCACGTCGGGACTGTGTGGAGGATGATCGATGAAAGTCAACCCCCAGGCGTTGGATTTGGATTGTAGCAGTAGTCGCAGCGCTTGTATGTGGTCTGGTATTGTCATTCTGAAGGTGACGGTACTCCACGCATGGACGAACGCTTCGCAACTTTCAGTTTTTTGACCTGTTTCTCACGCACTAACATACCAGTGGTTATACATGAAGTGTAAAAAACAATGGCTCTGAGCACTATGAGACTGCACATCTGAGGTCATCAGTCCCCTAGAACTTAGAACTACGTAAACCCAACTAACCCAAGGACGTCACACACATCCATGCCCGAGGCAGGATTCGAACCTGCGACCGTAGTGGTCCCGCGGTTCCAGACTGAAGCGCTTAGAACCGCTCGGCCACAACGGTCGGCTAATAAAAATGTTCAAATGTGTGTGAAATCTCATGGGACTTAACTGCTAAGGTCATCAGTCCCTAAGCTGACACACTACTTAACCTAAATTATCCTAAGGACAAACACACACACCCATGCCCGCGGGAGGACTCTAACCTCCGCCGGGACCTGCCGCAAGGTCCGTGACTGCAGCGCCTTAGACCGCTCGGCTAATCCCGCTCGGCGGTCGGCTAATAAACTGCAGCTATTCGCATAGGTCTATGTGGACTGTAATTATCGTATGGCAGCAAAACTTGGTAGATATGCTGAAGTGAAAGCGATTTAGCCTGGAAAAAAAATTCCAACTATGACCACCAGGCGCAAATCTGGCGCTGTACACAGTTTGCATTACATTATGATATCCAGACTGTCGTCTGACAAGCCACAACGTGAGTGAACAGTATTGCTATCGAGAAGAGAGGCTGTGCACTGTTATTGAAACTGTTTTATGTGAATAGCACTGATTATAGCGCTTCATCGAGAGAGTATCTCCGAATGAGAGGTCTGAGGAGAGGTCAGATGTCATTAATTGGTTGGAAGAAGATGATAATGAAATTGGAAAACACGGGTGAGCTTGGTGTGGCATTTGGAGGAGCAAGCCGTCCTATCCCGCTGCAAGGTAGTGACGATGTTGCTATATCTGACCATGCAGCACGTGGCATGGGTAGAGGTGCCACGAGAGTTGTCCATCCCATGGTCAAGTACAGAAAGATTTGCAGTCTATTTTACAACGATACCAGTACAAGATGCAGGCGGTGCAGCAACCGAGAACTCACGGTCTGCAGCAAAGTTCTAAATTTGCTCTTCGGTTTCTGGCACGGATCGAAGTTTATGACATTTGGCCGTGAAATATTCTACAGAGTGACCAGGCACATTTTTGCACAACAGGGCGAGTGAATACGCAAAACTTAAGAATTCTGGCTACTGCTAAACGACGTGCTGTGCAAGAAGAGCCATTCCATTCGCAGTAAGGAACTATGTAGTGTGGATTGTCGATCCATTCTTCTTTGAAGAGAACACGTCCAGAGAGCCTGTCAGATACACACTGACACCTGCATATTATCGAGACCTTCTTCACCAACATGTAATTCCTGCTTTGGAAGAACGCAACTGTATGGAAATCACTGTTTTCGAGCAGGATCTGCCAACACTTCATGTCGCTCGGCCAATGCAACCTTGCACGAACGTGTTATCTCCGGAGGTTTTCCAGATGCATGGGATACTAGATTACCTGATTTGAATCCATATGACTAAAGGTGGCAGGGGTAAAATACAGGGAGCGAAAGGCTATTTACAGTTTGTACAGAAACCAGATGGCAGTTATAAGAGTCGAGGGACATGAAAGTGAAGCAGTGGTTCGCAAGGGAGTAAGACAGGGTGTAGCCTCTCCCCGATGTTATTCAATCTGTATATTGAGCAAGCAGTAAAGGAAACAAAAAAAAAAAATTCGGAGTAGGTATTAAAATCCATGGAGAAGAAATAAAAACTTTCACGTTCGCCGATGACATTGTAATTCAGTCAGAGACAGCAAAGGACTTGGAAGAGCAGTTGAACGGAATGGATAATGTCTTGAAGGGAGGATATAAGATGAACATCAACAAAAGCAAAACGAGGATAATGGAATGTAGTCGAATTAAGTCGGGTGATGTTGAGGGTATTAGATTAGGAAATGAGACACTTAAAGTAGTAAAGGAGTTTTGCTATTTGGGTAGCAAAATAACTGATGATGGTTGAAGTAGAGAGGATATAAAATGTAGACTGGCAATGGCAAGGAAAGCGTTTCTGAAGAAGAGAAATTTGTTAACATCGAGTATAGATTTAAGTGTCAGGAAGTCATTTCTGAAAGCATTTGTATGGAGTGTAGCCGTGTATGGAAGTGAAACATGGACGGTAAATAGTTTGGACAGGAAGAGAATAGAAGCTTTCGAAATCTGGTGCCACAGAAGAATGCTGTAGATTAGATGGGTAGATCACATAACTAATGAGGAAGTATTGAATAGGATGGGGGAGACGTTTGTGGCACAACTTGACCAGAAGAAGGGCTCGGTTGGTTGGACATGTGTTGAGGCATCAAGGGATCACCAATTTAGTATTGGAGGGCAGCGTGGAGGGTAAAAATCGTAGGGGGAGACCAAGAGATGAATACACTAAGCAAATTCAGAAGGATGTAGGTTGCAGTAGGTACTGGGAGATGAAGAAGCTTGCACAGGATAGAGTAGCATGGAGAGCTGCATCAAACCAGTCTCAGGACTGAAGACCACAACAACAACATGACTTTTAGCTCTGAGCATATCCAAAACACCGGTCGATTTGGCCGAGCGGCTCGAGGCGCTTCAGTTGGAACTACGCGACCACTACGGTTGCAGGTTCGAATCCTGCTTCGGGAATGGATGTATGTGATGTCCTTAGGTTTAAGTAGTTCTAAGTTCTAGGGGATGATGACCTCAGATGTTAAGTGCCGTAGTGCTCAGAGCCATTTGAACCATATCCAAAACAACGCATTTACCAGGGACATATTCGGTATCCATCTGCCCTGAAGAGCAGTATACAGAGACAAGTTGCTCAGATTTCACGGTAATCACTGCGTGCAACTTTTGATTACGTCGTTTTGTGGATGCAGCATCTCGTCGACCTCTCCATTGCTAATATTGAACAAACTGTGTAAGTGGCCGTTAAAAATGAAATGAACATTAGCCTTTCTCATCTGTTTGACCTTTTCTGCCCACGTTCCATTCCTAATCCCATACATACATTCATACATACATATATATATATATATTATTAAATGTTCTATATATATATATATATATATATATATATATATATATATATATATATATATATATATATATATATATATATATATATCAAATGTATTTTCTGCACAAACTATGTATAAAACTAAAAATGCAATGTATTATTTAAGGAATACTGCACTGAAGTTGTGGTGTCACCGCCAGACACCACACTTGCTAGGTGGTAGCTTTTAAATCGGCCGCGGTCCGCTAGTATACGACGGACCCGCGTGTCGCCACTGTCAGTAATTGCAGACCGAGCGCCACCACACGGCAGGTCTAGAGAGACGTACTAGCACTCGCCCCAGTTGTACAGCCGACGTTGCTAGCCATGGTTCACTGAGAATTACGCTCTCATTTGCCGAGACGATAGTTAGCATAGCCTTCAGCTACATTTGCTACGACCTAGCAAGGCGCCATTACCAGTATAGATATTGTGATTATAAAGCCTGTACAGTAACGAGAGATGTTCTACAAATGTGGATTAAAGTTAAGTATTTCAGAAGCTACGTACTTTTCTTTATAGCATTCATTACGTATCCTGTTTCAGACCTCACGCCAGCCTGCGTGAGCTTATAGCGTGCATTTCGGCCTCCTCTAACTACAGTGTTGGCACTTCTGCCGACACATCAGAAGTAGCAATGAACTACATTCTATTTCTACTAACAAATTTATAAACGTAGTGTGTTCTTCATGTAAAGCTAAAATTCATGTATTCCATTTATTAAATGCTCATTCAATATACTGTATAATCTGTACAGCACCAGTTGTGTATGCATCTAAAGTAACACACAGAATATTCCACAACTAGCAACAACCAGACAAACGAACAACCACTGAATATCATGTAGTCTCCTGACATGCAACACTCCAAGTAATATATCAATACACACAAACACAATAAACATACATAAACACAAACCATGTGAGGTGAGAATAGTTTCAGATTCTACCGAGAGCTTCTCACCTGAAATTGGTAGTTATAGGCTATTATCAACCAACAAGCTACCTACACTATATTAGACATCCAAATATGATATATCACTTCGCTCTACATATTGCTACTTATTTTCACCACACTTATTGTATTACTCTTCCTTAAATTATTTAAATTGTATTTTCCTCAACTAGCCAGAAACAAATTATGTAAAACCACTTTCACAGTTGTTAAGAATTCAATTCTCTGTAAGCTTAGAGAAATTTTTGTATATTATGTTTTTCATATTATTTAAAAAAGCATTAACAACTGCATACCAATAAGATTCTAATAATAAGAAATCTTTGGTGTTAGATTTAGAAGCACCCAATCTACCTCACATTTCAAAGCGATGGGCTACTCTGTAGTGTAGGGGAGGTTTACTATCTTTGGCCCGAGAAAAGCATGTTCTTTGAGAATTTTTTTTCTCAGGATGTGTTATAGATATCAATGTCAAATTTGGTCAAAATGTTTATTGATATTTCCTCTACAAACTGGAATTTTTCAGACCGTATATGTCGAAGAGCACAGGTGAAAGTGCCGTCGGAACGAAACAAAATTTCGATGTAGACCTCCACGCGATGTATGTCACAGCTCAGCCGGCTAGCCTGAAACCAAAATTGAGTTGACGTTAGCGAAGTATTTAAAGATTCTTTAGCAGTTGTACCTCGCTTCAGTTATTTGGACCATAGGAAACAAAATGGCTGCCATTTGAAGAAAATAGGATTTTTTCATCGATTTTTCGACTTCGTCGGCCAAGTAAAAATATTTATAGTTGATGGATCGGAATAAAAGTGGTACAACTCCTAGACAATTTAGTTAGCTTCGTCGGAAAGAAAGACTCATGCCAGTCGGTTCAGTAGATTTGGAGTTACCATACCGCGCGATAAAAAAAAGTCATTGGGAGAAAAGCGCGTTTGAAGATTTGACTACATATAAATGCAATATTATGCAACTTACGTTCAATCTGCTATTCCGGGTCCATAAAAAAGTCCTTCCTCTTCCTCATAGAGGGCGTTCTGCTCGATCTGGGCCATCCTGCGCTGCTCCAGAGTCGCTCGTACGGCCGGTGACAAGCGGTTTTCGGCCGCTCGAATCCAGTGGTCGTCCGATTGCTTGGCGAACTGCGTCGAATAAAGTCCCAGGGAGACGTCTATCGTTGCCATGGTCTTCAGAATTGCTGAATACCCTTCGTTGAAGCTGCTCACTGCCAGGGAAGTCGCAATCTCCAGTCTTCGCACCAGAATGCAAATGCTTGGGGGCTAACTTCCAAACACACGGGTTCAAACTTCCTTTTGAATTTTGTGTTTCCTCCCAAGCACCGGTACAATAACTCGTTCTCCGAAAGGGCGTCGTAGATCGGATGAATCACTTTTTGAATTTCTTTGGAGAGTGGCTGGTCGTGTTGATATTCGTCCAGATATCCTCTGCAATGCCCCACTTGCACCAACTAGTTTCCCCAGCCGGACAATTTTGGTGTTGTGGGTGGTCATCCGTCGAACACTTGTGGAAATACGTTGTCCAAATTGCCTTCTTCATCTGTTCCACCGAATTGGAATGCCGTCGGATTGCCAAGCCGTGGTACGTCGTAAGCTCCTTGATCACTTTATCAGTTTTAGTCATGGGCAAGCACATATAATAATTTTTCGCGACTACAAAGTCGAAATACCCGAAAAAAACTGGTGCGTGAGAAAGGCCGATTACAGACAGGTGGATTTTTTTTGTTCAACCGCGAATAACAAACATTTCCGTTCCGTATTCGGAAAAACCGTTTCAGGGGTGGTTAACTTCTATGGATCCAAAAATGCATTTTTTAAAATATCAGTTTTTTTAACCAAAAGATGGTAAACCTCCCCTTAACGAAACAAATAAATAAAATATTTATTACGTCTTTCCAGCATACACAGCCCCAGATTTGCACCTGGCGTCCAGAATTGCAACTACTTTTTCCAGCGTAAATCGGTTCTGCATTAGCGCATTAGCAAAGATTCCACGTTTCGCTGCCATACGATAATTACAGCCCACACTGTAACTACACTTTGGTTACAACCACCCAGTAGTTCCATTACACACCGCCGTGTTACACGCTACAATGCCAAGCCCTCTAGCAGCAGAGGGTTGCAACTTGCCTCAGCGTCTGCAGTGATCGACACTCTCGGATATTCAAAGATGATCACGATGGGTTCCACGAATGCTCACAGCGGATCACAAGATTCAAAGAAAGGCCGTTTCATGGGAATTGTTGGAGCGTTTTGAGAGCGACGGAGATGCCGCTTAAAGATTGTCTACGGGGGACACACTTTGAAGATGACGAGAATGTCAGCCACGCAGTGAAAACATAGCCACGCCTACAGGATAAGACCTTTTACCAGCAGGGAATACATGCTCTTCCACAACGTTGGTGTACGCCCATAGAACGTGATGGAGACTACGTAGAAAAATCGGACATGGCCAAGTCATATTGATGTACACTATTGGCCATTAAAATTGCTACACCACGGAGATGACGTGCTACAGACGCAAAATTTAACCAACAGGAAGAAGATGCTGTTATATGCAAATGATTAGCTTTTCAGAGCATTCACACAACGTTGGCGCCGGTGGCGACACCTACAACGTGCTGACACGAGAAAAGTTTCCAACTGATTTCTCATACACAAACAGCAGCTGACCGGCGTTGCCTGGTGAAACGTCGTTGTGATGCCTCGTGTAAGGAGGAGAAATGCACACCATCACGTTTCCGACTTTGATAAAGGTCGGATTATAGCCTACAGCGACTGCGTTTTATCGTATCGCGACATTGCTGCTCGCATTGGTCGAGATCCAATGACTGTTAGCAGAATATGGAATCAGTGGGTTCAGGAGGGTAATACGGAACGCCGTGCTGGATCCCAACGGCCTCGTATCACTAGCAGTGGAGATGACAGGCATCTTATCCGCATGGGTGTAACGGATCGTGCAGCCACGTCTCGATCTCTGAGTCGTTTGCAAGACAACAACCATCTGCACGACGTTTGCAGCAGCACGGACTGTGAGCTCGGAGACCATAGCTGCGGTTACCCTTGACGCTGCATCACAGACGGGAGCGCCTGCGATGGTGTACTCAACGACGAACCTGGGTGGACGAATGGAAAAACGTCATTTTTGCAGATGAATCTAGGTTCTGTTTACAGCATCGTGATAGTCGCTTCCGTGTTTGGCGACATCGCGGTGAACGCACATGGGAAGCGTGTATTCGTCATAGCCATACTGGCATATCACCCGACGTGATGGTATGGGGTGCCATTGGTTACACGTCTCGGTCACCTCTTGTTCGCATTGACGGCACTTTGAACAGTGGACGTTACATTTCAGATGTGTTACGACCCGTGGCTCTACCCTTCATTCGATCCCTGCAAAAACCTGCATTTCTGCGGGATAATGCACGACCGCATGTTGGAGGTCCTATACGGGCCTTTTTGGATACAGAAAATGTTCGACTGCTGCCCTGGCCAGCACATTTCTCATCAATTGAAAACGTCTGGTGACTGGTGGCCGAGCAACTGGCTCATCACAATACGCCAGTCACTATTCTTGATGAACTGTGGTATCGTGTTGAAGCCGCACGGGCAGCTGTACTTGTACACGCCATCCAAGCTCTGTTTGACCCAATGCCCAGGTGTATCAAGGCCGTTAATACGGCCAGAGGTGGTTGTTCTGGGTACTGATTTCTCAGGATCTATGCACCCAAATTGCGTGAAAATGTAATCAGATGTCAGTTGTAGTATAATATATTTGTCCAATGAATACCCGTTTATCATCTGCATTTCTTCTTGGTGTAGCAATTTTAATGGCCAGTAGTGTATATCGTCATCAGATTCTGACTGTTAACAATAAATATGCTGTGAGAGAAAAACTGGGGGCATTACTTATTGAACGACCCTCGTATTACAAAGTTGAATGTATATTGTCCGTCCGTCCATTGTCACAAAACTGCATACTGTAGTATTGGTATTCGTATTCTTTTAATTATGTAATTTTAGAGGCAAAACATTACAGGTTAGGTCTGGGAAAGATTTCCCAGTTATAGTCTGCAGTAGTCAGCGTGTTGACAGTAGAGAAGCAGTAACAGAGAGATGGGCCGGTCAGGTTAGGATATGGTGTTATGGGCGCTCAACAGTGTAGTCTTTAGCGCCCGCGGCCGGTCAAGAGGCCTCATTCACTTCTAATGTGAACGAGTGATTGGATGTCACCTAAGTAGCAAATCCACCGGGGACATTTCGTCCCTTCCAAAGCTGCCCAAGTCGAGTGTTGGTGGTGTGATTGTGAAGTGGAAACGCGAAGGAACAACCACAACTAAACGAAGACAAGGTAGACGTCGTGCACAGCCCGACGGAGCCCGTTGAGCATTGCGAAGGCTTTTTATAAACAATCGCACGAAATCAGCGGAACCGCCACTCGTGTTCTAAAGTGGTACCAGCAGTCTAGCTAGCACAATGATTGTGCGTTGGGAATTAATGGGGTACAACGATCGAGAAGCTCCCTCAACGCCACACGTTTCTGTAGTGAGCGCTCACCGACTCTTCAGGTGGTGTGAACAGTGGATGACGGAAAACGAGTGATTTATGAATCGCGATGTACCCCGAGGCAATCCGAAGGAAGGGTCTGGGTTTGGCGAATCCCTGGAGAACGTTACCTACCATCGCCCTGTGTAGAGCCGATAGTGAAGCACGGAGTAGGTGGTTTTACTGTATCGGGACGTTTTCGTGGTTAGGGTGTGGTCCCGCTATTGCGGAAGGATATGAATATATTTTACAGCACTGTGCACCCCGTACAATAGAGGAACACGTCGATGAATTAGACATTGACTTCGCTCCAGACTCTAGCGCCCATTACTAGACTCTCTGGCAAACAGATGTAGTCAGGATGGCCACTCGGAAGGGAACGGTGGCGTCTGACAAAGCTAATTCAAGTATTAATGCCGAACGGAAAACTGCTACAATTGGAGACGCAGCATGTGAAAGTTGCTGGATTTGGACGGGCTACTCCTGTAACTGAAATATCAGATCTGAAGATGGTTCTGAATGAACCGAAACCGGTCATACGAATAAAAAAAAAAAAAAATTGCAATCAAGACGGATTTTAAGTAACATTATAAAATGTACAACAGCAGTTTTAAGACTCGATAAGCACTCCGTCTTCAGGCCACAACATGCCTTGTCCATGTCTGATTTTTCTACGTAGTGTCCATCACGTTCTATGGCCGTACACCAACGTTGTGGAAGAGCATGTATTCCCTGCTGGTAAAAGCTCTTATCCTGTAGGCGTAGCCATGTTTTCGCTGCGTGACTGACATTCTCGTCATCTTCAAAGTGTGTTCTCCGTAGACAATCTTTAAGCGGCATCTGCGTCGGTCTCAAAGCGCTCCAACAATTCCCATGAAATGGCCTTTCTTTGAATCTTGTGGTCCGCTGTGAGCATTCGTGGAACCCATCGTGAGCATCTTTGAATAGCCGAGAGTGTCGATCGTTGCAGACGCACTTCCAATGCTGACCGACAACTGCAGAGCCGACTATCGAGTTGTGATGCTCCAGTCGGCACCAATAGTGGCATCCGCACGATTCAGCACGTCTGGAGCAGTGGCTGTGACAGGACGTCCCGAGCGTGGCTGATCATGGAGCTGTGTTGCTATATTTCCTGAGGCTGTAACTTTCGCCCAACTGTACTCCTATCAACTGCAGCATCACCATACACTGCACACAAACGTTTACGGATGTTCACCACCGTTTCTTTTTCTGTGCACAAGAATTCAATAACAGCAGGTTACTTGTAAAGTGAGTCGTTTGTAGATGCCATTTTGAAGCTGTACTACGGCTCCGCCTTCTGCCAGAACGGTTCGAAACTTCACCGGCGCACAGAAAAACATCAAATGTGAAGCACCAAGAAGGACGTTTTTCTATGTATATTAATGGCTCTTAAAAAATGTGGGCATTACTTATTGAACGACCCTCGTACATGAGGATTGCCCTGGCAGATGACAACACGCATACTACCCACTTTCTTTTGTACTGACAGGTCCACATCTCGTGGAATCTAGTGGTCAGTTCAGCATTACGTACAGGTGCCCGGTACAGTTAAGTGAGGAAATGAAACAGTAATATATCGCCGACGCTCAGAATGCTCCATGTGGACCCAGTTATTACGCATTTATTAGACTGATGGTGGCCAACTAGTACAAGTCTCAGTTTATGGCGCAAAGAGTATCGTTTTATCTGTTAGGAAATAGTCACAGTGAAACAAGGCAGTCAGTTATGGAGTGGAGCAAGGACACAGCCCGGATATTACCAAAGGGGACGTTTGATATATTAAAGAGGACCTCTAAACGCTCATGTTCTTCATTTATTCTGAAACACATTTACTTATTTTGTAATTTTACGTATATAATTTGATTTTGAAGGTCTTCATACATATAGCGTTTCGTTTATAAAATTAAGGAAGAAAATTTTTTCTTAAAAAGCATAACATCTTTTCTCAACTATGCATATTTATATACATATAGTTGAGAAATACCCGAATACACAACTAAATACTTCTTTATTTGGTAATATGATAACCTCTCTCCATTGTCAAACGCATTAAAATTCTAATATAACGTATTGCTTCTTTGCTAACAAAATACAGCTCAGTCTTCTAATATAAGGTTCACTATCTCAGAGCAGAAGAATCTTAACATTAGTTTAAATAACTTATACAGTTAAGTGGGTTCAGATCTTTTTTGACAATGGCTATCTTTCTCGTACTATAAGCATATATCTAAATTTACGACTTACCTGAAGCTAAGTTAGAATTCCTCCAACACATCACAGCGTCCCAAGTTCTTCAATTCAGTCTCAAATTTTATTGAAGTATCTTTCATTTCATTAAAATTCTTCAATTTCCTTTTATGATCAGAACTATTTTAAAAATCATCATCTCAACAGTCGACTTGAAAATACAGCAACTACATTTATTTACAATACAAAACGGAATACATAAACACTATGAGCTACAGTTTTGGTGCCTTAATATTGATTCACTCATTGATTTCAACTTGACTTCTAACAAATGCTACCTCATAATTGAATTTGGTATTTATCCTTGATAATATGGTTATAAAGTCTTTGACGCTAATAATCTCCTCTACGGCGTACAACATACGTTATCGTTTATGTGATGTTTTTCTACAAATACGTTAGCGTTCACTGTTCCAAGGATATTACAAATAAGACATTTCGCAGTAGAACATCGGCTTATAGCAAAACTTGAAGACATGTTATATTTCTTTAAAAGAATGTCCCCGCAGATAAACGCATTAGCCTAAATGAGGAGAATTTAGATTATTATTTATGTATCGTATACTTTTAGTACCAGGAATCTCTGAACAGAAGCTCGGCTCGCCTTCTATGCCGCTCTTTTGATTTAATCAGAGAGGCTGAATCTTTGAAGGAGTTGGAATCTGTCAGGAAATAAAGGAATTGGCATTGGCCTATAGTAAGAGACTAACCCTCGAATTTGCTTAAACTGAAAATGCGAAATCACAGAAAACCATTTTCGAGGTTGCCAGATGATGGATTCGAACCACTTCGCCTCCCAAATCCAAGGATTGCTAGCTCAGCACTTCAATGCTCAGAGTTAACGGTCAGTGAAGAATTTGGAGAAACTATTTGTTGTACATCTTTATAAAACAAAATAAAATCCATCGCTACAATAGATATTCTGATACTGCATGTTTTTCTTTAATTATGCATGTTTAATTATTCGATAGTGCAGGAATATTTTATAAGATGCGTTCAAAAAGAAACGAACCACACGCATAATTACAGAAACCAGTACCTGTATGTTAGAAGCATTGACCCTGGATGTTGAGACACTTGTCCCACTGTGACACAAGGCGGTGAATGGCTGTCTCATAAAATTCCCGGGGCTGCAGTGTGAATCAGTTCCACACGTACAGCTGGACATCGTCGTCCACACGAGTGCAGGAAAGGTTATGCTGACGTTCTTCTTTGAACAAGATGGCCCCCTTCTGATTCACTTCCTGCAGCACGAAACAACAGTGAATGCCCAGCGCTACTCGCAAATCTTGACCACCCTTCTCCAGGCGATCATATCAAAACGACCAGGCAATCTCACCCGTGGGATCATTCTGTTCCACGACAATGCAAAGCCTCATACGGCCAACACAGTCGCGGCACTCCAGCAGAAATTCAAATGGGAAGTTCTCGGCCACCCCTCCATACAGTCCGGACCTCTCTCCCTTTGATTACGACGTTTTCGGTCCCCTTAAAAAGGGTCTTAGGGGCAAAGGACGATGTCCAGCTGTACGTGCAGAACTGGTTAACATCGCAGCCCCGGGAATGTTATGAGACAGCCATACACGCCAGGTACTGGTTTCTGTAATTAGGCCTCTGGCTCGTTTCTTTTTGAACACTCCTTATGTTTAGCACCAGCTAATGTCCCCCTCGAAAATAAATTTTAAGTTGACAAACCAGAATAACTAAAAAATAAGCTTCACACGAAAAAATGTGTAAAATCCAAAGTTGATTATTTTCGAGGGGGACTTCTGCTGGTGCTAAAATTAGCCCGCCACCCCAGCCCTCTAGGGGTTGAGCGGGAGGCAACTTTAAAATTTCAAATGGGAACCCCAATTTTTATTGCAGAATCAGAGTCTATATAAAAAAACTACATACCTTTTATCGTAAACATTTGGTTTGATTCTTGGTAATTGGCGCTGTAATTCAAGAAAATCCACGTTCTCATTTTTGCCTGGAAAATGGTTACGGATAAACAAAAAATATTTACTTCGTAAATTTTGATTCGCCAAAACTAAAACTCTCTCTCTTTCCCCGTACGGTGGGGTATGAGAGACAAGAATTAGAGTTTTACAAATATTGACCACGAAGCGAACAAGACTAATCCGAATCTGCGGAAAAAATTAATATTTGGGTCAACATTTGTAAAAATCTAATTACTCTCTCTCAGACCCCACCCTATGGAGAGAGAGGGAGAGTTTTAGTTTCAGCGAATCAAAATTTGCCAGCCGGTGTGGCCGAGCGGTTCTAGGCGCTTCAGTCTGGAACCGTGCGACCGCTACGTTCGCAGTTTCGAATCCTGCCTGGGGCATGGATGTGTGTGATGTCATTAGGTTAGTTAGGTTTAAGTAGTTATAAGTCCTAGGGGACTGATGACCTCAGATGTTCAAGTCCCATAGTGCTCAGAACCATATGAACCAATCAAAATTTACGAAGTAAATAAGTATTTTTTATTTATCCGTAACCATTTTCCACGCAAAAATGAGAACATGGATTTTCTTGAAATACAGCGCCAACTACCAAGAGTCAAAACAAATGTTTAAGACAAAATGTACGTAGTTTTCAATGTAGAACTTGATTCTGCAATAAAAATGGGGGCTCCCATTTGAAATTTTAAAGTTGCCTCCCGCCCCACCCCCAGGGGGCTGGGGTGGCGGGCTAATTTTAGCACCAGCAGATGTCCCCCCTCGAAAATAATCAACTTTGAACTCTACACATTGTTCCGTGTGAAACTTATTTTTCGAGTTATTTTGGTTTGCCAACTTAAAATTTGTACCCTTTATATGCATATTTTAAGATTTGATTCTGCATGAAATTCCAGCTTCAGTTATTACGGCATTACAAGAGTGGAAATCGATTCTGGACAAAAGACGGGAGAGATGGGGATCTAGGGTGTAATCGGCTGGGACGAATTCACGCAGCCAGCTGCAAAAATCTTTTAGAAACGAACGATGGAATATGCTGTCATCACATATCCCTCCACTCTCCACAAACCCCTCCCAACGTTCATAATTGATACCACCCAGGTGAGCAGACTGGGGGACATTTTGCCATTTGGGCTTCTAATAATAGGATTTTGAGCAAATATTTTAAAGAAATTAAACCATCGCCGTGTGGGCGATATTTTTGTCGATCAACTCGGTTTCTGGTGACACAGGCACATTCAACCTTATTTTTATGCTCTGATTTTAATTTAGTGTTGTTTGTAATTATGTTTATCACTCCGCTGCCTTGTGACTTGATGCAATATTGCAAACCCCACGCTCAATGCAAGTCCTCCAGCGCTTACAAAGTCCATACATTCCTTTAGAAAGAAATTATTTAGGTAGTCCGCGCAACCACTCATGCACCGCGTGGCGCACCTCTTCATCAGAATGGTCCTCCCATTGCATCTTTGAGTGGTCCAAACATATGGCAAACACTAGGGGCTAGGTTGGTGAGTATGGTGGATGAGGAAGACACTCAAAATGCAGGTCTGTGATTGTTGCAACTGTTGTATGGGCAGTATGGGGCCTTGCATTGTCATGTGGAAAAAGGGACACCTGCTGACAGCAATCCACATCGCTTTGATTTGATTGCCGGCTGCAGATGATTTTTCAGGAGATCTGTGTGTGATGCACTGGTGACAGTGGTCCCTCTAGGCATGTAATGCTCCAAGATGACGCCTTTTTCGTCCCAAAGAGAGTCAGCATAACCTTCCCTACTGATGGTTCTGTTCGAAACTTTGCATGGGGGCTTAATTAAAATGCAATAATTTTAGTAGCTGTGTGTCCGGTTACGACGTCTCGTAACCGGTTGGCCCTGAGTAGTATTAGTACGCAATCTCACTGCATAAAATGACAATAAAGAGTGACAAGAAATTTCCGTTAACACAATTGATTAATTAAGTCCCCTGCAACTATAAAAGCTACGAAACAACAAAGCACAAGTGTAACTGTTCTGTGTGTGGTAGTGTGATTCAACGTACATGTATCTGGCATGGTTCTTTCTCAATACGACAAGATATTTTAAACACCATTTACAATGAACTAATTGAGAAACCAGAAATACTATAATTGCACATAGAAACCAAAATTACAAGTCTTATACATGAGCACTAGCCAGATGCTTTGTTTACTGAACCTGTGACCAAAAGGCATTGTCATTAAAGAAATGTGAAATAATTTTTTTAGCTCCACATATATTGACGAAAACTACACTGTGGTCATTGCAACATCTTCCATCTATACATTACACCAACCGAACAGCATCTACTCTCTCGCCCAACAGAACAACAACTGCACTCGACATGCTCGGAACTAGTACTGCTTTCGACATCTTCTCAACAAGCACTGCCCATGGCAACCTCTCAACTACTACTGCCCCAGTGGAGGCGGCGGAATAATAATCTTTGGAGCAATATCTGGCGCTGTGACTCAGTGTAGCCACCTTTCATGTGCCCCTCTTCCACAGGCTAGAATTTGATGGTATTTTTGCCAGCATTGGTGGTGAAAATACCACCAAATTCGTCCAAAAAAACAAAGACAAAAATAAAAGATGATATTAATAAGTAAATATTGCATAACTAAATAAATTTTGGCTTTGCACTGACCCTTCCTTAACCTAATATATAAAATACAGCAAGGAATACAAATTCTTGCATACATGTGATTTTACATAATAGTTTACACAAGTATCATTTGTCAGAGTAGTTAAACAGATCAATCAACGGCACCATCAATAACGAATAGGTGCAGGTAAGAGTCTCATAACATTTCATTTACAGTAAATTCACAAAAAATCAGTTTATACAAATATTCACATAAAATATTTTCAATAGTTCAATAAACAAGTAGCACTCCTCAGAGTAGTTGACATTTCCAACAGTGGCACCCAGCAATGGTCAACAGGTGCAAATAGCAGTCCCATAACATTTCATCAGCAGTATTTAAACAGCTCCAACAGTGGCACCCAGCAATGGCGAGCAGGTGCAGACACCAACAAGTGACATCATTTCAGTAGCAGCAGTTCCATCAGTGGCACCCAGCAACGTTGAACAGGTGCAGACAGCAACAAGTGACATCATTTCAATAGAAGCAGTTCCATCAGCAGAAATTAAACATTTCCAAGTGGCACGCACCAATGTTGAACAAGTGTAGGTAACAGTCCATAATATTCACCAGCAATAATTAAACAGTTCATCAGTAGAAATTAAACATTTCCAAGAGGCACATACCAATGTTAATAGGTGTAAGCACGAACAACAGTTTGAATGCACACACAATTGTTTTTACAAATTGTTATCAACGCTTTTACACTAAACATACAAATTATAATAAACACACAAATGATATCAGATAATTGTCATATTAACTATTACAAATACACAAATATCAGTAAAATTTATGGGTGTCAGTGCAAGCCACAACAAACAAGTAAAATAATATTTAGGAGGTAGGTCAGTACCAATTATTTGGGATTAGGAAAGGAAAACACACAAAACACACTCACTCATCTTTCATCCACATATTAAGTACTATTGTGTAATTGAATAGTTTAACTGTGTGAATGTAATTCTGTCAGAATTTGATGTTCAACATGTGTATCAAATAGTAGTAGCAGCAGTGTATAATAGTCAATAATAATTAGTCAACATCATAGTCATCATGTCAAGACCAATGTTTGCCAAGCCAAATCAAAATATACGGTTGCTGAACAACTGTCAGTGTGCCAAATTATGCAAATACTTCCTCTCTCCAAAAAAAGTATATACTGCTTATTGATTTAACAAAGTGTCTGTGTAGACAATCTTCCTTCCACTGGAGTGTTCTAGTCTGCCATCTTCATCCTTCTTGTTCCATATAAACCAACAAAAAAATATGCTCCTCACTTACTTTACCTCTTATCCACCAAAACTCCAATAATCATCAGCATCACATAATCTCAATACTTCAATAATACCTCTTCAATACGTCGATACATATAAACCTTATCACCAATATCATTTACCTTCCCTCTTATCCACCAAAACTCCAATACTCATCACCATCATACAGTCTCAATACTTCAATAATACCTCTTCAATACGTCGATACATATAAACCTTGTCACCAATATTATTTCACTTCCATAACAACTCTTTCCTCTAGTCAGTCTCCTCGAACAAGTACAGATAAAATCCTAGTGCAAACTTCAAGACACAATGTCCACACACAACCTCTGTGTAGTCCACCTGAGCCAAATCTTCTTATCATTATGAATTATAAAATACATGTTGGTTACCTTGTCCATCATAAAATAAAATAAATACATACATGACCTCTAACAGCCTTCAGTTTGAATAACTTTCAGTAAGTAGGTGCGAGTGCATAGTATGAAAGATCACATAAGATTTTGAATGAATAAATCGTAATATTTCACAGTGTGTACACACTTCAAGAATCATGGCAAAACAGAAGCAAACATGTGGAGTATTTCTTTGTGTCAAGTGTCACTTGCTATTTCAATTGCTCGCAAAGAAAGCAGTGTAATAACTGTCAACGGTCTAAAGGTAGTGTTGGTATTTCATGTCGTTAGCTTCCTTTCTATTAGCATGAATTTATACAGTTTCCATCAAACCTTCAGTTCATGTGACTTCAATGAAGTTTCTTGTACCAATGTAGTTAGTAGAATTATAGCAGTTCATTTTCTTATCTTAAAATATAAAGCACTGAGCGTAAGCAAAACATGCAATAATGAGTAAATATACCAGTAGAGAAGGATGTAGCACAATCCCCACAACGAGGCTCTGCCAAGCGAACAATCTATAATTAATACCATAGTGTAACCTAAACTCCATGTTCGTACACAATATATCAGCATTTCTATATACCAAATTTAAGAGTAGTTATGACAAGAAAACAGAAATGTGTAAATATGCAATCCATACGCAAAGCAGCAAGTATATATCTTACATAATAAACAGGTCATTAGCATCATATCAGCATAAGCAATAAATGTTCATATGTAATCTCAATAAGTAAACATGAAGGCGCAAGCACATAAATCACAAAGTATAACTTACATACATAACCATAGCAGCACAACTAATCAGGTGACAATTATAATTTAAATAAATAGGCACAGCAGGCACATAATAAAAAATATGACATCAGTGAAAAAGCAGAGCAGAGCGATGCATAATATACGTAAGTAACAACCCTGTTCATTAATAAAACATTGTCAAAATCAGTTAACACAAAGTATAAATCACGTAATCGCGAGCAGCAAATTACGTATAAAGTACACACCTAAGTAGAAATATGTTACCTGAAAAATAAACTCAATTACCTTTTTAGTTTATTATTTTCTTCTTCGAAATTACATTCTTCCTGAAATTTTCTCGATAGCAAGTCCTCTTAACGTCGGACACGGACAGAATTTACCTGAAGTTCTTAAATATTTTGTACAACTGTATCCTGGAAAAAACTGAACGTTAATAACATAAGTTATCAAGTCACTATAGCTTTATACTGAATTTAATCTGAGAAATTAGACTGTGTATTTGGTTACGGCTGTCAGTGCATTCACACTGAGCGCTCGATCAGCTGTACGTAAGCGTGACGTAGGAAGTAATTGTTTGCGGTCAACGACTGCCTTGTGCGGCGCGCAGACTGACTGTCGCTTTGAGTATGTGCCACCGCCAAAACACGGTGCGGTATCCTTGTATTCTCTGCGCGTCCACACGGAACTGTTAATCTCTCAAAAATTTTGAAGTTCGATGTATGATGTATTCCCTTAGAGCGCCGTGATTTAAGAGTTTCAACTTCAAAAGTGTTATCATGAATAATTTTGCGAACTCTATATGGACCGTTATGAAGCAGAAAAAATTTGCGACACAAGCCTTTTCCTTTGTGAGACAACGATGAGACTTAATTAACACCTTTTGACCAACTGACAAAATTTTTAAACGACCAGGACGTTTAGCTGATTTCTCTCTTCTAGCAGCCGCAGATACAATATTTTGTAGAGCCAGGTTGACAACTTCAGAATGCCGCAGTTTGCATGTAGGTGTAAAAGGAACGATTTCAAAAATGTGATTTTTCGGTGCTTTATTTTTTAATATCAATATAGGCGGCAAAGAAGTTGAATCATTAGGGAGTTCATTCAGAATGTTTTGAAAAATATGAAGATACTGATCCCACGTTCTGTGATTATGATCTGTTCTGTGATTTCCTTCATCCCTCTATCTGAAGAGTTAGATTGAGGGTGAAAAAGTGAAATGAAAATTGGTGTAATCTTACGACGCCGTAGAGTACGAAGCCAAATTTTAGAGCGAAACAGTGATCTATTATCTGATATAACTTTATCAACATGACCCACTTCTTTAAGAAAATGTTTGATGAAAGCATTAGATACTGAACGAGCTGTTGCTTTACGTAAAGGTGTAAAACACACATATTTTGATGTCAATTCCACTGCTATCAAAATTTACGCAAAACCATTAGTAGAACGAACCACTGGACCGAACAAATCGACTGCAGCCATCTCCTTTAATTTCACTGGAATGATAGGAAACAACGGTGCTCTGTGAGAAATAGTTCTCGGCTTAGCCTTTTGACATAATTTGCATTTGGCAAGAACAAATCGAATACGTTTTTCCATATTACTGAAGTAGCAATTTTCTCGTAATTTATGAAAGCATTTTCTGGGACCAAAATGTGCATAACTGAAATGTGTATACCAAATCAATTTATTAACCCACTCATCAGGAATGCAAACTAACCAAAAAGAGTTGTCAACCGATTTTCGTTTAAAAAGAATATCATTGCGAACTAAATAATACTGTCTAATCGCTACATTTTCCTTTCTCCTCCACTTCTCCTTAATGTCCTTCCACATTGGATCCTTGTTTTGCTCCTTTCGATGTCCCGGAGCAAAGACGAAATAAAATTTACTTGTATAGTTCCTGTTTGATGACTAAATACTGTAGCATGTGAAGTCAAAATTTGATGCAATTCTTCTCTTGCAACGTCATCTGTCACTTCAGCTTTGTTAACCTTTTCATTAATTAATTCTTCACTATTAATTATACCATCCATCCCGTCTCTGTATCTATTGTCGTTGTCATGAATGAACACATTGCCATCATAATACTCAGCGAAAACATCAGAAGTAAGAAAGCTTAAACATTTTGTGTCTGGTTCAGATTTCTTACACACTCGAAAAATTTCAAACATCTCGGCATTCCGGCAACAGTCAAGTTTACACTTCCTTCCTTAAAGTTTAAAACTGCCTTATATGTGTTAAGAAACTCCATACCTATTCTAATTTGTGTACTGAGTAATGGAACAATAATGAAATTAGCAGAAAATTCTTATCCTTGACAAATGAAATTTAAGTTGGTCTGTTGTTTGACTTCCACACTTTTTCCAGAAATAGCTCCTCGAATTATAGTTTTAGAAACAGGTAACACAGGACAAGCAATAGTTCTTACACATGTACGAAAAACAGATTCACTAATAACATTTAATGGGCTCCCAGAATCTAAAACCGCAGTGAACTTATTCTTACTCACGCAAACTTCAATAACAGGATGTAAAAATGCGTCTACATTATTTTCCTTTTCGTCTAACAAAATATCTCTCACGTCTTCCGAGCATACGTAGTGTAAAGTCGTAGTGTCATTACTTTCTGAACCGTCTATATTGCTGCCAGAAGCCGAAGCTACAAGTCATTATCGATTGTTTGAGTCTCGTCTTTGATTATTCGCGTCATTTCGCGGATCAATTTCTACGATTTGCTCTTGTCTCTCTGAATTTCTGTCATTGGAGGATGCCAGTTAGGTCCCTCCTGTCTGTTACATGTAAATTCTTGATTGTGTCTGGTATTAAAATTTCTATTTTCCTGGCTATCTGCATGACTACTTCTTGTGTAATTTCGACTGTCACTTCTGAAATTATTGTTAGATCTACTACCCTCGTTATTTCTGTAGTAAGAATTTCTGCTATTGTATGAATAATTTCTGTCTTGATTATACCGATTACTGTTTCGGTATGATTGATCATTCCGGTAGGAGTTTCCGTTATTATAACTGTCTGCGTAATTTCTGTTAGAACGTCTGTTATTGTCATTGACAATAGGTATCTATTGTCCTGTCTGTTCCGTCTGTCATTTTCAAAATTACTGCTATAACGTCCGTTCCGATCATTATCCCTTTTCTCTGAAAATCTATTGTGATTACCGTTACTGAAAAAATTACAAGAAGTTCCGTCGTCGTTGTCATACTCAAGTTCTTGTAGCAAAGTCTTAAAAGTTTCAATGTCGTCTTTACATCTTCCGGCTAAAGCAATGTGTCTTATCGATGGTGGCAGCTTAGTTAAACAAATGCGAATTAATTCAGTCGGGCTATAAGGGTTGGAAAGGAATTGATTCTTTTGAATCATGTATTCAAAGTATTCTGCCGGCGTGCGGAACTTAGATTTTTTAAAATTACGCTGCATAATAAGACTATGTTTGACTGTCTTGCGTGTTTTCGGACCAATATGCCGATAGAAATGTATGATAAAAATCATTTAAATTATTACAATCTCTAATAAGTGCGCACGTGCGCGTCGCCGGTTCGTTTTTCATCAATATCCTGAAAACGGTCACTTTTGGGTAAAATAGTCATATACGGTTATTCTTTACTGACTCATTTTCTAGATAGATTGATAGTTGAAGAGTTGTTTTGATAGATACAAAGAATAGTAAAAGAGTAGGTAGCAGTGCAGAAAACTAAAAGGGTAATAGCACCACTACAGCTCGGGGCCCTGTGCACGCTACGGCACATATTCACTTAGTGTAGTGAATCCCCTGAGGACCTAAATAGCCACACATAAATTCCAGTTTGTGACTTAGTGGCCAATTTGGTGGAAGTGTGTACATAAATTGATCTAACCATGAAAAAGTGTTTATAGTCAAAGTTTTCGCCTCGTGGCGACAAAGACTTACCGCGTCTGTCCCAGTCCGAATGTCAATTATTGTCAAGTTCGCGCGCCTGGCGCTCTCTTGTTGCATCTCGTAAATGAAATAAATTATATTATTCAAAACCCGCTGCTATCGGTGATTCCAAAATTCTTCTACTGTCTTTTCCTACGATTTCGCTTTCGATTTGTTTAACTTGCTTTCGCCGGCCGCGGTGGTCTAGCGGTTCAGGCGCTCAGTCCGGAACCGCGCGACTGCTACGGTCGCAGGTTCGAATCCTGCCTCGGGCATGGATGTGTGTGATGTCCTTAGGTTAGTTAGGTTTAAGTAGTTCTAAGTTCTAGGGGACTGATGATCACAGAAGTTAAGCCCCATAGTGCTCAGAGCCATTTGAACCACTTTTTTAACTTGCTTTCGTAACGCCTCAAATTACCTTTTAACGCAGAATGAGATTTTCACTTTGCAGCGGAGTGCGCGCTGATATGAAACTTCCTGGCAGATTAAAACTGTGTGCCCGACCGAGACTCGAACTCGGGACCTTTGCCTTTCGCGGGCAAGTGCTCTACCAACTGAGCTACCGAAGCACGACTCACGTCCGGTACTCACAGCTTTACTTCTGCCAGTACCTCGTCTCCTACCTTCCGAACTTTACAGAAGCTTTCCTGCGAACCTTGCAGAACTAGCACTCCTGAAAGAAAGGATATTGCGGAGACATGGCTTAGCCACAGCCTGGGGGATGTTTCCAGAATGAGATTTTCACTCTGCAGCGGAGTGTGCGCTGATATGAAACTTCCTGGCAGATTAAAACTGTGTGCCCGACCGAGACAGTTTTAATCTGCCAGGAAGTTTCATATCAGCGCACACTCCGCTGCAGAGTGAAAATCTCATTCTGGAAACATCCCCCAGGCTGTGGCTAAGCCATGTCTCCGCAATATCCTTTCTTTCAGGAGTGCTAGTTCTGCAAGGCTCGCAGGAGAGCTTCTGTGAAGTTTGGAAGGTAGGAGACGAGGTACTGGCAGAAGTAAAGCTGTGAGTACCGGTCGTGAGTCGTGCTTCGGTAGCTCAGTTGGTAGAGCACTTGCCCGCGAAAGGCAAAGGTCCCGAGTTCGAGTCTTGGTCGGGCACACAGTTTTAATCTGCCAGGAAGTTTCATATCAGCGCACACTCCGCTGCAGAGTGAAAATCTCATTCTGGAAACATCCCCCAGGCTGTGGCTAAGCCATGTCTCCGCAATATCCTTTCTTTCAGGAGTGCTAGTTCTGCAAGGTTCGCAGGAGAGCTTCTGTAAAGTTTGGAAGGTAGGAGACGAGGTACTGGCAGAAGTAAAGCTGTGAGTACCGGACGTGAGTCGTGCTTCGGTAGCTCAGTTGGTAGAGCACTTGCCCGCGAAAGGCAAAGGTCCCGAGTTCGAGTCTCGGTCGGGCACACAGTTTTAATCTGCCAGGAAGTTTCACCTTTTAACGCGTTCATTAAATTTTCCCTGATTTTCAACATGTTAATTTATATTCTGGTACTCTTCTGTTTCTGCAAATGGCAATGGAGCTGTATCATCTGAATCTCGGTCCCCATTTAAACTAAGACTTGTCAATTTGTCTGAAATCTCCTCAACTTTTACCGATAAGTCACCTATTTGTTCTTTCTGTTTATTTACGTCTTCCGTAAGTGTCGCGACTCAGGTTTTAGTATTGACACATTTAGTAGTTAACTGTTCATATTGTTGTGTTAGGTTACTTATTCTGTCACTTGGTACAGATTCCTTGATTCTTTCAAATATTTCTTCCTTATCGTGTGCACGTTGTAAATTTAACTCTGAAAATTTTTGTACTATCACACGATCTCTTTCTTCCTGTTCTCTATCCTGTTCCTTTTGTCTAATTTCTATTGAAATTAATCGATTATTGTGAGCATTCAAAATCGGTTGCACTTCCTCTCTAATTTCTTTCTTTAATTCTTCTTTCATGTTTTTAAAACGTGTCCCTATTCGTGAGTCTAACCGTGTTTCCATTGTTCCCTTATCAGATTTAATTGTTCCTATTTGTGAGTCTAACTGTGTTGCCAATGTTCCCATCTCTGTTTTTAATTCAGATACTAACTGTGATCCCAAATTTAATATTGCTCCATATTAACTGGTTCGAAATTCTTTTCGCCCCTAACATTTCCCATAAAACTAACTTCCTTCGTCATAGCTGTATTTGATACTATTCCAGAATCTTCTGTCGTTAATCTCCTATTCTGAACATTTTTTCATTGCGAAAAATTTTGAACTGGTTCCGGACTATTTTCCCGGCTTATTAAATTGTTTTCTACTTCAGTATTCATCATACTGTTCTCCTGTGTTGGCGAGTTCGCCATGTTAACAATTTCGTCATTCTGACTATCCATCATTTTTGCCTGTTTCATCGATCGTGTAATCATTTACAAAACATACAAAACTCGTCACTATACGAAAATTACACACAATATAACACTTCATCACCAACAATACCATCCACACGAAATGCTTCCCGACAAACACGATTAACAAACAATTAAAACCTTCACAATTGCACAAAATTGTCGAACCCGTATACGACTCATCAAATATTAAATTCTACAAAAATACCATCAGAAGATTGACAAGACAACTACAAATGTTCAATTACAAAATCTATATATCTAATATAGACTACAATTGCTAAACTACAAATTACTACAGCAATATTACTGTCTGCTATTTTTACTATCAAGTCTCGTAACTGGTTGGCCCTGAGTAGTATAAGTACGCAATCTCACTGCATAAAATAACAATAAAGAATGACAAGAAATTCCCGTTAACACAATTGATTAATTAAGTCCCCTGCAACTATAAAAGCTACGAAACAACAAAGCACAAGTATAACCAGAAGACAAGTGTAACTGTTCTGTGTGTGGTAGTGTGATTCAACATACATGTATCTGGCACGGTTCTTCCTCAATACGAGATATTTTAAACACCATCTACAATGAACTAATTGAAAAACCAGAAATACTATAATTGCACATAGAAACCAAAATTACAAGTCTAATACATGAACATGAGCCAGATGCTTTGTTGACTGAACCTGTGACCAAGAGGCATTGTCGTTAAAGAAATGTGAAATAATTTTTTTTTACCTCCATATATATTGACGAAAAATACACTGTGATCATTGCAACATCTTCCATCTATACATTACACCAACCGAACAGCATCTACTCTCTCGCCCAACAGATCAACAACTGCATTCGACATCCTCTCAAGAAGTACTGCCCATGGCATCCTCTGAACTACTACTGCCCCAGTGGAGACGGCGGAATAATAATCTTTGGCGCAATCTCTGGCGCTGTGACTCAGTGTAGCCACCTTTCAACTTCTTTGGTTTTGGTGATGAGGAATGGCGCCATTCCTTGCTCGCTCTCTTCGTTTCCGGTTGGTGGAAGTGAACCCAGGTTTCAGTACCAGTAACAGTTCTTGCAAGGAAGCCATCACCATCTCATTCAAAGCGCCGAAGAAGTTCTGCACAAGCATCAACACGTCGTTCTTTCATTTCAGGAGTCAGGTGACCATCTTGCAGACACTTTTTGAAACTGGAGCACATCATGCACATTGTGGTGTGCTGACCCATGACTAATCTGTAAACATGATGCAGTGTCACTCAGTGTCACTCGGCAGTTTTCCTTCACTATGGCTTCAACTGCTGCAAAGTTCTGTGGAGTCACAACTCGTTGTGTCTGACCTGGACGAGGCGTATCTTCCGCTGAATTCACACCATTTGCGAACTTCCTACTGCATTCGTAGACTTGCTGATGTGACAAACATGCATCACCGTACTGAACTTTCGTTCGTCGATGAATCTCAATAGGTTTCATATGTTCACTACGCAAAAACCGAATAACAGAACGCTGCTCTTCCCTGGTGCAAGTCGCAAGTGGGGCGGCAATATTTATACTGATACTGCGACGGTATGTGTGCATCTGCACTATGCTGCCACCTACAGGCCATTCTACACGCTGTCTGTAGAACGCTTACCAACTTGCAGGATAACGGCCCGAAATTTCGATTTGTTATTACAAATTTAAGGTTTTCATTTGACTCACCCTCGTATTAAATATTCTAATTGTATTTATATCTCTTTTTTATTTATTTTCTTGTTTTATTTCACTAAAACATAAAATTTCCGTTATTGCAGATAGAAGTTCAGACCCTAACATTTGGATAAAGTGGCTGGAGGAATGTGATTCAGACGAAGATCCTCTAGGCTGCGAGAGTATTCTCTGAGAGCGATTATGTAGCATCAGAGAATCATAACTCTGAGACAGAACAGGAAGCAACTGACTTTGAACAGAGTGGTGAGGATTGTAATTTAGGGGAATTTGTATGTATTGATGGAAGCACTAAGTGGAGCAAAAAAGTGCCCCAGAAAGTGCTAAAATTCGACCACATAATGTAATAAGCGGCTTACCGGGACCAAAAGACAGAGCTAAAGATGCTAAAACAGAAATAGATGCATTGCGACTATTTGTTGGTGATGGAATAATCAGTATCATTACAAAATATGCAAATCGGTATATTCCTATTAGAGCTATAAATTGGTTTGGGAAGGCAAAGGATAACATCTTTTCCAGCATTGCTGACTAAACACGTCCTTGGTTCCTGTTTTCCATGGAGACAGGTTTGCTCATCTCGCAGATGAAATTGAAATTAGTGCTCGGTGGTTCTCGCCGTTGTAGCAGAACAAGTACTAAAAAACTGTGGGATAAGTCCAAAGGATGTGGAATAGAAGCTTACTATTTATCAACGAGCGAGCATAGATTTCGTCTTCTGATGCGCTGCCTCCGCTTTGATAACTACAGCACCAGAACAGACAGAAGAAAATCAGACAAGTTAGCGCCAATTCGTGACCTTACGGAACAATTTATAAAGAATTTTTAGCGTTATTTCACACCAGTCGAATACCTCACGGTTGATAAACAGCTGCTTCCTTTTAGGGGGAAGTGTTCCTTCCGGCAGATTATTCCAAGCAAACCTGCCAAATATGGAATAAAGGTATTCGCACTTTTAGATTGTAGAATGATGTACACGATGAATTTAGCAGTTTACCGTGAAAAACAGGAACCAGGGACTTATTTAATCAGCAATGCTGGGAAAGATGTTATCCTATGCCTTGCCAAACCAATTTATAGCTCTAATAAGAATATTATTGGTGATACTTGGTTTTCCAGCATTCCTCTGGTGGAAGTGTTCCTTGAAAAAAATATTACTTATGTTGGGACTCAGGGGAAAAAATGAAAGGGAACTTCCAAAAGAGTTCCTACCAAATAGAAAGAAGCAACTGAATACTTCTGTTTTCGGTTTTCAAAAAAATTAGACTCTTGTTTGTACACCCAAAGAAAAAACAAATCCACGACTCTGGTACCTTCAATGCACGAGGATGATTCAGTTGATGTATCTACTGGAGACAAAAGAAAACCCGAAATAGTCACTTTTTACAATAAGACAAAAGTTTAAGTTGATGTAGTGGATCAGCTTTGTGCAAACTATTCGGTGGCGAGGAACATAAGGAAATGACCTGCCGTTAATTTCTTCGATCTTCTGAACTTGTCTGGGATAAACGCACAGTACATATACTCAGTGAATAACGGCTATAAAGCAGTCAAAAGAGACGATTTTATAGAATCATTTTGCTGGGATCTGATTTCACCCCAAATACAACGACGCGTCGAAAATCCACAGGTGCCAGTCGAAATTAAGAAAAGAGGTGCTCTTTTACACAAGACAGAAGCACCAAAACTCAGTCAAAATGAACACCGGCCTGCAGGTGCAAGGAGAAGATGCCAGATCTGTGGTCGAGCGAAAAATAAAACTACGAGAAGATCGTGCTCAAAGTGTCTAAATTGGGTATGTCCACATCATTGTTCCGACGTGTGTAATGAGTGTTTTGAATGATTTTCTTTTCTTTTAGTAATGGAACGGATATATGGTCAAAATCACATTTGTAAAGTACGTTGTAAAAGTTTACGAAGTTTGTGTACTTCATGTTTTGTATTTGTACTTATTTTTATACAAACTAAGATTCATAACTCACAATAATTCATTTTAACGTATATTTCGTTTTTTAACTCATATTATGGCAATAATACATATTAATAGAAATAAAAATACATTACATAATCGCATAAAATAGAGAAACTCAGTGGATGACTATTGTCATCCACACGACCTATTGTGTAACTTTTTTAGGCGCAACCACTGGAGGGTTAATTGGACTTTTACAACAGTGCAAACTTTTTTTAACTCACTATAACGCTAGTGGACGAATCAGAATCGGTTTTCCTCTTCTTTCTCGCTACAAACTTATCCATAATTAGAAACTGTCACAACAACACGCAACACAAAAGCAATAAACGGCAGCACTTACACTAGCTTCAACTGCAAGCAACAGCTGAACAGATTAACAAAGCAACGGAGTTCAAGTAAGGCCAACAATGTACAGCAACTGGTCTTGGCTGAAGTGGGGATGGGCAAGAGTCGAAAGGGCGATAGTCCATCGATGGCTATGTTGACTATCGATAGCGTTTAGCCCTTTTTCGTCGTATTACTAAAAATCAAAATACCTTTCAATTTAAGTACACGGCAACTAGGAGAGTAGTTTCATTTAGATTATAGGAGGGGTCCTGACCACCCCCCCCCCCCCCACACCCCCCATTCCCCACCACCACCTACCCATTGGTTACGTCCTTGAGTGGAGGTTTCGTTTCTTTGTGAATCATTCTCCCTTCCATCTTTCCGAACTATCTGTTGTATCGCACAAAAAAAGGAAAGGGGGAAAAAAAACCGCGCTTTTATGCCGTGCCGACTTCATTTATTGTCTTCTTCGATATACCGTCGTCAAATCGACAGATTTTTTGCTGTTTGGACATCAGTGCAAAGCAGCTCTGCATGCTGTCTATACTGCGCAAGCCTTATCATCTCCGAATAACTACTGCAACCCACACTAATGTGACACCACCAAAAACATATGTTTTTCACATTAGTTGCATTGTGCTGCCACCTACTGCCAGGAACTCCATATCGGCGACCTCGGTAGCGAGAGAGCAGAATGGGGCGCTCCGCAGAACTCACGGACTTCGAACGTGGTCAGGTGGTTGGGTAGCACTCGTGTCATACGTCTGTATGCGAGATTTCCACACTCTCAAACATCCCTAGGTCCACCGTTTCCGTGAAGGGACACGTACAGCACAAAAGTGTATAGGCCGACCTCGTCTGTTGACTGACAAGAGTCCGCCGACACTTGAAGAGGGTCGTAATGTGTACTAGGTAGACATCTATCTAGAGTACCACACAGGAATTCAGGAATTCCAAACTGCATCAGGATCCACTGCAAGTACTATGACAGTTGGGGGGGGGGGGGGGAGGTGAGAAAACTTAGACTTCATGCTCGAGTGGCTCCTCATAAGCCACACATCACGCCGGTAAATGCCAAACGACGCCTCGCTTGGTGTAAGGAGCGCAAACATTGGACGATTGAACAGTGGAAAAACGTTGTGTGGTTCGATTCCCGGCGGGGTCAGGGATTTTCTCTGCCTCGTGATGACTGGGTGTTGTGTGATGTCCTTAGGTTAGTTAGGTTTAAGTAGTTCTAAGTTCTAGGGGACTGATGACCATAGATGTTAAGTCCCATAGTGCTCAGAGCCATTTGAACCAAACGTGGTGTGGAGTGACGAATCACGGTACACAATGTGGCGATCGTATGGCAGGGTGTGGGTATGGCGAACGCCCGGTGAACGTCATCTGCCAGCGTATGCAGTGCCAACAGTAAAATTCGGAGACGGTGGTGTTATGGTGTGGTCGTGTTTTTCATGGAGGGGCCTTGCACCCCTTGTTGTTTTGCGAGGCACTATCATTGCACAGGCCTACATTGATGTTTTAAAGTACCTTCTTGCTTCCCACTGTCGAAAAGCAAATTCGGGGATGGCGATTGCATCTTAATAATAATAATAATTATTATTATTATTATTATTCAACATCGAATAATCAAATACAATCCCTAGAAATAATACAGTTTCAGGACATCATACAGATTATTCTTCTGAATACGTCAGTTTATAAATTACAAACTAAAGATTTGTTTGTATTAATAAATTTTACATTTTGATGCAATTTGCATTTGGTTGTACACAATCACAATATTACAAATATTGTTGTTATAAACATTACATTAGTTGTAGGTTACTTAAAACTATGAGCTTGACATACTTATGAAGCACTTTTCATACAGATACAATACTCATCTAGGGAATAAAAAGGGTTTTCAATTAGAATTCTTTTTATAATTTTGGTAAACATTTTTGGAATACAGTGATCAATAGATTATTATATTTTGACTAAAGTTCAGTCTTGATCACACCATTTATGTTTCAATGACATAGGTAACCGGTTTCGGTTATTTTTTTCATAACCATCATCAGACCCATGGCTCCCTTAGGATGGCAGGCGGAGCTCTCCTCAGCTGCTACGAAATCAACTGCTACAGTTGACTTCGTAGCAGCTGAGGAGAGCTCCGCCTGCCATCCTAAGGGAGCCATGGGTCTGATGATGGTTATGAAAAAATAACCGAAACCGGTTACCTATGTCATTGAAACATAAATGGTGTGATCAAGACTGAACTTTAGTCAAAATAGAATTCTTTTTAGCTGATCTTTTAATTTGTTAGTAGGAAGGGTTGTGAGACTTTTTGGTAGGGCATTGGTTAGCTTCAGCCCAGCATGAAGTGCATTTTTTTTTTCATATAAAGCTGTTCTGTGGCTATTTACATGGTATCTGAACTTTTGCCTTGTATCGTACTGGTGCAGGTCACAGTTGAAATTTATTGTTTTCTTTGTTGTTTTCTTTCAACACGATCGAGCACCTGTTTATAATGCACGGCCTGTGGCGGAGTGGTTACACGAAATAACATCCCTGTAATGGACTGACCTGCACAGAGTCCTGAAGTGAATCCTACAGAACACCTATGGGATGTTTTGAAACGTCGACTTAGTGCCAGGCCTGACCGACCGCCATCAATACCTCTCCTTAGTGCAGCACTCCGTGAAGAATGGGCTGGCGTTCCCAAAGAAACCTTCCAGGACCTGACTGAACGTATGCGTGCGAGATCATCAAGGGTAGGGGTGGGCCAACACCATACTGAATTCCAGCACTACCGACGGAGGGCGCTGCGAACTTGTAAGTCATTTCCAACCAGGTGTTCGGATACTTTTAAACACACAGTGTACTTTAACAACGGTGGAATGCGAACAGCTCAGTAACTAAGCCGTTTCGGAAATGCTTCCACCCTTGGTCCGAAAGCCAATGACCAAGCTCTTTTGGACTTCAGATAAATCGCTCTGTTTTCACGTTACGTAAACGGCTGCACCTGTTTCCTCGTCCCCAGTAAGTCTTATATACCCTCCACTGCTAGTGCTGCCACCTGCCATCAGTGAGTCTTTATTGCACGTTGATGTCGGACATTATCGGCTGTCACTTTTGGTGGGGGAGGGTGGAGGAGGTGGGATGCTCCCTGCATACGGGGAACTTAGCTATTTCTTACTACTACATATACCCCAAATGAGTATTTTCCAGAAGTTTCAAAATTTATAAATTACTTCTCCCATTTGCTGTTTTTTTCCCTTTTTACGTTTTTTTTTTTTTTTTTTACTATTTTGCCTGGGTAAATATGCATAGCCCGACTGCTGGGATAATCAAAGTTGCTATACTGTTTAGTACATCGGTATTTTATGTAGGGCCTAAATGCTACAAGATCATTTTTAATGTGAATTATTTGCCGTGCACGCATTACACGTGCAGTACAAGATGCTCCGGATATGGCCTGTTGTACTTTTTTAATCGATAGAAATCAAATGACTTTGACTAGTATTGAGTAATTTCTGACTGCTGCTGAGGTGAACTAACAGGCAACACTGTTTAGTTCGTCTGTACCTGTGATTACCGGAATTGATAAGCAGAGTTAATGGCCGCTGCATTGTTACGTCGAACAGATTTTGGAACCATGTTGTTTATCGTCACGTTAGATCCAACATACTGAGTGTTGTCTGCTGTGTAAAGTTATCAAATGGTTCAAATGGCTCTGAGCACTATGGGACTTAACATCTGAGGTCATCAGTCCCCTAGAACTTAGAACTACTTAAACCTAACTAACCTAAGGACATCACACACATCCATGCCCGAGGCAGGATTCGAACCTGCGACCGTAGCGGTCGCGCGGTTCCAGACTGAAGCGCCTTTAACCGCGTGGGCACACTGGCCGGCATAAAGTTATCAACGATCAGAAAGGAATCAACACCGATTACCGACAATCGATTTCAATTGCCGTCACCTCGCCGAGAATCTTCTGGAGTGTACATACGCTGCTGGTGTTTCCAAGTGACATACTGTGAAATAATGCAGATCAGAGGGCACAATGAGGCAAACCACAGCTTGTCGTTGGTCTCACGAACCTATATAATCATCATCAGTTTTCTGCTATATTAGCAGGTCCTTTGCCTCCCCATTTTCTGCGATCTGTTGCTTCCTTCTTACGGCTACTGTATGTTGTACCGTCCATCACGTCATCCTGTATCTGAAATATCTTCCTTCCTCGCTTCCTTTTCCCTTCTACATAACCTTCTAAAACTGTTTTTATCCCTCTTTCGTTCTTTCTTAATATGAAGGACTTATTTCAATAGTGGTACAAGTTCATTACCTCCACTTTTCTGTCTATAATGCTTCTGAAATTAATGGTCCAAACAAACAGAAAGAAAGGTTCATCTCTAGCAAGAAGCCATATTCTTGAATATTTCTGATATCTCAACTGCAGATTTTTCAGCGCTCATTTAACTTTAGGACTCTGCATCTCAGAATGAACAAAAATGGACTTGTACCACTATTGAAATAAGCCCTTCGTATATCCCCAATCCAACTTCTTTTTCTTCTTTTTATTACATCTAGTAACTGTCTTTTCTCTACCTCCCTTCATTATTTACTCTGTCCATCCAACTTATTCTTTCCATCCTCCGTCATGTCCACATCTCAAAAGTCTCCAGCCTTTCTCTGCCTTTCTTCCTCAAAGTCCATGTTTCAGCGCCCTACAGAGCACTATATACAAAACATTTTATGAATCTTTTCCTCAGTTCTCTTTCCATACTGGTGCAGAAAATTTTCCCTTTCTTATGAAATGCCTCTTTTGCCATTGCTATCATTGCTTTAATTTCTGTGCTGCGCTTCCACGCGGTGTACATCTTGCTTCCAAGATACTTAAAATTTTGCACCTAATATTTCTCCATTCAGCATAATTTTTATTTCATTATTTCCTCCTAGTGCCAATACTTTTGTTTTCTTTGTGTTAATTTTCATTCCATAATTTTTTCCGTTGGCTTCAATGGTGTATCTATATAAATGAGTACATAAAACAAACAAACAAAAACTGATTATGCTCTTGGAAAAAGCGAAAAATCTCTAGAAGATTGTAATAAACAACTTGCAGTAAGTTCTAAAAGACATATTTTCCTGGAAAACTGAGACACGAAAACTTTTCATACCAAGTTGACAGCATCGCCCAAAGTACGAAGTGCGAGCTAGAATAAAACCTATGTTTTAAAGAATGTTTCGGAAAATATGTTCTACTTTCCAAATGACTGATAGTTTTGCACAAAACTTTGCTGCGGCACAACACCCGCTAATTTAACACCACCAGGGCCGATTCAAGAGACTCATCATTTGGCGCCCCTCCCCCCTTTTCCCCCGCACACATTCACCCCTGTCAGTTTTCGCTACTAACTGTATACACACCTTGCAGTTGATGTCCCAAGCGCCTGCTAATAATTGTGATGCGTCATGTATACAGGGTGTTCGGGAATTCCCGTTACGGACTTCTAGGACTTGTAGAGGGGAGTGAGTAGATAGTACTTTCAGTTGGAACCTATACCTGGAAATTTACCGTATCCGTGCTACAATCATTTGAAAACATGTTGGTAACGCGACCACTTTCACAAGTAATCGATTAGGCGTGCCAGTACATCACTTGTTTTACAGTTCCACTCATTAATAACCAAAGGAATTACTGGTGTACTTGTTGACGGGTTCCCTTCCACATGATGTAGTACAGCCTCTTCCTATTCGGGTGCGCGACGTCTTCCTGGAGCACCACAATCAGTCTGCTGTCTGCGAAGGTAACCTTTCTCGAACCCATTGCGTAGTTGTGGCGAGAAGTTATGCGATGAAGTCCGACGTTGTGGAGAACGATCTCTTACAAAGGCGACGAGCCGCTCCTTCGTTTCTACATCTACATCTACATCTACATCCATACTCCGCAAGCCACCCGACGGTGTGTGGCGGAGGGTACCTTGAGTACCTCTATCGGTTCTCCCTTCTATTCCAGTCTCGTATTGCTCGTGGAAAGAAGGATTGTCGGTATGCCTCTGTAACTGTAGTTACCGTGAGCTTCTCAATTCTGAAGATTCCTGTCTGGAAGTGTACTCAACCGTGTTGCTCTCAACACTCACATGAATGAGGCTCGAACCAGGTCAGACAGATAGGATAGACGTCGGATGATACCAGCCGATTCGGCGTAACCACCACTCACCATGACTACCCTTCTGCATACCTACCTAGCAAACACGTTTTCAAACGGCTGCAGCATAGAAACGGTACGTTTCGGACATGGGTTCCTATTCAAAATGTTATGTACGCAACCCACTCTAAAAATCCCAGAAGTTTGTAAAGGGAATTTCCGAACACCCTGTAGAAATCTTAAGGCAGGTATTGCACTATCAATTTTTTTATCAAAGATTTGATCAAAGATATGATCAAATATTCGTCAACTTTATTTGACAAAGATCTTTGGCGTGGTGCTAAAAAGAGGTATTACACTGTCATCATATTTTTCGTCAAAGTTCAACATAGCTGACAACAACGACTTGTTATTAACTGTAGCAGTTGCTTGTACCACAATGGCAGTGTGTGCACATGTGGAAGAGAAGTGGGGGAAACAAAAAAGGAAACGTACCTGGGTGAAGAAGTGGGTTATACGATGAGACGATAAAAACAGTCAACAAAACTTGTTACGTGAGCTTGTAGTGGAGGAAGTCGTGCATAAATTACTTAAGAATGGATGAGCATACATTTCAGTATGTGCTCAGTGAAATGTATCCTCATATGCCAAAGCATAATATTCATTTAAGAACTGCTGTATCTGCAGAAGACAGGCTCACTGTAACTCTTCGATTCCTTGCTACAGTAGAGAGTTACTCCAGCTTATAGTACAGCACTCAAATACCAAAGTGCGCATTAACGAAAATAATACCTTAAACTTGTGCAGCAATTTATAAAGCATTAAAGAACCAATGCCTGAAGATAAATAAATGTTCAACACACTTTATGTGCATTAAGAACTATTTTTATTTTATAAACAAATCAATTAGTTTTTTGTCCGAAAACCGTATCTCACGGGTAATGACCTCCGCAATATTTTAGTAGCTCACCAATCTTCTTAATCTACTTTTGTATTCAGGGTGCCTCACGTTGTAAAGCGCCTCATCAGCTTCATACATCTCTATTAATTTTGTAGTTGACGGTACACACCAATTGTGTGTTACCGGCAAAGACCTTGTAAAAATAACTAGACTCACTGATGGCGCTGCAGTCGCGGGATAATTTGAACAATCGGCTGGACGCCATTATAGTGGTTGTAGTCTGATGTGTTGTGTAGTATTGTTGTTTATGAATACCCTGATTCAACGTTGTATATTTGTTGGGGCGTACATACAGTATTTGTTACTCGTAATTCTACTGTCTGTACATTCCAGTCAAAAGAAGTACAATGGTGAAGAGTTGTGCAGCGATTAATTGTACAAATAAATTCGAGAAAGGAACGAATATTACATTTCACAGGTATGTGAATATTTTGTTTTGTATGTCAGTGCACTTGCTTAATAAATGTTGTAACACGGTATTAGCATAATGTCTGTACATCTATTTGCAGGTTTCCTTTCTCAAAACCACAGCTGTTACAAAAATGGTTACTCGTTGTCAGGAGGCAAGATTTCCGATCGACAGAATACCATTTTATATGTTCTGATCATTTTGAAGAAAGTTGGCTGATCGGTAGTGTTTTCATGGTCTAGGTCAGGTTGAAACTTGATAATTTGGTCGTAAGTTGCCAAAGCACTATGCCATATATAACGCACTTCTCGTCATAAAATGTAAAGCAAGGTAGAGTCAGAAAATATCTATTAATATAGTGGGCAAATCTTCGAGTATTTTGATGCATTTTGCATACATCTGTTGAAAATGAACTACGAAAAATGCTAGGGGTCCAGTAAATAACATTTAGCTACGGCAGATTTCATGTAGTACGTAAGATAAATTCATTAACAGTGACTAGTTGCTGTTTGTTCATAAATTAAAAAGTATATTGTAGTAACGTAATTAAATGAGGCATTATGTTTGCGACCTAACTCAAGGGAAGGCATTTTATAACCAAAAGCGATGTATAAACATTCGAACTCCGCGCGTCAGTTTACCACTCTAATGGCCGCCGCCCAGCTATTCAATTTGTCCGCTCTTCACAGTCGACCACTCGTGCGGTTGTGGGGGCCTGGTTACTGGCCATGTTTATAAATACACTACAGATGACAGAACGCTGCAGCGATGCTCGCGCTCCACGTGGTAACATGCCACATTGCAGTGAACAGAAGACAAGCGACTTTTATGATCAAATCTACAGCAAGGCCCTAGATTTGATCAAATTTATTTGACGACAGACGAGAATTGACAAAGGGCCCCTCTGCCGCCGGAGGTTCGAGTCCTCCCTCGGGCATGGACGTGTGTGTTGTTCTTAGCATAAGTTAGGGACCGATGACCTTAGCAATTTGGTCCCTTATGAAATCACACACATTTCATTTCAACAAAGTGCCCGATTACATCAAACTTCTTTCACATAAATATTTGACAGATCAACTTTCGCAAAGAAATTTGATAGTTTAATACCGGCCTAACAGTAGTTGCGCCTCTGATTCGTGCCGTTAGGGCAAACGGGCCCTGTACACGGCCTACGGTCTGCCGCCTTAAACTGAGTACAGTAATACACTGAAGCGCCAGGGAAACTCGTACACGCATGCGTATTCAAATACAGAGATATGTAAACAGGCGGATTACGGCGCTGCGGTAGGCAACGCCTATGTAAGTCAAGCGTCTGCCGCAGTCGTTAGACCGGTTACTGCTGCTAAAATGGCAGGTTATCAAGATTTAAGTGAGCTTGAACGTGGTGTTATAGTCGGCACACGAGCAATGGGAGCATCTCCGAGGTACGGATGAAATGGGGATTTTCCCGCACGACCATTTCACGAGTGTACCGTGAATATCAGGAATCCAATAAAACATCAAATGTCCGACATCGCTGCGGCCGGAAAAAGATCCTGCAAGAACGGAACCAACGACAACAAGAGAATCGTTCAACGTGCCAGGAGTGCAACTCTCCAGCAAACTGCTGCAGATTTCAGTCCTAGAGCATCAACAAGGCACAGCATGCAAACCATTCAAGGGAACATCATCGATATGGGCTTTCGGAGCCGAAGTCCCACTCGTGTATCCTTGATGACTGCACGACGCCTTGCCTGGGCGTGTCAACACTGACATTGGACTGTTAATGACTAATGTTACCCGGTCGGACGAGTCTCGTCTCAGATTGTATCGAGCGGATGGACGTGTATGTGTATGGAGACAACCTCATGAATCCGTGGATCCTGCATGTCAGCAGGGTACTGTTCCAGCTGGTTGAAGCTCTGTAATGATGTGGGGCGTGTGCAGTTGGGGTGATAAAGGACCCCTCATACGTCTAGATAAAACTCTTGACAGGTGACAAATATGTGAGCATCCTTCCTGATCGCCTGCATCCATTCATATCCATTGTGCATCCCGATGGTCTTGGGCAATGCCAGCAGGACAATGTGACACCCCCACACGTCCAGTATTGCTACAGAGTGGCTCCAGGAACACTCTTCTGAGTTTAAACACTTCCGATGGCCACCAGACTCACCAGACATTAACATTATTGGGCCTGTCTGGGATGCCTTGCAACGTGCAACGTGCTGTTTAGAAGAGATCACCAGCCGCTCGTAATCTTACGGATTTATGGACAGCTCTGCACGGTTCATGGAGTCAGATCTCTCCAGCACTACTTCAGATGTTAGTCCTGTCCATGCCACGTCGTGTTGCGGCATTTCTGCGTGCTCGCGGGGGCCCTGCATGGTAGTAGGCAGGTGTACCAGTTTCTTTGGCTCTTCAGTGTATTTCCGTATATAGAAGAGTTTATAGAGAAAACTTCAAGATCTCGGTCTAACAGACGAGGCTTTTTGGGTTTTTCATTTATTTTAAGTACATCTATCTGCGTGCTATAATTCTCACATCGTTGTATGATGTAATTTGCCGTTCTGTTCTTCAGCTATTGTTGTAGTGTCTTTGCTCTTTCATGTTTTGTCTTTTCTGTACGCGTATATGTATGTTTGTCATATGTTGCTGTATAGCGCTACCAATCTCATCATCATCACTGCTGTCGTCCCGTTGGTGCTAGTCTAACTGCGCTTTTATCTTACTTTAAAAGTGTGCTTAGATGCTAGCTTCGTCATTTTGTGTTCTTCTGCTCTTTTGTGTTTATGCTACTTTGGAACCGTTGTTGGTCGTATGGTCCTTGTAACCTAAAGCTAAAAAAGAAATACAATAATTTAAAAAAAAAGAACAGGCTAGTCACATCAGGACGAAGATTTTAGACCACACCCCAGCATGATTGCAGCGCTGGTATTTGTAAAACAGAAGGACGCAATTAATGTTTGGATTGAGATTCATGCGCAACCTCCTGAAAACGAAGGACTCGATCTAACTTTTTCTCTGCTCTGTGGATACCTGGCTATAGAATAAGGATATTCCCAACGCAATCTGCAATTGCTACAGAAAAAGCCACCGAACAACAAATGCTGCTGAAGGGTGGCAGTACAAAATAAATAGTGACGACAGGATTGAGAGAACTGTGAAAAATCATAAAGAGACTAACGATATTAGGTCCTGCTTGAAAGGCATTGCTCACATTCAGAAACTGGAATGACGTCTACTGACAAGTAATGTATTAAAAAGCTACGAAAGCTATTGAGTCTTCGCAGTTTACTTGGTTAAAATGATTAATTACACTAAAGAAACAGTACCAGCATTTTTTTTAGTTTCAACATTTTGTTGATACAGGAGCAGCAACCTAGGTCAAATTTGCAGTTCATATGTTTGGAGACTAGTTTCGAACCAGCTAGCTCATTTTCAAGCCTTATCTACCGTTGCACTGAAAGTGAAGTGGTCTATCCTTTAACCATTTTTTAAAGTTTAATTTTCGTATTTTTCCATGTCCATAACAATTGTTTTTATGGTTGTCTACATTTCATCTCTGTTTCACTGTATTTATGATTGTTCATAGGGGCCTCCCGGCCAACGGTACCATACGCTCATTTCCATTTCCTCACAGACGTTCTCTGAAACTGTACTCTTTATCAGCCGTGTTAGGTAAGTCGAGAGAGTCATTTCCACCACGAAATTGCTGCCAAAAAAGACAAGGTGGTATTTAACACGAAAGAGGCAAAGTGTTCAAGTAATAGTCCATGTTTTCTGACACATTAACAACAGAAAGCATTGTTTGGCCTCAGAGAAGCATGAAATAACAATATGTGCATCCATGAATGTCTGCACTGCACGTTTAAAACAAAACAAAAATCTCCTTCCTTAGAATTTTTTAACATTATTTTAATACGACATTCTTAGGTAGATAAGTCCTTACAGTAATACTTATATTTAACACTCGGAATATTGCTAATAAATTATTATCCGAGAGATTGCTTTCGTTTTAAATAATGAAACACAGCTTTGGTTTGTCTAATTCAATCCCAGCAATATTCCACACGGCGACTGCAGAAAACTGCTTCGACGTTGAACAGCACATGGTGTTTATGCAGTAATTATTCTGCGAAATGCATGTCAGTTTCACGAAATTATAAAGGAATAAGGGCATCAAGTTGTAGCAATACTTAGTTACGTGCTCAACAAAATCGAAATCTGTATATATTTAAGACTTATATCCCTTTATGTTTATACAGGTTATGGCAGAAACAATGACTTGTTTTAAGTTGCGTACCATTGTGAAAACAGTCAGTAGCCGACAAAGTCTCCGGCAAACTCCGCTGTCCGCATATCTCCTTGTCCGCATTTCTCCGACATTCCCTGATCTGTACCCACAAACAACGGGTACGGAAACACGACAAAATAAAATAAAAAATAGATTCATTATTCTAGAAATATTTGCATTTGCTTTGAGCCTAGGTCGACGCAAGAACGCGGTTGTGCCGAAAGAAACGTAATTTTCCGTGAACAGTGTGACAACTCAAATAAACAAACTTACGGAGCCAATACTAACAGCGTGTACATCTCACTCTGGTCGGCTAAAATTGTCAAACCTGCGATTTAGCGGCATCGTAAGACAGTCACTTCCGGAAGGATATGAGAATCATGTAATGAAGGATTTTAGCCTGTTCTCCAGATTACAAAGGGAGGAACACTTGTATTTTCACTCCCTTTTGGACACCCATGAATTTATGACCACGCTATCAATGAGTCACAACTGGAATCAGACATTTCGTACAGATATCTACGTGTAACAATTTGTGGGGCTGTATAACAGCATTATCACATAGGCTCAATCGTAGGTAAAGCAGGTGGTAGACTTTTGCTCATTGGAAGGATACTGGGAAAATACAGTGTGTCTGCAAAGGAGTCTCCTTACAAAACACTTCTGCAACTCATCCCAGTGAACGTGTACAAAGGAGGGCAGCATATATGGCGACGAGTTTGTTTCACGTGCTGGGCACTGTCTCCCAAATGCTGTAAAGCCCGAAGTGGCATAAGCTTAAAAACAGATGCCAACTATCCAGCAAAAGGGTACTATGTAACAAAGTTGGCCGGCCTGGGTGACCGAGCGGTTCTAGGCGCTACAGTCTGCAACCGCGCGGTCGCAGGTTCGAATCCTGCCTCGGGCATGGATGTGTGTGATGTCCTTATGTTAGTTAGGTTTAAGTAGTTCTAAGTTCTAGGGGACTGATGACCTCAGAAGACCTATAGTGCTCAGAGCCATTTGAACCATTTGAACAAAGTTGCAAGAACCAATATTATGTGAAGAATGGAATTACATACTGCGCTACCCTACGTTCTCTCCGTTAAGTGACAGCAACAAGAACAGAAGCACACACAGAGGTATTTTACCGGATATTCTTCCTGTATGCGATAATGGTACGGCAATAAACTGTTCAATGTAATAAAATGGGAAGTATATTCCACCATACAATTCACAGTGCTTTGCAGAATATGGATATAGACACAAGAAGACGTAGTTTATGTCAGTTGTTTTTTAATTGGTTGACTTATGCTCTTATCAGAAGACGCACTCAAGCCCAGAAGACACCTCTTTGTTCGCCAGGCTGCCTGGATATCACTTCTGGCAGTCGGGAAATCTGCAGGCTACACAGCATCTGAGTCATCATTTATACGATAATCTCGAGCGTTCCATGATAGACTAGCTCGAAAGCACAGTTGCCCATTGCGCATGCGCCGCCAGCTGTCACGTGAGGCGGCTTACCAGTCCAGTCCAGTCAGCCCTGGTGCAAAGTGCGGCAGTCAGTGTGCAGCTGTTGCAGATGGTGTTTGTGTTGTGCCTGTGCTAAGCGCGAGTTAAAAGATGGCGCGACGCAAGAGGTTAGCGCCGCTTTTGCTACTCATGTTCGTAGCTCTGATCGTCCGAGAATCGCACGCAAGCGTGGAAACACGTCCCAAAACGTTGCACGTAAACCAGGAGGATTCCCGGCTCCACAAGAGGACAGTTGTTTTCAATGCCCACCAGGACTTTGACAGCGTCGCCGATTCGCCGGATATGGATATCGGAGCACGCAAGAAGAGGTCGACAGATCTGCCGAAGTACAATATGACGAAGGTAAGGAAACTAGAACACCGCTAACGCCCATACGCATCGGCCCCTGGACAAAGAACCAACTGGTCGATATCCCAGCGAAGGTTATGCGCAATAAGCGCGGTGTTTTCAAATTGATGCGTCACCAGTTTTCGCAGTAAATGATCAATAAATGTAGTAGAAGATCGCCTGTGTACGGTGGCTTGAATAATGTTTCTCATTCCGTTCAGCCTCATAACAGTAAAACAATGTAATGTTGTCAAAGTAAGCAAATATTACAGATATTCCGGAAAACGATGGCAGGTCGCGCAAGGACTTGATGCAAACGTCATTCGTTAATTGTAGACAGGTGATTATCGCTGTAGGTGGACAAGTGTTTTTTTCCGAAATAAGATTTTGCTGTTTGTTGTTAGACCTCGGTACATACGTTGGAAAAATATTTGACATCTCTAGTCACATTTTACATGACTCACGTCAGTACTGACTTCTCACACTGATTATCGCTTTACTTTGTGTGTGATTGATGAACACTCGCCAAAGCGTCTTGTCATGGAACATCCCACTGGCAGCATAAAAAAGTAATAGACACATCACAATATTATAATGTGGCTACAATTTGGCAGGACAACCGGTACGACAGAGTACTTGGGTCGTTGGCAAAATTTGTTCTGTCGTCATACTAATAGCGTAATAAGTAGGGATTCCGCAACCTAGGAAGCACAATAACTCATGTCACATCCGAAGGAAAGAGTATCTCTTATTGGCCTTCCTTAATATGAGGAAAAATACTCCAAACATCTATGTGAAGCACAGGGTTGTATGAATCATTTGCTGTGTAAACACTGGAAAAGTAGGGAATATAAGTATTTGACACAATTTTTATTCTTTTTTTTTACATATAATGTGTTTCCAAGAATTGCTTGCCTGATGTGACTCGAACTACTAGTATGTACAGGATATGATGAACATAAATGTCTATATGAGACGACATTAAAAATTACCATTAATTTGTTGCATTCATTGAAGCATTTGCTAATGTGGAATGAGTTAAGATATGCATTATGAAAGAAAAGCAACCTTTAGTTTGTTAATGCCTTTATCACATTGCTACATAATCCAGAATGAATTTTCACTCTGTAGCGGAGTCTGTGCTGATTTGAAATTTCCTTCAAATAAAAATGGTTTGGCGGACTGGGATCCATAATCTTTGCTTTTTGCTGCCAAGTGCCCCATGTTTGCTATGTACTGTTGTTGCCTAAATATTTTAAGTTCAATGTTGTAACATTTTGTAGTAGGGCAGAATGGAAGAAGGGTATTACTTCCTCTATTGCATCAAGTACGTACCTGTTTCTTTGCACTATTAGTTTAATATTTACTTGACAACTGATATTTATAAGACTATGACAGTTATGGCATGTAATCTTTTAAATATTATCTTCTGTTCTGGTCAGTCAATCTACATGTCAGTGGTTGGTATGTGAGAGCTTGCATTTTTAGGTATCAATACCTTATTTCTTTTCCTTCATTTTTTCGTGTTATAATTGAGTGATGATGAAATAACCATGTCCATTATTATTTTAAAACTTTGTCTTTGATCAGTTCCTGTCATGTATATACTAGCAAAAATTTGGGTTTTTGTAAGCTTTTACATACCTGTTTAACAGAAACAGTGTGTCATTTCACAGGTGTCAACCAAACTAGATGCCAAGAACAGCACAAACAGTGGTGACCTAGAAGTTTTTCTTAAACCAGACTTGAATTGGTGAAGGGCTATCTTCTATGATGAGTTATTCAGAATTAAATTTTCACTTTGCAGCAGAGTGTGCAGTTATATGGAACTTCCTGGGAGATTAAAACTGTGTGCTGGACCGAGACTCAAACTTGGGACCTTTGCCTTTTACGGGCAAGTGCTCTACTGACTGAGCTATACAAGCACAACTCATGACCTATCCTGACAGCTTCAATTCTGTCAATACCTCGTCTCCTAACTTCCTAACTCCACATAAGGTCTTCTTTGAACCTTGCAGAACTAGCACTACTGGAAGAAAGGATATGTCTGGAAACATCCCCTAGGCTGTGGCTAAACCATGTCTCCACAATATTGTTTCTTCCAGCAGAGCTAGTTCTGCAAGGTACGTAGGAGACCTTCTGTAGAGTTTAGTAGGTAGGAGATGAGGTACTGGCAGAATAGAAGCTATGAGGACAGGTTGTGAGTCATGCTTGCGTAGTTCAGTTGGTAGAGCACTTGTCCACCAAAGGCAAAGGTCCTGAGTTCAAGTATCTGTCCGGCACACAGTTTTAATCTCCCTGGAAGTTTCATGATGAATTATGTTGTCTGCTTCATAAACTTGATGGCTATTGATGTGCACACTGAGAAATGTGGAAGAACAAACTCTGTCCAGCCATTGCTTTCCCATGCTGGGATTTATCATCATAAATGTTTTTGTGATGTTCTGTTGCACCTTTTTTCATTTATTTGGATAAGAATAATGGTGGTAACTGGATATACTTTTTCCAATAAAATCATCTTAGGATTTGCTTTAAGTGATCTGCAGAAACTGTGGACAACTTAAATCTGGATGGTTGGCTAGGGCTTAGCCCCTACTTTTCCTGAATGAATGAGTGTGCTGGGCCATAACACTACACACACTCTCAGTATTTTATGAACTCGTGTGAAGGGATAGTTGGCTGTTTTCATTATAAATGCTTTCATGAACATCACTTTTATGAATATATGTCTGCCTTCTCTAGGATGGATTTTTTAAGATAGTGCACATTTGTACCATCTAGAAGTGCTCGCAAGTGCTTAGTACAGCACAATTAAGATTTCAAAGCATGTCCCTGGGCTCTTACACTCATCTTCATTGAGGTAAGGTGAAGTATGTAACTCCTTACTGCTTGTTTGTGCAGTGAATCCCCTTATAAAAGTTGTGTGAAGCATTGCAGATGGTCATTGTATTTCTTGTCTTCAGTTCAAAGACTGGTTTGATGCAGCTAGTTTTCACAGCTTTATGTATAGAATTCTGTGTTAGAAAGCCTGTCCTTTGACATTTTTATTATGTGATTATCTGGATCAACCTTCTCTTCTTTAGCATTCTACGTTACTGGGTGTCTTAATCTTTTTTGTAATCTCATATTCTCTGATATCTTCATCAGGTTTGGCACTAAAAAACTTTCAGTTTATCTTTTGAGGTTTTCCACTTCCATTTACTGAACTCTTAAAACCTCATGCCACATAACAACAAACAGTGATAAGCTTTTATGTCTACTTGTATGTTCTACCTCCTTCAGATCGTAACACTGGTTCGTATGTGGCAACCATATGTTACTTTTTGAAATGTGAACCAAGTTGGAAAAGGTAATTATCCACTCAGCATGTGATATGTTCCGATAATGTATATCTCGATTTTTAATATTTGTACTGATTTTAGTTTTTATACAAAAACTAATGTTATTAGGATTTAAGTTTCCCACCTGTGTGGATTTTTTCTTCAGGTTTTAACATAATTACTCAGTGTATTTTAGTATTTAGGGATGCCATTGTAACTTAATGTGAAGCTACTACATTTTATTTTTTAAATATTTAAAAAAATGTAGTGTACAAATGACAGTAATAAAGAGGGTACTAGTTGCTATTGATTTCACATACCAAGGAAATGGATGCAGCAAGCAGAGTTTAACCGTGATCTGTAATGGCAGCATCCTACCATGTGCAATTTGTGATGAGTCATCATGACTTAGATATAATTGATATGTAAATTTACAGTTTCCCAACTGACGTATTTGTGATCTAGTATTAATTTATATCTTAATGTCTGAATATCATTGCTCTTTCATTCATGTAACACTGAATATAGCTACACGATAGCTGAAATCAATCTGCAATAAACAGATTAAAAATTTACCCACGACGACACCCTGCCTCCAATCTTGTATCTCATTAATACGGATGTGGAGCACACTGTTCCTGTTCCACTTCAGAAACAGTAACAGTCATAACTATAATATTAGAAGGAGAAATGACATGCACTATCCATCACCTGGTCTTAGTGTGACACCGAAAAGAATGCAATATTCAGTCGTAAAAATTCTGAACTATTTACTTAGTAATGTACAGAATTTAATAGTTGTTAATAGTAACATAGAAAACTAATGGCATTCAATGCACATAGAAGTAGACAACCATTGTAAATGGTGATCATGGTGTCATATTTGTCACTGGCAAAGTGTGTTAGACTTACAAACTGACCATGTTTTACATCATAGCAATATGATCAGTGGAACATGCAAACAGGTAGGTAATATATCGACAATGTGTTAGGTATTTCTTACTTTTCACGAGATATTCTGTGTTTATATTAATCTTGTGGTATTGGCCACAGATCACAGAGCCACACCAAAGGTAGCAATGCAGATCAAGCCACAGACTTTACTCAAGTCTTGCTGCAATCCATGACGGCATATGGGAGTCACTCCTGAAGACCACAACTCCTCTCTCAGCAGAGCATCACACCAGAGGTCAATATAGAGTTGTGCACAGGAGCACTCTGCCCAATTCGTAACCTCAGATATGGCAATTATTGACATCGTGTAGGACAGTGACAGTTCTCAAAGTTTCTGATAAAATGTACTTTTGCAAAGGTTGCATTTTGTACACCAGGAGAATGATTTGTTAGTAAGTGTGTCAATGTGTCAAGTGATGCATTGCTAGTCAATGAAAGTTGTAAATTATCTGGTACCCCTGTGGGGAGAAAAGTGTGCCAAAGTTTAGTACATTTTTAATGTACTCATTTATGTTACCCTGTGAACCAATATTGCATTGGTTCTAGTTCGATGAGCCTTCTCCCAAAGCAGTTAAAGAACCCACATCTATGGCTGGATCAAAGTAGTTTTATCTGGTCACAACACATCTGTAGTCCTGTTTTTCTCAGCAATTTTATAACAGCTTTGCACCATCCCAGATTCCTTCTGTCTTTACATTGCTTACTAATGCTACACTGTCTGTGCATGGGCAAGATTGCTAATGTTTACACACTGCAGGTGGATTCTTTTGGTGTCAGTTTTAGCAAATTCTCTATTGCTCTCTTCTAAAATGAGATTCTCAGTAAGCTTTGAACTTCAAAATTTTCAGTGTGTTCTATTGATGACTTTATTCCATAGAAGGCTGTTCTATACTCATTTTACTTAATATGATGATTTTGTGAGTATTTCAGATCCTCGTGATTTTCTTAGCTTCTGTCTGTGTATGGTGTCATGTGTGTGTTGGATTATTATCTAAAAGTGGTATTTGACATTGGATTAACTGAAGAATTCAATACTGCTTTACCAACTTTCTACCAAAGTATCACCTTCCAAATTAACCCAGTCACTACAAACACTACAGATCATCCTGTCACAACAGGCTACATTCAAAAAAATTAAATCTAGAAGAAAAAGAAATGTTGTTGTGTTCTGGTTTCTCTCTGTTTGCAGACATAGTGTCACACACTACATTGTTATTTTGTTATGGGGTGAAGCCAACATCCAACGTGAGAAGGTTCAGTTGATCCTGGGCGTGTATAAAATTCCGTGTATCCTTCTCAATATTTGTTGCAGGCTAAATGCTAAACAGAGAATACTCTAGAATAGTGTAAAAGTCACATTGGCATTTTCCTGTTAGTTCTATCGTTATATGGATAAGTCTTTTGGAATGGGAAATCAACAGCACTATAGAAATGATATCAAGTAACACAGTTTCTTCTTCTATAGTTCATGTACATAAGGTGATGAATTTTCTTTTAATGTGGGACGAATGAGTGTGCTATTCCAATATGTAGGTATGACTGTTCTGTCTCTCAGATATTTTCTGTTAAAGACTTTAGTTGAAATTCTGGACATTGTCCCACATTTTTAATAATTCACCATAAACCTGATCTTTGCACAAGCCTTAATATTATTTATTGCTTGCTGCTGTATTTTGCTAAACGATAGAAGGATGAGTGATATCTCGGGCACATGTACCTGGGACTTCAGAATTAAAATAGAACTGTGGATCACTGCGGTTGAGTGGTGAAGAATAAACTGTTTGTGTATTTGCTAATAATTTTTATTAGTCAGTATTTTATTCTAATATAAAATTCATTGAGTTTCAACAGGTGAGTTCATTGAAATAACTCAACATTTTGACTACTGTCACTTTCAATGTCTTTGTATGAAGTGTCAAAACAATACCTTGGTAGCCATTTGAGTGCCTCAAACACCACCTGGAATCATATCTGCTTGACAACTCTTGTCGCTCAGCAGAAAAATGTCTCAGTATGTAATGACATAAGGTGTGTGTGATTAAGACAGAAAGAGGGCAAGAAAGGTGGAACTTATAAATGTTGTGGTCTTCGTCTGATGACTGGTTTGGTTTAACTCTCCACATTAATCTATCCTGTAAAGGCTTGTAATTTACAATTAACTACTGCAATCTACATCCATTTTAACAATAAACTGATCTGTTCTTTTAGTCAAGTTGTGCCATTATCATTTTTTCCTCTAATTTGATGCAGTCCCTCCTCATTAGTTACTTGATCCGCCCATCTAACCTTCAGTGTTCCCTTTTCTGTACAGGTTGCATTCCAGACAAATACATTCAGGAAAGACTTCCTAAAACTTAAGTCAATATCAGATATTAATAAATGCCTATTTTTCAGAAATATTTTTCTTTCTGTTCCCAGTATGCATTTTATATCCTCTCTACCATGGCTATTGTCGGTCATTTTGCAGTGCAAATAACAAAACTCGTCTACATTTCACTGTTTCATTTCCTAATCTAATTCTCTCAGCATCACCTAATTTAATTCAACTACGTACCATTATCTTCATTATCTTGATGTTCATTTTATAGGTGTAACATCTTTCCAAGAGTCGATCCATTCTGTTCAGCTGCTTTGCCAAGTCCTTTGCTTTTTCTGATAGAGTTAAGATTGAACATAGTTAAGTATAAATGTATGTCTAATTTGTTCTATTAAAAGAAAAAGCTTAAAACAGTCATGTAAATGGACAATTTGTTACTATGTTATTCAGTAAGAAATTGCAGTATAATTGTAAGACTTGCTCATTCCGCACCTAAGTGAGAAGTCCACCACAATGTGTAAATAACTAATTAACTATTGTTGAGTCAGCATAAGTTGATGCCTTCAGTTGCAGAGGGCTGGATGCAGCAGCTTTGCTAGCTTACCTCGACCAGTAACGTATCACAATTTTGTGAAAATCTCAATGGCAACGCCTTAGTGTTGTCATAGCTCTGCATGTGGCTACTGTTTTCACCTGCCGCCGTTAGTACTTTGCAGTTGAAACCTGACAACAGTGCTGTGAGCTGTCAGGCATCTTTGTACACAGTCTCGAACATAATGCTTGACGACGACCATCTTAAGTTCTCTACTATTAACAATGTCTCCAGTGCATGATATTGTGGCGCCTTACAAAGCCCAGAGGATCACTCATAACTATCAGAGTGAGAGAAACTTTCAGGTGACCATCTATACTGTTACCAAATTGTCACTGTTATGTTCAGTTGTTCCATCTATGAACTCAAAACGGGTGAAGAGGCCATGTAACAAGTACAAAAGTTTAAATGACCTCAACTGTCACCTACCACCCACCAGTGCGCTACATAGCTGCAAGTTTTGTAAAGATTTGCAGATAATCGTGGAAACCATCTCAACACTGAATGAATAAAAGTACCGAAGGAAATTTTCATTCTGCAACGGAGTGTGCACTGGTATGAAACTGCCTGGCAGATTGAAACTGTACACTGGACCGACACTTGAACTTGAGACATTTACCTTTTGCAGGCAAGTGCTCTACCGAATGAGCTACCCAAGCGAGACTCGCTCTGTCCTCACAGCTTTACTTCTGCCAGTACCCTGTCTTCTATTTTCCAAACTTCACAGAAGCTCTCCTGTGAAACTGCAAAACTAGTCCTTCTGGAAGAAAGGATATTGTGGAGACGTGGATTAGAGACACTGCGGGGCATGTTTCCACAGTTAAATCTTCACTCTGCAGCAGTGTGTGCATTGATTTGAAAATTTCTGGCCAGGAAAGCCATGAGGACGGGATGCGAGTCATGCTTGGATAGCTCAGTTGGTTCTCAGTTCTCAGTTAATACCTACTCCGAATTTTTCTTTTGTTTCCTTTACTGCTTGCTCAATATACAGATTGAATAACATCGGGGAGAGGCTGCAACCCTGTCTCACTCCTTTCCCAACCACAGCTTCCCTTTCATGCCCCTCGACTCTTATAACTGCCATCTGGTTTCTGTACAAATTGTAAATAGCCTTTCGCTCCCTGTATTTTACCCCTGCCACCTTCAGAATTTGAAAGAGAGTATTCCAGTTAACATTGTCAAAAGCTTTCTCTAAGTCTACAAACGCTAGAAACGTAGGTTTGCCTTTTCTTAATCTTTCTTCTAAGATAAGTCGTAAGGTTAGTATTGCCTCACGTGTTCCAACATTTCTATGGAATCCAAACTGATCTTTCCCGAGGTCCGCTTCTACCAGTTTTTCCATTCGTCTATAAAGAATTCGCGTTAGTATTTTGCAGCTGTGACTTATTAAACTGATAGTTCGGTAATTTTCACATCTGTTAACACCTGCTTTCTTTGGGATTGGAATTATTATATTCTTCTTGAAGTCTGAGGGTATTTCGCCTGTCTCATACATCTTCCTCACCAGATGGTAGAGTTTTGTCATGACTGGCTCTCCCAAGACCATCAGTAGTTCTAATGGAATATTGTCTACTCCCGGGGCCTTGTGTCGACTCAGGTCTTTCAGTGCTCTATCAAACTCTTCACGCAGTATCTTATCTCCCATTTCGTCTTCATCTACATCCTCTTCCATTTCCATAATATTGTCCTCGAGTACATCGCCCTTGTATAAACCCTCTATATACTCCTTCCACCTTTCTGCCTTCCCTTCTTTGGTTAGAACTGGGTTGCCATCTGAGCTCTTGATATTCGTACAAGTGGATCTCTTCTCTCCAAAGGTCTCTTTATAATTTTCCTGTAGGCTGTATCTATCTTACCCCTAGTGAGATAAGCCTCCACATCCTTACATTTGTCCTCTAGCCATGCCTGCTTAGCCATTTTGCACTTCCTGTCGATCTCATTTTTGAGACGTTTGTATTCCTTTTTGTCTGCTTCATTTACTGCATTTTTATATTTTCTCCTTTCATCAATTAAATTCAATATTTCTTCTGTTACCCAAAGATTTCTATTAGCCCTCGTCTTTTTACCTACTTGATCGTCTGCTGACTTCACTACTTCATCTCTCAGAGCTACCCATTCTTCTTCTACTGTATTTCTTTCCCCCATTCCTGTCAATTGTTCCCTTATGCTCTCCCTCAAACTCTGTACAACCTCTGGTTATTTCAGTTTATCCAGGTCCCATCTCCTTAAATTCCCAGCTTTTTGCAGTTTCTTCAGTTTCAATCTGCAGTTCATAACCAATAGATTGTGGTCAGAATCCACATCTGCCCCTGGAAATGTCTTACAATTTAAAACCTGGTTTCTAAATCTCTGTCTTACCATTAGATAATCTATCTGATACCTTTTAGTATCTCCAGGCTTCTTCCATGTATACAACCTTCTTTTATGATTCTTGAACCAAGTGTTAGCTATGATTAAGTTATGCTCTGTGCAAAATTCTACAAGGCGGCTTCCTCTTTCATTTCTTCCCCCCAATCCATATTCACCTATGTTTCCTTCTCTCCCTTCTCCTACTGACGAATTCCAGTCACCCATGACTATTAAATTTTCGTCTCCCTTCACTACCTGAATAATTTCTTTTATCTCGTCATACATTTCATCAATTTCTTCATCATCTGCAGAGCTAGTTGGCATATAAACTTGTACTACTGTAGTAGGCATGGGCTTTGTGTCTATCTTGGCCACAATAATGCGTTCACTATGCTGTTAGTAGTAGCTAACCCGCACTCCTATTTTTTTATTCATTATTGAACCTACTCCTGCATTACCCCTATTTGATTTTGTATTTATAACCCTGTAATCACCTGACCAAAAGTCTTGTTCCTCCTGCCACCGAACTTCACTAATTCCGACTATATCTAACTTTAACCTATCCATTTCCCTTTCTAAATTTTCTAACCTACCTGCCCGATTAAGGGATCTGACATTCCACGCTCCGATCCGTAGAACGCCAGTTTTCTTTCTCCTGATAACGACGTCCTCTTGAGTAGTCCCCGCCCGGAGATCCGAATGGGGGACTATTTTACCTCCGGAATATTTTATCCAAGAGGACGCAATCATCATTTAATCATACAGTAAAGCTGCATGTCCTCGGGAAAAATTACGGCTGTAGTTTCCCCTTGCTTTCAGCCGTTCGCAGTACCAGCACAGCAAGGCCGTTTTGGTTAATGTTACAAGGCCAGATCATTCAATCATCCAGACTGTTGCCCCTGCAACTACTGAAAAGGCTGCTGCCCCTCTTCAGGAACCACATGTTTGTCTGGCCTCTCAACAGATACCCCTCCGTTGTGGTTGCACCTACGGTACGGCCATCTGTATCGCTGAGGCACGTAAGCCTCCCCACCAACGGCAAGGTCCATGGTTCATGGGGGGTGAAATCATACGCGTCCCTAATTTTAATCTACCAGGAAGTTTCAGGATAATAATAATACTGTAGTCATTGAAATTTTTATCGCAATAAATGATGTCTTTTTGGAAAAATGTCATGCACTAAGTGGGCTTTGTTCAAGACTGGAGACTCTGGTGCCATCTGCCTGCACAACTGCCAGAGCCAGAGTCTTGCTCTGGTCATCCACTGTGTGTTAAAGGCCTCAACTCAGATCTGCTAGCCACTGTTTGCTCTAAACAATTGTACTCCTCCTAATTTGAACAGTTTGAGATCGAGACTCATCATATGAAATGTTCATATGCTAAACTGAGTGCTTTGGATCTGTCTTGACTAACAGCTAAAATGCCGTGACTCCACAGAGGAGCTAATAGAAACTTGGTCCTACATGTTTTACAAATACTGACTTGGTGCACTTCATAGTGAGAGGTCACAGTTGTGATCTACTGCATGTGTAGATAACTGACTGAGTATACCAGAATGCTAGATAATATTGCATGTGTTTTATGAAATTCTCTCTTGAGGTAATGATGCTAAAATAAGGAAAGCAATGGTTTAGCAAATGTGAGCTGTATGAATATTGTGTAAATTGGGATATGACGCCCATCTTTAAAAACAGATGAATGTACATTTTCACAGTGATGTAAACTGATAGAATTGTCACGAGCTCTCTAGTGGGTTCTTAACCACTTGATATGGCTGAAAGCTCAAGCATTTTATCATGTTTCAAAAATTTGGATTTCTGATCCTTGCTTTTCTGCACACTTACCCTTTAGTGATACTCGTGGAGGTTAAGTCAGTTGCTGATGAACTTCAAATTATGCAAGATCAGAATAAGATAGAAAACTAATTTCCTCAGAATCAAACAATGGACTATCTAGGAGGGGATAATGATAAATGAAAAAGATACACACCATATAGTGGAGATGTTGAATCACAGATAGGCACAACAAAAAGAGTGCCTGGACACCATACCGCCAGTCCCGAAGCAGCATTAGGCTGATCAGTCAGGCATATCTGGGAGATGAGGGTCCCACTGACCATCAGTAGAGAATGCGGTAGTTGGGAACTGAATGTCGAGTGATGTGTGTGGCACATTATGCCTTGCAGTGACTGCTATAAGATTGGTGGATTATTGCCAAATTATCACTTTACAGTGTGACAGACTATAGCTGGTTAACCCCATATGAGACTAACCAGTTCCAAAATAGTAGGGGTTGGTAACTATGTACCAGTTTGGTGTAAAAAGCATTCACCAATTGAAGTAATTTGCTGCTACCAATTCAATTAAGAGAAAATTCATAACCACAAATAAATGTAATGGCATACTTTCTGGCATAGGGATTTGGTTGTGAACTATTGCATTGTGCCCCCAGAAAAATTATCTTGGAGGACTAAGGAAGAATTAAACACAAGGATGCCTATAAATAAAAGGGAAACAAAGGTTATGATCCATCAGGATATTAAGGTAGCCAGCCATTACCAATTTATTCAAAGAAGACACAATATTTACTTGGAATGGTGACTACACAGGATAATGTACACAGTGGTATAAATAATATAAAAAAATAACTTTCCTGGCAGAGCATTCGCCAGTGATGGCTAATGTAACCCAGAGGCACTGTACATTGCATTAATTTGACTACACTACATAAATTGTTAATGCACAACAAATTCAACCAATTCTCTGTGCATTGTTCAGTTCAGCAAAGCAAAGTTCAGTCACTTTGCTTTACCAGCATTCATTGTTCTGTACTGCAACAAATATAATGGTTTTGTAGCTGACATCAGATGCTCTCAGGTAGTGTGTCAAATGTAATTTTAGTATTTTATAGCTTTTGTTACTACTGTTTCACATGCAAATGTTGATAACAATATTGTGAAAAGGTGTGTGTGTGTGTGTGTGTGTGTGTGTGTGTGTGTGTGTGTGTGTGTGTGTGTGTGTTTTACTTTGGAGGAAGACCTTCTGGCCAAGAGCTTAGATGTGTAGCAGTCTATTCATTGTGACTGTCAGTGACCCAAAGTTCCTCTGTACAGTAGCAATCTGTCCTTTCTATAATAGCATTGTTATTTCATTCTGACTTTCCTTTGTTTGTTAAATGTTAATAACTTTGACAGAATGTACGTACACACCAAAAACACTGAAATTGCTTACAGGAGAGCTACTGAAAGTCTAATGAAAACAATGACATCGCAATAAAGAGAAGAGTGCAGTAAAATTTTTGTTGGCTCAGTTTCATCACTCTACTGTGGGAGAAATTCAGGCTGCATCCACATACAAGGTGTTTGAGAAGTGTAATGAGACTGATTTTTTTTATTTGCCAAAGCTTTATTTATTTATTTAGACAAGAATATTGTCCCCTTGAAAGTAGTCTCCTTCGGCGGCTATACATTGGCAGTGTCATTGTTCCCAGACTTGGTACCAGTGCTGATAGGCTTCAACTGGTAGGGCCATTAACATGTCAGTTGTATTCTGTTGAATGTTTTCCAGAGTCCCAAGTAGACACCATTTTAAGACTTTTTCCAATTTTGGGAAAAGGAAAAAGTCACAAGGACTCAGGTCAGGTTATGGAACAATGGGAATGCCTTTTGAGGTCAAAAATTCCTTGATGGGAGTATCCATGTGACATGGGCCATTGTCATGATGTATCAGCCAGTTGACACAAACATTTTACATGTGCAAGTCTTCAATCAAAAGTTGATGTATGGTGAAAGTGTTTAATGGGTCACCCATCATCTTTTTAATGGGTCATCCATCATCCTCATTGTTAAACTTGGGTCTGACATCACAAAAGCATGCACACATTCAATGTTTTCATTGGTTTTTTAAGTTAAAGGCCTGTCTGAGCAAGGTTCATCTTCAGTGTGATCTCGGCCTTCCAAAAATAATTTGGGCCAGTGAAAAGCTTGTGCTCCTGGCAAGGATTGTTCCCTATAGTCCTGTTTCAACTTTTCAAAGGTAACACTTGCAGATTACCCAGGTTTAAAACAAAACTTGATAGCATAATATTGCTCTAAATTCTACTGTTCCATTTTCGTAACACACAACAAAAGCACAGCTTAACTGATAGTGCTCTCAAATATCATGTGATGGCTGTATGGAGCTGCAACTTGGGCTGAGTACCTGGAGGGGATGAACAAACCGGTCCACATAAGCAAAACAACACAATGTTGCCAGTTCACTCACAGTATATAATTTGTGTGTCCTACATACAGCATTTAACTTCACAGCTTACATTTATTTCCTCTGCGTCTTTGATTTGAGATTCCCAAAATACATTGGTATTTACAGTACCATTGTCTGTTCAGTAACCAAGTGAGGTGGTGCAATTATAAGATATTGGACAACCAATCGGTAGAACGACAGTTCAAATCACCATTTGGTCACCCAGATTTAGGTTTTTTGTGGCTTCCATAACTCACTAGAGGCATGCTCTCGAATGGTTCCTCTGAAAAATACACAACCAATTACCTTCTCCATTTTTCTCCAGTCAGAACTCGTGTTAGTCGCTAATGACCTCAGTGTCTATGTTATGTAAACCCTAATCTTCCTTTCAATGTGTGTCCTTTGTTAATGGCGTGCACTGCTGCTTCTGATTTGTCTGGCTGGCTGAGGTGAGCTCTTTGTGTGCATTTCACATGCGACTAAGAGATATGATATTGTGTGCAGGTATAGAAGAGGAGCCCGGGCAGAAAGGGAGAGGGAGGCATCGGAAAGGAGGTGGCCTGGAGTTAGGGAGTGAAATTTGTTGAACCTTTAATATATGCAGAATTTGCTGAACCTTTAATATATGCAGAAGAGCTCTTCTGGGGTGGGAGCAAAGGTCAACTGCCAGTCTAGGCACAGTGTGATGAAAGTAAAAGAAAAAGGAAATGTGAGAGGTGACGGCTCACATTCATGTGGCTGGTGAGCAGGGCCATAAGCAGACAGTAGAAGCTGTCCACTGTGGCTGAAGACTTGAGTACGAGAGAGTGTCGGACAGCCGTACACACAGTTCATTTCCTGTGCTCCCTATTGGTCACCCGGGTAATAGGTGTAGTTAGTTTTGTCAACAAGGTGTGGAAAAGGTGGTGTGATATTAAGGAAAGTTGCCACTCACCATATAGAGGAGAGGCTGAGTCGTGATAGGCACAATAAAAAGATTCACACACTCAAAGCTTTCGGCCATTAAGGCCTTTGTCAGCAGTATATATATATATATATATATATATATATATATATATATATATATATATATATATATATATATAGAGGGAAACATTCCACGTGGGAAAAATATATTTAAAAAGAAAGATGATGAGACTTACCAAACAAAAGCGCTGGCAGGTCGATAGACACACAAACAAACACAAACATACACACAAAATCTAGCTTTCGCAACCAATGGTTGCCTCGTCAGGAAAGAGGGAAGGAGAGGGAAAGACAAAAGGATTTGGGTTTTAAGGGAGAGGGTAAGGAGTGATTCCAATCCCGGGAGCGGAAAGACTTACCTTAGGGGGAAAAAAGGACTGGTATACACTTGCACACACACACATATCCATCCTCATATACACAGACACAAGCAGACATTTGTAAAGGCAAAGAGTTTGGGCAGAGACTCTTTGCCTTTACAAATGTCTGCTTGTGTCTGTGTATATGAGGATGGATATGTGTGTGTGTGCAAGTGTATACCAGTCCTTTTTTCCCCCTAAGGTAAGTCTTTCCGCTCCCGGGATTGGAATGACTCCTTACCCTCTCCCTTAAAACCCAAATCCTTTTGTCTTTCCCTCTCCTTCCCTCTTTCCTGACGAGGCAACCATTGGTTGCGAAAGCTAGATTTTGTGTGTATGTTTGTGTTTGTTTGTGTGTCTATCGACCTGCCAGCGCTTTTGTTTGGTAAGTCTCATCATCTTTCTTTTTAAATATATATATATACCTAAAAACAAAGATGATGTGACTTACCAAATGAAAGTGCTGGCAGGTCGACAGACACACATACGAACACAAACATACACACACACACACACACATATATATATATATATATATATATATATATATATATATATATATATATATATATATATATATATATATATATACTCTCTCTTAACTTGCAGACGTGTGTGTGTACTGCTGACAAAGGCCTTAATGGCCGAAAGCTATGAGTATGTGAATGTTTTTATTGTGCCTATGCGACTCAGCATATCTTCTATATGGTGAGTGACAACTTTCCTTCTCTGGTATCGTTACATTCCATCCTGAATTTTCCATGGTGTGATATTAACATACTCAGCAATACTGGGAAAAGTGACATGATGCTGATGTTTACAGGTACCACCAGGTACGTATGCCACTGTGAGAACTCACGTTGAGAAAGTGTTCGAAAGATTGTTTTTTAACAGAGTGTCTAAAATATTCCCAACCACCTGGCCATCTTGTGCAACTGCATTTAGCTGTTGGACTATGGTGTGCACTTTGAGCTGCTCCTGTAACTCCCAGTTATCCTGGATCCTAGTGGGTCCTTCGGAAAGCCCATTGCATTTCCCCCCCCCCCCCCCCCCCTTTTTTTTACTTGAATAGAATTTTATCTTTATGTTGTGTTTGTCTGTAGTCCTGGCAATATTTTAAATTTTTTGCCCTACAAACAAGTTAAGACACTTCATGTCTTCTGCTGCCTCTTCCTCCCTCTCCAGCATTAGATACTTCATTGCAGAATTGAATGATGAGTGTAGTAGTCTGCTGTCCAAGTGATGCCACCTGTTGGTGTTTGTATACAAGCATATAAAAGTTTTCATCCTGCAGAGGGAAGTCCCCCATGTTACTTCCTGATTTTGCTTTATCAGAACAGTAGATGGCAACTTTTATGTCCTTGTGTGTACTAATGAGATTTTGCACTAGTTCGAACAGATTTTCTTCATTGTATGACCAAACAATGAGACTGTCTACATGCGGACAGTGAAATTTTGATTTAGTTCAAAGTACACATTTTGAAATTAGACCTACCACGTGACTGTATAAAATAAAGTTTCATCATATGATGCTGTCCATGGTTTAATAGCTCATTTTCAGGTACTATCTCTTTCTTGGTGTTTTGTACATGATCCACTATTTGACTCTATTGCTTACATCTTGAGGTTGTAAACTGACATGCACGTGGTACTTATCTTCAGGTACTTTTCGATTGCTGTCATCATGACCGGAGACAGTTTTCAGTTGCTTAATAACTTCACTGCAGATATCAACTCCAACAGCATAAGTGTTTTTGTGTGTTTGTGTTTGTCTAGCAGTAGAAAACAGTGTGCCCTTTCATAACACAATGATGACATACCAAGTCTTGTATATTATATATATCTGAAGATTAAGTATTAAATCATAAAATATATTGTTGGATATTAATTTTCTTAATGCTCTTGGTTTAGGTTCCAGGCACACTCTGAGATCCATTTTTTTTTAAATACTCCTCACATATGTTCGTGATCCTCTGAGTTAAAAGGCAGCTCGTGGTGATGTTTATTTGTTAATGGAATATGACACCAGATTGTAGATAAGGAATGATGAGTGTGCTATATTTCTATCAAAATCATTCTCCAGCATTGCCAAAGCACTTCCTAATGGCATCCGTACGAAGGGAAATCTGCCGTGGAGCTCTTTCTTGTCCAGGCGCATATCCTAGAACATTTCTGGCATTTGCTCATCTTTACTTGATTCTTTTACAATTGCACAGCAATACAAATAAATATGTCGAGGTGGGATATATGCTTTTTAAGTCACATCTTTTTCATGGATTGCAACATTTATTCAAAAGATAATTATCATCAGGATAAAATAAAACTACTGACCCTTAATTAGATGAGAATTCTTGACAGTTGATGTTCTTCTTTCATACAGTGCTTCATTATGGATAACTGCATCATCTGTGAAGAGTCTTAAGGTTACTGTTAATATTGTTCACAGGGTTATTAACATGCAAAATGAACAGCAAGGGTCCCAACACATTTCCCTGAGCACACCTGAAGTTACATCTGTAACTGTTGATGAATCTCCATCCAGGATATGGTAACGTGCTGTAACCTCCCTACCAAAATATCCTCAACCCAGTCATAAATTTCACTAGATACTGCCATACAGTTATATTTTTGATAATGAGTGTAGATGTAATACCAGGTCAAATGCTTCTCGAATATCGAGGAATACTGCTTCTACTTGACTGCCTCGATCTGCGGTTTTCAGTATGTCGCCTAAGAAAAGTGCAAGTTGAGGTTCATGTGATTGATATCCTTGGAATCTGTACTGGGTGGCATGGAGGAAGGAGGTCATTCTGTTCGAGGTACCTCTTTACATTTGCCCTAGGTCTGTGATTACTGGCAGTTTTATTTCCCTTCTACGTAGAGAGTCTGTGACGTTTGGGGGCAAGGTATCCTAATATTGAAACAGGTGAAACTTTACAAAAAATTTCACATGCAGTCTGTTAGTTGTTTTGCCATTGTTTAGGAATGGTTAGTCATTATGTGTTCTTAAGTTGGAAACTTCACTTTGGTGGCAAAAGTAACTTTGACAGACGGCACTTTCAGATCAGAAATTAATGTGCGTGCGGTTCTAGAACATTCGCCACGTTTAAGAAAATATCGAGTGTGTACTTATCATATTCGTTAAATACACAATGATCCTTAAATACGGTATGTGCCTTTCCAAAATATGATACACTGGATCCCTACAAGTAATACACTGTCACCTACAGGTCAGCATCTAGCGACACAGTAGTGCACTGCTGGTTGCCGCTCTTCCCATATGCCAGCAACACAAGACATCTCTGCTAGTAAAATCATTGCTGAGAAAGAAAAGCCCCCCTCCAAAAAAAGAGTGTAGGCCAAAAGCAGAAGAGTCAGTAAGCTAAGGTATGACAAGTACAGAAAAAGTAAAGGAAACTGAGGAGACTGGTTCTGATATCTCTTCAAAGAGTGACACCGTGTATCATATTGATCCCTTGGGAGAATCCACACTAGATCCTATTTTAAATGACAGATCTGATACACGTAGATGGAGGAGACCATATGTTGGCTAAATGTAGAGGAAGAAAGAGGAAATCACTGGAAATGACCTACAAGTTATGGTTCTAAGGCCTTGTGGACAAGGTCAAAGTAGTTCTCACATTGAATGTAAAAGAAATTTCTCTTACTAATAAAAGTGATGTGATATGGAAATTGCCAATTCCTCTTGTTGCTACTGGGGTGAGAAATACCTAGTAAGGAAGTGGGAAACATCTAATGAGACATCTGCTTCGTGTCTTTGATGGTTCTGTTGAGATTAATAAAAAACAGACAGTGCTTCTCTTCTGTGTATCTCTTAGTTTTGTATTAGTGTCAATGTATTATGTATAATTGAAAACAGTTCCTACCCATTCCTGATTGACACTATAATATATTAAAATAGGAAAAACAAATAAATAATTTTCTGTAGTTCACTCTGACTTTAAGTTTCATGCCATAAATACCATAGAAATATCCCCCACACAAAAACCCCAGCTATACGTACATATCATTTTGTGTGTTCTCTATATCATTTTTAAGACCTCAGGCCTTTCAGTGTACATAACAATATCACAAGTGTGTCATATTTAAGAATTTCAGTTCAAAAAGTTATAAATTGTTTTTATTTTGTCTCATCTACATTTGTAACTTTAAGAAATTAAACACAGTTTCATTTTAAAGCAGCTTACACTCTCTAATATTTACAATTTTTCACCAAACCGTAATTTTTTTTTCCCTTTCAAAAAGACATAAATTTTGTGATTTTTGTATCGTATTTAAGTCACCTTACTTTAATACTTAAGATACTGGCAATAATGAGTTGGTTCATTGTATTGTGTTTATTTCTGACCAGTCACATAAATACGCATTGAAATTTATGTTGCAGGTTGTGGAGCTAAATGACAGTCACGGGCAGCTGATGGTCCACTGGGCTGGCGAAGGGTCGGATGTCATCATCTGTCTGGCCAAGGACCCACCTGGACTGTACACGAGGGCCCGACCTTCTTCAGTATACATTTCGTATGATTACGGAGACAGTTTCGTGAACGAGACGGAGAAGTTTCGCGTTGATGCCGGAAGGATAGTGTATCCAACCTTGGACAAATTTTACAATCACCCACATTTTGTTTCATATGTAAGTAGATAAATATCTATTTCTGAAATATATATATAAATCTGTGTGGCCTAAAGAATAGAAAAGTGATAGTACTAACTTTCCGCGTGCAATACACTAGTTCACAGCATGACAGTCCTGTGTTGCCAGTGCAAGGATGATTGTTGGCAACCAATGGTAGGCAAAAAGAGGAGATGTATTTTGAATACATAAATTGAAAAACTATTCTTCCTTCAGTGATTAGTTTCCTCATATTTGCTTCTAAAGCCTTAATGTATCTTCTGGTAAAAATCAAATCCTCTGTATGCTGAGTAATCTCTTGGAATGAACACAACTTTTACATCAACATACATTTAGGATTACCTGCTATTTTTCATCTGTGAGCATTTTTTAAATGCAAATAGTAGCACACATCAGTAAAATAAAAGTTTTCTAAAATGTTGTATGGTTACCGTATAACAGGAGTTGGTTTCCACATGAACAGGCAACATTTCCTTGCATAGCTGACATATATGGAAATACTAACAACAGCATTTGTAAATTGTGTATCGTGTAACTTATTGATTTTTATATATAATAGAAGGAAACATTCCACGTAGGAAAAATATACCTCAAAACAAAGATGATGTGACTTACCAAATGAAAGTGCTGGCAGGTCGACAGACACACAAACGAACACAAACATACACACAAAATTCAAGCTTTTGCAACAAACTGTTGCCTCATCAGGAAAGAGGGAAGGAGAGGGAAAGACGAAAGGATGTGGGTTTTAAGGGAGAGGGTAAGGAGTCATTCCAGTCCCGGGAGCGGAAACACTTACCTTAGGGGAAAAAGGGACGGGTATACACTCGGACACACACGCATATCCATCCACACATATACAGACACAAGAAGACATATTTAAAGACAAAGAGTTTGGGCAGAGATGTCAGTTGAGGCGGAAGTGCAGAGGCAAAGATGTTGTTGAATGACAGGTGAGGTATGAGTGGCGGCAACTTTAAATTAGCGGAGATTGAGGCCTGGTGGATAACGGGAAGAGAGGATATATTGAAGAGCAAGTTCCCATCTCCGGAGTTCAGATAGGTTGGTGTTGGTGGGAAGTATCCAGATAACCCGGACAGTGTAACACTGCGCCAAGATGTGCTGGCCGTGCACCAAGGCATGTTTAGCCACAGGGTGATCCTCATTACCAACAAACACTGTCTGCCTGTGTCCATTCATGCGAATGGACAGTTTGTTGCTGGTCATTCCCACATAGAATGCATCACAGTGTAGGCAGGTCAGTTGGTAGATCACGTGGGTGCTTTCACACGTGGCTCTGCCTTTGATTGTGTACACCTTCCGGGTTACGGGACTGGATTAGGTGGTGGTGGGAGGGTGCATGGGACAGGTTTTACACCGGGGGCAGTTACAAGGGTAGGAGCCAGAGGGTAGGGAAGGTGGTTTGGGGATTTCATAGGGATGAACTAAGAGGTTACGAAGGTTAGGTGGACGCCGGAAAGACACTCTTGGTGGAGTGGGGAGGATTTTGTGAAGGATGGATCTCATTTCAGGGCAGGATTTGAGGAAGTCGTATCCCTGCTGGAGAGCCACATTCAGAATCTGATCCAGTCCCGGAAAGTATCCTGTCACCACTGGGGCACTTTTGTGGTTCTTCTGTGGGAGGTTCTGGGTTTGAGAGGATGAGGAAGTGGCTCTGGTTATTTGCTTCTGTACCAGGTCGGGAGGGTAGTTGTGGGATGCGAAAGCTGTTGTCAGGTTGTTGGTGTAATGCTTCAGGGATTCCGGACTGGAGCAGATTCGTTTGCCATGAAGACCTAGGCTGTAGGGAAGGGACTGTTTGATGTGGAATGGGTGGCAGCTGTCGTAATGGAGGTACTGTTGCTTGTTGGTGGGTTTGATGTGGACGGACGTGTGAAGCTGGCCATTGGACAGGTGAAGGTCAACATCAAGGAAAGTGGCATGGGATTTGGAGTAGGACCAGGTGAATCTGATGGAACCAAAGGAGTTGAGGTTGGAGAGGAAATTCTGGAGTACTTCTTCACTGTGAGTCCAGATCATGAAGATGACATCAATAAATCTGTACCAAACTTTGGGTTGGCAGGCCTGGGTAACCAAGAAGGTTTCCTCTAAGCGACCCATGAATAGGTTGGCATACGAAGGGGCCATCCTGGTACCCATGGCTGTTCCCTTTAATTGTTGGTATGTCTGGTCTTCAAAAGTGAAGAAGTTGTGGGTCAGGATGAAGCTGGCTAAGGTAATGAGGAAAGAGGTTTTAGGTAGGGTGGCAGGTGATCGGCGTGAAAGGAAGAGCTCCATTGCAGCGAGGCCCTGGACGTGCGGGATATTTGTGTATAAGGAAGTGTGCAGGGCCTCACTGCGATGGAGCACTTCCTTTCACGCTGATCACCTGCCACCCTACCTAAAACCTCTTTCCTCCCTTAAAACCCATATCCTTTTGTCTTTCCTTCTCCTTCCCTCTTTCCTGACGAGGCAACCGTTGGTTGCGAAAGCTAGAATTTTGTGTGTATGTTTGTGTTTGTTTGTGTGTCTATCGACCTGCCAGCGCTTTTGTTCGGTAAGTCTCATCATCTTTCTTTTTGAATATATTTTTCCCACGTGGAATGTTTCCCTCTATTATATATATATATATATATATATATACAGCTGCATATGAGAATGACCAAGGGTCAGAACTGGCCACTAATGAAACATAAATCTGAAAGTGAAACTTCAACTTCTTCCACTAAATTTAACAACCTTTGGCAGTCTATGGTTTTCAGCGGTTGCTTCAATTGCCATTGTTTTTATCTTTATCAGTATTTTGGAATGAAGGCTGTGATCACAGGATTAATTTTTACCATAATTGTAGGTCTAGATTACATTGGAAGGTGACAAGGGTGGTGTTGTGAGCTAAGGCATTGAATGTAATGTGAGAAAAAACTAATCCGTAGTTGCCTAACAGTTCAAACAGTGATGACAATTCACTTAGTTTCAGGGATTATATACATCTAACATTACTTTGTGTTGTAGTTTTGATGTGTATCATGTGCACAAAATTATCTTGTGAACTTGCGGGATTATGGCTAAAGTTTCTTGAATAAGATGTGCACTCTGTGGCTATGTTTATACCAGGATTTCACACAGTAAATTCAACCTACTGCTATGAAAGTATCCTCTTTCTTGTTGATCTATGATAGCTTCCAGCCAGCTGTTAAACAGGACCTATTGTGTTCCCATGACAAATGAAGAGTGGTACCAGCATTGTCCGCAAGGAGAACACGGCAAGTGGCATAATCAGATTTTCTGTAAACTTCACTCAGTGGAAGAGGAGCCAGCATGAGTGAAAACGTCTTGCCTTATTTGTAGATGTTTGGCTGTTTCTAAAAAAATGAACATAGAAGTTTTAGATGTAATTTAGATACCTACTAGTGTGAGATTCTCTCACCTTAACTGATGGTGTAATGGCTGGCATTGCAGCATTTCAGTTTTGTGTCCAATGTCTGAAACCTAATTATTGTTTCTATTTATTTATTTATTTATTTTTTTATACATCTGCCCATGTCTGTAAAAGATTACTACACAAATGGTTTTCAATGTATATTGGTATAATGTTGGCCTTATTCATCAAATAATTTTATGTCCAGTAAATGAATTAAAAAGAAGAAAAAGAAATTAGTGAACAGAAAAAATTATTTGAAGTTGTTCTCAGTGAAATTCCTGTATTGTCTCGATTCATAATGAATAGCGAGTGCCAGTTTTTGGAAAACTGGTGTGTTATACGTGGTTTGCTGCAAAATTATTGCCAATGTGGTAAATATTTAGCTGGGCTGAGCTGCTTGTGCACTAAAAGGTGTCTAAATTATGTCGAAAACTTTGACACTTGTTTTCTCACAAATGGTTGAGTATCTGCAATTAAGCTTAGACGTGCATTTGCTTATTTTGCCTCCTCTTCCACTGAACAAAGTTTCTGGCACTTGCTGTTTTCTCCTTGTAATTAAAACATGCAACACTACAGTCACCCATGCCAGATCTCTCTCCTAAGAGTCATCAGGTGCATCTCTCTGGGGTATTGGCAGATACTTGCAATTTCATTTTTGCGGTATGTAGGTGGAACTTGCCCAGACAAGTACTACTGATAACACGTTTCATTTAATGCCTTGTGTAGTGGACTGACAAGACAGCCAGTCGACAGTGGCGGGTAACCGAAAGGCACGCGTTTACACACGCAGGCTTGCTTTAGGTCTGAAACAGGATACATAATGAATGCTATAAAGAAAAGTGCGTAGCTGCTGGAATACTTTACTTTAATCCATCATTTGTATACAGCATTCTTGATGATACAAGTGAGACTCTCTCTAGAAATGGTTAATGGCGCCTTGCTAGGTCGTAGCCATGGACTAAGCTGAAGGCTATTCTAACTATCTCTCGGCAAAATGAGAGAAAGGCTTCGTCATTGTAGTCGCTAGCAAAGTCGTCCGTACAACTGGGGCGAGTGCTAGTCAGTCTCTCTAGACCTGCCGTGTGGTGGTGCTCGGTCTGCAATTACCGACAGTGGCGACACGCGGGTCCGACATGTACTAATGGACCGCGGCCGATTTAAAGCTACCACCTAGCAAGTGTGGTGTCTGGTGGTGACACCACACCTTGTGTCAGTGCAAAGCATTGGTTCATTTCCTATTGCAATTAAAATTATTTGTGAAGTGGAATTTTATGTGCCCATTTGATGGAGCAGTACCAAATTAGTCTTGTGTGATACTGATAGCCAGTACTCCAGCAGCTACTGAATGATGCTGCTGCATCTCAGTAGCAGTCAGTGCAGGGAAGGGTGGCATACGGGTCACTGCTGAAGTGTTGTACTGACCCTGGTAATGCACTAGACTAATTTGGGTCCGCTGTATCAAATGGGCACGTAAATATCTGCATTAAAAATAATTTTGTAATGAGAAATAAACAGATGCTTCAACACTGGGTGTCATGTGACAGACTTGATGAGCAGTATTTGTTTGGGCTGATTCCAGGTGCACAGTGCAAAAACTGATCATCACAGAAAATGTGTCTGGGGGTTGAGGCTAGGTATTCACATTTTTATCTGTCAGTTTCACTATGTTTTAATTTTTGTGTATTAGAATACTTACAATACACTGTATTTAATGCTTCTTTTACAGACTGTATTCACGGACCTTGCTAACAGACTGGTGTACTCAACTTTAAACGATGGACACAGCATACGTGTGTCCTATACTAATATATCATTCACGCCATCTGACGTTCTCTTCAGTGACTCTGATCCCCGGGTATTTTTGATTCTTGACAGAGAACATCAAGATCGTGGGGTGAGTATATTGTCATTGCAGCTCTGTTTGTTTTCTGGGGTACTAAATATTGGTTACAGGTAGTTGTTAGTGTGTTGTGATTAATTTTTTTGCTGGAATGCTTTGAGTTTCTGTAAATATTTGCATTAACTCTTGTGCTAAATGTGTGCTCCTGAATGATAGGTATCATTCTTGCTCGGTCTTTTGTTAATGCGCAGACCACAGCAAAGTATATTGTGGCTAGTACATTGAGGAGTGTGCTATTGCTCAACCGATATAGTGAATGCTAAAGTTTCCTGTACAGTCTTTCCTGTACAGTCTTTTGTGTAAAATGATTAAATAGTGTGAAAATTTCATTGACAAGAAATTTACTTCACATCATAAAACTTTTCTGCCCAAAGTAATCTACTACTACTTTTCATTTTGGCTATCTGAGACCATGTTAATTCAGTTATCTTCTATTTCTGCTGGTATTTGTGCTTGTTCAATATTCTTTCATTCTCATACTTTGCAACTTCCTTCACCCTTCTTCCACAATGCTTTTGCCTTGTGTGTAATTTTGTCATGGAAACGCATGACAGCTTGAATTTGGAAGTAACCCTGTTAGAAATCTCTTTTTCCTCTATTCATATTTCTTCCAGACCCCTTTGTACCTCTCAGATCTAGCGTACTTTGGGTCTCTTGTTCACAAGAGACTGTGTTATCTGATGTATCAACCTCCTCAAACTCCCTCGGTTCATACTAAGGATGTGTCCGAAGAATGTGCTCTGTCTTTTTCTGGCAGTGTCAGGGAATGTGTCTATCTGGGATACACTTTTCAATTCAGTTGTCTTCTCTATTGAGTGTCTCCTCCTCTTAGAGGCTGTACTATCCTCCAGAGAATCATGTTCCAAAAGTTCTGGCCTCTTAAGTAACACTTTTCTTATGAGGTCCAGATTTCCTGCCGAGATAAGTTTTCGGGGTTGATTACTGTCTGGCAATGTCCCACTTTTTCATTGATTGAAAGATTCTTCTTATTGTAAATGTTCACGGTTAGTTTTTATCCTAAGTACATCTTGTTTATTTGTCCTCTCATTGCTTCTGTTACTTCAGTCATTAATGGGCAGTTCACTTTTTGTGAGCCTCACTGAATGATGATAACTGCAACAGACCTCAACTGAAATCCATGCAGTTGCTTTTGGTGGGAAATACTCTTCTTGTAACAATTCAAGAAAGGCACTGACCAACTTAAGTGTCTTCACAATGAGAGCATATCAGTATACCTCAGTTGATAAGAATGTTGTATGCAGAAGGGAAAACGGCTAAAATTTGAGTTCCTGTCTGGTAAAGTTTTGTAACAGCAGCACTCTGCCACTGAGGCAGGTGTCATTCTACAATTTTTGTTTATGTGGTGTAAAAAGTGAGTGTAGATAGAGCTCTCGGGCCTTTTCACTATCATCCTATACAAGTAGTGCCTGTCTGTTGCCACGCTGGCCTTTCAGCTGTTCTGTCACATTGGCACGTAAGCAACACTCTTCTGTCGATACACGGGTGACGAGGGAAGTGTATGTTCAATGGACCACTGATTTTGCTCACTTTTGCACAGTTGTGATCCATAGCTGGAAGTAAGAAATTCTGGTGTAGTACCAGGTGTTTCTCCTGCATATTTGAGAAACTGGTTCACAGTTTTGTGAGTCTATTGAATTACTGCACGAGAGCACCAGCCACTGAGCAGCGATATCTGCACAGACTGAAAGCTTGGATATAATATAATTTAATTCTTCTGCCTCTCCCCCTTCCTGTACCCAATCATCTTCTCCCAAACACTTGTACTGCTACAAGGAATGATGTTTGTTTAGAAAGGAACCTTAATAACTGCAAAACCAGTATTTTTTTTCCTAAATCAAAGAGAATCCCAAAAACCAAAAAACAGTTCATCACAATTATAGTCACAAATTAACTCCGCCTCTTCTGCGGTTCTAAACAAAATACTGTTGTGTGGATTTGGCTCCAAGTAACTCACTAGAGCTGGAACTAAACACTGAAATGACAAGTACCTGGAGAGAGCTGTTTTACAATGCAGAAGCCTGCTTCTCATTGTTAGACTCTAGTCACAGATGACACATCGACGGGAGCAGAATCGAGGGACTGCGAGCATTCAGTTCACAAATCAGCCAGCTGTTGTCGACGGGAACTATCCGCAATGGTCCCTGGCTTTCCTTACGTAGCTACTCTCCAGGAAGAGAAAAAGTGTGGTCTTGCAGTTTGCTGTTGCCTGGCCAGTTGCCCAGTGGTCTATAGCTATCAGTACCTCTCCTGGCAGTTTGGAGGTATATTTGAAAATTCCAAGTGGCTGCTATGGACTGTGTGAGCATTGCAATCCATTGACAGGCACATTACAGCCATCATGCATGTTGCGGCTTGTACCCCTGGGCACCATAGTAACAACAACAATAATTATAGTGGTACATTTGTGACTAGGTGTAATCTAGGTATAATAATGAATATTATTGAAATTAGCAGGTAGAAGCCAACTGTGAAGACGGACAGTTTGGGATTTGAAGAAGTGTAGGAACACATGAGACAATACTGACCCTGTGCCTGATTTTAGAAGATATGTTAAATAGAGGCAAACTTACATTTATAGCATCTGTAGATTAGAGAAAGCATATGACAGTGTTCATTGGTATACACCCTGTGAAATTCTGAAGGTAGCAGGGATAAAATACATGGAGCAAAAGTTACATACCGTTTGTACAAAAACCAGAGTGCAGTAAGAGAATTGAAAGGCGTCAAAGGCAAGCGTGAGAGAGTGAAACAGAGTTGTAGCCTATCCCCCATGTCCCTTCTACAATGCCACACCCAGCAATAATGTACTTCTACAATGCCACACCCAGCAGTAATGTACTTCTACAATGCCACACCCAGCAGTAATGTACTTCTACAATGCCACACCCAGCAGTAATGTACTTCTACAATGCCACACCCAGCAGTAATGTACTTCTACAATGCCACACCCAGCAGTAATGTACTTCTTTATTGACAATAAACCTAAACGTAAATGGGCAATTTTTATTACCATAGAACAAAAGTGAAAGCTCCTATTGTTTAATATTGCATTATTAAAAATAAATAAACTAAATGAGTATTGGGTGATAGTGTTAACCAAATATATGTCACAATTAAATTTTATTACAGTGAAACAATAAACCATTTAAATAGGCAAGAGCCATAAGATCAGTTGTAGAGTAATATGTATTATCTCCTTACTTTTAAAAATTCGTATCTTTGTTCACTGTCAGATATCAATGTTGAAATTTTTACAGTATGTTGCTATCGTATAGGTGCACAAACTGTGCAAAAATCATATTTTGATATTCAGTCCCACCTGAGATAACTATTCCCAAACTTTACAAAAAAATGAAAATTTTCAAATTTCAAAAATTCATAAAAAATTAAAGAAAAATTTATAAGCCTTCTTGTTCTATATGAGGCTAGTAGTGTATGATATCTAATTGTACAAAAAAAAATACTCTCATAAATCACTCCTTGTTTGTTATTTTTGGGCCTAAAAAGTAGATTTTTGAAAATTTGGATATCAAACTTTGGAGGTCATTTTGACTGGTTATTTTTGAATTTAGGGTATTTTGTGTAATAGACAATGTTGTAGATGACACTTTTCTAAAAACAAACATGGCAATTGCAATGTTGTAACTTAACCCAGTGCAGAGATATTCAAATTTTCGCTAATGTCTCCAGATTGAAAAATCGCCGTGTGCCTACAAATAAAAATGGCCACCATCCAGTAAAGGTGCAAGATAAATTATTTTAGAAAACTGATTTGAACTTCTCATATATAGGGCAATCACATATAAAAAAAATTAAAATATTTAAAAATGGTCAAGCAACCATCACTGGACCACTTTATATGGATTGGCCCAGCCCCGTCAAATGGCTGCCCATATTGAGCCACATTACACCCCCTGGAAGTAGCTCTTCTCCGTGTGTTTAATAGCGTACGAGGAAACCTGTAACTCCTACCCATCCAGATGTGGTTATACTAGAAAGAAACTTTCTTCGATCAAGAGAACCACACGTGAATACAGGCGTGGAACTGCACTCGTGCTGCAGCTCAAATTAACCGACTTGCCCTTCACACTGCCAGATCTTACCAGCGTAGGAAGGAAACCTACTGCCTTTCTGGACTCGCTTTCGGGAGGACAACGGTTCAATCCTGCTTCTGGCCATCCCGGTTTAGGTTTTCTGTGATTTCCCTAAATTGCTGCAGGCAAATGCTGGGATGGTTCCTTTGAAAGGGCACGGCCGACTTCCTTCCTTGTCCTTCCATAATCTGATGAGACCGATGACCTCGTTGTCTGGTCTCCTCTCCCAACCCAACCCTCTTGCCTTTCACCAATCGCACAAAGTATATATGATGGTTAGGAGAATATGCACCATAGTGCCAGGAGCATGGACTCTTTAGATTGGGTTAGGTTCCATCTCCAAAATGCATCCGCAGTCTTGGTCTCACGGTCGCGTTTCGCTTCCCGAGCATGGGGTCCCGGGTTCGATTCCTGACGTGGTCAGGGATTTTCACCTGCCTCGAGATGACTGGGTGTTTGTGTTGCCCTCATCATTTTATCATCATTCATGAAAGTAGTGAGATTGGCCTGAGCACAGGTTTGGAATTTCTACGGGTGCTGTTAACTGTGCAGTTGAGTGCCCCACAAACCAGTCATCATCATCATCATCATCATCATCATCATCATCATCATCATCATCATCATAGTCATCATCATCATCCAAAATGCGACTATGGAGCAGTCAGGCAAACCATTCACTGCAGTGTTGTGGAATGTCCCAGCAGGTCATATTGTGGAACTTCCCAGGATTACCTGATGTCAGTGAATGGCACAGATGTTTTATATTAATAATTTAAATGTCTGTTCTGTAAATTTTGTGCCATTGTTTGTTTGTTGTTTAATAATGTGCTTACAAACTACAAAATTAGTAAATAAATAAATCCAAAGATTCATGATTCCCTGTAGAAAGACAGTTGTTTGGGGAAGATTATTATCAGAGGAGGGGGATGGAGGAGAGAGAGAGTGGAGCACAGTACTGTCAGACTTATAGTTCACTGCCTTAGTGAGTTGTGCAGATGCTGCACTGGTGTTGTACTCGACAGGCTCTTGAAACTTTGACCTCCTCTTTCTTGGATATGCTTGAGAAGTGAATCATTCTAGAGTGGTGCTTGTTGCAGCTAAGTGTGTACTACAACTGTGTGAAACATGGGTAAAATTGGTGACCTGGTGGCTGTATGCTTCTGTTGTTAGACTCCTCTGCAAGCTGTGATCCTCAGAACTTTATTTATAGTGTGATTCCTTTGTAAATTTACAATTGAGAGATCCTTTATTATATCCTCATTTGCCTTGCATTAAATAGAGATATTAGAGATATCTAACAACACATACTACATAATGACCTTCGTTTTCCTTTGATCACTGTGCCGCTTCTGAAATTCTTTGTGAAATTTCCTTAATTTTTCAGATTATTTGTTTTACCTGAGAAAAGTTTCATGTATTTGAAGATTTAAGATCTTACTCAACAGTTTGTCATTGAAGTGGCAATTTGAGTGGTATGTTGAGTGCTTTGAGTGGCTTGACTCAAAATTCGTTTTGTGCTACTCAAATAGATTGCAACATAACAGCGCAATAAATCAATTGAAAACTATTTACCCTTATTTTTATGCAGAAACTCCAAAAGCTGTGTAATTCATGCTGTTTTTGATGTCCAGGATTTTTTCATGTGCATGATGTTTCTGATGTCCAGAATTTCTTCATGTGCATGATGTTTTTTTTTCAGCTGTGGGTGACAACAGATTTTGGAGTTAGTTTTACTCAAGTGCAACAACGAGTGAGGACGTTCTACTGGTCGGGCCCTTGGGCTGATCCTCCACTGCTGTACGTAGAGAGGCAGGAACCATCCGGAGAGTCCACGGTCATATCGTCAAAGTCCCTGTTCTTAAATGATAACAGCAGCATTGTCATACGGGACGTTCTGGATTTTCAGATCAAGGGAGACTTTGCTTTTGCCACGAGGCGTGTAAACGTAAGTGAATTTCTGCTTCTTACTACATACATGATAAATATAATTCTGCAAAGATTTGTACAATAGAAAGTGCTGATCATTTTAATCTAACATCACAAAGTACATAGAACGCAATTATTGAAAGTTGAACAGCACATCATCTCAGCTTAATTTTTTTCCATTTTATTTGTTGACTGTCATTTAAAACGTATATCAGGCATATAGAGTGGAACAGCATGTGACCTAGTTTCACAAAAACTTATTTAATTCCTTGAAAGTAATCAGGGTAATTAAGAAAATCTTAATTATTGATTTGAAATATTGCATGAACAACTGCTGATACCTATATAAGTGAAATGTCAAAAAGTTCATTTCTTCAAGGTCCGTCTATTTTGTATATAAAAAGTTACATTACTCTGATATTTAAGTATCAGAATGGTTTCATTCAAATCAAGTACTAAATTCAGGACATTTAGAGAACAGAAGACACTAGGAAAGCAAGGAGGTGTCAATAAGATCATGTATTCTGAACAAAACTTGAAAGGACGAAAGAGAGAAAAAATCACTCGAATGTTTTATGAAATTATTTGTTTGAAAGTAAGAAATAAAACAGATTGGAGAAACATATGATGGACCTTTCAACAATGCTGGAAATCTTGTACAACAAATGAGGTGTGTCAAGTGTTTATCTAATCTGTTTCATGTATTATTTTTAGACAAATCATTTTATAAGGCATTTGATTTTTATTTGTACCTATAAATGAAATAGCTTCAAACTAACAAGTAGAAAATATGCAGCACAGAGGTCACCTCAAACAAATAATGAGCAAACGAAAATGTTTGCTTATAGGGATCTCATATGTCATACAAATTGTAGCAATTGCTATTTATTTCTCCTTTAATTTTAGATGTCTAGCTACTGTAAGAACAAGTAAAACAATATTTTGATCACTGTTCACTGAGAGTGTGTTACAGTTTGGTACTGTCGAGTGGTGTCCATACCACTAGTAATTTGCTGCAGTTACTTGAAAGTCATTGATGAGGTTGCTTGTGTATTATAGCCTGTTTGCGTGTTTTGAGCTTCCTGTGATTTCATACATCATTTCATTTATGCCACTTTTCTATAAGGATTGCTGTAGATTCTTGTAGTTTCAGTGTGTAATGTACCTTCTTTTGAATAAATGTGATACCACTGCAGCCGGGTGAACAATTAAGACATTCAGTTCATATGTGCATCAGTGAGTAATGTCTGTGTACTTTCTTTTCTTTCCTGCCACTTTTGCTGTTTTGATCAATGAGGCAGTTCTGTTATTTTATCTGAGCTGTCAGCTCATGCCAGAGATAGAGTTCCTGATAGGGGAAAAACTGAAGAAAACAAACAGTTTACTCCCATTCCTGTAGTAAAACAGCTGGTGTCTAAAAATCAAAGATAAACACACAGCTTACAAAATAAACCACACTTCTACTCATAAGAAAAGGTAAATGTTTTAATGGCAGTTTGTGATGTTAAATTTAGAGCCTTACAGTCTGAGCTATTCACAGTTACTTTGCAACTTTCTCGACAAGTGATTCTCATACAGTGAACTCGATAATAAAAGTTTAAGATACTGAAGGAATGATTTAAAGGTTCCATTCTGTACTCCTAAGATCAAACATTTTCATAGAGACATGCAAATTAATGAGGACAACAATAAATAATGAGGCTACTGAAAGAGATACATGTGTTGGTTTGTGAGATGATATTATTATTTTTTTCCTAAAAGCTAACTACTGCAACAAAATTTAACGGGTTACAAGCTCTTGATCGAGGAGGGGAGGGGGGGGGGGGGGTCCTTTGCTTGTGGCGAGTCTTTGAACAGTGCAGACTATAATGCACTTTTTAATACTTTGTTCAAAGTCATCTGGTGGTGCGAGAAGGCAAGTGACAAGTGTTGAGAAGGAGGACAAAGGGATTTGCTGCATGATATCCGTACACAAGTCTTATGTATCCAAGGGAAAGAAGGGGCAAAGCTTGAGTGTGTGATAGGCTCATCTGGAGGTCAAAGGAGCAAGTACGGTTGAAAAGAAGACTTATTTCAGTGACGTGCTTGATGGTAAAGGTCAGCCAAAACGAACAGGCGTAGAATGGTAATAACATGCCTTGTATTATGACACTCACTGAACTTCACTGCACTAAAGTACACTACTCTGCACACAATAATCCAGGTGGTGATAGAGTAGGTGGGGGCTGGGGGGGGGGGGGGGGGGAACTGGGTGCCCAGCATCAGACTTTGTGGAGATGCAGTCAAGGAACATCCCTCGAGGGAACACAGCTCACGAAGGTGGCGCAGAAGACACAGTAGCACTTCTTTCGTTAACTGGACTGTGGAAAAACATCAAAACTGGTCGTGAGTGCAAAATACTGCTGTCAGCCGCAAACTCCGGCGAAGGGTGGAAGCTGATGTCATGAGCCACGTGATGATGTGTGAAACAAGCTGCCGAGAGCGCGGCCGGGAAGTGTTACCGTGTCGAAGCCAGGACAGGGACTGCTCGAGCTATTGTTCAGTATGTGCGACTCCAGAAATTGTGGCAGCCTAATTTCTACTTATGGCAGAAGTGACCGATGATGTTCCTGGGGAGACGCAGCGGTACCTTGGCTCGTAGGAGCTTTGCTGGATGCTGGTGTTCGGTCAGTGCAGCTTGTCATCTGCTGCTACAAGTAGAGGCTAATGGTAGGAGTTGCCACAATATATACGGACAGGGTGAGTAGCGAACTGCTGCTTCTTGCTGATTGTTCTGTGGTGTACGGGAAAGTGTCGTCATTATGTGACTGTAATAGGGTATAAGATCATTCCACGTGGGAAAAATATATCTAAAAACAAAGATGATGTAACTTACCAAACGAAAGCGAAGATGATGTAACTTACCAAAAAACAAAGATGATGTAACTTACCAAAGATGATGTAACTTACCAGTTAGACAAAACTTCTAGTTGGTATGATGAGTAGTAGTTTGCTCTCTGTATAAAAAAAATGTAATGAGTTGGAAGAACAATCCCATGATGTTAGTGTACAGGATTAGTATTGTACTGCTTGGGGCACTCGCATCAGTTATCTAGATGTAATGTTGCAGAGTGGTATGAAATGGAATGATCTTGCAAGAATGGTAATAAAGAAGGTGACTGGCCAACTTCATTTTATTGAGGGAATTTTAGGAAAGTGTGGTTCATCTCTAATGGAGACTGCATATGGAATGCTATTGCAACCCATTCTTGAACACTGCTCCAGTGTTTGGGATCAGCACCAGGTGAGGTTAAAGGAAGACATCAAAGAATTTCAGAAGCATGCTGCTGGATTTGTTACCAATAGGTTTGGTCTACATGAGAGTGTTATGGAGATGCTTTGTAGAATCAAATGGTAGTCCCTGGAGGAAAGATAATGTTCCTTTTGTGAAACGCTGTTGAGAAAATGCAGAGAACTGGCAATCAAAGCTGACTACAGAATGATTCTAGTACCACCAACATACAATTCACATAAGGATAGCAGGTTACTATTGTCTCAGTAAAGTGCAGCTTACTGTACACTAATAACATGGTGTCTTGACAATAGGAAGTGCATCTGCTGTAGGTTCCTAGTACAGTATAAAGCAGCAGATTGAATGCTTAGTGTCTAATCCATTTTTAAAAAGTTTTAAAAGGTATAGACTCATTACTTAAACTGATATTTTCCCCTAAAGTTCTGCGTAGCTTGTGAAGTATACATTCCAGTTCCTGTATTTTGAAACAATACAACTGTTCTTTTGATATTAACAGTATCCCCTTCAACTTAACCATTATCTGCTCTTATTGACAAGGCACTCACATTAGAAGAATAATTTCACGTTGATCCATTTGTTTGTTCTAAACATTGATAATACCTCACCCAGTGATGGCAACCCAATTGTCTTGCATTACTTGCGTTAAAAAATGTAAGAATTATTGCAAAGTACTCTACTGGTTTAAAAAACATGTACAAATATAACTTTTTCTCTGCAGACAACAGCAGTTAGTCTGATGGTGTCATACCGTGGAGCGCCATTCAAGGAAGCACAGTTCGACAGGACAATATCACCACACACCGGATACTACATTGCAGACGTCAGTGGCACAGATGTGTTTGTGGTGGCCAGCCATCTGGATATTCTGCCCACGCTTTACGCGTCACGCAATGCTGATGCCAGTGTTTACTCTCTTTCGCTCGATAACTTCTTCTGCTACTTCCCTGGTAGTTCATGGAAGAACTCGTGGCTTGAGTAAGTAATGTTGAACAGTAATGCCTAATATTCTGGTGGTGGTGGTGGTGGTGGTGGTGGTGGTGGTGATTGTCTTCAGGTTTAAGATAGGTTTGATGCACCTTTGCATGCTTTTGTATCCAGTGAAAGTTGTCATCTGGGTATGACTAGTGTAACTTACACCCACTTGAACCTGCTTGTATATTCAAGTCTTTGTCTCGGAGCCCATCCAAATTTACGGAAAAAATGAAATTTTCTGGATCGAATAAGTAACTAACTAGCAAGTTTTGCTAATAAAAGCGATCATTTTTGGAGTACGAAAAATAGAGCTACAAAGCTATTCATCTGAATTTTGGAAATAATCATTACTTTAGAATCGAACATTCTTTGAAAAATGATCTTTTGACAATGAACAGCTTTCAAAATAAATGGTTCTTGAAAAAGTAAAATGTTGGCTGAGAAGGGGAAAGTGAGGGCTTTTGATCTGAGTATATTTTTGTAGTCAAAATTATTTATTAACTCACTCCTAATTTTGTCTCCATGTTTGTACCAATGTTCGAATTATGGGTACCTTGTTGTAAGAATTATTTCTAGGTAAATGATTAATGGAAAATCTCATATAAAGATGTGAAACAAATACTAACAAAGAGATAGAGGGGCTGGCCAGTACTTACCTCAGCTCGGTACAGCCGATAGATACACATGAAACAGAACCGAAAATTTACGTTCCTAGCTTTCAAAACAAATGTTCCTTCATCGGGGAGGAGAGAGGGGAAAGAAAGGGAAGAGGGGAAAGGAGATTCAGTTACTCACAACCCAGGTTATGAAGCAACAGGGAAAGGAAAATAGGGAGGGTAGCAAGGATGGAGGCATAGTTGTCAGTGTTACATTGCTACCCTCCCTATTTTCCTTTCCCTGTTGCTTCATAACCTGGGTTGTGAGTAACTGAATCTCCTTTCCCCTCTTCCCTTTCTTTCCCCTCTCTCCTCCCCGATGAAGGAACATTTGTTCCGAAAGCTAGGAACGTAAATTTTCGGTTCTGTTTTATGTGTATCTATCGGCTGTACTGAGCTGAGGTAAGTACTGGCCAGCCCCTCTATCTCTTTGTTATTTCTAGGTAAACCAATCAGATTATCAGCATCAGGAATCCAGAAATTACCTGGTGAAAAATGGAACTTTCTCTGCTGAAATAAGAAAGTAACCGTTGTGCCACTGAGGTGGCAAGTCACGGGATAGTGATATGCAGATGTACAGATGGTGTTAGTATTGTGTACACAAGATACAGAAGTGCAGTTCATTGATTGAACTGCCATTTGTATTTGGGTGATTCATGTGGAAAGGTTTCCAATCTGATTATGGGCACATGATGGGAATTAAGGATTTAAAAGTGGAATAGTAGTTGGAGCTAGATGCATCAGACATTCCATATCGGAAAGCATTAGGGAATTCAATATTTCAAGATCTGCTGTGTTGAGAGTATGTGGAGAATACCAAATTTCAGACATTACCTCACACCACAGACAACATAGTGGCCAACAGCCTTCACTTAATGACCAAGACCAGCAATGTTTGCGTAAAATTGACAGTGCTATCAGACAAGCAACACTGTGTGAAATAACTGCAGAAATCAACGTGGGATGTACAACGAATGTATCTGTCAGGACTGTCTGGTGAAATTTGGTGTTAATGGACTCTGACAGCAGATGACTGATGCTAGTGGCTTTGCTAACAGCACGATATCGGCTGCAGCACTTCTCCTATGTTCGTTACCATATTGGTTGGACTGTAGATGACTGGAAAACCATGGCTCGGTCAGATGAATCCCAAAATCGGTTGGCAAGGGACGATGGCAGGGTTGGAGTGTGGCACAGGCCCCTCAAAACCGTGGCCCATGTTGTCAAGTCACTGAGCGAGGTTGTGGGTCCATTATGGTGTGGGCTGTGTTTACATGGAACAGATTGGGTTTGTGGTCCAACTGAACCAATCGTTGACTTCAAATGGTTATTTTTGGCTACTTGGAGATCATTTATAGCCAAACAATGACGAATTTTTATGGATACAATGCGCCATCTCAGTGAGCCCCAATTGTTCACGATTGGTTTGAAGAACATTCTGGACAATGTGAACAAATGATCTAGCCACCCAGTTTGCCCAACATGAATCCCACTGAACATTTAGGAACATAATCGAGAGTTCGTACCCAAAATCATGCATCAGCAACACTTTGCAAATGATGACTGTAGAGGCAACTTGGCTCAATATTTCTGCAGGAGACTTCAGACGACTTGTTGAGTACATGCCACGTCAGGTTGGTGCTCTACACCAAGCAAAGGGAGTTCTGACACAATATTGGGAGGTATCCCATGATTTTTTTGTTAGCTTGCTGTATTCATAAAACAAGATTAAATAATGAAAGAAAATGATGTCGCTGTCAGTAGTGGTATAGAGTAAGTTGATAGATCAGCCTTGCTCTGTTACAGAATGATATTGTGATATGCAAAGATTGATTCATAGGTGTGAAATATTTGAAAATATTACACTGAGAGTAAAATAATCATTAAAAATTACTTCAGTGTATTTTGCACTTAAAAAATCCCTGATTAGTAATGTCCCTCTGCATTTGATGGCACCCTTTAACCAGTTATAATTTGTCGGGAGACTGAAGACCAAGAACCCCCCCACCCCACTTCTCTCTCTCTCTCTCTCTCTCTCTCTCTCTCTCTCTCTCAAGGAACTCTCATGTAAGATTTCTTGAGTTCCAGTGAATGATAAACTAAAGTGGATCAAAATGTGGAGGTACCAGAAACATCGGTTTACCATACTTTGTACGCAGAGGTATCTCCCATCACATTGATTTATAAACAGTGTTTGCGTAGTTTATGTACTTTACCCCACAGTTCTGTAAGAGGCTCAAGTTGCAGCAGAAAACAAGCAAAAATTTTAAAAAGATGTTTGTATTCAGGAAAAGGGAGCTTACAAGGATGTTGTATTGTATTTGCATTCCAATACTTCATAATGGTTATGTATTTACTCCTCAAGGTCCAAGTCTTTAACTGGTGATATAGATTTATGTTTGCCTCAGTTGCTGAAAGAAAATGTGGTGGTAGTTCCTTTCAAAAGCACACAACCATTTTTGGTCCATCCAGTCTAATGCATTAAGGTGTTGCTATGGTCGAGATAGGCTACAGTTATTTGGCTGGAATGGGATTTAGGTCCCCGCCTGGCCTCCAGACTGAGGTTTTCCTTTGTTTTCCTAAGTCTATGAAGGTGAATGCTTTCTTTTGAAAAAGATCTGAAATTTTCTTTTCTCACCCTTGTCCTGTATTCCATGTGTTCAATTTCTAATGTATTCATTCCAGACAGGCATTAAACATCAGGCTTCGGTTGTACAATCTCTCATTGACTGGGGTAGTGCACATTAAACTTTGGTTATTACACACTAAACTTCCTTCATTTTAGAATGTTAATAGAGCTTAATGTCCCATCTGTGATTAGCTCATTAGAGATGGTTCTATCTTTTTACTTATTCTTATGTCAGAAATTCCTCCCCATGAACCATGGGCCTTGCCGTTGGTGGGGAGGCTTGCGTGCCTCAGTGATACAGATAGCTGTGCCGTAGGTGCAATCACAACGGAGGGGTATCCGTTGAGAGGCCAGACAAACATGTGGTTCCTGAAGAGGGGCAGCAGCCTTTTCAGTAGTTGCAGGGGCAACAGTCTAGATGATTGACTGATTTGGCCTTGTAACACTAACCAGAACGGCCTTTCTGTGCTGGTACTGAGAGCAGCTGAAAGCAAGGGGAAGCCACAGCTGTAATCCCAAGTGCACGCAGCTTTACTGTATGGTTAAATGATGATGGCGTCCTCTTGGGTAAAATATTCCGGAGGTAAAATAGTCCCCCATTCGGATCTCTGGGTGGGGACTACTCAGGAGGATATCGTTATCAGGAGAAAGAAAACTGGCGTTCTACGGATCAAAGTGTGGAATGTCAGATCCCTTAATCAGGCAGGTAGGTTAGAAAATTTAAAAAGGGCTTGTGGATAGGTTAAAGTTAGATATAGTGGGAATTAGTGAAGTTCGGTGACAGGAGGAACAAGACTTCTGGTCAGGTGAATACAGGTTTATAAATACAAAATAAAGTAGGGGTAATGCAGGAGTAGGTTAAATAATGAATAAAAAAAATAGGAATGCAGGTAAGCCACTACAAACAGCATAGTGAACATATTATTGTGCCCAAGATAGACACGAAGCCCACACCTACCACAGTAGTACAAGTTTATATGCCAACTAGCTCTGCAGATGACGAAGAGATTGATGAAATGTATGATTAGATAAAAGAAAGTATTCAGACAGTGAAGGGAGAGAGAATTTAATAGTCATTTGTGACTGGAATTTGATAGTAGGAAAAGGAAGAGAAGAAAACATAGTAGGTGAATATGGAATGGGGGTAAGAAATGAAAGAAGAAGCCGCCTGGTAGAATTTTGCACAGAGCATAGCTTAATCATAGCTAACACTTGGTTCAAGAATCATAAAAGGAGGTTGTACACATGGAAGAATCCTGGAAATACTAGAAGGTATCAGATAGATTATATAATGGTACGACAGAGATTTAGGAACTAGGTATTAAATTGTAAGACATTTCCAGGGGCAGATGTGGACTCTGACCACAATCTATTGGTTATTAGCTTTAGATTAAAACTGAAGAAACTGCAAAAAGGTGGGAATTTAAGGAGATGGGATCTGGACAAACTAATTAAACCAGAGGTTGTACAGAGTTTCAGGGAGAGCATAAGGGAGCAATTGTCACAAATGGGGGAAAGAAATACAGTAGAAGAAGAATGGGTATCTTTGAGGGATGAAATAGTGAAGGCAGCAGAGGATCAAGTAGGTAAAAAGACGAGGGCTAGTAGATATCCTTGGGTAATAGAAGATATATTGAATTTAACTGATAAAAGGAGAAAATATAAAAATGCAGTAAATGAAGCAGGCAAAAAGGAATACAAACGTCTCAAAAATGAGATCGACAAGAAGTGCAAAATGGCTAAGCAGGGATGTCTAGAGGACAAATGTAAGGATATAGAGTCATATCTCACAAGGGGTAAGATAGATACTGCCTACAGGAAAATTAGAGAGACTTTTGGAGAAAAGAGAAGCACTTGTATGAATATCAAGAGCTCAGATGGAAACACAGTTCTAAGCAAAGAAGAGAAAGCAGAAAGGGAAGCAGTGGTTGGGAAGGGAGTGAGACAGGGTTGCAGCCTCTCCCCGATGCCATTCAATCTGTATATTGAGCAAGCAGTAAAGGAAACAAAAGAAAAATTCGGAGTAGGTATTAAAATCCATGGAGAAGAAACAAAAACTTTGAGGTTCGCCGATGACATTGTAATTCTGTCAGAGACAGCAAAGGACTTGGAGGTGCAGTTGAACGGAATGGACAGTGTCTTGAAAGAAGGATATAAGATGAACTTCAACAAAAGCAAAACGAGGATAATGGAATGTAGTTAACTTAAATCTGGTGATACTGAGGGTATTAGTTTAGGAAATGAGATACTTAAAGTTGTAAATGAGTTTTGCTATTTGGGGAGCAAAGTAACTGATGATGGTTGAAGTAGAGGGGATATAAAATGTAGACTGGAAATGGCTGGGAAAGCGTTTCTGAAGAAGAGAAATTTGTTAACATCGAGTATAGATTTACGTGTCAGCAAGTCGTTTCTGAATGTATTTGTATGGAGTATGGCCATGTATAGAAGTGAAACATGGATGATAGCTTAGACAAGAAGAGAATAGAAGCTTTTGAAATGTGGTGCTACAGAAGAATGCTGAAGTTGGGTAGATTACATAACTAATGAGGACGTATTGAATAGAATTAGGAAGAAGAGAAATTTGTGGCACACCTTGACTAGAAGGAGGGATCGGTTGGTAGGACATGTTCTGCATCAAGGTATGACCAATTTAGTATTGGAGGGCAGCATGGAGGGTAAAAATCGTAGAGGGAAACCAAGAGATAAGTACACTAAGCAGATTCAGAAAGATGTAGTTTGCAGTAAGTACTGGGAGATGGAGAAGCTTGCACAGGATAGAGTAGCATAGAGAGCTGCATCAAACCAGTCTCTGGACTGAAGACAACAACAACAACAATAACAACATGTCAGAAATTAAGATCTGTCTACTTTGACAAAAGAAGTGTCTGAGAACACACCTAAAGAATTCTGATATATATCGCAAGTTCATAGCACATGAGTATTAAAAAAAATTGTGAGGAAAAGAAAGGAAAACAATGTGTGTAAAGAACCGCGTGGGCTGAACTGATTAATCTTAGTGAAACATTGTGTATATCGCACTTGTCTAGGTCTTTTTTTGTTGTGATATATTTGGCACAAGTAGACTCACTGAAATGCCACACAAAATTACTGCCACATGAGTGACTTCTGAAAGTATGAGTTGCTCAGCATCACTTTCTTCCTATGTTGAATAACGTTTATCTCTAATGGTGTTTATAACCAGTAAAATGCCATTTTCAAATAAATTACAGTATTAAAAAAAAAACAGTAATAAAAGATATTGCAGTGATTTCCACACGGCCTATAATCCAAGTTTGGTAGAAGAGTTATGTTTTTGAACTAACATATTTTAAGCAGTTGCCTAAAGATGTTACATAGGAAAATGTGAATACAAAGAAATAAGGAATGTTATCTATTCTGAGGTTTCCAGATTACCTAATTAAAGTCGCCCTGTATTGTTCAGCAAATATGTAACTGAAACCACAAATACAATGAATGTTTATTGTGGTTTGCCCCAGAGGGGTGGAAGGGGGGGGGAGGTGAGAGAGAGAGAGAGAGAGAGAGAGAGAGAGAGAGAGAGAGAGAGAGAGAGAGCTGGGGGTACCATTCTCCACATATAATGCAAAACATTTAAACTTGCCATTTTATTATTACTTTCACTGATGACAACTCTCTGTTAATCTATTTTTAGCTTTTACCACCATTTATATTTTGTAGCACTTCTTTTCAGTGATAAATTTGTCTAAATTTTTGTAGGCGTGCAACGGATACAGCTTTTGCCGACCTGCACCGAGTGGAAGGTCTTCGCGGCATCTACATCGCATCCCAGGTCCATGTACCCACCTCACCGCACGGAGGAGGACGGGTGCCGGAAATAAATACGCAGCACCTATCTACGTTCATCACTTTCGATATGGGAGGACGCTGGAGGCCACTCACACCACCCTCGACTGATGATCAGGGCAGGAACATCAGCTGTGATGTGGTGAGCAAACTACTATCAGAATGCACAAATGGGGGCTGGCAACTTTGCATTTGGTTGCATGTTAGCAATAGGTTCAACTTGGCATGATGTGCATTAAAATGAAGTTAAATTTCAAGTGGATATCTGGTGTGCTGTGAAATGTGCTGACATTTGTAACTTTTCCTATTGCGTTAGTGATATTTGACCTTTTTACTGTGTTTATCATTGTTTTGGGTGTCCTGCTGAGTTGCTGATTCAATTTTCTCTTCGGTTGGTTGACTTGTGGTAGGGGACCAAATAGCGAGGTCATCAGTCCTGTGGATTAGGGAAGGATGGGGCAGGAAGTGAGCCGTGCCCTTTCACAGGCATCATCCCAGCATTAATTTTAATTTCAGTAACCAACAGCCTCAGTTGCACCGTTTACCTAGAATTTACCTAGGTTTCAGTCGGGATACCCCAACCGTCTTCAGAATAACAGTAATTACCATTTGTCCATAGTGGACATCGTCAAGCTAAAACTACAAATCCATAAAGTATCGTCAGACTGTAAAAACTTATCTGAAACTGCCTCGGCCCCACTTCACGACTGCGATGCGGCAGCCACGAGTGCTGTACTGGAACTAAGTTTCTTGCTTCAAGTTGAAAAATAATAAAATAAAACTCACGTTATGGTATAAAAGTTATTTGTTTAGTTGAACAAACCAAATTGTAACTTGTGTAAACTGATAAAATCTGGTTTCATTATTCATGGTTTCTGAAAATTATGGCATTTACCACTACAACCTCTCATTTGTATGAGTGACAAGTGCTTCCACGTATAATCTAGCCCTTCAACTTTGACACTGTTTATGATCTGACTTCCCTTTTCTTTTTTTAGAGTCGAGGCTGTTCTCTTCATCTCACCCAGAAGTTTGCTCAGTTGAACCCTGAAACACGAACGGTTCCTCTGATGACATCAAAATCAGCACCAGGCATCATTATGGCAACTGGAACACTCGGAACTTCACTGAAGGGACGTTTTGGAGTTTTCATCAGCACAGATGCAGGACTCACGTGGCGCCAGGTTTGTGTCGATATGTGCACCCATTGGAGCAGTTTTTTTTTTTTTTTTCTATATATGTTGTAATTATATTTTCCGTGCATTCTGCGAGCTTGACAACTGTGTGCTGGGGGGAAGGGTCTGCTTGTAATTTAAGCTTGCACTTTGTACCATATATTAGCTATCACAGATGAAAATATGTTGTATATGTTTCTTAAACAATATGTTAACTATGTACTGCAGATTTTGATAGTAGGATTCCCTTCTGGTGGTACTTTGTACTGAAACCGGTAGACATTTGAAAAAGTAAAAGGGTGACTATAAACTAAAGCAGTTAATTTGTTCTATGTTGTAATTGATTGCCTACAATATTATTCACTGTTGTGCCTTTTGGTGTTTGGAATAAAACATCATCTGTTGTTGGGTATCTGAGTGTAGAGGAGCTCATGAAGCTAAGTACACAGGGTATCCCAGAAATGTTGCAAAACATAGAGGGGTTGCAGAGGTTGTCTTGAGGAAGAAATTGAGGATAGGAACCTGTGTGGAAGTGTGATCCAATGACGCAACAGAGCATCCAGCATACAGGCCCAGCACTTTCTCCTACGGTACCCCTTCAGCAGCAAATGTGACTTTGTATGGCAAACCGTGGGGAGAACATCTGACAAAGTTGTTCATTAATCAAAGATCTTGATTGATCGGCATGGTCGGCAGTGGTGAAGGTGCAGCTAGCTGCTGCGCAGAAAGGCCTTGTATCCTATGAATGAGGTGCTCCATTGCCTCAGTGGTTGACTGGTTTTGGACACAAGTTTTCATCTGCAGTTTATTTTTCTCCTTTCACACTCCAAAATCTCCAAAGTTCTTTTGTGTGCAGGAGAAAAATACAATCCCGATGGAAATCGATGTCCGAAACCACCACCCATCGAGGGACCAGACCCTCGTATTCATAAGAGACGAAGCCATTCCACACACCAGCTAGGTGCATCTTCTCCACTGGCAATTCTGGACATCTGTCATGGTCACTGAATAACAAACAATATTGCAAAACATTCCAGTGCACAAAGCCAAATTTGCTGCTGAAAGGTGGCCTAGTGGCAGGCGCTGTGCCTATAACTTCAGCACTTTGTAGCGACATTGATCAATGTTTCTGGACACTGGTTCCTATCCTCGATTTGTTTCTGGAGGCGTCCTCTACAATCCCTCAAAGTCTGTTACAACATTTCTGAGGCACACTTTATAAATGTGAACTGTTCTGTTAAATTATGTTATGATGACACGATAGCCAAAAGCTATTAGCAGAAATTCAGAAAAAAATTAATTACAGCTTAACTGTTACAAATTTGTAAAACACTCTCCATGAGCACTTGCCGCTTCAAAAATGTCTGTTCAAGCTTCTTGAGGGAAGTCACTTCATCACATACAGCACTGTTGTATGCTGTGATACCTCTTCATCTGATGAGAAATGCTGCTCGTGAATTTCCTCCTTCCTCTTTGGGAACAGGAAGAAGTCACACAGAGCAAGGACAGGTAAATAGGGTGGATGTTGTAACACTTGCGGTTCTTCGTTCTCCAAGAGGTCCACTGTTCAGTCAGCTGTGTGTGCTGAGGCAGTGTTGTGATGCAGGAGGAGTTGCTCACTCTTTGGCTTTGGGTGCTGTGGCCTCCATGTGGCGATGACTTCTGGCAGACGTTTAGTCACATACCAAATAGCATTTACTGTGCAATGTGTGTCTGATGTAGCAGAGGTGAGATGACCATCGTGCTGAAGAAAGTGGTCATCACTTTATTTACAGAGTTCCTACATCTCAAAACTATCAAAACTCACCTGAAATGTATCATACAGAAAATGGCCTCTTAGATTTGGAGTCATAATGATACCCCCATGTTTGATACCTCTTTGTTTTCTCACCTGCAAAGATATTGTCTTTAGACTGCCCTTTGTCAACATTTTGAAGCATAAGTGACACCAATCCATTCTTGGGTGTTTTTGGACTTCTGTCAGGGGATGTGGTAACCCAGCAGGCACCTCTCTCACATATGTCAGAATGATCGCGTGAATGGTGGACTGCACCACAATCAGTCCAGTATTTAGGATCCCTTTAGTGTCACAAAATGTGAGATAAGGATAATCTTCAATCATTTTCCTTACAGTCTCAACGTTTCATTCTGACTTAGCTATTGCTGGGCGACCGAAATAAGGTTCATCTTTGAGAGACTCCTGACCCCTTGAAAATTCATGAGACAAGTTTCTGACTGAACTGGCAGGTTCACGAGACTCGCCAAAAACATGTACCAGCATTCTTCTGCATTTAACTTCTTTTTGTAGCCATAACCAATCACAGCATGAAAATCGTGGCATGACAGATACATGCACTGTGTAAGATTCAGCACTTCCTGTGTCTTCACTCGCCATTCACAGCATGGTTTGAAATCCAGTGGTGCGGTAACCACCACACATATGCTCCAAAGTGAAGAAACAATGCTCTTTCAAACTGAAACAATCCCATTGTCATCAGATATCTGGTTAGAGAGTTGACACAGTCCTTGTACACATGGTTGTATTGGGAAATAGTTATCAGTGCATTTGAGCATGAATGCAAAAACAACAAAAAATAAACATAGTAAAATCAATATTAGTTGCTGATCCACGCACCTTTCACTGTTATAATTCCATAAACCTTTACTCATTTCAGAGGGCTAGATTCCATCGATATTTGTGACACTTCTCATAGAGCTAGGTTCCATTTACATTTGCTAAATATAAATTGTTCACGAGTTACTTTCCTTGTCCATACGTTTATGTGGCATCATCAGTGAGGCTTTATTTTATCGCATTAAAATATGCAAAATGTTGCACAATAATGTCAGTGATTGAAGAATTAGACCTAAGCATTTAATTTGCTTACTTTTTCCATTTTTACATTAATTTTAGTCTGTTTTCCATTTTTACATTAATTTTAGTCTGTTTGCTTTTATACAATACTCATTCAATGGTTGGTTATCTAGTCATTTGAAAAAATAGGTTTCTTACTGTAGTCCCAAAATTAATAAAAATTTCTTCCACTGCAATATGTTGTTCAAATTTGGTTGTGTTCTTAAGATTTTTTGTGACATTGTTATCATCATCTGTTTTTCTCGTGTGAAGCGTGTCAATTTTTTTTAACATTGGGAAAGACTAGTAAGTAGTTAGAAAAAGTGCAACAAATTACACAATAAGTGTTTGTGCTTACTTTTCCAGCTATCTTGATAAAAACATATTGCTGCAAATAAAATCTAGCCAGCCATTTACAGAATGTTGTAGAAAAACAAACAGAATAGTAAGCAAAGTGAAAATCAAAGTATTGCAGTAAATATTGTGAAATGTTAAGTCCCTTTTAACTTTCTTCTATTATCATAAAACATGTAATAGTTTCAGGTATGTGATAAAATACTAATGTATTGATGACGGTGCAGTTATGGCTACGAAGTTATGTTGAAAACATGTTTAGAGCATCACAAGCAAAAATGATTGTTCATAGGTTACTTCATTATTTGCCTCATGCAGCAGCAGCAGCAGCACCAACAACAACAACAAATAACAACAACAACAATAATAATGGGAACTACTACTTCTACCGCCACCGCTGCTGCTGCTGCTGCTGCTACTACTGCTACTGCTACTGCTACTGCTACTGCTACTACTTTCTTCTTTTCGTTGTTCCTTTGTCTGACATCAGCATAGGGTCGGCATAATTATGTATGGAATTGGCATGGTTAATTAAAACAGTAGCTGGATGGTCTTATTTTCACCCCCCCTACCCCCCCCCCCCCCCCGCCATTACAGCCCCCCCCCTCCCCCGCCTCCCTCATTCACATACACCCTCCCTGGGGCAGAATATGAGCACCCCAACTGTCTGCATGTATTGTTCAGTGGAAGTGAGAAGTTTCATCTGTACCCTTCTATTTCAGATCTATGGTTATCTGTTACTTACTACCAAAAATTAGGGTAATGATTTCTCCTGCTTATTCAGGAATGAGACAAAGAAAGTTGTTGTTGTTGTTGTTGTGGTTTTCAGTCAAAAGACTGGTTTGATGCAGTTCTCCATGCTACTTTTTCCTGTGCAAGCCTCTTAATCTCCAGATAACTACTGCAACCTATGTCCCTCTGAACCTGCTTACTGTATTCATCTCTTGGTCTCCCTCTGACTTTTACCTCCCATACTGCCCTCCACTACTTTCAGAAATGCTTTTCTTGCCATTTCCAGTGTACATTTTATATCCTCTCTACATTTGCAATCATCAGTTACTTTGCTGCCAGAATAGCAAAACTAATCTGTTGCTTTAAGTATCTTGTTTCTTATTCCAATTCCCTCAGCATTGTTTGATTTAATTCAACTACATTTTGTTGATGCTTATATATTGTCTTTCAAGACACTCTCTGTTTTGTTCAACTGCTCCTCCAGTTCCTTTGCTGTCTGACAGAATTACAGTGTCATCAGGGAATCTCAAAAGTTTTTACTCCTCCTCCAAATTTTTCTTTGGTTTCCTTCATTGCTTGCTCACTGTACAGGTTGAATAACATCGGGGATAGGCTACAACCCTGTCTCACTTCCTTCTCACCAACTGCATCCCTTTCATGCCCCTCGATTTATGTAACTGTCATCAGATTTTTGTACAAATTGTAAATAGCTGTCCGCTCCCTGTATTTTACCTATGCTGCTTTCAGAAATTCAAGGAAGGTACTCCAGTCAACATTGTCAAAAGGTTATCTACTCCAAAAATACTATAAATGTAGGTGTGCCTTTCCTTAACCTATCTTCTATGGGAAGTTGGGGGGTCAGTATTGGCTAACTTGCTCCTACATTTTTCTGGAGTCCACACTGATCTTCCCCAAGGTCAGCTTCTACCAGTTCTTTCATCCTTGGAAGGAATTCATGTCAGTGTTTTGCAGCCATGACTTATTAAACTGATACTTCAGTAATGTTCACACACGTCAGCACCTGCTTTCTTTGAAACTGGAATTATTACATTCCTCTAGAAGTTGGAGCTTATTGCATGTGCTTGTTACATCTTGCAAACCCCCCTCCCCCTCCATTTTTAATTTCCCCCTTTCATTAATTACATTCAGTATCTTCTGTGATAGCCACAGATACAGATTTCTACTAGACTTCGTGTCTCTACCTATTTGATCCTTTGCTGCCTTCTCTATTTCATCTCTCACAGCTACCCATTCATCTTCTGATGTATTCCTTTTCCCTGATCCAGTTAATTGTTGCCTAATGCTCCTTCTGAAACTCTCAACAACCCTTGATTCCTTCAACTAACCCGGGTCCTATCTTGTTAATTTTCTACCTTTTTGCAATTTCTTCAGTTTTAAACTACATTTCATAAACATTGCATTTGTAAATATTTGTCACTTTTCAGCCTTAAAGTGCACAATTTATTCTCAGCAATCAAATTTTTATGTTGAGGAACAACCAGAAAATTCATTAATTATTATAAACAAAGCCTCTTTCTGACTAACATATGGAATGCACTTGATGTCACAGGTTCTAAAGGATTACTATTTCTTCAACATGGGAGATTTTGGCGGTGTGATGGTAGCAGTGAAGTATTACAAAGCCCAAGGGGAGACACGGGAAATGCTGTACTCGACTGACGAGGGCTTCACATGGCACACGGAGCAGTTCTACAACCAGGATCTGCGCATGTACGGCCTGATGACAGAGCCAGGCGAGAACACGACAGTCTTCACCATGTTCGGCTCGGGACCTCAGCAGCTGCGATGGCTCATCATCAAGGCTGATCTGCAGAAAGCTTTTAGTGAGTGTGTTTCTGAATGTCCTGTAGGTTGCATATTACCATAGCATTTTTTTACTAATTTCATTTTAGTGCCAAAATGTCCTTGCTGGATAACAGTACAACACTTACTGCTGCTAAGGCACTGGATGGTTTCGTATGGCCATATCTTCGACTGTAGGACATAACAGGAGTAGTCAGAAAGTATTTACTATTACCTAAAAAAAAATAAAGCTACATAATTAATTTGTTTCTCGTAGGTCCAAGTCTGCTGTTATGGTGCGCACTGAAATCCTCATGGCATGCATCTGAAGTGTTTTTGACCCTGTATCCCTCTTTAAGTCATCTAGTGAATTTTCTCTGGAGTTTTACAGTTATTTCAATTTTGTTTTTGAATTATCCCAAAAAAATATTGCACATTACACTCTTCATGTGTCAGCCAGTACTGCTGGCATATATTTCTGTCTGTTATTTGCCATTATTTTAAAATAGAATTTTTAATGTTCATTCATTACAGCAATCCCAGATTAGTCTAATTCTGCATATGGTTTAACATTGTTTATTACTGGGGGTAATGAGACAACGATAAATGCAACATGGATCGAACAGGGAGAGTCGGTGGGGAAGACCTTAAAACAAGTGTTTACTGATATGAATAGTACCAGAGGATATGTTGTTACACCACATACTCTACTAGACTAACTAGTGGTCACGCTATGACATAATGGGCACATGAACTTCAGAACAACATTTTGTTTGTAATGAGAAACCAGCTGATGTCTTCTGTGCTGCCTCTCTCCCCACATTGTGTGTGGAATGAAAGAGAAAATGCTCTTATAGTTGAGACATCTTGTATGCATAATCGTACTACTTTTTCAGAGGATGAATTTGGTAGTTTTTAAACTAATGTTAGATATGCTTGGTGTGTCACACATGTGTAATATGACAAGACATCACATAGTTGGTTCATTTCTCACTCTCTCTCACGAGTGTCAATTACAATAATGTGCCTTGCCTTTGTAGCATTCTTTCTGATAGTGGGTGAATGGTAAAATTATTGTTGACAAAATTCTGCAGGGAAAAATTGAATACTCGGAGACTTGGTGAATAGAACATCTGATACGTCCTTGTGCTCGAGGTAGTGTTTGCATTCAGCGTGCATTCCTCGGTGTAATATTGGATGTCCAAGATTTAGAAAAGTCTGTGTATGCAGGGAAAACATTGTTTTTACATATGGTGTACGCAGGTACTATACATGAAGAAATGTGAAGTCTATATAGATTACACACGTTTATGTGAGGGGCCCGATCTGTCAGTCTAATAGAAAAAAATTTGTTCTGAGGCCGATATTGCTAAATATTATGTATTTCATGATGACTGGCTTAGACGGAAGGTTGCTGTCATCATCTGTTCTTCGGAAACTTAAAGTGAATACTTATCAGTCGCATAGAAGGAGCACATTCCACCCATAATATAGCATAAGCACATTCGTTTGTCAGTAATAAGATGAAAATATAAAATATACATGGCAACAAATTTGTTTGCTGAAGTGAAATGGCATAGCTGTAAAGTGTAACGTCATAAACTGAAACATGGTACCTTTACATTGTCGGTTTATCGTGTTACATGTTACACCTATGCCATTTCACTTCAGCAACACATTTGTTGCTATGTGTATTGTATAACTTCGTCTTCTTATTAGTAACAAACCAATGTGATTATGCTATATTATGAGTGATTGTATTCACTGTAAATTTCTGAAGATCAGATAATGACAGCACGCTTCTGTTGAAACCACTCGGCTTGAGAAGAAATTTCTTTCCGTGTTTGGTTTATTTTGACCATCACGAGAGACAAGCAGATGCATGTGCATTGTTACAAGCCAACAGAACAATTTTGCATCCCGTGACACACACACACACACACACACACACACACACACACACACACACACACACACACTGGGGGTGGGGGGGGGGCAGTCAAAAAAGCAGAGGAGAGGAGGAGATAAGGGGAAGAATAGTGCAGTTGTGTTGGTGGGATAGAAGGCATATTTAGTACTGAAGTAGGGGAAAGGGGCAGGTGGACAAAAGGGACTAGCTAAGTTTGAGGCCAGGGGGCTTATGGGAACAAAGGATATGTTGTAGGGACATTTTTCAGCTGCCCAGTTTGTAAAAGTTGATGCCAGTGAGAAAAATACAGGTAGCACAGGGTGGGAATCAGTTGCTGAAATCAGGTGCACAGCATTGTACAGCACATTTGGCAGCTGGATGATCTGACTGTTTCTTGGCCTCAGTTTGGCGGTGGCTGTTTATGCGGACAAACAGTTTGTTAGTGGTCGTGCCCGTGTGGAATGCTGTTAAATGCCTGTGATAGGACTTGAATAGTTGAAATGGAAGAATTTATGAGACAGATGTTGTATCTAGGTGAATTACAGTGCTGTGAGTCACACAGAAAAGGGTTGGGAGAAGAGGTGAAGAAAGGCTGAATAAAAACGTTTTGTAGATTGGATGGGCAATGGTGTACCATGGAGGGAAATTGGGGAAAATATTGGGCAGGCTATTTCACATTTCTGGGCACAGTGAGAGGTAGGCTAGACAGTGAGAATGTCATTCAGTTGCTCCAGTACTGAGGGCACTGACCGGCAGACCACACCAATTATTGTTATTATTGTTATTATTATTATTATTATTATTATTTTCCAATCCTCAAAACAGAGTTGATGCAACAATTCTCAGAAAAATTGACTTTCATATTTTCCAACTATCTTCCATGCACTAAAGCAGTGTGGCTCTGTGGTAGACTGTTCGCCTGCCATGTGGGGGACCCAGTTTGTTTCCTTGTCTATTCAGTTTTTTAAACAAAGATGAATGTCTCTGAACCGTGACATAGATAGAGAGGGAAACAAATGTATTTTTTTTTAGTTTAAAAAATCTTGTATTAATAACTGGTAATTAAGAATTTATATTTGCAATGAAAACTGACATTTTTGTGCAGTATGTGATAAGAAATAAGACGACACAAATTTTTCATAAAAATGATTAGATGCATGTTAATTAGCCTATATATTATGAATTTTATGTTTAAATTGATAGTTATTGAATTGAAGGAAAAAAGAAAAATATAATGACCAGAACGAACTCAAGCCAACAACAGTGACGTCAAGTTAATGGCTGGTGACACGTCATCTATTGATGTGTATATTCACATTTTTGTTTTAGGATGGCAAAGCCAAAGAAGTTGAAAGCATTAAAACGTTGTTGTGGTGGCAGATTGACCTGTAGATTAGCCTGCAGTGTAGGTTTTGTCGGAAGGTGACAGTTGGGTTGTGAGTTGGTGAAGCCAGCGAATGTGAAATTAAATAAATCTGGTTGTGGTGATGGACTAATCTGTAGCTTTGCCCAAGGTGTAGGCTGGAAGTTGACAGTTCGGTTGTGAGTTAATGAAGCCAACAAATGTGATGCGAAAAGCCTGTAGCTTAAACCATTTGCAAAAAGAAAAAGAAAAAAAAAAGGAACAGACCATCAGTATTTGTTTGCCATTCTATGTGCATAATTGAGATGGATAGATTTTCTAATGTGTTGAAAATGCTGTTGCAGCATCCCAAAACTAATTTGAAAACTAACTAATTTTAGTAGCTACTTGGTGAAAAATTTCCTTGTAGTGTTGAAATGTATTGTTGTGTGTGGTTTTGCATCTATACTTCGTGTAAGAAGGCAAATACACAGCTGTTTAATCTTCCCGTTTCACAGAGTACAACTGCACCAAGGATGACTACAAGTTCTGGTCGCCGAGCACGGACCATGTCGGTCACATGCCGTGCGTAATGGGGATGCAGGAGACATTTGAGCGGCGCACCCCTCACAGCAACTGCTACAGTGGGCGCGACTATGTCAGGATGGTCCAGATGGAGCCCTGCGGCTGCGAGAGGGATGACTTTGTCTGGTGAGTACTCGCAGTAAGCCTGTCGCAGGAGGCAGTTATGTATGCCACTGAACTACACTTCTGTCTGTTAAGATTGCAACACCATGAAGGTATTGTGCAGTAAATGACAAACTGGCACGAGGAGTATTATGTACCTGGATATGCAAATACGTGTTACAGTGCATCCACACAAGGCAGGTACACGTACTGACATCTATGATTATAGATGTTTTGAGACTCATGAAGGTCTGTGGAACCACATATGACGTCTGTTCAAAAAAATTCTGTAACATTTGTAATGTCGTGCTAATGGTGTGTTGGAGCGGAATGTGGTTGGCATTCCAGCCTGCACCTGTGGTTGCGTAACTGCTGGAAGTTTCATTGTTGTATACCTGTTACTGTTCAGTGCTGTGTTAACAGAACATTGTGTCACACCGTTTGCAAATTTTGAGATGGTAGAGTTAGAGGAGCAGTGCATTTGCATTAAATTTTGTGTGAAATTCGAGAAAATGTTTACACACACGCACCGAATAATGCAGGAAGCCTAGGGTGATGGTTCACACGGCTTACAAATGGCTGGATGGAAGATGACTCTCATTCAGGTTGCCCTTCAACTTATACCACTGGTACTAGTGTCAGGAACGTCAGCAACATTGTGTGTGCCAATCGAAGACTGACTGTCCAAGAGATTGCAGAAGAATGTAACGTTTCAACTGGATCATTTCATGAAATCCTGAGAAGGAAACAGCATGATATGTGGTGAGGCAATTAGTGGCTCTTGCATTATGATAACGCACACGCACATTCGACCCTGTTGGTGCATGACTATTGCAAAAAAAAAAAAAAAATTGCACTGTGCTGCCTCATCCTCCGTAATCTCCCAGCCTGGCCCCTGGGGACCTTCATTTCCAAAGTTGAAAATCCCATTGAAAGGATGAAGATTTGCAGCGATAGACAAGATAAAAGAAAATTTGCAGATTGCGCTTCGTGCGATCGGGCAAGAGGCTTACCGACGCTGCTTCTGAAAGTGGAAACAGTGTTGAAGCGATGTGTCTATTGTGGAGGAGAGTATTTCGAAGAAGACTATGCACAATAAGTAAGTGGTAGTGTAGAAAAGTTTGGTGGACAAAGTTCCAGAATTTTTTGAACAGAACTCATTGTGTCATTTCTGATTACAGCCCCCGTGCCTGGGTTTCAGGCAAGATCCCCCATTTTGGTTTACACTGAGGTACTATTCCAATAGAGCTGGAGAGCTTCTGCAATGCTATTGGAGTGTAGGAGGAATACCAATTAGGTTGAGATGTGAATGGAAGTTTGGAGATGTGAATGGGAATTTGGACTAAGGGAGTGGGACATGCTAGGGTAGTCAGTGCAATTGTGCATTTGCTTAAAGATGTAAGAGTGTGCACGAGCTTCATGTAGGATCAGTCATTTCATTCAATGCTGTGGTGCTATTCCAGTACAGTTGGACACCCTCTGCAATGCTACTTGAATTTAGGAGAAATATCAAATTTGGCTGAGATGTGAATGGGAATTTGGATTGAGGATGGAGGCATGCTAAGGTAGTCCGCGAGTCCATGCAGTTGTGCAAAGCCACTGTGCCAGGGTGGCGTGGTGGTTAGTGCATCTACCTTGTGACCAGAAGTCCTGGATTTGTATCCCGTCCTTTGTACAAATTTTTGTCGCCTCAGTCTGCATATATGTTTCATAGATTTTTGGAACTAAATACAGTAAAACTTCAGTAACACGAATCTGAAGGGACCGAAAAATCAGGAGCTCGTGTTCAAAAAATTTGTGTTAAGTGAAAAACACAGATTTTAATAAGTCTACATGTACAGCAGTACACTAATGTGTAATACACTACACTATCAGTCATGTTATTGTAGACTTATAACACTATAAAGTGATTGTAAAATCCAAGTACTCACAAATTATGTACGTTACTTTCTTGGAAAAAATTCGGTCATGGTTCGCTAACATTCATGGCAATGATAATATTTTGTAATTTCACAACCAATTGTAATGATGGCATCCGTAAACCCAGCAGTGATGGCGGATGTTGAAGCGAACCGTTCTAAACAGTCCAAGGCTGTAAACATCTCCTGACAGGTAGGTGGAATGGTATCTGTATTCTCTTCCTCTTCACTTTCTTCTGATGGCCCTTCCCGCACCTCATTCACAGCTTTCGGCACATCAGATTCCACAGAAGCACGGTTTGCAACGTCCTGCAGAACTGTCCATTCATCAGGTGAAGTGACATCTTCTAACTCGTGGACATCTTCAGTGTTGCTATGTCTCCAAGCTCTGTTAAAGCACTTCCCTATATGATGTGGCGATACTGAGTTCCAGGCTGCTGCGATCGCTTTTATTGCGTCAAGCAGATTCCAATTTGGGGTTTCACTATTGTTTTCAGCAGCACGAATTGCAGCTCTTACAAGTTGCTTATGATAATCTCTCTTCATGAGAGGGATTATGCCTTGGTCCAAAGGCTCAAGGCAGCTTGTGGCATTGGGTGGAAAAAACGGAACCTTTGTTGGATAGTTCAGATCATGAACATTATGGGCAGTACATCGTCCAATGTAAGAAGAACATGTCTATTTTGAGCAACCATTTGACTGTTGAAATGAAGACGCCACTTGCGATATGATGTGCCATCGATCCAAGCTTTCTTTTGGTGAGAGTAGATGCAAGGTAAAGTGTCCATATTTATATTTTTAAAACAACGTTGTTTTTCGGATTTACCGATAACCCAGGGATGAAACTTCTCACTGCCATCAGCATTACAGCGCAGTACAACTGTCACACGTTGTTTGCATCGTGCTCCACCGTGACACTTATCACCTTTTATCCCCAGGGTGTGATTTGGAAAAAGATTGTAGAAAAATCCAGTTTCATCCATGTTAAACACATCACACGAGGCATACTTTTCCCTCACTCGATTGAATTCATGCACTTTCTTCATCAACTTTATTTGCTTCACCACAAATTTGTACAGATGAAATTGAATGTCTCTTTTGGCAGCGATACAACCAACCAGCAGAACAACGGAAGTCTTCGATGCCCATATCTTTAGCAATATCATTTGTTTTTGACTGAATCACAGGGCCAGTTAAAGGTATGTTACATGCACGCATATGATTGAACCATTCTAGCAGTAACGTCTCGATGTCTTTATACTTGGCGGTACGAAGTCGTTTGGATTTGTTTCCAGAACCTGATGCCGCAGCATTAATAACTTTTTCTCGATTCTTAATAATCGTAGACAAAGTAGATTTAGGTATTCCAAACTGCTCTGCAATTGCTGTTTTCTTGGTACCACGGTCCACTTCAGCTAGAATCTTAAGCTTTAACTGTACATTTAGACCTGTCTGTTTCCTCTTTGCCATTTTCGTGTGCTACGGTACCGGTTGTAACTGTAGTTTTTATTCAGTATTCCAACTCGATACGGCTACGACTTACAGAACACCTGTCAAATCTGGCACTGAGTACATTCCTAAATGCTGCTGCACAGTTTATTGAATGTCTTACAATGTACAGCACACATTGATTGTTGAGGTGATAATTGCGGCTACCAACCTACAATACGTTAAAAACGAATCAACAATCAGTATAATTAGCTTTGTAGCTACATTTCCTACATTCATTTCGGAAAAAAAATTAGGCTTTAGAATACTCTAAGGTCGGAAGGTTGTGTTACGGTGAAATTTAATTACGCTAGGAACTGAAACAGAGTTCGTAATTCGCCTTAACCAAAATTTGAGTTAACTGATAAAACATACCGTAAGAACTAATCTATTCCTGACGGGACCAATATTTTTTTTTGCGTCTTATGAGAGTTCACGCTAACGAGGTTGTACTGTAGTTTCATTTGATAAAAGAAAATGGGTGCAATCTAAATCAGCCATTATAATATGTATAGTTGTAATCTGTCATGAAGCCATGGTTTATAAAAAAAAGTGACATGTTTTACTAAGGAACTGACTTAAGCCTGCATCCAGAGATGTGTCTTCATTCCTTTTTGACTAGTTCTGCATAGCTTGTAGTAAAAATCCTGTACAAAGGAAGAATACGGGCAAAAGTGACACTGTGCTATGAGCACTGTGCCAGTATTGCTGCAAAAGACAGAAATCTTACATTTTATTCCCTTGCAGTTCACAGTTTTGAAATTAATTCCCACACAAATTGTGAAGCTGACTGTTACATTCCTTAATCGTTGCTGTTCTTGCATGCAGCCCTGTGTGCAAAACTTAATTCTGTATGAGCAAAAACTAATTGCTTACAGTGATGTGGGCTTCTTCCAACATGAGACATCACTGGACTGCATCCGCAACAAGACAGTGGAAAGCCCCTATGAGATTCCAGATACATGTAAGCCGGGAGCATTCTACAGCCGAACAAAAGGCTACATTCATATCCCAGGAGACGCGTGTGAGGGCGGCAACGAACAGCGCTATCTCCCAGAGTCTCTGCCTTGCCCCGTTCGGTAAGTATTTTGTGTTACGATTGTTCTCCTCACTTTCTTTTACAGTCTGATACGGATGTGTGTGTGTGTTCTGTCAAGTCAATAACTCTGTTGTGTATGCACAATTTATAGAGGACAGACAGTGTTATTTTATAGTTACAGAGAATGTTTGAGAAGGACTTATTTACTCTTGAGGAGGTGTAATTCCACGTATTGCCAATACACATATACAGGGTATTTCACAACTCGTGTTACATATTCGCTACTGCGAAACACATCTGCTCTATTGAACAAGTGCTCATAGCTCTTAAGGTATACCTTTTAGAACTCATGTTTACTAGACATATTTTCTGGTTTTGGTCCATACCACCACCTCTGAAAATTGCTTACACTACTGTCTTAGCAGCAACAGTGCCAGTACATGTATGCCACTGTCAGAGGTATCAGAACAGTTTTAGCTTAAAACTTTCGACTCATTTGTTTCCGGTACTAGAACCCTTACCTCAAGTTGATACATTTATCCTTCTCCATCATCCTAGAAAGTTTGTAATATTGTCACAAAATCACCCTGTATATCCATCAGTGACAGGTGCTGCACCTATAACTTTGGCACTCTTTAGTGTTGTCGGATGACGTTTCTGGACATGGGTTCCTATGTAAATCTTGACCTACTAAGTCCCCTCTACAACTTCTAGAAGTGTGTAACAGGATTATGAAATATGCTGTACTGTTTGTGTTAAATCAAGGTTCCCTGTGATCAGTATGGTCCCCAGACCAGTCCCTGATAAGACGTGTGGGACCAGCAAGGACATCAACTCTGTCTTAGTGCCATGGAGCAGGTTGTCTCAGAAGAGAATACAATGGCTTCATGACACCCTTTCCAACTGAATCAGTGCATGTATCCCAGCCAGACATGGTGCAATGTCATATTGATAAGTGGGAACTTACTGGCAAGTTGTTTGCAAATCTGACTCGGATTTTTAATTACTATAATTAAATTGCATACACTCTCAACATAAGAAGTTTTACTCTGTTTCCTTCTGTATACTTGGTTGCTTCACCTTTTTTGTGTGTGTGTGTGTGTGTGTGTGTGTGTGTGTGTGTGTGTGTCCAGGCCAGCATGACAGAGAGAGACCATACATTTCAGGGAAGAGGAAATGGAGTAAAACTTTGTCATTGTAAATAGAATAAAACTCCACGAGTTTGAGAGGATATGTAATGTTAGTTTAGAGAGCACAAAATTGAGCCAAATCTACAAAGGACTTGGCATTATGAGTCCACTCATCAGTATTATGTTGCAACCTTCAACCAGTTATTAGAAAAGATAGAACACACAGCATAGCTTTGGACAAAATTTTTATTCGAACCAGACACCTGGAGCATGTGACCTCTAAATAATGAAAACTCCCTTCTGTTATGAGTTTCTTGGAGAGGACAGAGTTGTCTCTTGTCAGCATCTGAACATTTTTTTTTTTTTTTTTTTTTTTTTTAAGGTAGGTACCTGACACATACATTACTTGAATGTAAAACAAATGTGCTTTGTGTAAATTTTCTCTGTAATACGTAAGCAACTTTTTTTTTGTTTTGTAATATCTCATATACATGTAAATAATTAGAGAAGTTGTCCACAAACTCTTATCAGTTTATTCTAACTTGTTCATGTTTATCTATTAGTTTCTGTGCATAAATCTACATCTATATATATACATTCCACAAGGCACTGTACAGTACAGAAGATACATTACTTGGTTGCCTCTTCTTACTACCAATATTATGAACAATATTGGTCACAGGTAATGATAAATATCATTTAGCTACTTACAAAGAAGACTGGAACAGCTATTGATGCATCTACAACAAAGGCACGGACTGTGTTGTAGAATATTTTTAGAAATACCCGAACTGGGGACTGACAGCTAAGAAAGCATTGTCTTATTGTTAATGTGTGTAATGTAATATAATTAAATTTATGATTGAAGAGTAAAATCGGAGAGTTTAGCTGTTCTCACTTTGACAGGCATTTATTCACCTCTAGAACAAACGATACTCGGTACATTCTTAACAACTGAGATTTCTATTAAAATGTACTGTTACAAGTTGACAGTATAAAGAGCAAAGTAAATATAGAGAGAGGTTAGTGCAGTTTCACAGGTGGGTAGATAACACATGAAAGGGTGCTTATTGTAAAGTTTATATTGTGTTCTTCCTCTCCCCTCTCGCTTCCCTGTCCCCTCCAGTTTTGGTGTACCCTGCCGTGAATTCGTTTCTTGTGGTAATGTCTTCATTTGAGAGTATGTCCTACGCATGTGTTATCATCCTGTCCCTTCTTCTTGTTGGTGATTACCATATGTTTCTTTCTTCACTGATTGTGCAGAGAACCACCTCATTTCATATCTTACCATTCCACCTAATTTTCAACATCCTTCTGTAGCACCACATCTCAAATGCTTCTATCCTCTTCTGTTCCACTTTTGCACAGTGAGTGTTTCACTACCATACAATACTGTGCTCCAAATGTATATTCTCAGAAATTTCTTCCTCAAATTAAGGCCCATATTTGTTACTAGCAGACTTCTCTTGGGGAATAATGCCCACTTTGCCTATGACTGACCTGGTTTTTATGTCGTCATTGCTTTGTCTGTCGTGTTATTTTGCTTCCAAGGTAGCAGAATTCCTGAACTTTGTCTACTTTGTGGTCCCCAATTTTGATAAGTTTGTTGTTGACCTCATTTCTGCTTACTCGTTACTGTTGTCTTTCCTTGGTTTACTCTCAATCCATATTCTATACTCATTAGACTGTTTATTTTATTCAATACATTCTTGAACTCTTCTTCACTCTTTCTGAGGATTGCATCATCATCAACATATCTTCCTTTCACCCTGAATTTCAGTCCCACTCTTTAAGCTGTCTTTTATTTCCACCATCACTACCTTGATGCATAGATTGAACAGAAGAGTAAAGGATTACATCCGTGCCTTACACACTTTTTAATCTGAGCACTTCATCCTTGGTCTTCCAGTCTTATTGTTCCCTCTCGGTTCTTACACATGTTTAGGTTCGACATATTCCCATATTGCTTACTCCTGTCTTCCTCAGTATTTTGAACAACTTCCATCGTATTATATTCTCAAATGCAGAACATATGATCACTTTAAAGCATTCAGGGGAGGGGATCTACAAGTGAATATGTGCTTTATGGTGTTGGTACATGATCTGAATGTGAGCTAATTTCACTGGAAATTCCACCTGTAACAGCGTTGTTGTGGAAAAAAATCTAAAAGCAAATGTTCTTTGTGTTTCTGATTCTTGTTTGTTTGTGTGTTGCAGAGAGCTAAGAGAATTTCTAATTGTAGCGCAGCGAGAACGGATAGCTCGCTACGATTTGTCGGAGGACACTTGGGAAGAGCTACCAGTGAGGGGATTGCAGAATGTGATTGCTATTGATTTTGACCTCCATAACAACTGCGTTTATTGGGCTGACATAGCAAATGACACTATTGGGGTAAGATTCTCCATTTTAATAGTGTTGCTCTGTATCTTTTAATAAATGGTTTTTCTGGGACAGCAGATGTTTCAATAATTATGCTTTGTAATTATGCTTTGTAATTGGGTAGACAAAAGATCTGCTCACGAAGTGGCGGCAGGAGAACGCGCACATAACTTTTGGAACCAGTGGATACTCCTCCTGGCAGAAGGGTCAAAGGGGAAGGAAGAGAGGTGAAGGAAAAGAGCTGGTGGGAGAGTTCGGAAAAGTTGCCCAGAACCCCAGGTCAGTGAAACTTACCAGACGGGATGAGAAGGAAAGACCGATTGATCAGACTTTACCAAACTCTACTTCGTAAACCTCTCCAGTGCTTTTCCTTCACCCCTCTCTGTTCCTCTTCAACCCTTCTGCCAGAAGAAGTCATCACTGGCTCTGAAAGCTTGCAGATTTAAGTAATTTTATGTGTGTTTTCTCTTGCCATCACTGGGTAGTAGATTCTTTTTATCTATATAGTTACATTATATTTTCAAAAAGTTATTAATTTTATGAATAATTATGTATTGGAGGATGTGTTCAAAAAAGTGCATCTTGTGTCATAGTGACTTTGCTGCAACGATTGATGTTGTAGCGGAAAACTTTATAGTATGAATAAAAATACATTTCCTTGGTGAACAAATAATGTGGAAAGGATATATTGCTATCCACCACAGAAGAGGTGTTGAATTGCATACAGACACAATGAAAAGGGACACCAGAAATATTTCTAGTGGTTTTATAATTCATTGTACCTGTCTGCAGCTCAGTGCCTCCTATATATGGTGAATACTAATCTATTCCTTCCATATTGTTATTACTTCATCCTGGACTTTCCATTGATTGATTTTTTCTGTGGTGGTGGTGGTGGTGGTGGTGGTGGTGGTGGTGGTGGTGGTGGTGGGAGGGAGGGAGGGAGGGAGGGAGGGAGGGAGGTAGGTAGGTAGGTAGGTAGGTAGGTGCATCATCTGTGTGCTTCAGCCGACTTTTCCCCTGTGAAATCTCTGACTATGTAAGATCACATAAGAGAATATGGAGACACATTCAAATTTTCCAAAGTGGACTGCTTTGGTGGGAGGGGTGGGAGTGGGTGGGAATGTGATTCAGTCAAATCACTGCTAGCAATAGCAATATTAGTAGTTCAGAACCCTATAATGATTTGTGCAGCAGAGCAAGAAGGTCATTTTACACCGTTTGACACTGACTTAACTGGCATATCAAATTGGTCAGATTCAGTTAAACTACCACCAGTGACTACGAAACTAGTTGCAACATTGCTTTGAGGCAATTCAGTTGATAACTTGTAAAGATCGCATCAGTGAAATTCATTTAAAAAAGCCAGCATTCTTGTTAAAAATATGGCCATTTTGTTGTTGTCAGAGGCTATTGAATTTAAAAGGATGTTTCAGTGCTGAAAATTTTTTAGCTATCTCAAAGTCTAAACAAATGATTCCAAGGAGTGGATGGACAACAATGTAATGTTGTTAACTATTATTTTTGCTTTTAAACATGACATATACAGTGAAACAAGCATATATCTTCCTACCTGTAATCTACAGAGCAAATGAGCAAGCTTCATACCTCTTTCAGCTTTGTGTCTTCAGAATATGTTAGTATTGTATTAATACATTAGTATCAACATTGTGTCTTCAGCATTTGTTATTTGATTTGAATGTTAAAATTAGAAATGAAATATTGTAATTCTCATTATGACTGTGTGCTTAAGCTTTGTGATACAAATGTAAAAAATAAAAGCACTATTCTTACACGCTCAGAGGGAATAACCCTTGACTTCATTTTTTCTTTTACAGCGCCAGTGCCTCAATGGCAGCGAAATTTATCATGAGATTCTAGTAAGTTCGAATCTGTCGTCAGTTGAAGGGATGGCCTTAGACTGGGTATCACACCACCTGTACTTTGTGGACGGAGTGCGCTCAATGATAGAGGTTGTACGAACCGATCTGAATGTAGAGGGCCGCATGCGTGCTACCATTCTTTCACCACCGACTCTGTCCAAACCTCGTGGGATTGCTGTTCATCCTCAGCAAGGGTTTGTAGCCTGTGCATTGAAACTGTAGAATATTTTTGAAAATATGTCTGTGTTAAAATTACCGTGGAGCTGTTTGTCATGTGGTGCTTAAACATTCTGGTGTTGGTTGTTTATAATTGTATTACTTCAGTCACAAAATATATCTGCAAGGGAAATACTGTATCAGATGCATCCAGAAAGAACACGCTGTTCAAAACGTATAGCTACTGTGACACTTTCCAGTGGTCTCAAAGGTGCTATGAGATTCTTGTTATGAATTTTTTTGCTGTTTTATTTGGTTGGTCGTGGAAGCTGATCTTGTCAATTCAAGAAAAATGAAACTGTAGACATTCATAGTCATTTGTTGGAGGGCTACAGAGGATATGTAATGTGTAGTGGAGAGATCAGGAAATGTGACAACTTTGAGACTTTAGCCAGCACTTCAAAGTAAAATAGATAGTAGGCTATTTGAAAAAATTACTTTATATGGATATGAAGAATATTCTCTGTCTTCCTACTGACCTGAATAGATACCAGGTTACATCCATCTTTTCCGTCTCTGAAGTTCCTTTGAGGTGAGCATTCTGAGGAGAGTGAAAACTTAAGATGTTACAGGGTTAGATACCACTAGTGTCAATATTCACCAATTGTGTTGTAGCATAGCATCAGTTTCTGTATTTGTTTGCTTTAACAGAAGCATATTTTGCATATATATGAAGTATTAATGCATTTACAACACAATGGAAATTCATCTAAGTTAAAAAAAGCACTTGAAAAAAGTGTCCATTTTTATATTGATGTGCCTCACATGACTACTTAAGCAAATCTTCCATTGTGAATACGTAAAAAGTGACTGTGCATTTCAGTATAAACAGATGTATTTTTGTCGTATCCCTAGATTGTTGTTCTGGACTGATTGGGCACCAAACAATCCTTCGGTGAGTCGTGCCAACTCCGACGGTTCTGACCCCAGGCGGCTGTTTGGTAGATCGTACGTGGACTGGCCTAACGGAATTACAGTCGACCACATCGCGGAACGCATCTACTGGGTGGATGCGCGACTCGATTACATTGGTTCTGCAGATCTGGATGGCAAAGGTTTCAAGAAGATAATTGCAAATACGGTTAGTGAACATTTTTCACCAGATTTGTGAAGCAGTTTTTGCTAATGTTTACTCCAATTTCAGAGTATTTTTGTGTGTCAGTAAAACACAGGAAAATTAAATTTCTGAATTTCCACTGCAGTATAATGAATACTGTGTTGCCGCAAAAAGAGACAACTGATCAGGTTGGGAGGGGAAGAGGGGAGTTAGTGAAGTGAAATAATAAAGGAGAGAAAAAATCTGGCAGAGAGTAAGTGGTCATGTGTAGTACATGGATAATCACAGTGTCAGATTCAGTCAAGACATGATAGGAAGAAAATTAGTTGTGCAGTTATGAACAAGTAGGAAATCAGAAAAGGAAACGGGGAAAAACCAAAATGACGCAGGTTGGTGGGAATGTGGGAAAAGGAGGGGGGGGGGGGGGGTAAGGGAGAGATCAAAAAGTAACATATAAGTCAGTTCAACATATAAATAAAAAGTAATGGGGTTGATACTTTCAGAGGAGGGGTAGTCCATGATGGTGATGGGATGCCAGGATATGTGTGCTCCCTGCCGCCGTTGGATAAGCAGCAGCAAGTTGTATACTCTCAGCTCACTCATTTGTTACATAGTTTAATTCTTAATTTCTTTGCGTGTTTTTGGTACTTGCATTGTTTAATTCATAAATTTCGGGCGTATTATAGTATTTGAGAGTTGTAGCATCGCATTTTAGTACCTGAATAGTGTAAATTCGCGTAGTCGTCTGTCTTCTGTTTTTGTTTTGAACGGCCAGTGTCGGTTGGTCAGTCAGTGTGCTCCCTGCCGCCGTTGGATAAGCAGCTGCAGCAGCAAGTCATATACTCCTAGCTCACTCATTTGTTACATAGTTTAATTCTTAATTTCTTTGCGTGTTTTTGGTACTTGCATTGTTTAATTCATAAATTTCGGGCGTATTATAGTATTTGAGAGTTGTAGCATCGCGTTTTAGTACCTGAATAGTGTAAAATCGCGTAGTCTCCTTCAGCCGCCGAGCAGTGTGTCAGCAGTGCACAAGTGGCAGCATTACTGCATTTACTAGGCAATCTTGTATTTTAATAACCGTTTAAATTTTGTGTCTATTTGTTTGCGCTCTCTGTAGATTAGTTCAGACGTTCTTTGCACAACAGTTTTTAGCATGGATAGGGACTGCAACTGCTGTGTTCGGATGCAGGCTGAGTTGGCATCCCTTCGCTCCCAGCTTCAGGCAGTGTTGGCTTCGGTCACACAGCTTGAGGCTGTTGCCAATGGTCATCACTGTGGGGGTCCGGATGGGGGTTTGTCGGGGACGGCCAGCTCGTCCCACGCATCCCCCGATCGGACTACGACTGTGGTTGCCCGGGATACTGCCCGCATTGAGGCTGATCCCTCACCTGTGGTAGAGTGGGAGGTCGTCTCAAGGTGTGGCAAGGGGCGAAAGACATTCCGGAGGGCTGAGCGGAAGGCCTCTCCAGTTTGTCTGACGAACCGGTTTCAGGCTCTGTCTCAGGCTGATACTGATTTTCGGCCTGACATGGCTGCTTGTCCTGTTCCAGAGGTTGCCACTCAGTCTGCAAGATCCGGGCGGTCGCAGAGGGTGGACTTACTGGTAGTTGGGAGCTCCAACGTCAGGCGCGTAATGGGGCCCCTTAGGGATATGGCAGCAAGGGAGGGGAAGAAAACCAAAGTGCACTCCGTGTGCATACCGGGGGGAGTCATTCCAGATGTGGAAAGGGTCCTTCCGGATGCCATGAAGGGTACAGGGTGCACCCATCTGCAGGTGGTCGCTCATGTCGGCACCAATGATGTGTGTCGCTATGGATCGGAGGAAATCCTCTGTGGCTTCCAGCGGCTATCTGATTTGGTGAAGACTGCCAGTCTCGCTAGCGGGATGAAAGCGGAACTCACCATCTGCAGCATCGTCGACAGGACTGACTGCGGACCTTTGGTACAGAGCCGAGTGGAGGGTCTGAATCAGAGGCTGAGACGGTTCTGTGACCGTGTGGGCTGCAGATTCCTCGACTTGCACCATAGGGTGGTGGGGTTTCGGGTTCCGCTGGATAGGTCAGGAGTCCACTACACGCAACAAGCGGCTACACGGGTAGCAGGGGTTGTGTGGCGTGGGCTGGGCGGTTTTTTAGGTTAGATGGCCTCGGGCAAGTACAGAAAGGGCAACAGCCTCAACGGGTGCGGGGCAAAGTCAGGACATGTGGGGACCAAGCAGCAATCGGTATTGTAATTGTAAACTGTCGAAGCTGCGTTCGTAAAGTACCGGAACTTCAAGCGCTGATAGAAAGCACTGAAGCTGAAATCGTTATAGGTACAGAAAGCTGGCTGAAGCCAGAGATAAATTCTGCCGAAATTTTTACAAACGTACAGACGGTGTTTAGAAAGGATAGATTGCATGCAACCGGTGGTGGAGTGTTCCTCGCTGTTAGTAGTAGTTTATCCTGTAGTGAAGTAGAAGTGGATACTCTAGGTTAATAATTGGCTCCTTTTACTGACCTCCCGACTCAGCAGCATTAGTGGCAGAACAGCTGAGAGAAAATTTGGAATACATTTCACATAAATTTTCTCAGCATGTTATAGTCTTAGGTGGAGATTTCAATTTACCAGATATAGACTGGGACACTCAGATGTTTAGGACGGGTGGTAGGGACAGAGCATCGAGTGACATTATACTGAGTGCACTATCCGAAAATTACCTCGAGCAATTAAACAGAGAACCGACTCGTGGAGATAACATCTTGGACCTACTGATAACAAACAGACCCGAACTTTTCGACTCTGTAAGCACAGAACAGGGAATCAGTGATCATAAGGCCGTTGCAGCATCCCTGAATATGGAAGTTAATAGGAATGTAAAAAAAGGGAGGAAGGTTTATCTGTTTAGCAAGAGTAATAGAAGGCAGATTTCAGGCTACCTAACAGATCAAAACGAAAATTTCTGTTCCGACACTGACAATGTTGAGTGTTTATGGAAAAAGTTCAAGGCAATCGTAAAATGCGTTCTAGACAGGTACGTGCCGAGTAAAACTGTGAGCGATGGGAAAAACCCACCGTGGTACAACAACAAAGTTAGGAAATTACTGCGAAAGCAAAGAGAGCTTCACTCCAAATTTAAACGCAGCCAAAACCTCTCAGACAAACAGAAGCTAAACGATGTCAAAGTTAGCGTAAGGAGGGCTATGCGTGAAGCGTTCAGTGAATTCGAAAGTAAAATACTAGGTACCGACTTGACAGAAAATCCTAGGAAGTTCTGGTCTTACGTTAAATCAGTAAGTGGCTCGAAACAGCATGTCCAGACACTCTGGGATGATGATGGCATTGAAACAGAGGATGACAAGCGTAAAGCTGAAATACTAAACACCTTTTTCCAAAGCTGTTTCACAGAGGAAGACCGCACTGCAGTTCCTTCTCTAAATCCTCGCACAAACGAAAAAATGGCTGACATCGAAATAAGTGTCCAAGGAATAGAAAAGCAACTGGAATCACTCAACAGAGGAAAGTCCACTGGACCTGACGGGATACCAATTCGATTCTACACAGAGTACGCGAAAGAACTTGCCCCCCTTCTAACAGCCGTGTACCGCAAGTCTCTAGAGGAACGGAAGGTTCCAAATGATTGGAAAAGAGCACAGGTAGTCCCAGTCTTCAAGAAGGGTCGTCGAGCAGATGCGCAAAACTATAGACCTATATCTCTGACGTCGATCTGTTGTAGAATTTTAGAACATGTTTTTTGCTCGAGTATCATGTCGTTTTTGGAAACTCAGAATCTACTATGTAGGAATCAACATGGATTCCGGAAACAGCGATCGTGTGAGACCCAGCTCGCTCTATTTGTTCATGAGACCCAGAAAATATTAGATACAGGCTCCCAGGTAGATGCTATTTTTCTTGACTTCCGGAAGGCGTTCGATACAGTTCCGCGCTGTCGCCTGATAAACAAAGTAAGAGCCTACGGAATATCAGACCAGCTGTGTGGCTGGATTGAAGAGTTTTTAGCAAACAGAACACAGCATGTTGTTATCAACGGAGAGACGTCTACAGACGTTAAAGTAACCTCTGGCGTGCCACAGGGGAGTGTTATGGGACCATTGCTTTTCACAATATATATAAATGACCTAGTAGATAGTGTCGGAAGTTCCATGCGGCTTTTCGCGGATGATGCTGTAGTATACAGAGAAGTTGCAGCATTAGAAAATTGTAGCGAAATGCAGGAAGATCTGCAGCGGATAGGCACTTGGTGCAGGGAGTGGCAACTGACTCTTAACATAGACAAATGTAATGTATTGCAAATACATAGAAATAAAGATCCTTTATTGTATGATTATATGATAGCGGAACAAACATTGGTAGCAGTTACTTCTGTAAAATATCTGGGAGTATGCGTGCGGAACGATTTGAAGTGGAATGATCATATAAAATTAATTGTTGGTAAGGCGGGTACCAGGTTGAGATTCATTGGGAGAGTCCTTAGAAAATGTAGTCCATCAACAAAGGAGGTGGCTTACAAAACACTCGTTCGACCTATACTTGAGTATTGCTCATCAGTGTGGGATCCGCACCAGATCGGGTTGACGGAGGCGCGTTTCGTCACAGGGTTATTTGGAAACCGTGATAGCGTTACGGAGATGTTTAACAAACTCAAGTGGCAGACTCTGCAAGAGAGGCGCTCTGCATCGCGGTGTAGCTTGCTCGCCAGGTTTCGAGAGGGTGCGTTTCTGGATGAGGTATCGAATATATTGCTTCCCCCTACTTATACCTCCCGAGGAGATCACGAATGTAAAATTAGAGAGATTAGAGCGCGCACAGAGGCTTTCAGACAGTCGTTCTTCCCGCGAACCATACGCGACTGGAACAGGAAAGGGAGGTAATGACAGTGGCACGTAAAGTGCCCTCCGCCACACACCGTTGGGTGGCTCGCGGAGTATAAATGTAGATGTAGATGTAGATGTAGATGTTAGAAAGTAAGTTCCTGTATCTGGAGTTGAGAGTAAATTGTATTGGTTGGGAGGGTCCAAACAGCGAATATGGTGCAATGAGCACTCATGTATGTCAAGTCTTGCTGCAGAGCATCCACAGCAACTTAGTACTAGACGATCAAAAAGTTGTGAGGGTCTTCTGTATCTGTGCATGCACTCGGCCAATTTAATGGTTGTCATTCCTCTATAAAAGGTCAGGCAGCGGACACCGGTTATTTAGTATTGCCAGTTGCTCTGCTCTTGGTGTTGTAGGATTCCCAGTGGTGATTCTGGAGTAGGTGGTAGTTGGTATAAGCATAGAACACATTTCACAGCAGTGATGTGGGGTAGGAAACCTTGGTTAAGGATAATAGACAGGAGATGTCATACCACTTAACAAGAGTGTTACAGTCCGCCGCTCGTGGTCTCGCGGTAGCGTTCTCGCTTCCCGAGCACGGGGTCCCGGGTTCGATTCCCGGCGGGGTCAGGGATTTTCACCTGCCTCGAGATGACTGGGTGTTTGTGTTGTCCTCATCATTTCATCATCATCCAGGAAAGTGGCGAAATTGGACTGAGCAAGGATTGGATAATTGTACGGGCGCTGATAACCACGCAGTTGAGCGCCCCACAAACCAAACATCATCATCATCATCGAGTGTTACAGAGGTAAGGACGCAGCAGGTTGTAAGGGGGAGGGTATCCAGGAGAGAGCTCATTTCAGGGTTTGAGTTGAGGGAAACATAGCTCTAGTGGAGTAACGTATCATGACATTAGAGGCCAGGGGCAGGGGGGAGGGGTGTGTCAGTACTGATGTGATTGTCTTTTTATTTTATTTTTTTTTGGGGGGGGGGGCATGGGAGATATGAGAGATGTATTTGTTAGAGTTTGAGAGGAAAAGATTTGTTGAGGGCAAGATCTGTTGGGAGGCTGTGGCAGAGGAAAGTCTGGGAGAAGTTGACGGTGTAGGTGTGAAGGGATCCATTGGGGGTGACACTTTCACAGCAGATGCCTAGGATATATGGAAAGGGTGTACTTGATATGGAAGGGTTGGCTACTCGCATGGTTTAGGTATTTTTGCTTATTTTTTTGGTTTTGAGGGTGCTAACTTCAGTGAGATGGAGGTCAATGCCCAGGAACCTGGTTTTGGATTTGGAAAATTATGAGGTGAATTAGATTTAGGAGAAGGAGTTGGCTAAGCTGTTAAAAGAAGTGAAGAATCTACGTTATGAATCCAGACTGCATTGATACGTGTAGAAAAAGAAGATATTTTCTATGATGCCTGGAATTTACCAGGGTGTAAAACGTCTCTGGTTATAAGATGATCCTTTTTTTTTTTTTTAAGGCAGCCTCTTGAGGAAAAAATTATTTTTAACATATTCTGACTAGTCAAAATTACAAACTACTGTATTTTATTGTCATAAAGTAACTGTCCAAAAATTTAACATTATACCTGTTCTAAATTTATGCCATTTGTTGGTTACCTACATTTTGATAAAACAAGTAGAAATTAAATTAAATTAAATGGTTTACATTAATATGCAGATCACTTTTTTTCCACTTTTTTCACTTATGAAGTGGTTTCCTTGTTGGTTTAAGGTTTTCTGTGTGTTCTGGCACTCTCCTCGTAGTTGAAGCCAAGTCAGAACCTTTTATGAGGTCTGTCACCTGACATAATATGTTGTATTTAACTTTTTCTTCTAATTTCGCCATAGCTGATTCTCTTGATGTAGAGGTACTACTGCTCAATGACTCTGAAATTCCATGTATAGCTGAGGAGAAGTTTGACTTCTTCACATTCTGCAGCTGTTATTGGAGCAAAAGAAGATAACTTCTACTCTTATCACAAACAAGCAAGCCCACTACATTGCTTTTACATACATACATTTCTTTGAATGGGTGCACAGATCATTAGGGACTCATGAATAAGAGTAGAGCACAACTTTTCATACAACATAAGCATCAAAGGCTCAACATGACATCCAAGATTACCACATATTTTATTTATTGCAAAACCATCTTGTCTTCCATTTTCATTCTTGGAGAATGTGGTTACCCCACAATGGTCAAGCCACCACCAAGCTGCAGAGCGAAAATGTAAAAGGCCCTCTTTCCTTACACTACAGGGTACGTGAAATTTCATTTGCCTAAATGAACCCTGTTATCAGTGGTGTCACTATTTTTAACATTCATCATCATACTAATGGGACAGCTGTGAAATTTATAACTTCATTGTCACAAATATTTATTATACAGACAGTGTATCATGGTAGTCAGCCACGATCGTAAACATATGAGAACTTAGAACAGGGCTTCACAACATACGTGCTCGCGGAGTAAGCTGTGAGCAGCAAGGCATGAGCACGGAGCAGCGCGAGCACGCTACCCCCACTACCGGACCAGAGCGGAGAGTGGGGAGAGTCATGTGGGGCACACTACAGCTGCTGCCAGTCAATGTAAATCCGCGGCCACCTGCAGGAATATCACTCATGAATTATTACTGCGACAAATGAAACAAATATAGGAGAATGTACACGTGCCACATAATTTTATTAGCTTAGTGTATGCCTCTACGTTCGTATTAATTTGTGAACTGTTAAACAATAAAAGGTGTCACTGAAGTGTGGGGTTCTCGGTTATCTTGTACTTTTTGCCCTTTACAATTGTGTCTATGTTCGGAATAATTGTTCTTGTGCATTGTAGGTGCAGCGTGCAGTTTAAATTTTGATCAGACAATGCGTTTCTCAGGCGTGTCTTGTTACATTTCATTGCAGAGAACAGTTGTTCACAAACATACATGGAACCGAACATTGATATTATTGTAGCTGCCAATTTGTGCAAACGAGGAAATCTATCCTGAGGGAAGTGTCTGTAGAATTCCAAAATGTTTTTCTTGTTCTGAAATTTCTCTCTGTATTCTGTCACACTGCAGGTCAATAATTTCTAGTTGCAGCTCAGGATGAATCTCTTCAATATTCGCTGAATATGGAGAGGAGAACAGATCAAAATCACTGTCTAGTGCTGTCAGATCTTGAAAGCGTTGATCAAATTCTTCCTTAAGGGCAACTAAACTATGTGAATAACGTTCACAGTCTTTGTGAACATCTTGCATGGATGATAATTTAGGAAAATGAGCTAGATTTCCTGTTTCCAGCTGACTCACCCGAAGTATCAATTTCATTTTAAAAGCTCGTATTCGATCTATGAAATGAGTAATTAGCAGATCTTTACCTTGTAGTGAAATGTTCAAAGCATTCAGATGGCTAGTTAAATCTTCTAAGAACGCGAGATCACATTTCCATGAATGCTCTTTCAATTCAGGAAGACACATGTTATTTATTTCCATGAACATATTTATCTCATCTAATAGGCAAAAAAATCAATTTAATAATTCGCCACGACTAAGCCAGCGGACCTCGCTGTAATAAGGCAGGCTACCATACTGGCTTTCTACATCCTCAAGAAAGCTTTTAAATTGCCTGTGTTGTAGCCCATGCTTCCTTATATAATTGGTTGTACGAAGAACAACACTCATCACATTTTTTAGAGTGATACTCTTTGCACATAAGTTTTCCTGGTGGATCAAACAGTGAACACCCCTTATTTCATTTAGCATGGTCAGTTTTTGCATTTTCTCCTTCAACAGCACAACGAAACCTGATTTTTTTTTTTCCCTGTCATCGCTGGTGCACCGTCTGTAGACACTGAAACTAAAGAATTCCACGACAATCTTATATTTTCAACACTACTTAAAATATCACCGCCGGTTGTAGTGTTCTTCATGGTTACTACATCGAGGAACTCCTCCCTCACCTTAAGATCTCTATTAACACCTCTAATAAATATGGCAAGCTGCGCTGTTCCAGTGATATCAACACTTTCGTCCAGAGCTAGAGAATACACCATAAAATCTTTATAGATATTTGCAAGCTGGCTCTGGAAGTCATCTGCCATGTCCTGTATACGACGCATAATGGTCATGTTAGATAATGGCACAATCCGAAACTGTTCAACTTGAGATGGACACAAGTGTTCCGCTGCAACTACCAAACATTCTTTTATTAAATCGCCATCAGTGAAGGGGCACAGGGATTTTGCTAAAAGCAAAGCAATTTTGTAACTCACTCTGAGAGCTGCCTCAGTTGATTTTACTTCGGATAGCTTCCTTGTAAGTTTAATAACTTCCTGTGCACGATCTGATCCATCACATTTTCCACTTCCGTAGTCTTTCGCGTGGTACGACATATAATGTTGCTGCAAATTAAATTTCCTAAAAGAATTCAGCGTTTTGTGACATACTAAACATTTTGCAACACCATCTTTTTCTGTAAACAGATACAATTCCTCCCAATGGGGGTTGAACTGCGAAAGCATGGTTGGGGTTACACAACGGCGACTTGACATGATTATTAACCAGCGAAGTGACTGTTAGAGCTGATCGTAGTACTTTAAATGTTACTCAGTCGGCGCGAATTCAGTAGTCATGCTGCAGCCCTATTCAAATGTGCGCACGCATTTCCCCTCCCTCCCTACTCCGCAACCTTGCACCTGCTTGCGAGCACGTGCCTGAGCAGACGTGAGTACTTGCCACTCAAAACCGGCCAGTTGTTAAGCCCTGACTTAGAATGACCAAGGGGAGCAGAGTGGTGCAGGGAAATAAGCCTCGCCTCCCTCTCGAAGGGCTCATTTCAAAATAAGAAAAAAAAGCACTCTGCAACACAAGGCAAACTGGGGTAATAAAGCATTTGGTGGCTGCAGTGCAATTGTTTGCTGCTGTTGGCAGTGATAGTTTAGACCCAACCTCTGTTGGTATCTTACACAGCCATAGTTCGAAACACTCTCTGCCTAAAACTGCTAGGGTATAGTGCCCTTATTATAACTTTTTCTTCAAAATATGCTACGGTTTCTGTGGTTGTGGTTGCTGTGGGACCTGAGAACACAGATTTTTTTTATTCATATACATACCCATTTTCGGTTCTGTACTGACGTGAAAATGTTACACTATCACTTGCTTCCAAAAATATCATCTGCCCACTGCTCTCTCATCAGCTTCATAGAACCAGCAGCTGACACACCCTCGTTTGTTCCTGTCATATGTCACAGTGAGTGTCGACAACATTGTAGAATGAAACATGTAAGTACACCACTGAACCTGAACTCTGTCTAGACTTCTACCATCTCCTGCAGAAATGAATACTATTGTTGAGTATTTGTCCAATTTTAAAGTCAGTTCAATTCTGACTAAAAATGAATTTGGGCAAACTGCAGTTTCAACATGGTAGATATTCCTAAAAAGCCAGAGTATGCACTATACATTCCAATGGTTGGCAACACCATTTAATTTTTGCTAGCTTGCCATTCCCGTCCCAGAACCCCACTAGTTCTCTGCTCCCCCTCCAAACCTTCTGCAGTGCAGTGCTTAGGCAACTACGAAACATGGATTGCAATATCTTCAAGTGTGCAAGTCATAAGAGTCGAGGAGACTGAAAAGGGAGCAGTGGTTTATAAGGTAGTGGGATGGGGTTAATTTTACTCAATCTGTACATTGAGCAAGCAGTAAAGGAAACCAAAGAAAAGCTTGGAGGAAGAGTTAATTCTGTTAGAGGCAGGAAAGGACTTAGAAAAACAGGATGTAAGATGACCAGTGAAAAAAAAAAAAAAGGCAAAACATGAGTAATGGAATGTAACCAAATTAAATCAGGGAATTCTGAGAGAGTTGGAGTAGGAAATTACACACTAAAAGTAATAGGTGAGTTTTGCTATTTGGGCAGCAAAGTAAATGATGATGGTTGAAATAGAGGGGATGTGAAATACAAACTGGCTACAGAAGGGGAAAAAATTTCAAAAAAGAAGAATTTGTAACACTGAATATATATTTAAGTCTTAGGAAGTCTATTCTGAAGGCATTTGTCTGTAGCGTAGCCCTCTATGGAAGCTGAAACATGAATGATAAGCAGTTCAGACAAGGAAGAGAATAAAAGGTTTTAAAATCTGACACTACAGAAGCAGTCTCAGGAGTAGATGGGTAGGTCATGTAACTGATGAAACTTTGCTGAACAGAATTGGAGAGAAATGACCTTTATGGCACAACTTCACTAAAAGGAAGGTATAGATTGATACAGCACATCCTGAGGCATCAAGGAATTGTCTGGTTGGAAAGGGAGAAAAATGTGGATTTTCACAAATGTAGAGGTAGACAAAGAGGTGGATACAGTAAGCAGGTTCAAATGGTTGTAGGTTGCAGTAGAAATTCCCAGATGAAGAGGCTTGGAAATGATAGAGTAGCATGAAGAGCTGCATCAAGTCAGTCTTTGGACTGAAGATGATGATGACGCCAACACTCATTTTAACACCCTCCTTCACAAAACATTTGTTTTTGCCACTTCTTATTTTATATTGTGCATTTCTAACTATTTTTAAGCCCCTAGCTCTATCTTTTCAGTTGCTTGTTTGATGTTTTTAATTTTATTTAGGAAGACTTTAATTGATGTGCGATGTTTCTGTTTACAGGACAAGGTAGCACATCCGTTCGCAGTTGCAGTGTTCAAGGACACCATGTACTGGGACGACTGGAGGCAGAATGCCATCTACCAGGCCGACAAGGATCACGGGCTGGCTGTCCGCACCATACGAAGTGGCTTGCCTGGTTTGATGGACCTAAAGGTAATGCTCTTTTGTATTTCATACTCAGGAAGGCATGGTAACTTATTCAAAGAATGAACAGTATTGTTAAATGTTTCTCATAGAGAACCATCAGGATTTGATTTCACGCACTCTATGCAGTTATGTTGTTGAAGTTCGAAATGCCTGTTGCTGTTATCACCCTTTGCCCTACTCTTCCTCCTACACACAGCTCCCTGTAGTGTTTTGCAAGACAAGTGTGTGTGTGTGTGTGTGTGTGTGTGTGTGTGTGTGTGTGTGTGGTGAAGCACAGCCATGGCGAATTACAATTCCTTTCAGACTTCTATGTGTCTTTCTCTTACTGTAATGTCTTCTCTAAGCTGCTTCACATTTCAGTTTACTGCTCATTGTCAATGGTCCAGTTACACTCCATAAAATGAGTGATTAACTAGACATCCCAAAAATGTTTCATTACGATTTCCTCTATGGATCTTTGACTCATAAATATTTATGCTCCAAACCATGTGCCATTTGCCGATATACACTTTGTCTCATACCCCAAACTTCCTGCCATTTTGTGTATGGCATTCTGACTACAGTTAAGTTGTGCAGCGAGCTTCTGGAGGTGTCAAAGAACTTGTGTGTCTTGTTCACCAGTAAACTCTGTCATGATACTTTTATCCTGCTCAGAAGTTGTGATATACATTTCTTTCAATACATTTGTTTGATTCCGAATGAGATGGTTGAGGCACAGGAGAGATCTGCATGGTACCCTATGAATGCATTGCTAGCAGCTCTATGAGTTTGAACGTAAAGATTGGGTACATATTCATCTTCCTATGATATAAATTGCTATCCAGTTGGAAACATTGTAATATTTACTCTAGACATGTTTCCTCTGTTTACTAATCTGATTATGGCAGCAGTGGAACTTGGCACTAAAGGAAGATTTTAAAATAAAACTAGCTACAAAAATTCTAAAAACTGCTTCGGATAGATAGAAAAATCTACTCGCCAAGTGATAGAAGAAGAAAATACATGAAAAAGTCAAGGAAATGTGCAAGCTTTCAGAGCAAGTGGCTTGTTCACCTCTGTTCCTTCCCATTCAACCTTTCTGCCAGGAGGAGGAGCCACTGACTCCAAAAGCTTGCACATTTCCTTAACTTTTCCATGTGTTTTCTCTTACCATCACGTAGTGAGTAGATTTTCTTATCTGACTAATTATATTTCCAAAAAAATATTATTTTCATTAAAAACTATTTTTGTGCACTTTATGAATTTGGGGGGCGATTCTTCTGGGAAATCTAGAAAACTTTGAATTCTCAGGGAATTACATTTTACCTGGAAAAATCAGGGAGATCTCAAGAAATTTTAGGAATTTCATAAAATCTCAGGGAATTCTGCATTTTTTAACTTAGCATTGAAACTGAATTTTATTGACTTTTATAAATCACAAATTTGAAAATACTGTACTTAATGTATCATCTTCATCATCATCATTTAAGACTGATTATGCCTTTCAGCATTCAGTCTGGAGCATAGCCCCCCTTATAAAATTCCTCCATGATCCCCTATTCAGTGCTAACATTGGTGCCTCTTCTGATGTTAAACCTATTACTTCAAAATCATTCTTAACCGAATCCAGGTACCTTCTCCTTGGTCTGCCCCAGCTCCTCCTACCCTCTACTGCTGAACCCATGAGTCTCTTGGGTAACCTTGGTTCTCCCATGCGTGTAACATGACGCCACCATCTAAGCCTGTTCGCCCTGACTGCTACATCTATAGAGTTCATTCCCAGTTTTTCTTTGATTTCCTCATTGTGGACACCCTCCTGCCATTGTTCCCATCTACTAGTACCTGCAATCATCCTAGCTACTTTCATATCCGTAACCTCAACCTTGTTGATAAGGTAACCTGAATCCACCCAGCTTTCGCTCCCACACAACAAAGTTGGTCGAAAGATTGAACGGTGCACAGATAACTTAGTCTTGGCACTGACTTCCTTCTTGCAGAAGAGAGTAGATCGTAGCTGAGCGCTCACTGCATTAGCTTTGCTACACCTCGCTTCCAGTTCTTTCACTATGTTGCCATCCTGTGAGAATATGCATCCTAAGTACTTGAAACCGTCCATCTGTTCTAAGTTTGTTCCTCCTATTTGGCACTCAATCCATTTATATTTCTTTCCCACTGACATTACTTTCGTTTTGGAGATGCTAATCTTCATACCATAGTCCTTACATTTCTGATCTAGCTCTGAAATATTACTTTGCAAACTTTCAATCGAATCTGCCATCACAACTAAGTCATCCGCATATGCAAGATTGCTTATTTTGTGTTCACATATCTTAATCCCACCCAGCCAGTCTATTGTTTTCAACATATGATCCATAAATAATATGAACAACAGTGGAGACAGGTTGCAGCCTTGTCTTACCCCTGAAACTACTCAGAACCATGAACTCAATTTACCATCGACTCTAACTGCTGCCTGACTATCCATGTAAAGACCTTTAATTGCGTGCAAAAGTTTGCCTCCTATTCCATAATCTCGTAGAACAGACAATAACTTTCTCCTAGGAACCCCGTAATATGCCTTTTCTAGATCTATAAAGCATACCGTATTTACCCAAATCTAAGCCGCACTCGAATCTAAGCCGCACCTGAAAAATGAGACTCGAAACAAAGGAAAAAAAGATTTCCTGAATCTAAGCTGCACCTGAAATTTGAGACTCGAAATTCAAGGGGACAGAAAAGTTTTAGGCCGCACCTCGAAATCGAAATAAAGTTGGTCCATTGTAATATGAGACACAATTTAGGTCGAATGAATGACGATACAGCTACAGTAGTTTGGTTCGAGTCGTAAGCTTTACCAGGTAGCCATTGCTGTGCGTCAGGCGCTCTGTCCGTATTTATACTGGTACCCTTCCTTTTTCACGAGCTTCGTCTGGTTTGAATCGATTGCTTATTTTGTTTGATCTGATAAGTGCCGTTTTCTCTGTTATAGATGTTTACGTCACTCTAAGCTGAAAATGCATCACTGTAATGTGTCATGCATTGTTTGTCGCATTCTGATAGTGCGTGTTTACGGCCTGTCGCCGTTCGCGGCATGGCTTGCTTTTGTGCGCGCTACCACCGCTTACAACTAGAAAGAGGCGAATCGTCTCATTAACGAAGCAATGTCAAGAGACTGCTATTTGTTGTTACTTACACTGCTGCTTTCTTTGAGAATGATCAACAAGAACCAAATAATAGGCTGCGTATGATAGAACATGTTCTGAACGAGAGTTAGGCGAAAATTTTTCTCCGTTTGAAAATCTTTGCGGCCGCTTCTTTAGTACATCAAATTCTGCACAGAAATTAGAGTCATCTTAGATTTAAAAATCTAGTCAGTTGCCGTGGTTCATTTCTGACTGTATCACTATTAGGCTAAGAATAATACGAATATAAACAGACACGATAAGTGTATTCTTCCGCGTTTGCTGTTGTCTCACTCTAGTTTCGTAGTTTATTAGGCAGACAGGATTTAAATGAGATAGCAACAAACACGGAAGAACACATGGCAAAATGTTTATATTCGTATTATTCTTATGGTGAATGGTGAAGAGAATACTGCTTGTGATTCACATTTCATCAGGTTACTATTAGCAACCATCTCTTCTCACAGGTAGGAAAAAATTCAGAACGTAGAATTGGCCATATTGAAAAACATCCCAAACAGTCTTGCCAGTCGGATTTTCGTAGTACATTGAAATTCTAATACATTCGAAGATGAACAATACGGAATTTGTATTTACTTCATTGGATAATGTATGAAAATGCAGTGGTCGAAACTCGGGGCGGAGGAAAAAAAGCTCGTTTTCCACCTTTTTTTTGATTTATTTACTGACGCAGAGGTTTTGGCGCCAGTATTTATCTTTGTGCCTACAAAGCATGTCTGTGTAGCGCTACATATATTCGACGGCAGAAGTTAGTTGTGGCGGCACCTACCAACATTTTTCAGAACTTCCGCTTGCTTTGCACTCGATTCTAAGCCGCAGGCGGTTTTTTGGATTACAAAAACTGGAAAAAAAGTGCGGCTTAGATTTGAGTAAATACGGTAGATACAATTCCCTGTTCCACTCATTACACTTCTCCATTATTTGCCGTAAGCTAAAGAGCTGGTCCTGACAACCTTTAAGAGGCCTAAACCCACACTGATTTTCATCCAATTGGTCCTCAACTAATACTTGCACTTTCCTTTCAACAATACCTGAAGATTTTACCCACAACGCTGATTAAAGAGATACCTCTGTAGTTGTTACAATCTTTTCTGTTTCCATGTTTAAAGATTGGTGTGATTACTGCTTTTGTCCAGTCTGATGGAACCTGTCCCAACTCCCAGGCCAATTCAATTATCCTGTGTGGCCATTTAAGACCTGACATTCCACTGTATTTGATGAGTTCCGACTTAATTTCATCCACCCCAGCTGCTTTATTGCACTGCAATCTATTGACCATTTTCTCCACTTCCTCAAATGTGATCCTATTTCCATCGTCATTCCTATCCCATTCTGCCTCGAAATCTGAAACATTACTGATCGTATTTTCACCTACATTGAGCAACTCTTCAAAATATTCCCTCCATCTGCCCAAGGCATCCACCGGATTCACCAGCAGTTTTCCTGACCTGTCCAAAATACTTGCCATTTCCTTCTTACCTCCCTTTCGAAGACTGCTAATTACACTCCAGAATGGTTTTCCAGCAGCTTGATCCATTGTCTCTAACCTGTTTCCAAAGTCTTCCCAAGATTTCTTCTTGGATGCTGCAATTATCTGTTTGGCTTTGTTTCTTTCTTCAACATAACTTTCTCTGTCTATCTGAGTTCTAGTATGTAGCCATTTTTGATACGCCTTCTTTTTCCTTTTACAGGCTGCCTTGACTGTGTCATCCCACCAAGCTGTTTGCTTCATCCTGCTTTTACATACTACTGTTCCAAGACATTCTTTAGCCACTTCTAGTACTGCGTCCCTGTACCTTGTCCATTCCTTTTCCAGTGACTGTAATTGACTGCATTCAACTAACTGGTACCTTTCTGAGATCACTGTTATATACTTGTGCCTGATTTCCTTATCCTGAAGCTTCTCCACTCTTATCCTCCTACATATGGACCTGACCTTGTTACCCCCTCCCCCTCTTTTCCACTCAGGAGCTCCTCAACACAATCTTCCTCCTCACACCTTTAAATCTCACAATTATTTTTTTCCCAAGTATGAGTAGCCAAACTGGAATGTCACATTACATATTGTGTTAATGACTTAATTAATTATTGTTGAGACTGTAATTGTGGGTTGCTTATGACGTGCTTATACTGGACTGCATGCTCATTTAAACTGTTGGAATAGGTTTGTCTCAGTGCACTTTCTAATGAACAGTTGTCCTTTTCGTCTCGTACAGGTGTTCGCGCACTCCGTACAGGAGGGATCAAACGCTTGTGATGGCAACAAGGTGTGCTCTCACTTGTGCTTTGGCCTTCCAGGGCACAAGTACAGCTGCAAGTGCCCAGATGGTATGAAAGCTGGCACCAACACCACCTGCACCTGCGCCGACGGCAGCAAGCCGTTTGAGAATGGCACCTGTGCAAAGCGTTAGTACCCCTTCATCATACAAACTGCAGTAAGATACCTGCATGATGGTAGTTGTTGGAATGTGAACAGTTTTGACTAAGTATGATATTATTTGGGTTGGATTAGGGAGTGTTTTTATTTTATTTTTTAATTTGTATTTGTGTGTGTTTACTTAGTACAAAATGCTTTATTGTGGTTTGAGCAAGACAGAATTTAACAGGATGAGAAGAAAATTAACAGTGGAAACAAACATGACCCACATTTAGTACATTTTCTAGAAAATGTTTTAATTTATAATCATCCTCCTCCTGTAGGTTTCTAACTACTTTTTTTGTGAAGTTCCATGGTGATATTAATGCTATGTCATCAAATACAGGTAAAACAATAAATGGGTTTATGACCTTTGATTTTTGTGTGGAATGGATAAGATGTATTTTAAGACATCGGGCAATAATTTCCATTGTAATAGAGGGAACCCTGCCTCTACATATACACAATTACTTCACAGTTCACATATAAGTGCTCGGCAGAAGATTCACCTTCCTGATGAATTCTGCTCTACTCCAGATGCATTCTACTCTTGGGTGGCACGTGTGAAAAAATGGACATTTAAATCTTTCTGTGCAAACTTTGATTTCACTTATTTTATTACAATGGCCATTTCTTCCTATGTAGGTGGAGTCAACAAAATATTTGTGAATTTGAAGGAGAAAGTTACCTATTGAAATTTTGTTAAAAGATCTCACCAAAATGAGAAACTTATTTGTGATTATGTGGATTTTCCTGGCACAGTAAATGTTGATGATCTTAATGCTTATGCAGCCAGTCATTCTGGTGTGACTACATCTGCAGTCTCACCTGAAGATGGTGGCCAATCGTACTGTTGAAATATTGTGTTGATGAAATCTGACTGCATACCCATGAAAAGCATCAACGAGAAACACCTTTGTTTTAATGACTGCCACCCCACCTCGCGTATTACATCTGTGATACTCCCTCCAAAATTTTGTGATATTACATGAGGAGCTGCCATTCTATTGACTCTTTTAACGTTGATTGTCAATTCGATGTGGGAAGGACCTCATACCACACAGCCATACTCTGTCAGAGGGTGGACAATCGTAACGTACGCAGTCTCTTTCGTAGATTTTTTTGCGTCTGCTGAGTGCTCTGCCAGTAAAATGCAATCTTGCAGTTTAGTTGAATTGATGCCTTTAAATGTGTGATTCATTGTGTAACTGAAATATAGTGAGTAATTAGTACTCAAGTGAATGACCTCAGACTATTTACTGTTTAGAGTCAGTTTCCACTTTTTGTACCATCTTGTCTAAATCATTTTGCAATTGGTTTTGATCTTCTGACTTGACTAGACTCCAAGTAAAAGGATCATCTCCAAACTGTCTAAGGGGGCTGTTCAGATTGTTTCCTAAATGATTCATATAGGTCAGGAACAGCTGAGAGCCTATAGCACTTCCTCGAGGAACACCAGATATCACTTGTTTTACTTGAATTTCCATCAAATACTATGAGCTGTGATCTGTCTGACAGTTGTACATCTGTGACAGTACCCGACAGGTCCACAATTTGAGTCAAAACCAAATGTGAGGAATGGTGTCCAAAGTGTACAGGAGTACTTATGTATGGCTAGGCTGTTATTGAAATACATTCAGCATATAGTTTCAGGACATTGCATGTAGCAGCTACCCTGAGACGAAGAGATTGTCACAGGTCAGGAAATCATGGTAGTTTGCATTGAACCAGTCAGAAGAGTGATGACCCCCCAAAATGGGGTGGGGTTGAATTGTAATTTTCTGTGACCCATTTTATTCTCCTCTGCTGAATGAAGACATCTCTGGTTCTGAAAGCCAGTGTTTATCATGTGTATTAACACACAATTGAAATAAAACATTAGGATCTGCAATCAGATTTGATGTTTCTAGATTTGTGAAAGGCTTTTGACATCATGCCACACAGCAGACTTTTAACAAAGATATGAGCCTATGGAAAAAGTTCCCAGATATGTGAGTGACTTAAATGCTTGTTAAGTAACAGAACTGAGTACATTGTCCTTGACAGTGAGTGAGTGTTAAGTCAGACGAGGAAATTGTCGGGTTGTCAGGAGTGCCCCAGGCAAGTGTGATAGGACAGTTATTATTTTCTATCTATCCAGGTGGTTATAACGAAATTGCAGCTACCCACAAAGATCCAGTGTGGGCTGTAATTATCATGTAACAGCAAAACTTGGTAGATACTCTAATGTGTTAATGCAGAACGGATTTATGCTGGAAAAGAATTAGTTCCAAGTCTGGCACTGTGAGTGCAACAAAGACATGTATAAATGTTTCTATATAAATGGATTAGGAATGGAGTATGGCCAGAAAAGATCAAACAGACAAGAAAGGCATAATGTTGATTTTATTATTAACCACAGGTTACACAATTTGTTCAAAATGAACACTAGAGAGATCGACAAGATGCTGCATCCGTAAAACAGTGTGATCAACAGTTCCGGTGGAACCTGAACAACTTGTTCCTGTATATTGCCCCTCAGATCAGGTATAGACCTAACGTACCACACTGAGCCCACCTGTGCTTGCGAATTTTATTATGATCTTTCACATAAAACAGTTCCACTAACAGCACAGAGTCTCACCTCTGGATAGACATACAGTTAGCTCATGTTACAGCTTGTCAAATGCCAGTGTGGATGTCATACCCTCATAAAAACAGTGTCCAGCACCAGAATTGCTCCTGATGGCCAAAATCGGTTATTCATTGGTTTATCTACTAAGTTTCACTGCCACATGATAATTACAGTCGACTCTAGACCTCCTTGAATAGCTGCACATTAATTATAATCACCCAATACATAAATGATGTGGAGGACAGAGGGAGTAGCAACCTGCGTCTGTTTGCTGATGACACTGTGGTTTATCGGAAAGTATCATTGCTGAGTGACAGTGGGAGGAAACAAGACCACTTAGACAAAATTTCTAGGTGGTGTGATGAATGCAACTTGCTCTAAATGTAGACTAATATGAGTTAATGCAGATGAGTTCGAAAACAAACACACAATGTTTGAATACAGCATTAGTATTGTGCTGCTTGACAGTCATGTTGATTAAATATCTGGGCATAACATTGCAAATGATGAGATGGAACAAGCATGTAATGTTTGTAGTTATTGGGAAAATTGTAGGCAAGTAGGGGTCATCTGTAGAAGAGATGGCGTAGGGGAAACCAGTATAACCCATTCTTGAATGCTGCTTGAGTGTTTAGGATATCCTACAGATCCGATTAAAGGAAGGCATCGAAGAAATTCAGAGGCAGGCAACTGGATTTGTTACCAGTAGGTTCGATGTTTTGGGAAGACAAATGGGAATCCCTGGAAGGAAGATGAGGATCTTTTCAAGGAACACTACTGAGACACTTTATAGAATGGCTTTTTGAAGCTGACTACAGAACTGTCCTACTGCTGCCATTGTACATTTTGTGTAAGAGCCACAAAGATCAGGGAAATTAGGTCTTGTATGGAATCATATAGACACATATAGGAGTGAAACAGGAAAGGCAATGCCTAGGTAGTGGCACAGGGTAGAGCACACACAGGATACTGTTGCTGATGCACAGTAACCAATTTTTGTGCAAAGCTCTGGGTGAGCTCATTTGTTCATTCACAAGGGAGGCCGACATTGTTTGTCCCTTTCTTGGCTAGTCGGCGATACACCGCAAAAACAGAATCGAGGTGCGTGACCTGCAGTTCTTCTTGAAACAATTTTGCAGATACTATTCAGTAAAAAAATTTCATTTTTGCATTACTTATAGAGCTTTATATCAACTTCATGATGACGTGCCCATCATTCTATTAATGGTCATAGTTATTGTGATATTTGTGTTTAGGTAAGACACTGCACGAAATTTGAAAAAAATTGGAATGAAAAATAGGGGTTGCTGTCATTTTGCATTTGGTGCATATTACGTAGTATGTTGCTGCATTTGAAACTTGGCTAAGATATTGAATTTTTCTTTAGACATGGGTGGATTTCCCTATCTGACACCAATGACGAGAAAATTGATCTGGTGTAGCACACACACCAGTGATAATGCCAGAATGAAATATCCACAATATTCCTCATATTTAATAAACAGTTTGAGATACTGAAGTGAGATTTTGGCAAATGATATCATGGGAGAGATACATACTGTCCGAAAAAGTTTCCCTTCCCTCAGGATTCTGGGTGACTTTTTCGAACTCTACCCCTTTCCATAAAACTGAACAGTCCTTCCCCCTCACCCCTTCCCCCTCACCCCTTCCCCCTCACCCCTTCCCCCTCGCCCCTTCCCCCTCACCCCTTCCCCCTCACCCCTTCCCCCTCACCCCTTCCCCCTCACACCTTCTGCCAGAAGGAGAAGACACTGACTCTGAAACCTTGCAAATTGTAGTACCTTTATATGTGGTCTCCTGCTGCCAATTAATGAGGAGATTTTTTTAATCCATTGAATTTCACTTTTTATATTCATTAATGTTTGGTGGATTGCAGTTCCTTAAAACTGTGATCCACTAGAATCCAGTGACCTATTCACAGCTTAAAAATGTGTACTAGAATTGCGAAACCTTGCGTTGTCATCACAGCAATACTAAATTAATGTCCATCTTCTCTCTCTCTCTCTCTCTCTCTCTCTCTCTCTTGTGCATACGTGCCTACACACTCACTCGCTCGCTCACTCATTCATTCATTTTATCATCTCTTCACATGGATACTAATGCCAAACTGGTTGCTGTTGTTTTCACAGAAGGAAATACTTGTGGTACCGACCAGTTCGGGTGCAAGAATGGTCTGTGCATCCCTCGCCTGTGGCACTGTGATGATGACGACGACTGTGGTGACGGATCTGACGAGGAAGGATGTGGAGGTAGGGTCACGTGCCAGACAGGGCACTTCCAGTGTGAGAGTGACAGGAAGTGCATCCCCTTCTACTGGAAGTGCGATTACGACTACGACTGCGAGGACCACAGTGACGAAGAAGGCTGCAGTAAGTACAGATGCAGTTGCGGCCACTTTGCTAGTTGGTAGTAGTCTTAGAATCGTGTGACTTACAGTCCGATTTAATGTAGTCGTAGTCAGACAGCTAGCTGTGTAGATAACTCCTGCAGGTGGTATGCCAGTGCCAGGTGTAGACTACTGGAATTGTTGGCTGCCACTGTGTTGTCACTTCCGTTGCACAAAGTGTTGTGCCTGCCAGTCCTCAGTGAGCCATTGTAGCAGAGCGACATTTGTGTATAATTTACTTTACTATGTGTGATGAGAGGGGCATGGGAGATTATGTAAAGATCTGTTCCCACATCAGTTTCCAAACGTTTATGTAGTTCTTTGCAGGATGTACTTGTTCAGTGTTAGGCTCTAATTAAAATTATATCTGGTTTTTGATGTGCTCAGACACACTATATAGATCTATCCTGTATGTGAATTTTAGATATTTTACTTAATTTTGTAGAAGATGGAGACTCAAAAATGATTTTCTATCGCTGGGTAGTGTGGAGCAATGTGGTGGCTGCCAGCAGATCGCACATCTCGTGTCAGTGTCGCAGCTTTGCCTTAAAACATCAGATGCCTACTAATTTAAAATAGACTACTGTATTTGCCTAATTTATGGGAGGAGGCTTTTTCCCAATTTTGTAATTCAAAAAATAAAATACAGTGTCATTGTATATTTTCAGGTTAAACTATTGCTGTTGAGGTTAACGTTTTTGTGTTGTTTAATAGAGTATATCGGGTCTTCCTTCATTTACAGGTGAAGCTTTCGCTATTAAGGTTATGTGAAGATTTATTTCAAAAAATTTGAAAGGGCAGGACTGGATAAACAGTACTCACATTTGAACTGGTTAGAGATTTCCCAACACACTGAAGTGCTCGATACAGTATCGATGTTGGCCTGACAGTCACGTGATATTTGACTCGCGTGATGCTACTGCGAGGGATATGCGAGAAACTGTGAACCAGCCGAAACAACAATCTATTGTTCTGCTTAAAATTTGACAATTTTGTGAAACACGGGAGGACATAGCACTAAATACCATCATCATACAAATTATTGTCGTGTTCTAACAGGTTTCCAATTAAAGTTGTCGTACATGTTCAGACAATAATGTCACTTTTTAAGTAAAGACAACATTCGAAAGTGGAAAAGTTGTCCTTCAGAAAACATAACTTGATTCTGAACCCTGAACAAGTACACCTAAACATCTATCTGATCTTTCTGCAGGACACAACTCTCTAAAATAAGTTTGGCAATGTTGGTGGAATAGTTTTTGTACCTTCACTTGAAAATGAACAGTAGATGAACATTAAAGTGTGCACTCTCACTTTGTGCCACATTCCCCGCCCCTTCCTGTCAATATCACTGTAGTCTAGTGCTGTTTGTTTCACTGCTACTCTAAATATAGCTTCTTCTTCTTCTTCTTCTTCTTCTTCTTCTTCGTCGTTGTCTTCCCTTCTAGGTTCAGGCTAAGGTTAGCCTATTCTGGTTTCACTCTTGTGTCCTTGGTCTACCCACTGATTTTCTCCCTCGAGGGTGATGATACGTTAAGAGTCTTGCTTTGGGATACTTCTCCCCAACATACGCAGAACACGTTCCTTCCCTTCCTTCCTGTTGTGTGTTCATTCCTGTGTTACATGTTTTCCACCTGACACTACCTTTATTCAGTTATTTCTGGTTTTACCTTCTCTGCTAAAATTTCAGAGCTGATTAACTTCATTTCTAACATTGCAAATTACCTAAATTCCTTCTTTCTCAAAGCATGACTTTTTATACTCATAAAATTTCAAAAAAGGCCTCTGTCCTACCTTTCTGTTGGAGTGTTCTTGTAATTGTACCACATATTCTCTTATAGGATTTTTTTGCTCCTATAGGTTAAGTTGCGACCAAAGCACAGGAAATGAGACACTTACCCCAATATTTCTCCATCAGTGCATGTTATTGATCTCTCTGGTACCCTACGTATGGAATCAATTGGCTTAGTTTTAGTTTTTGGAAATATTTGATTTATATACACAGCACAATATATAGCTCATATTTACACTTTATCATTCTGTTGTATGACTTCATGATAGTCAGCATAGAGTAATGTGTTAACATATTGTTGGCTGCCTAGTTTGATTTCTCAAGGAGATGTGCCCTTTCTTGAGTTCGTTTTCTCCATTCGTCTGTGTAGATGTTAAATAGTGGTGGTGATGTAGCTGCATTTGTACCTAACTCCCTAAATCTATCTCTGATAGCAACTGCTTTTAGGTCTTGGCAGTGATTCTAGTGTTGATGTAAAAACTTTCAATCGCTTGGATCATGTAGACAGATACTTGTTTTTAGACATTACTTCACCTAACGTCTCCCCGTGAACAACATGAAATGCTTTTTCTAAACCCAAGAAAGATGGGGGCACTGAACTTGAATATCTGTCTCTTTTTTTTCTATTTTATTGTATAAACATTGCCACTACAAAATAGAGTAGGCATATTTGGAGACTTCCATTTCTTTTTTCTACATAAAATGTCAACTTGTATTATTTAAATGATTAATACCCCTGTAACTATTGATGTTTTTTTATTAAAAAACAAAGAGATGTGTTTTTCTAAACCCATTCATCTGGTAATTCATGTCTGCCCCTGCATGTATTGAAAGTACATAAACTTTTAAATTTCAGAAATGCACCTATCCACTTAATAAATTCAAAGATTCCACTATATATTTCAACAACTTTGTTCTTTGGCTCTGCTAAAGCCATATCCAGTAGATGAGAACAGTGTGTGATGTAACCAAACTAAATTTAATACCTTGAGAAGTGTGGATTAAACACAATAAGCAGCTGTGCTATATCTAGAACAGATAAAATACTTAAGAACTAGTAAAACATGAGAGTAGCAAATGCGGGCATATATAACTTTTTACATATCATTTGAAGTTTAGAAGTAACTTAATGTTTCATACCTGTTTCCAGAATTTACTGAATGTCAAGAACATCAATTCAAATGTGCCAACCACCGATGCATTAATGCACAGTGGAAATGTGATGGTGAAGATGATTGTCATGATGGTTCAGATGAAAAAGACTGTGCACGCAAACCAAATGCAACATTGACCTGTAGGCGTAAGTATTATCTGCGTAACTATTTTTTCCTACATTCATTTCAACCTGCTTTCTCTATCCAAGCCTGACCTCCCTCTAAAACTATATAAAAAATGACCATCATTCATAACTATTGAAGATTTCTTTGTTAATTCATTGCTGAAATTTTAAAACTTTTAATACTTCTCTGCATAAAAAAAGTAAATAGGAATAGTGAAATACATATACAGCTAGCAAAGGGATAAGTTGACAGACATTTGTTTTTGTTACAGCTGACAGCTTTAAGTGCATAAACAGCTCAGAGTGCATTCCGCTGGTGTGGCGCTGTGACGGCTCCCCAGACTGCACCGATCACTCTGACGAGGACAAGTGCGAGGCGCGCACCTGCGAGAGCTGGCAGTTTGAGGTAATTAATGTTCACTGTGTTGTAATTTTGTGACTCTACCGCAAGAATATTTTAATATCAAAACAGGTTCGCGAAAATTTATTGTACCGTAGACTGTTGGGCAAACGAATATGTTTGTTGTGTCATATTACGAAAAGTATAGTTGCTACTCACTATACAGTGGAGATCTGAGTTGCAGATAGGCACAACAAAAAAACTGTCAGACAAAGCTTTGGGCCAAATTGGCCTTTTTCACAATTAGACAACACATATGCACACATGCAACTCGTATGTCATGCAGGGTACCATATTTACTCGAATCTAAGCCATACCTCAAAAATGATACTTGAAATCAATAGTAAAAAAAAAAAAAAAATTCTGAATCTAAGCCGCACCTGAAATTTGAGACTTCAAATTCAAGAGGAGAGAAAAGTTTTAGACCATACCTCCCAATCGAAACAAAGTTTGTCCATTGTAACAAGAGACACAATTTAGGTCGAATCGATGAAGTTACAGCTACAGTAGTTTGGTTAGAGTCATAAGCTTAACAGGTAAGCTTTACCAAGTAGCCATTGCTATCTATGTGTCAGGCGCTCCGTCCGTATTTATACAGGTACCCTCCCTTTTTCATGTGCTTCGTCTGGTTTGAATCGACTGCTTATTTTGCTTTGATCTGATAGTGATGTTCTCTTTGTTATAGGTGTTTTCGTCACTCTAAGCTCAAAATGCATTATTGTACTGTGTCATGGATTGTTTGTCGCAAGAGAATAATTACCTCATAAGAGAAACAATATCAAGAGACTGCTATTTGTTGTTACTTACACTGCTGCTTCCTTCGATAATGATCAACAGGAACCAAATAATAAACTACGTATGGTAGATCTTCTGAACGAGGTTTTAGCGAAAAATTTTCTCCGTTTGAAAATCTTTGCATACGCCTCTTTAGTACATTACATTCTGCACAGAAATTAGTCATCTTAGAATCAAAAATCGAGCCAGTTGCCGTGTTTCATTTCTGACTGTATCGCTATTCAGCATAAGAATAATATGAATATAAACATGACACGATACGTATATTCTTCCGCGTTTGCTGTTGTCTCACTCTAGTTTTTCGTTGTTTATTAGGCGGACAGGATTTAAATGATATAGTAGCAAACACGAAAGAATACATGGCATAATGTTTACGTCCTTCTACCTTTTCTTTTAGTTTATTTACTGGCGCAGAGGTTTTGGCGCCAGTATTTATCTTTGTGCCGGCAAAGCATGCCTGTGTAGTGCTACATATATTCGACGGCAGAAGTTAGTTGTGGCAGCACCTACCTACATTTTTCAGAACTTCCGCTTTCTTTGCACTCGATTCTAAGCCGCAAGCGGTCTTCTGGATTACAAAAACCGGAAAAAAAAGTGAAGCTTAGATTCGAGTAAATACGGTAAGATTTCGTGCCTTTTAATGCAAAACTACTCAAATATTAAGGGTTGCTCAACCAGCAGTGGAGAAAGAAATACTGAGATTTATAAAGGAAAACAAGAAAACTAAGAAACAAACTGGGGAACAGACCGAAGTGGAAAATAGAATTGAGTGTTGTGGAAACGAAATGAGCATGTAAAGAAATTGCTTTGAGGAAGGTGGACAAGAGAGATAAGAGAAGACAAATAATGTAACCAAATGGAAAATAGGTAGAGGACAAACAACATAACTTCTTATAGATGAAGACTGTAATGCTTCAAGAAGTCCGGATGTGACCTCTGACCAGCAAATGGATATACTCATACAGAATGCACTTCAGCTCTTCAGTGTGTGCAATGGCGTGGGTTTTTGAAACAAAAATACTTGTTCCTTCATTCATAAGGAAATCTCTGGTAAAGCAAGTCATGTGGCAAACCAGACATGGTTGAAACTTGCTTCCAATGCACAAACTAACCTCACCAGACAATCACGCTTTTTTAAGTGTATGTGCATGCAGGTAGTTTGTGGTTTACAGGTGCCCAGTGGTGTGGGTTATCAGTGCTGTTACGAATGTTAATGATAATGAATGTGAAGAGTAAGACTTACACAGGTGCATGCACCCTCTCCCAACCTCACTCAGAATTATCTGCACATTTAAATTTGCTCACATGCAGTAAGACAGCTTAAAAAGTGGGCAGGCAAATTAAAACAGAAATAAGACATTAGGAAAGCTCAACTAATGACACAGGTAAATGCAGAGTTACAAAAAAAGGTGGATGAGCCAGCCATCCTGATAAAAATCAAAAACTTCTCCCTAAAACAGGGAAAAATTTGGACATTTCACAAAACTTGAAAACTTTTGCCAAATTTGTTTTATTGTCAGTTAAAGTAGATGGCAAATCTGTTGGTGAGTGAGTGCTGCCTGCTTGTCTGAATATAAAACTTAGTCTGCTAAAATGTTGCACACTGTGATCTGTACTATACAAGCACCACACACAAAAGGGGTTGCTTTCGTTGGAGTGGGAAGCCGTGTGTCACAAACTTGTGAAGATAAGTGACTGGAATGAGGTAAGCCACAACTGCACAGTGGACTTCACTTATCATGTATCACTTGAGCCACTCTTCTTTCCATCTACATGTGACTATGTACTTCAGTAGGGCTCACTGGTAGCTATGGAGTAGTGTAAACAGTGTAGAGTTGAGACCGAGTGGTCACATGACCCTCCCCCTATCACTGATGAAGTCATTGCAGTGAGATCATGTCTGTGCCAGCATGTGCCCATTGTATGGAATCAGCACAATAAGGGAATGACACAATAGAATGGCAGAAGGCAGCTATCGTGATGGAATGTGCACGTGACCATACCATGAATAAATTTGCCGGAATTGTTAATGTCGGTGTGGTCTGTGAAAGTTGTCTACAGGGAATGGTGCACTGCTCACAATTGTAACATGGCAGTAATATGGTTGTCGTACAAAGTTCGTAGCCAACGGACTGGTGACGAATGTCACATCTTGTCAGTGATGTTCATCTTAAACTGTCAGTAAATGCTGGTCTGAACATGGCTAAGGAAACTGCGTGCACTTCTCATTTGGAGTCGAGCACCTTGCATTAAGATCAGTAGGCAAATGCAACAAAAGATATGATACAACAAAAGATATTATTATTGTGAAAGCTGTAAGAATTTATAAAGAAGTTGTAGCATTACCTCCTGTCTCATTATGAGAGGATTGCTGAATAAATTTCTCAAAGGTACGACATTAATTTAACAATCTGTAAATGGTGTAATTTAGTATAGCACGGCAGTCTCAATCTGGAGGCAACCTCCATACTGTGAGTGTTGGACATTTCAAAAAGATTGTGACGTAACACCAAAGACCACATGTGGAGAATGAGTTTAATTATGCACACTGATAATGTAGGAGCTGTATAGCAAGTGCTATCTGTTAGCAGCCTTTTAAAACTATTTTGAAACTTCTGTATAAATTCGCTAAAAAATTCTTACAGCTGCCACAATAAAAAAACCTGTTGTTACACTCATCCATCGGTCTTAATTTTCAACTTATTTAATTTTAAAATCGGGGCCCCTTTGCTGGACACCCTGTAGCAGTTAAAACTACCAAAGATTCTGCATTTGATCACAGCCAGTTCCAGTGCATGCAGTTTTAAATGTCTTTCATTATAAATTTATTTAGTACCAGATATTTAAAGGATTTTGACAGTCCTTTGCTCTCTATTTTACACACAAGGTACACTTCAGGTGGCCCCACAGAAAGAAATCCGCTGGAGAGATTTGCACAAAGCTGTCTGATCTTGTCGCTTCTCATTTAAATAATGTTGCACATTAAGCTCATGACACACAGTTCATTTGTATCTGCATGTGTAAATGTGCTTTTAGGGGGACTTCTTCCAACAGAACATAAAATGCGTCTCTGAGAAGAACATGGAAATTAATGGAATTCAGTTTTTTATTGGCTTATTGTCAAACAGTTAAAATTTTTGTCTCTCATATTAAAGGCCCATTGAATTTTAAATCCCCTCTAACACAATGAGTGAGGTTTTATGATGATTAGTGATTCTTTGTGCACATTGTCACAACACTTTCCTTGGTATTTCAGATACCTAAGGTTAAATGATGTAGTTGAGATATTGTTCTGATCATTACACTTTCATTAACTGTACGCAGAATTTGAGTGTCTTACAGTAGGCTTCCACGCATAAATATGCACCTTTAAAGTAGTGGTAAGGCTAAAGGCCATCATCTTGCAAAACTTCACAAGCAGCGGTACATGGTATTCCAACATATTGTGCTATTTCCTATACTGATGTACAGAGGTACTCTCGTACAGCTGTGGATATGTGAACTTACTTTGCAATCACTTGTGTACTTCGGCAACATCCCTGCATTAATGCACCCAGCTGGAGTGGGCTGGCTGATTTTGCACAGTTTTTGATGATGTAGGTACAAAAAACACTCTATGGTCAGGGTATCATCTTTCTATAGAACATTGTACAAGGCATGATCAAAATGTAAGGGGAATTTTTTAATTTCATAGGCTATAATACATCCAGTTTCCAATTTTCCTTTTATCTTGTTGGTACAGATGTTCCTGATGAATGTTTGCTTTTTCAGTGGTTTTGAATATTTAATTTATTGTCAACAGTCAAAAAGTTAGGCGTATTTTTGAGTACTCGGCGAATTTTTTCTTTTGAAGATGATGGATCAAAGAATTTTGATTAAATTTTCCTTGAAAAGTGCAGTTAAGTACAGCAATGCATTCAAAATGTTGACTGTGGCTTATAGTGAATCCACTATGAGTAAGAAGAGAGTTAACAAGTGGTATAACCATTTCAAGAAGGGACAAGAAGACGTTGAAGATGATGATCGCCTTGGGTGCCGTAACATGTCGATTACTGACAAGAAAAAGTGAAGGAAATGGTTCTGGAAAATTGCTGAATCACCATCAAAGAGGTTGCAGATGATTTCGGCATATCCTTTGACTCAAGCTGAGTAATTTTTATATATGGCATGAAACGTGTAATGATGAAGTTTGTTCTGAAATTGTTGAATTTTGACCAAAACAGCATCCTGTTGACATCACTCCGGAATTGATGTGTGAAGTGAACTATGATTCAGAATTTCTAAAGAAGGTTATAACAGCTGACAAAACACTGATATGACGTTGAAACTGAAGCCCAGTAGTCCCAATGGGAACTGTCTGAAGAGGAAAGACTGAAAGAAATTTGACAAGTTTGATCACATGTGAAAGTTCTTCTCACTGTTTTTTGCAATTACAATGGGATAGTGCATCATCAGTTCCTGTCTTACGATCATACAGTCAATAAAGAACACTAATTGGAAGTTACGTACCATTTGCATGAAGCAATCCGAAGAAAATGACAAGAATTTTCACAAAATATGTGTGAAAATTGCATCATGGTAATGCTCCTGGTCACCTCAATCCTTATTCATGATTTTTTGTAAAAAGTGTGTTATGTTGCGTTAGCCAATGTGTTCACTGGACATGGTCCCTCTGCAACTTCTATCTATATCCGAGGCTGAAGAGCATGAAAAGATGCTATTTTGCCACCATTGATGACGTATAAACAGAATTTTTGTAAGAGCTTACCCATAGCAAAAAGTGCTTCCAAAATTGGGAAAAGCGGTGGCATAAATGTGTTATATCCGAGAGGCTTACTTTGAAGGGGACAAAATTGATGTTGATGAATAAATAAAAGTTCTTTAAGTAAAACAAAAATTCCTGTAACTTTTTGATCACACCTCGTATGCAGTCATGAAAGTAAGTACCATGTTATATGCTCACACCATGTACAGTGTGGCTGAGTATGTATTGGCCGTACTGTAAATCCCAGCAACAAGTTCCATTAGTAATACTTGTGTAACAGATTCCATTTGCATCCCTGGTGTCAAAAATACATATCAGTTTAACACAAGTGGAATATAAATGTTCTCGTTTTGAGTCATGAGGCAGACTGTGGTAAAGCTTTTCTCTCTCATATTCTCAGGCATTAAAATGTAGTAACACAATAATTATGGTAATGTTCAATGGTACTAATAATTTTCTAAGTGTGTGTGTGTGTGTGTGTGTGTGTGTGTGTGGTTTTTTTTTAGCACAAACCTGACTCTGTAGTGATCTCCATCGCTGTATTGGAGTAGTGGATCACATCTCCAGTTTTAAAAGGAAGCCAGTGGCCTGTCTATTAAGAAACAATAACAGCTGCTCTCATTTGTGTACACATACTTATCCCAGTACAGCTAAGAACCCTTGTACCCAACCAGTAAAGGTTGGGAGTCAACCTGAATGTATCTTTTGGAACTTACTGTATCACAATATTTTGCCATACATTTTGAGCTTTTGGCCAAAAGCCCAGTTTGTACAGTACGCACACACGCGCACACACACACACACGCACACACACACACACACACACACACACACACACACACACACACAAAAAAGAACCTCCTCCTTGTCAGTGTTTCCCTTGCACTCTTTTCTTCACCAATTATGCAAAGAACCTCCTCACTCCTTAGTGTAATAAGTTAATTTGATTTTCAGCATTCTACTGTAGCAGGACATCTCAGGCACTTCCGTTGTGTGCTCTTCCAGCTTTCCCCCAGCCTATGACTATTCCTATTTTTAATGTTATAAGCATTATCATCATTTAAGTAAGGTATTGTCTGAAAAGCATTTTGTGTGTATAACCTTGGTCTGATGTAAGAGAGGATTTGAGGCCACTGATGTGTGCTTGTCAGTACAATTTGTCTTCATTACACTTTGCATCTAACCCTACAATGTAGCCTCATAGTGTAATTTACCAGAGGTTTCCTAACAAATGATGGATTGTACAGCATTTTTATGAAGAGTATTTGCTGCTTAAAATCCAGTGCCACATTGCATGGTGAATAGCTCGGGTATCATTACCATCGACTGATGCATTGTTGCTAAAGATAAACTACTGTGCAACAGTTGAGATCACTGTGTTGTTGTTGTTGTTGTTGTCTTCAGTCCTGAGACTGGTTTGATGCAGCTCTCCATGCTATTCTATCCTGTGCAAGCTTCTTCATCTCCCAGTACCTACTACAACCTACATCCTTCTGTGACACTTGTTAATTGTATCTACATCACTTCGTGTGTTACAGTGTAAGTCAGGCAAAAGATGCATCTACCAGTCGTGGCGCTGTGACGGAGACAATGACTGCCCGGATGGTTCGGACGAACTGAACTGTAGCTCCGCCGGTATGATACCCACGACTGTAGCTCCGATTAGCCCAGAGGTAAGTTGGATTTTTATAGATGCTTCCTTTTTAACTTAATATATATTGTGCCTGCCACTAATGGAATTGCTATAGTTGTTAGGGGTGAGGAAACGAGAAGGTGGTCAGTGGGAAGGTGTGCAGTAGGAAGAGGCAGTACCCCTTGTGGTGCATCAGACAGTAGGATCATTCTGTTCTTCAAATAATAAATAAATAAAAAAAATATGAAAACACTGCAAGAAATAAATGCTCGAACATAAATGGAGATGTTAGCGAAGCTTGCAGCTTCCTCTGTTGTGTATGACCACGAACACCATATGTGCAGTGCTCTCAATACATTGCAAGTGTCTTTCGTGGCCAGAACAGTGTTCTGCGTAGCTGCAAGTGTGTTGCGTTGGAGCTAAGTGAAAATTTTTGGTGCTCATATGGTGAGTGCTTCCTTGACCGAGGTAGCTAAAGTATTAAGTGTTTCAAGAAGCACCATGTCAAAGATTTATACTGCTTACAGGTAAAGAAAGAAAGAAAAAAATGGCCACTAAATCTCAGTGCAGACGTGTGTGTGTGTGGGGGGGGGGGGGGGGGGGGGTTGAGAGGATGACAGCTGCAAAAAGCACAGCAAAACTGAGGGTCACACTCATGAGCCATGTCAGCACCAAAACAACAGGAAAGGAGCTCCTTAATGAGAGTGTTGCTGGGCGAGTTGGAATTCTGAATCACTCATCAGTGTTGCAAATGCTCGTAATAGGAAACTTATACTAATGATCAATGAGAGAAAGTAATTTTGTCAGATGAATCTTGCTTGTTTCACACCGTTTCCAAATTCTTGCCACGTTTATGTCCGGAGAATGAAACGAAGTGGAGATGCAGCGATGATTTGTGTGCTGTATTGTGATATTCTGTGGGTACTGTGGTTACTCTGCAAGCATGCATTACTGCAAAGAATATGTAACTGTTTTGGATCATTGTGTCCATCCCATGCTACAGTGTCTTTTCTCAAATGGTGATCCTGTGTTCCAAGACAACAGGCACCCCGGTCACACAGATCGCATCATCCGAGACTGGTTTTTTGAGCATGTGGATGAGCCGTTTCATCTCCCTCGGCCACTGCAGATGCCAGATATCGATGCTATTGACTGTTTGTCATCTACGTCGGATAGAATGGTGTGCGATTGGTCGCTAGCCACCTCAGGTGTTGTTACCTGATCTTGCCACTACTTTGCAGGAAGAATGGTGTAAGACTCTCATGAAACCCTTACGGGACCTGTATTTATCCGTTCTGAGATAACTGGAAGCTGTTTTGAAAGACAGCAGGTTCCCTACACGGTAATGAGTTGTGTTTTGGCTGGTTACTTATTGTTGTTCACTCCCTGTAACTTTATAGTGTGTCTGCTTTTGGTTGTATCTTACACAAGTGTCATATATGTCCACACATGCACAGTGATGGCAATTTTGGAATTCTAATGTTCATTATGATATGTAGGAAACACAGAAAATATAACTGGAACTAATTTGAAAAATATTATTCTGCGACTCAATGAAATTTTCCTTTTGAATTGAGTATCCGAATAAGTTTTGGCCTTGCAGCTGGTCATTGTTTACTACACTCCACGATATTTCGACTGGGCACATGCCAGTCGTCCTCAGTTGAGTCAGACAACTTGTACTGATAACACTATTAGTGCAATTTGTGTATTTCACATATGCACAAGATAGTGATGGCGGACTGAGCGCTCTACCCAGTGGGCAGAGCTCTCACTGGCGGAACTGTGGAAGTAAGCTGTCGCTCGCCAGCACCATTGACGTACTCTGCCATTGCGTTTAGAACAAATCGTAGAAATCGTGGAGTTACACACATTGTCCAACAGATATCTGGTTCATCTGATTTTTCAAAAACTGTATTTCCACAGGTTCTTGAATAGCAGAGTCCCAAAAGATGATGTTGTAACTAAATTATTGTTTTATCATGCACCATTGACTGTCCATGGGATATGAGGGCTGTTCAAAAAGTATCAGACTTTCATTTATACACTCATGTTCAGAAAAAACAGAATGCCTTGAATGACTATGATCAGCATGTTTATATTCACAGGACATGTACATTAGTATGTTCTGCAGAAATGATTAGCGTTTGTCACCTTAGTTCAGCATGTCTCCTGCTGCCTGGGCCCTGATAACTTGTTCTGTGCAAGATGGCATCCAAGTGTATAAGGTGCAAATGGCATCCTGTGTTATAGTCATCAGAGATGCATTCACCTGGTTCCGAAGTTCATCTGTGGTGGATGGCCAGTTCCAAAGGTCATCAGTGGTGGTTGGCTTTGGGACACAACACTGCACCCGTCATTGCACCATACCCCACACATTTTTGATTGCCGACATGCCTGGTTATCTGCTGGGTCAGGACAAAAGGCTGACATCCTGTGACAACGAGAAGGGACATGTTTGTGCAGCAACATGTGATCGTGCATTGTCTTGCTGAAAAATGGAATCTGGGGTATTTTGGAGAAAGGGTGTGACAACGAGTCGCAGGATGCCATTCACATAGGTTACACTGGTCACAGTGCTCTCTGGACATGCACCAGCTGTGATTTATGGTGGTACCCAATAGCACCCCACACCATAAGGCCTCAAGCTGGTCCTCTACGTCTTGTGCAAATGCAGTCACTGTGATGCCGTTCCCCTGCCTGTAGCGAACTGAAATGTGGCAGTCATTTTCAAACAAACGGAACCTGGATTCATCTGAAAACACTATCAGATGCCATTCCTGTCTCCATACACTATTGCCGTCTAGCACATCTCTGCACATTCGTCAAAGGTAGGAGGAGGAGCAGATGACACCTGTGCCGTAATAAACGGCAATTGACTTTCACTCCTGATAATTTACGGTGTGTTCCACTGTTGTGCCAGAGCTGAGGAGAACGCAGATCTGTCCTGCAATACCGTTTGCATGAAGTGTCAATCTTCTTGGGTGATGGTCTCGGTGGTGCATCCTTCCGTGAACCATTCAGCACACACCCATTGTACTGCTGCACTTTGTCTCTCATGAGAAGCAATTTCCTGGATGGATGCATCACATTCTCTCATGCCAATAATGTGCCCTCTTTCAAACTCACTGATTTGACTGTGCAGTTTGTGCATACTTCTGTGAGAAATAGTACACACCAGTTCAAGTCACACTGATACGTTACCTCCCATTTATAGCAACAATGCGAGCCAGAGATACATTTTACTGGTAGGAGGTGTTGCCCCGCGATATCGATGTTGACCTGGAACACGCGGGGGCGACATGGTTCAAATGCTTATCATTTCTACAGAACATACTAACGTGTGTGGCCAGTGAAAATGAATGTTCTATCTCTAGTCATTAAAAGGGTTATGTTTTTTTCTTAACATGAGTGTAAATCAATCTTTATTCAGATACAATTGTTTGGTACCAGTCACCTTCAAAGTAATCCCCCTACACCTTCTACAGACCTCTCAAAATGCTGCTACCACTGCTGAAAGCATCACTGGAAAGATTCTTTAGGTATTGGGTGCAGCTGCTCCACCTGCATGTCTTCAAATGGCTCTCAGCACTATGGGACTTAACATCTATGGTCATCAGTCCCCTAGAACTTAGAACTACTTAAACCTAACTAACCTAAGGACAGCACACAACACCCAGTCATCACGAGGCAGAGAAAATCCCTGACCCCGCCGGGAATCGAACCCGGAAACCCGGGCGTGGGAAGCGAGAACGCTACCGCACGACCATGAGCTGCGGACCATAATGTCTTCCCCATTCTGAAATTTGATGTCTTTCAAAGTCTTCATCAGTTTAGGGAAAAGCCAGAAGTCATTTAGAACTAGGTCAGACGTATGAGAAGGCTGACATATAATAGCCATGTGGTGGTTGTTCAAAAAACTCTGAATTAATTGAAGTATTAGCGGATTGCGTTGATGTGGTGAAAGTGTCAACTGCCTGCTGCACCAATGACATTGTTCCACGTTTATGTCATTTTGCCCACAACACAAAATGGGACTGCTTGTTTCCACAGTCGTAAAAAATAAAATAAAAAATAAAAAAAATCTGACATGCACACTACTGATATAAAGACTATGCGTGCCTCAATATCATTGTTGGTTTCAACAACAAAAACTGGGTTGGATTTTTTCTGAGCAGCTCTCGTACAACGTCTGACAATAACAGACTAGGTTGGTTGTAAAAGGCAAGTGCATTGTTGATGTTCGGAGCATCTGATCTGTGCGCGAGCGTGTGTGTGCATGTATCTGTTCGCCTAGTGAGAGAGAGAGAGAGAGAGAGAGAGAGAGAGAGAGAGAGAGAGAGAGAGAGTAAACACACACTCTAGTGTCTTGTCAAAGAATTTCGTCCAAAAGCTTGCAAGTTTTCATTCTCTTTTATGTTTGCCTGCCGATTACTCACTATTCTGTGACCGATCTCCTGCACTCCTACATTTTTTTCATTTGGCCAGAACTTTTCTTTATTTGGACGTTTGGCGGAGTTGACAAAACAGTACTTTTGCACAAAGCAACTTTTTTTGGGCTTTACTGGTAAATAATCTGTGGAAATATGCATGGCAGAAAGTGTGATGAACTATAATGGTGAGTAACAGTTGGATAAAGTATGGAATCCTGAAGTGTCCAGAATTTCCTCCATATGAAGAAGACTGAGTACGCTGATGGCCACGGCAAGCGGCAGCTCTGTGGACCGCAGAGTTCTGCATTCTGCCAGCGAGGGCAGTGTCTGCCATGTAGTATGGTTAGTCAGTCACCACAGTCTGAGTGCATACGCAGAATACACACAGTGGGTTAATGAGTTGTGAGATGGGAGAAGTTCCTTTCAGTCTTTGATTGTTCGCATAGTGATGACTGGCAGGTGCCCAGTCCAAATATTGTGGAGTGTCGTAGACGACGACCAGCTGTAAGTCTGAAACGTCTTATGTTAGTCTATTAGCCCTTTCACTGCTTCAGACGTGCTCTTTGCATTTCCTACTGAGGCGGCTTTTGTTTGTGCTGTACTGCTTGCCATATACTTGTGTGTGTACTGAGAGACTGCATTCCGTCTGATAAGTAATACTTATTGTCCAGTTTTTGGAAAACTGTTAGGTGAAAAATGTGATTCTTGTTCATCTTAGTCTGTTATCTTCACTTGCTAACGATCTGTATTTCTTTTTATTATCCATCATACTTACTGTGCTGCATCAAATTTAGTGAAACATTGCATGAATTTTTATAGAATTTGCAGAGTTAAAAGTGCATTGTGTGAGCTTTGCGTGTGGTTGATTTTAGCTCACACATGTTGTGAATGGAATACAGATAAGATGTTGCAATTTTATGTAAAATTGAAAGCAGAACAATCTCATTTCATTCTTGAGTTATTGGGTTTTATATCCAAAGGATGGTTGGGCGTGACGCACCCATTTGTGTCCTCGTGTCTCACGAATTATTCTGTCATGACAATGGTCATGTCTCATCAATGATTCAAGACACCAGAATGAGGTTTCTAAGGAAATGGTAGTGCACAATGAGGTGTGCATACTGTAGGTAAATACTTGAAACTTTTTTATTCACAGAGATGTGGAAACAACTGATCCACAGCAGTGAGAGGTTGACAGCTCAGGACACATTCAGATGTCTGTGGCACTGTTGGAAAATTCAAGCAGCACATATACACATGCACCAAACCTAGGTGTTTCATTAAATCATCCAGAAAGTAAACAGTGTAAAGTCAGAACTAGCTCGTTAAGCGCACTTAGTTTGCAAGTAAACTGTGCTAAGTGATCATTAATGTGTTTTTAAGAATAAAATTATGGTTAGAATTTACAGCTTTAAAAATTTGTCACTTACAAATATTTGAATACAATGACTTCTTGATTTATGTGAATAAAAAAAGAATTACCTCGGATGTACTTCAAGTATTTTCTTTATGGGAAATAATTGAAACTTTTCTGTGCAGTTTCTCAAAACAACCTGCTTGTCCTTTACCACCTTTACAATTGAGGTTTTCAAATATTTCCATCACTATTGAAGATATCAAAACAAGTTTTTCCAACTGCACTGGTATTTCAACATTGACTGCTTTTTAATGGTATGTTTCCAGTGGTGAACATGTCAGTGAAATTTTGTACTTAAATTTGCTCCAAGAACATTGGGAAAATATGAATCCTGAAGACTGCCTGAACAAAATTGCCCTATAGTAAACATAATAATAATGATGATGATTATTATTATTACTATTACAGGCTGTGCTATCAGGCCTGAGATTCACATTCCTTGGCTTTTCTGGAAATATTAGGTTGGTGCATAAGTTTGTAGCATTTTTGCTTAGCATGTTGGTATTCCAGTTGCTATGGATTTATTGACTGTTGTTTTTTATTTGAATTTATGTATTGTCATTTTATCATTAGGAGATAGAATTTAGCTGTGGACTCTAGAAAATGGACTGCCAAGTGGAGAAATAAGAACATTTCCAACATATTCTTCTGTTTGAGTTCAATAGAGGAGTGACAGCAGTGGAGGCAGCAAGAAACAATGGTACCGTGTATAGGGATAATGCCATTGGATAGAGCATGACGAGAACATGGTTTTCTCATTTTAAAGTGGTTTAATGACCCATATTAGTGTACTTGAGAACTGGCAAATGTTATGAACTGTGATCATTTCACCATTGTGATATATATGCATGCAATGGGAAAGGTTGAAAAATCTGGTGTATGCGTACCACATGCTCTAAGAAAAAATCATAAAAATCAGCTGGTTACGTAAGTGCATCTCTACTTGCTCATTGTCATTTGGCTCGTGGACAACACGACCATTCCTCTCCTGTATCATTACTGGTGACAAGAAATGTGTCTTAATGTTAACACAGGGAAAAGAAAGGAATGGTTGAACCCAAACAAAGCAGCTACTCTCTGTACAAAGTCCTATGTGCATGCATAAAAGGTAACTTTCTACATCTGATGGAACAGGAATGGTGAGGTGTACTATGGATTACTTCCCCCAAGGTGTAACCACCACTGCTGACATTTATTCTCAACAACTGAGATGTCTTGTAGATGTAGTCCAAGAACAATGACTAGGTGGGCCATAGGGAGAGTCGCTATTCCACAATGACACCTGACCTCATTCTGCTAAACTGACAAAAGACTCTATACATGTGTTGAGTGAAGAAGTCATTCCTTACCCATCTTATTCACCTGATCTTGTGCTCTCAGATTTTTACCTTTTCTGCTCTCTATCAAATACCCTTCAGAGACCATCTTATCCTGACAAAACTGCACTCTGAAGATGACTCTACAAGTTGTTTGCCTTAGAACCAGGTGGTTTTTACAGTCACAGAATCTGAGTTATCCGAGTCTTGGCAGACTGTTGTAAATAGTGAACAAGGATATATTATTGATCACTATTGTCTTTTATGTTTATTTAATTTATGGAAAAATGCTATGGACTTGTGCACTGACCCAATACCCATGTGAGATACTATTGTTGCTTAGTATTTCAGAAGACAAAGTTGCAGGCATTAATCATACAGCACAGTACCTGCCACCCACTTTGTGTACCGTGCTTCTGCATAAGTTTGTCTTCATATTCTGATTGTATTAAAAATGTTCTTCTCTCTTTTTTCGGGTCCAGTTTTTTTTCTCAGGTTGTAATGCTTGGTAGAATTTACAGCACAAAAAATGAAGTGTGTTAGTTGTATGACGATGTCTCGGTGAATTCTCAGTTTTATAATACAGTCTTTTTATGAATCTTAACTGAATGTTTTCCTCATACAGGCATCGTGTTCGGAGTGGATGTTCAAGTGTAATGATTCGGGCAAGTGCATTCCCTACTGGTGGAAGTGTGACAGGGTGCCTGACTGTGTTGATGGATCAGATGAGGTCGGTTGTAGATTTATGCCGAACCCTCCGACTGACACTTCTGAACATGTCCCGGATCCCACAGAAGGTCCAAGCTGCCCTAAGCAACACTTCAGATGCTCTGCAGGTAGGTAACTATAACTCCAATTTTGACGAGCTGTACATTTACTAAATGTGTGAACAGTTACTACGTTCGCTGCGAGACTGGTCACCAGTATCTTTAATTGTACTCAGTTTGTTGGATAGGCACATATAAATGTTGCATTAACCTTCTGTACAATGTAGTTTTTTATATTTTTCCCCCAAAATGTGATTCACCACTGCTGTGGCAAAGTTCAGGCAGATTGTATTTCATGGTCTGGAGAGTTATTATGTGCTTAGTAAGTGTATAAAGGATGGAAAAGACCCACCGTGGTTTAATAACAAAAGTTGGAAGATGCTGAGAAGATCTATGCATGAAGCATACAACTACTATCACCATCACACCTAGCAAGCACCCCACCCCCCCCTCCTGCGGATCCGGGGGTTAGAATAGGCTCGAGATATTCCTGCCTGTCGTATGAGGCGACTAAAAGGAGTTTCACACGTTTCAGCCTTTATGTGATGAATTTGACCTCCATTCTTCAAAATTTTTCCGAAGAGTGAGCCAATTGGGGAAGGGCGCCTTACAAGATGCATCGTTTCCATCGTGCATTGAGATCTTTAGCCCACTTTCTCATTGTCGCATTGCAGTCCTGCCCATTCTCCATCTCTTGGTCAAGGACACCTTCCTGGGTGCGTTTTCCACCGTGCACTATGCAGTGTCTATTTCTCCGTCGACGATGACCGTGGACTACTTTGCACCTGATATCCAGCACGGTAGCCAGTCTGTTGTGGTGGGGCCACCATGTACCTTGTTGGTTGTAACCCCCTGACCAACACAGGAATCGCTCTGCCGTTAACTCCCCACGTATGCCAAGGGGTAGATACCCATCCCCCTGGGGCATCGGGATTCCTGGCAATGGCCATCCTGCCAGGTGGCCTTTGCTGTGGCTGGGTGGCACCTGTGGGGAGGTCCCCTGGTCGGAGTGGGTGGCATCAGGGCGGATGACACGCGATGAAGCGTAGTCCATTTTCTCTTGCTGGGGGTGAAACACCAGCAGTCTCTAAGCGATCACGAGCTCAATTCAACACACAGAGGTATGACCCCAAATCGTTCCCCTCCCTGGCGACACCATGGGAGGAACGTTACGTTAAGGATGGCAGTAGATCTTATTTGCCCCGGTACCTTTTATGTTAGAGAGCTGATGGGGAAACTTTCATGACAATGAAGCCGTAGTTTTTTGTTGAGCATTTAGTTCGGGGAGGTGGAGGGCTTGTCCAAAATGAGATCTGGGTCAGTCTTGGTCAAGACAGCATCCTCTGTCCAGTCACGGGAGTTACTTGCTTGTGACAAGCTGGGGGATGTTTCAGTAACCATCACACCCCATAAGAGCTTAAATAGTGTCCAGGGTATCATATTTCACAGAGACCTTCTTTTGCAGTCCGATGGTGAGCTGTGCGCCAATTTAGATCGGCGAGGTGTACATTTCATCTGGCGTGTCCACTGGGGTCCGAAGAATAATCAGGTTGCCACCAGTGCCTTCATCTTTGAGGGTGATACATTGCCTGAGAAGGTCAAGGTGATGGTCTACTGGTGTGATGTAAAGCCCTATATCCCTCCCCCGATGTGGTGCTTTAAGTGATGGAAGTTCAGCCATATGTCTTCCCACTGTACTTCCAGTGTCACATGCCGAGATTGCGGATGCCCATCACATCCCAATACTCCATGTGCCCCATCTCCCATTTGTGTCAACTTCGGAGTGCACCATTTGCCTTGCTCATCTGACTGCAGGATTCTCCAGAAAGAAAGAAACCTGGGCAGACTGACCTACACTGAGGCTAAGAGAAAATTTGAATGCCTACATCCTGTGCGTATGACCTCATCTTACGCCGCCGCTACAACAGTTCTGGCACCATCAGCTCTGCCAACCCAGGTCACCTCTCAGAGCCGGAAGACTACACCTGCCCTCTTGATGGTGGGGGGCATTTCCCTCCCTGTTGCTCCTGCACCACCTACTTCGGGAGCAACCCCCGCCCCCCCAACCATCGGGGAATTCCGTCCCCACTTCTAAGTCAGCGAAGTGTAAGTCTTCTTCAGCTTCTCTAGCTGGGAAGGGGTCCCTTGGGTCACTCCCTTCCCAGGTTTCTTCTAGTACGAAAAACGACACCCGCCAGTGGCTGAAGAGCCCAAAAGCAGCTGGTCGTAGGGCTTCACGTTTATCCTCAGTCCTGGAGACTGCGCCAGTGAAGTCCTCCACGCCAGGGAAACCCAAGGAGCAGTGAGAGAAATCCAAAAAGAAAACCCCGAAGACCAAGGAAATTGCAGTGGCACCCACACTACCGCTACGCACGAGCTCTGCGGCTGAGGATGGGGTGGAGGTTTGGTGTCCGCCCAGGACCTAGATCTCGCCAGACCCTAGAGACACAATGGATATAGACTGCGCAGGCAATAAATCGGTGGCTGCAGGTGACGAGTCTGAGGCGTAAACAGCCTCATTGAATGTTCCATGCCTTCCCAGTCTCATGATGTCATCCTCCAGTGGAATTGCGGTGGTTTTTTTCACTGCCTGGCTGAGCTACAGCAACTGTTAAGCTTTACACCTGATATCTGCATTGCCCTCCAGGAAACCTGGTTCCCAACAATGCAGACCCCTGCGCTACATCTACATCTACAAATATTCCACAAGCCACCCAACGGTGTGTGGTGGAGGGCACTTTACATGTTACTGTCATTATCTCCCTTTCCTGTTCCACTCGCGTATGGTTTGCGGGAAGAACGACTGCCGGAAAGCCTCCATGTGTGCTCGAATCTCTCTAATTTTACATTCGTGATCTCCTCGAGAGGTATAAGTAGGGGGAAGCAATATATTCGATACCTCATCCAGAAACGCACCCTCTCGAAACCTGGACAGCAAGCTACACCGCGATGCAGAGCGCCTCTCTTGCAGAGTCTGCCACTCGAATTTGCTAAACATCTCCGTAATGCTATCGCGCTTACCAAATAACCCTGTGACGAAACGCGCCGCTATTCTTTGGATCTTCTCTATCTCCTCTGTCAACCCGACCTGGTGCGGATCCCACACTGATGAGCAATACTCAAGTATAGGCCGAACGAGTGTTTTGTAAGCCACCTCCTTTGTTGATGGACTACATTTTCTAAGGACTCTCCCAATGAATCTCAACCTGGCACCCACCTTACCAACAGTTAATTTTATATGATCATTCCACTTCAAATCGTTCCGTATGCATACTCCCAGATATTTTACGGAAGTAACTGCTTCCAATTTTTGTTCCGCTATCATATTACCAAACAATAAAGGATCCTTCTTTCTATGTATTCGCAATACATTACATTTGTCTGTGTTAAGGGTCAGTTGCCACTCCCTGCACAAAGTGCCTATCCGCTGCAGATCTTCCTGCATTTCGCTGCAATTTTCTAATGCTGCAACTTCTCTGTATACTACAGCATCATCTGCAAAAAGCCGCATGGAACTTCAGACACTATCTACTAGGTTATTTGTATATATTGTGAAAAGCAATGGTCCCATAACACTCCCCTGTGGTACGCCAGCTCTGCGGCTATAAGGGATATTACAGGAACCGTAGCGACCATAACTGAGTGTCGGGTGGAGTTTGCGTTTATGTACTAAACTCGGTCTGTAGTGAACGTGTGCCCCTTCAAAACCCTCTTGAAGCAGTGGCTGTGAGAATGAGGATGACGCAGGAAACAACTGTCTACAATGAATATCTTCCTGCAGATGGTGTAGTACCCCTGAATGTATTAGCTGCACTGATTGATCAACTCCCTAAACCTTTTCTACTTCTGGGAGATTTTAATGCCCGTAACCCCTTGTGGGGTGGTAGCATGCTTACTGGCCGAGGTAGAGATGTTGAAACTTTACTGTCGCAATTCGACCTCTGCCTCTTAAATACTGGGGCTGCCACACATTTCAGTGTGGCTCATGTAGTTACTTGGCCATTGATTTGTCAATTTGCAGCCCAGGACTTATCCCATCTTTCCACTGGAGAGCACATGACGACCTGTGTGGTAGTGACCACTTCCTTATCTTCCTGTCACTGCCCCAGCATCAGGTGCACGGACGCCTGCCAGATGGGCTTTGAACAAGGTAGAATGAGGAACTTTCACCTCTGCTGTCACCACTGAATCTCCCCCCACAAGACAACATCGATGTGATGGTTGAGCAGGTGACTAGCACAATTGTTTCTGCAGCAGAAAACGTGATCCCTCGCTCTTTAGGGTGCCAGAGGCATAAGGCAGTCCCTTGGTGATCGCCGGAAGTCGCTGAAGCAATTAAGGAACGTGGGCAAGCTCTGCAGTGGCATAAGTGACACTCTTCCCTGGAGCACCTCATAGCCTTTAAACGGCTCCGTGTCCGTGTTTGTACCTTATCAAACAACAGAAGGAGGAGTGTTGGGAGAGATATGTCTCAACCACTGGGTGCCATACGTCACCTTTCCAAGTCTGGGTGAAGATCAAATGTCTTTACAGGTACCAGGCCCCAACAGCTGTCCCCTGTGTTACCATAAATGGTGAGTTATGTACCGACGCAAACGCAATTGCCGAGTACTTTGCTCGAGCCTCTGCGTCAGAGATTTACCCCTGCAGCCTTTCGCACACTCGAACGGCAGCTGGAAGGGAGCGTCCTCTCATTCACTATGTGCTGCAGTGAATCCTATAACGCTCCATTTACAGAGTGGGATCTCCTTAGTGCCCTTTCACATTGCCCCGACACATCTCCTGGGCCTGATTGCATCCACAGCCAGATGATTAAACATCTCTCATCTGACTACAAGCGACATCTTCTCGTCATCTTCAACCGGCTCTGGTGCGATGGCGTCTTTCCATCGCAGTGGTTGGAGAGCATCATCATTCCGGTGCTCAAACTCGATAAAAACCCACTTGATGTGGATAGCTATCGGCCCATCAGCCTCACCAACGTTCTTTGTAAGCTGCTGGAATGTATGGTATGTCAGCAGTTGGGTTGGCTCCTGGAGTCACGTGGCTTGCTGGCTCCATGTCAGGGTGGCTTCCGTCAGGGTCGCTCTACCAGTGATAATCTTGTGTCCGTCAAGTCTGCCATCCGAACAGCCTTTTCCAGACGGCAACACCTGATTTCCGTCTTTTTTCACTTACATAAAGCATATGACACGACATGGCGACATCATATCCTTGCCGCATTATATGAGTGGGGTTTCTGGGGACCACTCCCGATTTTTATCCAAGACTCTGTATTGAGTGTGTCTCTATTTTTAGTGGCTGCTAATGGTCTAGCAGCAGCTGTCGGGCCCTCCATCTCACGTTCTCTGTATGCAGACGACTTCTGTATTTCGTACTGCTGCTCCAGTACTGATGTTGCAGAGCAGCACCTCCAGGGAGCCATCCACAAGGTGCATTCATGGGCTCTAGCCCACATCTTCCAGTTTTCAGCCACAAAGTCATGTGTCGTGCTCTTCTGTCGGTGTCGTACCGTTCGTCTCGAACCCGCACTTTACCTTAATGACGATCCACTCACTGTAGTGGAGACATATCAATTCCTTGGACTGGTTTTCAATGCTCAATTGACTCGGTTCCCTCATCTTCGTCAGCTTAAGCAGAAGTGCTGGCAGCACCTCAATGCTCTCCGTTGCCTGAGCAACACCAATTGGGGTGCAGATCGCTGTACGCTGCTGCAGCTCTCCAGAGCCCTTGTCTAATCCTGAATTGACTATGGGAGTGTGGTTTATGGTTCATCAGTGCCTTCAGCGTTGCATTTACTCGACCCTGTGCACCACTGTGGGGTTTGATTAGCGACAGGAGTTTTTAGGACGAGTCCGGTGACCAGCATGCTGGTGGAGGCTGGTGCCCTTCCACTGCAGATTAGACGTGCGCAACTGCTCGCCAGTTATGCAGCACACATTCATAGTTCCCTGAACATCCGAATTACTGTCTCCTTTTCCCGTCCGCGGCAGTCCGTCTCCCGCATTGGTGGCTGAGATTGGAGCTAACGATTGCGGTTCACGTGCGGTCCCTTCTCTCTGAACTGGAGTCTTGCCTTTACCACCTCTACTTGAGGTCTGTTCACGTACACCTCCATGGTGCACGCCTTGGCCACAGCTTTGTCTGGACGTTTTGCAGGGCCCTAAGTACTCCGTTAACCCCGCCGCTCTCCGCTGTCACTTCCTCTCGATTCTGATGTTTTCCGGGGTTGTGAAGTGGTTTACACCGACGGCTCAGTGGCTGATGGTCACGTAGGCTTCGCATATGTTCATGGAGGACATATTGAGCAGCACTCCTTGTCAGTTGGCTGCAGTGTTTACACTGAAGAGCTGGCGGCCATATCTCGTGCTCTTGAGTACATCTGCTCATGTCCTGGCAAGTCATTTCTCCAGGTGTATTGACTCATTGAGCAGCCTACAAGCTATCGACCAGTGCTACCCTCGCCACCCTCTGGCAGCGTCTATTCAGGAGTCCATCTGTGCCCTGGAAAAGTCCTGCTGTTCCGTGATGTTTGTGTGCGGAAGTGCAAGTTAGGGCAAGAAATCTGGGCACCTGGTGGATTAGTGTTGAGGACTGGTGTGCTGGCCAGTTTGTGGATGCTTTTTAAGGTGGTTTTCCATCTGCCTCAGTGAATGCAGGCTGGTTCCCCTTATTCTGCCTCTGTTACACTATGTCGGCGATTGCTTTCTCCGTGTATGCGTACACCATAATTACCACGCAAACATTGTGGTTACTCTCGCTGCTGTGAGACTTTCCTGAGGGGGGGGGTGGGGGTGGGGGGGGGTGTCCATTGGGGCCAAACCGCACAATAACCCTGGGTTCGGTGTGGGGCAGCAGCAGTGGGGTGAGTGGACTGCTGTAGCCTGTTGTGGGGTTGTGAACCACAGAGGGCTATGGCGGGGACGAAGCCTCCCCAGTTTCATATAATACAATACAATACAGTAGGGCAAGAGAACTGTTCTGTACTCGCAAGACTTGTGTATAACTGGGAACCTGAAAAATTCACATTAGCATTAAATGTGAATTGTATGTCAAAATACGAAAATGCGAATTTATCTAATAAATACTACCTTTTACGAATTAAGAGATTTTTGACTGCAATATGGGATTGCAAGCAACAACTGGTGCACTGTACTGTTCTATCTACTAATCTACTGATTATGCTATATAAAAAGTTTTTCTATTGCTTTAATGGACTAATGACAATAAAATTATTGTATTTTATGAAAGAAACAAGGTATGTTTGTATGCGAACTGAAGTTGGTATTGTGCAGACACTTTAAGGTGGCAATTTCAGGTAGTGGGAGTTTTGAACTGGGGTTTCATGCTGTTCCCCAGAGGTGTAAACTCCATCATTTACAATGTTACTGACCCCGACAAGCAATTGCTTGGCAACTGTTACTGAATGTTTGCACTGCTTTACGTTAGTCTTTGTTTTCTTTTCTTATCTTGAAGTGAGAGAAGAGAATATTGTGGGACTACGGTAAGTTTCCCACAACATCATAAAGAATAGACATAATCACTATGAACATGTATCAGTTGTGCTTTTGCACAAAAACAAAACACGGATGTAGACTACCCATAAATGGCAAGTGTGGCCTGTTTCCCTACAGTGCTCCTGCCCATTAGATGATCAGAGTTCTCATTTGTTTTTAGAGGATCCATTGGGTAGCAAAACTGTGAAAACTTATTCTTGAAGTATCTTCCTTTTAATTATACTCCTATACTCCTGTGTATACTGGAATTAATTAGTAACAAACTGGACAATTACTCGTTACTATAAGACAGATATGGAACAGTTATAATTTGTGCTTCCTGAAAACTTTTGTGGCATGTGTAAATCATCTCAGTTGCATGAAAGTAATAATATTCATTTACCAAAAGTTGTTCTCTGAATTTTAACCATAGGTCTATACAGTGGGCCGTAAACAAATTTATGACGACACCTTAAGAGTTGACCGGCTGTATACATCCATGTGAAGCCAGGTCAGGTTGCTAGTGCATGTATAAAAAGCATCTGAAGTTCTGAACATCCAAAATAAAACACTTAGTTCTACATGTGGGGTGAAATCTTTTTATGGGCATTAGACTGTGGTCCGACGTATATTTTTGTATCTCCTAATGAGCAGACAGCATCAGAGAGTCTGAAGACTTGGATAGCAATTCGACTTAAACAAGCATTGTGACCCAAAATGTCCTTATGTACCCATGCGTCAGATTGGTACTTGAAACCACGGAGTCGCATAGGCGTATGTTACAGTGCTGTAGTGAAGAAAAGTTGGTGCTGTTTGCTTTATTTAGCATTGAGGCCCACAATTTGTCTAACATTAGTCCTCTTTCTTATCTGTTAAAGGTGGTTTGAAACTAGACAAGTTCTGGGTCTTAAATAAAACTGCGCAACACACATTGGAGTGACTCTGCGATCTCGAGGGCGGTCTGATGATGTGACAACCTGACCGTTGCTTGGATACGTACTATCAATTTAGCTTGCTGATCTTATCTAAGTTTGAAACCACTATCTGGGTCATCATAACCTGTGACAGTGTCTACGGGATTAGGAGACAAACATAAGGTTCAGAAATATGCCTTGGAACACACCTTAGAACACACACAACAGAATTCGACACTGACCCAAGTACTGACCTAAGGCTCCATCGTATGATCACTAAATTGGCTCCTGTTAAAAGAATTTTAATCCGCCTTCCTTTTTTTTGCAGGCGATTGTGTCTTGCAGGCTTGGGTCTGTGACGGAGTTCCTGACTGCAGAGGTGGTGAGGACGAAGCAAATTGCGGCAGCTCGAAGCGGAGCTGTGGACCCGACCAGTTCACCTGCCAGTACGATGGCAACTGTGTGCCGCTGGCGCAGGTGTGCGACGGCCACCAGCAGTGCCCGGATGGGTCGGACGAGTGGAACTGCCAGGCCGCCACTTCACCCAAGCCTCGTGAGTATCAGTACTGAAAATGTCACAGAGTTACTTCAAGCACTTCTGTAAAAAAGTTCAACACTAGTCATAATATCTCAGACTTATTACATTTGAAAGGTAATATAATGAAGAGACATTTGTATTTGCTGGACTTTTATTGAATTTCCAATTATTTTTATATTTATAATTATCAACAAGTAAGCAACCAAATGCATGAAGTGTAAATGTATGCCTGTCAAGATTTCCAAAATCCCTTGTAACTGCAATTGGGCAAGGTACCGAGAATTATTATTCACCTGGCTGCTTTGACCTGCAGACACAGTTTCAAGGACAACGGACACACTTGGAAAGTCATTATCAAACATCAATAAATCAAGGTGAAAATAACTTTATTCAGTAATACAATGAGTTACAGTATGCCAGACTTTGAGGGTAATATGCAATTATTTATTGTACATGCTTTGGACATCACAAGTTGCAAGATGATACTTTTTTCATACAGTCAGGGAAAACGTAAATTAAAATGCCATCTACTACATCAAATGAATGCAGTTTTCCTGCATGCACAAGGAATCTTCAGAGTTTTTAAGGAAAAATAAAGCTCATTGACAATTTAAGAAATTTCTCTATCTTCCAACAGTTTGGATGCTAACTAGTGCAACATTCTCGTCAATGTTGGTGCTGAAAACCGACAATGTACAATTGAATGTATTTTAATAGCATCTTCATGAGAAAAAATTTTTTGTTCGTTGTCAGTCAAATATGAACAAGTTTGAAGGCACTTGATAAGCTTTTTAACATGCCAGTAGAAATAAGTCATAATATTTGACGTAATAATAAAAATTATTAAACAGCCAAATAACATTGTAAATTCAATAAAAGTTCATGCAAATACACGTGCTTTTCATAATATTAACTACCAAATGTAATACGTATGAGATAAGATGGCTACTGGTGTAAAAAGAAAAGTGAGCTGGACTCGATCCAGTGATATGATAATTACGGAGCTTGAACACTAAGCCTGTGACTACCACCAGCTCAAGCTGAGATTTGCAGAGCACCGATACATTAGCATGTAAAACTCCTGCTAAGATTTTCTCAAAATTGCCTAAATTATACACCTTACGACTTGCATATTATGTTGGCCCAATGGACTATTAAAAGTGTACAAAGATTGATCCAAACGTTCTGGCTGCCTCTAATAAGTGTGTTGACTAGTGTTTCGACACTGTAGTTGTTGTTGCCTTCAGTTCAAAGACTGATTTGATGCTGATCTCCACAAAGTTCTATCCTCTGCAAGCCCCTTCATCACTGCATAACCACTGCAGCTGACATTTGCTTGAATTTGCTTACTTTATTCAAGCATTGGTCTCCTTGTTGTTCTGTCATCCTACCCGCCCTTCCACTTACCTCCATTGCCAAATTCAGGATTAGGTGATGCCGCAGGTGCATCCTGTCGATCGATCCTTTTTGATAGTCGGGTAGTGCCAGAAATTTCTTTTCTCTACAATTCAATTCAGTACCTCTTGATTTGCTAACTGATCTGCTCATTTAATCTTCAGCTTCTTCTGTAGCACCACATTTTAAAAGCTTCTGTTCTCTTCTTGTCTGAACTTTTTATCATTCTTATATCACATCCCTACTGTTCTACACACCAGATAAATACCTTTCTGTCTTCCTACCATTTAAATTTATGTGCTGTGTTAACAAATTTCAGAATGATTTTTTGTGGTGCTGCTGAATTTGCATTTTATATCCTCTCTACTTCAGCCATCGTCACTAATTTTGCTGCCCAAGTAGCAGAACTCTTCTACTGATTCTAGTGTCTGACTTCATAATATAATTCTATCAGCACTGCTTGTTTTACTTGTATTATTCTTAATCTTGTTACCTTTTTTCAAGACACTTTCCATTCCATTCAACTGTTGTTGCAATTTCTTTTCTGTCTGACAGAATTACAGTGCCATCCACAAACTGCAACATTTTTATTTACTCTCTGTGACCTTTAATTCTATTTCCAAATTCCTCCTCAGTTTCCTTCACAGCTTGCTCACTATATAGATTGAATAACACAGGGGAAACACTACAACTCTAGCTTGTTGTCTTCTCATCTACTGCTTCCTTAAGGCTGTAACATAGAACAAAAGGTGCAACATACCCAGTTCAGCTCACTGTAATACGTTCAGTAATGGAAATTCCTGAATGGAAATACATGTTGTGGGAGTGTGTGGGAATATGTGTACTTCACTGGAAAAAGAAAAAGTGCTCAAAAGCTAGTGTGAATACTATTTTCTTTTATGTGTTTCTGTGCACGATGCATCAGTCTGCTTTAGGTGAGTGGCCTCCTTTCCCTTATTTTACGTACACTGCTTGACGGTTGGTAAGGAATGGAGACATTGTTCGACAGGAATGCCCACAGGCGATGATGGACAACATGAAACACAGTACATACGTAATAGAATTGGAGTGGTATGTGTATAATGGAAAAATGGTATAGGGAGCACCACATTGGAAAATAGACATAAATAACATTCATCTGTGACACAGTTCAAACTATCAACATAAAAATCAATATTTGACTCTCAGTATGAAATATACCCTCCTAGGGCACTAAGGCACATTTTGCACCAAACTGTTGAGGAGTCCTTCGGAGATATTGTCCCATATTCTCTGAAGGCTGTGTTCAGTTCTTGCACACTTCAGGGATGGGATGTTCTTTGAGGAATACATCTGCTAAGAGCGTACTAGGAATTCTATATATGGTTTTGGTCCAGACAGTACACAAGCCATTTCCGACTCTCAATATCTTCACTTTCCAGTTATGTCAGACACCTCATTGGTCCTGTGTGGGTGGGCATAGCTGTCTGTAAACAGAAAGGCAGGATCAACAACATCCCAAAACAGATGGATATGATTCAGAATAATCTCCCTGACATACCATTGTGCTGTGACAGTACTTTGCACAAAGACAGGCAGTGTTTGGCCATTGTGCATAATGCCTGCCTACACGACAACATCTAGGCTGTACCGATGACTTTCATGAACATTCTGTGTTGTGTAATGTGTTCCCATCTTTCTCTATACTAACTGGTGGTCAGAATCACTTGACACAGTGAAGCGGGATTCGCCAGAGAAAACCACTCTGGATCACCTCGTGACCCCAACTGGCATGCTCCCTAAACCAACACTCTTTCCCGACAATGGCTCGGTTGAAGTGGGATGTATTTAACAGGCTTCCGAACATACAAACTGACGTGATTTAATTGCCACAGGATGGTTCTGCCAGACACACATGTTCCTTTAGTAGTTGCAAGGTCTGCAGTGATCTGCCTAGGAGCGAGATATCCATTCCTTTTCACCACTAGGGGTATGTATTGATCTTCTTGTGACGTGATGATCTGTCTACAACTACGGCCATGCTTTCACATAGCATTTCCACCTTCAGTGGCCTTTTTTGATTGTGATGTGACACTTTGGGCACCTCCATTACTGACACGTTTTACTAGCTTCGAGGTGTCCGCCTCTTGTTCATGGATGTAAGACTCAAATTATTTCTTGCAGACAGGCTGCTGTGCCACATGGAATGGTGAAATAATTTGGTTTTATGATCTTCTCCATCAAACAACGTACTACGTGAACTGTTGCCTCTAAATGTCCTCTTAGTATCTTTCATTCCGTAGCAACTGTCATCTGTTCTGTAACAGTTAATAGTGGTTCCTTAGCAAGTGTAATTTGTTCCTTAGCAATTGCCAAGCGGTGTATAATCTGTTCACTTTTGTATAACAATAATCAAAATCCTTGAATGGAGTAATACATAGAATAAGGGAAAGGCAACTGCTAACCTATAGCAGATTGATGTGTGAAGCACAGAAAACCACACTCACAATCTCACAGACGCCAAAACACACTTCTGCACCCACACCAAGACTAATTATTGATACTCAGTTATTGAAGGTAGTTCCCAGAGCTGACGCAAGGTTGGGAGGGGCTAGGTAAGGGGACAAGGAGGTGGTAGCGGGAAAGGCACAAGTGTTTGGACACATGATTCCGTGAATCCACAAGATGAAAAGTGTACATAGGTTAGAGCAAAAAGGGATGTGGGGAGAGGGACAAAAGAGAGAAATGCGAAGGTTTAGAGAGAGAAGGGAGAGAGATTGAAAGGGGGGGGGGGGGGAGTGTTTGGAGGAATAGTGGCAGGAGAAGGCAGTGCAAGAATGGGACAGGGGGAGTGGTGTACAGAAGAAAGGGGAGAAAAGGTAAGCAAAGGTTTAGGCCAGGTGGATTGCAAGAGTGCAGGGTGTGCTGGAGAGGAAATTCCCACCTGTGTAATTCAGAGAAACTTGTGCTGGAAGGGAGTATCCAAATGATCCATGTAGTGAAGCAGCTGGTAACATCATTTCGGTTCTGGTATACAGCATGCTCTACAACCAGATGGTAAAGTTTGCAGTTTGCCACAGTTTGGCAGTGGCCATTCATGCAAGTACATAGTTGGTTACTTGTCATGCTTGCGTAGAATGCTGAACAGTAAATGCAGCATAGCTGATGTATAACTTGGCTTCTTTCACACATAGTACTGTCCTTTATTGTGTAGGAAATGCCTGTGACTGGATAGTGGGTGGATGTATGGTATGGGCCCCATAACTGTCTCTTTTGTTCCCCCTCTCCCCCGCCCCAATCTCCCCCGCCCCCAATCTCCCCCGCCCCCAATCTCCCCCGCCCCCAATCTCCCCCGCCCCCAATCTCCCCCGCCCCCAATCTCCCCCGCCGAAATTGATTGACAGAGGTGTTAGAAGTGCTCCTGAGGGATATCGTACCAAATCCTGTCTGATTGGTGCATTAGATAATCAAAATACTGAGCTGGTTGGATGGTTCTTGCTCATAATGGTCCACACATTCTCAGATGGGGAGAGATCTGGTGATCTTGCAGGCCAAGGAGGGTGTGGCAACACAAAAGACAAGCAGTAGAAACTCTCGCCATGTGTGGCTGGGTGTTAGCTCGATGAAGTGTAGGCCCACTTGCCATGAAGGGCAACGAAGCAGGCATAAAATATCATCAATATTGTCGGACCACATGGCGGGTGACAGTCAGATTGGTATCCCACTGCTGTCCAGGGCATTTTCATTCACATCTTCACCGGTCATAAGGGGTCGATTCAAAGGATAACTTACCACTGAAGAAAATTCCTCTCCCATCAGTAAGATTCCAGGCCCTGGTGACCAGTGAAGATGTGCGTGGAGATGCCTTTTACAGCAGTGGAGTACTGACCTGTCTGTCACCTGTCATTCAGCCTGACAATCAGGAGTGATAGTCTAGTGTGCCATTTCCTTACGCAGCAGGACCCCTTTGGGTGTCATCTGTAACACACTTCCGTGACAGTTGTGTGTCAGTGATATACTATGCCTTGTTTTGTTGCCCTTCATGGGGAGGTATCCTGGGCTTTCGTTTCAGCAAGGTAATGCCCGTCCACATGTGATGAGAGTTTGTACTGCTTGTCTTCATGCGTACCAAGCTCTATCTTGGCCAGAAAGGGCACTAGAACTCTCCCCAATCAGCTCGGGATTCTCACGGTCCTAACACATCAGTTGGACGGAATGTGGCATGATATCCCTCCTGAGGACATTTCAACAATTCTATCAATCAGTGCTAAGCTGAATCCAGAGGTGGACAAACCTGTTATTGACTTGTGCGCTCTCTCTCTCTCTCTCTCTCTCTCTCTCTCTCTCTCTCTCTCTCTCTCTCTCTCTCAAATAAATCAAATTTTTTAAAAAAGTAGTGAGTATTTGTTTGCCTATACATGTACATCACATCTACATATATAAATCCGCACAAATTCTATATTTCTGTCTTCCCTCAGCTTAAACCTTTGATGAATTCAGTCTACGTTCCAGGTCCTTGAGTGTCATCAAAATTTATTTCATAATGACGGGAAATTTGCATGACATATTGCTTTGGTAAGCATCAGAATCTTATGTTGGATGTTTTTGTGGCGGCATTCGTAGCGACAAACACTTCGCTGTAGAAACGGCTTACGAAGTCACCGCCACACTTTTAATAGCGGGCCGACCGGTCCGCTGGAACAGTGAACAGAAAGATGAAAACCCAAACACTCTGATTAAATAAAAGTCGGTACTTATCTTTATTAACGAAGATACAGAAACACAGTAGTGAACTCCGTGTCTACAGAAATCTGTCTGGTTCGAGTCGGAGCGGCTAGGTCAGCGTCGGCTGACGACAAACAACAACTCTGCTGCGATGAACACACAACTGACTAGCAAGTACATAAATCGGTGGCGAGTATACAACTGAGCGGCGAATACAGAACTGTCCTAGCGCTCGCGACTCCAGCGCTTAAGAAGCCAGAAGCCAGCGGTGGCGCGCGCAGACTTGCGGCGATTTCCTGTATCGCTGGCGCTGCTTATGCGGACGGCGTCCGGACTTTGATGCTGCCAACCTTTTGGCAGCGGGCTCGGTTGGCATTACTGGCTAGGATATAACAGATGTGTCTTCAGTACTGATTGGGAATACTGGGTGCTTTTTCTGAAGGAACACAATAACTCCAGGGAGCATTAGTTTTATCTTGAGCACACATCCTAAAATTTTTTTGCTATTGGAGGTGTCGATAAAGATGAACTTCGTTGTTTTTTGATCTAATGTCAGTTGCTGCCTGTAGGGACAGTGCCAGTGTGTTGTGGGAATGAATCATGTTTTTTACTTTGATCTCATCCTTAACAGCATATTTGGTAAACCTTCACTGCTGTAGCTCTTGAAAATGAGTCTCTCTTATTCCACTCACAAGTGACAAAGGTAATCAACCAAATGGCACAAACTATCTTCAGCACTGTTTCATAATTGAGTCAGCAGACTTATGCTCACACTAACTATTCTGCATATTGTCAGTGAGGTCATGCATATTTAAATGAAACTTCTTGCTTGATGAAGCTGTAATATCTTTCAAATGTACCAATGGAAGTGTTCAAAAATTATCCCAATTGAGAACTCTCACAGGTAGTTGCAGCAGCGAATTTCGAGCTGTCCTCCAGTGTTCTCTACACACAGATAAGGGTAGGGGGAGTAATGCCATAGTACAGTATTGTAGCTGGATGATAACTGGCACCTTCATCAGAATGTTGGCTCACAGTAAAGGTCAAATTTTAAACTATAATGGTTTACTCCTGTAGACTGGTTTTTCTGTGCATCAGCAGGTGCTGTTTTCCTCATTTCATTTTAATTCATTGTTCATTGATCAGTATTGGATGTGTTACACTTACTGCAAATGAGCAAAGTGTATTTGTCATGTCAGTAAGGAATTTTTATAAATGGTTTTGTGTCTTTCATTTCTACTAATCAGATGTAATGTTTCTTGTAAAAATTTATGAAAGAAGTTATCAGTAACATAGTAAGGCTCTGAAGAATACTTTCTGACATGTTGAAAAGAGTTATTAATAATTCTTTTCTTGTTCTATTTCAGCCATTGCACCTCCTATGTGTGCACCTGGATTCTTTCCATGTGATCTTTTACACTGTGTTCCTCTGACACAACGCTGTGATGGGTCCCAGAATTGTTACGACGGTAGTGATGAAGCTAACTGCACTGGCAACAATGTTTGGATACCACAAGTAAGAAATCTGATTTGTTACTGTATGTTAGTTTGTTCTTGCAAACTGAGCAAACCATAGGATGTGAGCAAGTCATTTTTCTGTCATATTGGGAGGCTAGTTTAATAACGTATGTAGGAGAGCATATGGATAGGTCATCAGGTAGTAATGGCATGAAGATTTTTTTAAGTAATAAAACCTAGTGGCAAAGTACATGCCTAGAAACTGAGAGGTCAGATTCCAGAGAAACCACACAACTTTTATGGACTTCACCTCTTAATGATTCAGAGATTAACCACAAATGATATGTGTAGGCCTCTTTCCTCTCAGCAGGTTTACTGGGCTAGGTTAGGGGGCACACAAGTTAGTAATGTGTTAGTAATATGGCAGACTTCAAGCCACATGTGCCACATGAAGACATAGTAGTAGTAAATTATTATTATTATTATCATTATTATTATCATTAAATTCTGAATAACCCTTTGAGGGTATGATAAGACAACATTGTTTCTGCTTCTTTGTTTGAAACTCGGTTTCCTTTGGACCCACAATTCTTTCCTTCTTTGAGATGTTGTTTCTTTTCTTCTTGAGTGTCCACTTTGTTCCAGTTCGCTGCCCCCCTTCTGTAAAGTTTGGAAAGTAGGAGACGAGGTACTGGCAGAAGTAAAGCTGTGAGGACGGGGCGTGAGTCGTGCTTGGGTAGCTCAGTTGGTAGAGCACTTGCCTGTGAAAGACAAAGGTCCCGAGTTCAAGTCTTGGTCCGGCACACAGTTTTAATCTGCCAGGAAGTTTCATGATTTAAATTACTTAGCAGCTTTAGGGTACGAAATTGCAACATTGCCTCAAGTAATGTCTGCAGTCAGTCGTCATATTGTCACCCTCTCTGTGGCAACAGAAGAGTGCTTTCAAGTCTCTACCTCCTGCAAAAAATAGAGTAAAAAATCTGAAATTACTGTTTGGTTTAAATCTACACTGTCGGTATGCAAGCCAAAATATCTGTTCTTAATTTTAATCAGGACCAGAGCTCTTTTTCAAAATGGACAAAATTTTCCCTTTTCATGTAACTGCTTTAAGTTTATCATGTCTTATCTAAAAAAATGTTGTATTCAGTAAAATACTTATTTTTTTGTTGGTTATCAAAGTACTTTGTTTGGTAACAAATCTTTCCAAAGCTTAGTATCCCTTAATTTGTGCAATGTATAATCATTAAAAGATAGCATCCCTCTATCCCCCTGCCCCTTCACTGAAGGAAGTGCATAACTATCAATGTAAGATCAAATGAAATGCCTCCCACAGGTGAGAGTATTAAAATCCTAATGGTAAACTGCCGAAGCATTTGCGACAAGTGCTAGAGTTTGAAGTGCTCGTGAACAGCAGTGAAGCTGACATAATACTAGGTACAGAAAGGTGGTTGAAACCGGAAACTGATAGTTGTGAGATTTTTGGGGAAAATTTGAGTGTGAATTGAAAAGATAGGCACATGGGAAATTGGGGTGGTGTGTTTGTCACAGTAGACAAGAAACTCAAATTCACTGAGCTAGAAATTGAAGCTGCTAGTACACGTGAGATTTTTTGGGCAAGACGCAGTATCAGAGGTGGGCAAATAGTATTTGGATCCTTGTATCACCAAGAACTTCAGAGAAAACCTCAGTGCACTTGTACATAAGTTCCCCGGTCATACTGTCGTCATCGATGGAGACTTTAATCATCCAACAGTCAGTAGGGAAAATTGCAGTTTTGATAATGGTGTGTGTGATAAGACATCCTATGAAACATTACTAAATGCCTTCTCTGAAAACTAGCTAGAATAGATAGTTAGGAACTCCTCACGATGGAAATATATTGGAGATTTGAGGGTGTCCATGCCGAAATGGGTACCAGTGACCATGACATGGTTGTGGCAGCAGTGATTACCAAAGAACAAATGACAATGAAAACAAGCAGAAAGACATATATGTTCAGTAAACTAGATAAAAAATCAGTAATGTCATATCTCAATGAAATCCTGGTCCTATGTAAAGGCTGTTAGTGGCACCGAAGTTAGTGTCCAGTCCATAGCGAATAAGACAAGAGCTGAAATTGAGGGTCGCAAAGCAAAAGGTGAAATGCTTCACTCAAGTTTCAAATGTTCCTTTACTAAGGAAAACACCCGGAAATTGCTCCGATTTAATCCTCATACCACTGAAAAGATGAATGGAATAAGTATTAGTGTCAGTGGTGTTGAAAAACAGATGAAATCATTGAAATTGAACCAGTTTCAGCGTGGTTATCTTCAAAGAGATCAGGACAATTTGTTGCCATTAGATGTAATATATTTCCATTATGAGTGGGATTTTGAACTATCAATTCTTCTTGTCTTTTCTATTATTGTGATAGATGGAGATGATGGTAGGCTTGCCAGTAAAAAGGAAATTTTAATTTTCATCAGGAATTTTTACAGTCATCCTTAGGTAAAACTAAAGAACTAATTACAGCGTTACGTGATCCCTCGTCTGCACCCAAAGTTCTAGACATACTTCATCTGGAAGTCCAATACGCTATTGGTACCTTAAAAAATGGCACTGTTCCTGATTATGACGAGTTTTCTGTTGATATTCATATTTGCTGGTGAGGAAACTTACGAGCTCTTGTCAAAAAGTTTGCTTTGTCTGTTGACGGTGCATTAATCCTAGCATCGTGGAACAACACATAGTACTGCTCCCAAGGAAGGAAGTATTCATGGCTCAAAAGGCTATTGTCGTGTAAAGCTATTCTGGTTTTGTACAAAGTTTTGTACAACACTATTCTTAAATCGTATAAGCCGTGTCCCTCACACAGCTTAGTCCATTGAGCATGCTGGATTCCACAGCAACTTCAGTGCACAAGATCATGTTTTTGTTCACCGGGAAGTGATAAATGGAGAAACTGAGTACCAGATGTGTCCATGTAATGCTTTTGTAATTTTAAAAATGTCCTTGTTTCAGTTAACCATCCTGCTGTTGTGCAAGACTTATATTAGCAAGGCATGGAGGTGGCCCATGTTAAAATCCTGTAGTGTGTATATGAAACTTTTGCAGCGTTAGTTATTTTCCAATTTACAGAGGACTGAAATGAGGTGATCTCAACTCTCCCAAATGTTTCACTGCTGTCCTGGAAATGGCAATGTCCAAATTGAACTGGGAAGAAAAAGCAATTAGCGTTGTTGAGGGAAGAGGCTTGACCAAAGATTTGCAGTTGACGACATATTTTTGGCAAATAATTAGAACTACAGACACTTATGTCAGATGTTGTGATGGAGTATCAGGCAGTGGGACTGAATGTGAACCTTTTCAAAACAAAAGCTATGTCTAATAAATGAAACATGGTAGGAAACAACTCAAAAACACACTTCTGGACACTGTTAGAAAATACATCTATCTTGGCCAGCTAGTAAATATGACACAAATACAAGATTGAACACATCGAACTAGGCTGGAAAGTGTCCAGAAGACATTAAACTACCTTCATGTCAAAGATGGCACTTACTAAAATAGTAAATTTTTGATCAATGTGTGAGACCTTGACACATTATGAATATAAAAGATGGAAACTTATAACTACCCAGTGAGACATTGAAAGATCTATGTTAGCATTAAAAAAAAAAAGACAGAAGCATCAGATCAATTACCAGCATTGAGAACATCCTGGAGAGAACAGTCACTATGAAATGGCAGTGGGCTAGCCATGTTTCCAGAAGAAATAATGCCCGATAGACAAAGATGGTGCTAGACTAGGGAAGAGACAGAGGAATACCATCAGTCTGATGGACAAAGACCTGTGGATGACCCCTGGAGTCAGCTGCTTGAGTATCACCCTAGACCGGTCCTGATGGAAGGAGATATTGCAGAGATACCCGAACTCAGTACTGGGCGAGCTAAATCAGTTAATGACAGAAATAGTGGTGACGATGACGACAATATTCAGTGACACACACACACACACACACACACACACACACACACACACACACACAGAGAGAGAGAGAGAGAGAGAGAGAGAGAGAGAGAGAGAGAGAGAGAGAGAGAATTAAAAGTGGTCCAGGATGTATGATTTCATTTTGTTTTGTTGCTCACACAGTTATCATTATTTGATTGCAGGTTTTATCAATAACGGGAGGGTCTGCTTCGTTGGGCAACGTTCTGCGAATCGCGTGGGATCCGATTGACGTGTCACGAGTTTTCGGCAGGAGGAATCTGTCAGTCGAGTACCTGCCGAGTGTGAGTCGTGTCAACAGCAGCCTGTGGCACAACTACAGCCGTGGCTGGACGGATGCGTCATCAGTGATCTACGAAGGGTTGGCCCCTGACAGCGTGTACAATGTGACTGTGTACGCCCGCCTCAAGTCAGGAGCGGCATTCCCACCTGCTGCTTTTGTAGTTATGAGGACACAGGAAGGCAGTAAGTGTATCCACATCATTTTGTTATATTCCGTTCCTAAAGTCACTGATCTCCAAATCCAATTTGAGTTCCTCTCTTAGAAATGGAGGTCCCCAAGTGTGAGAATGACTTTTTGGACCCACCTATATGGTGCTGTAGGTTAGGGGTCTAGGTATCACAACCTACAGCCATTCACACTGGTGGGGCTCATTCGCGAGTAATCGACAAAAAGAATTTCAGAAATTCTTACGACACACAAGAACCTTGCTAATAGAACTGATTACAAAACTGTATCGTAGCTTAGTGGTTAAGTTATCCGACTTGTTTGCTGAAGGTTGTGGATTATAATCCTCCCCCCCTTTTTTTTTTTTTAACTGAGCTAACTGGTATCAGTATTTATAATCAAGTAATTGTTTTAAATATATAGTTTTCATTTCTAGTCATTTGCTATGCCATTTTAATCATTGTATTACCTTTCTAATTTGCTCTCAAGTTTTTCTTCCTTTTATTCTTTTTTCAATTTGGAATCTCTGTCCATGTGATTTTAATTGTTTTTGTGTATTTACTTTGATTTAATTCCGTCCATTTAATTTGCATTTTTGTTCGTGTTGTTGCAGTTGTTACTTCTATTATCATTTTGCTTGAATTTCATTTTATCATTAAAATCTTCTTTTATTTAAATTTTCATCTGTGTTATTTTGTTCATGTGCAAGAATAATTTATGTTTTAGGTGTTTGTTTTTTAAGTTAAGTAAAGGGGTGTGCTGTAGAGACCATACAAAGAATTCTGAAATAAGGGAAGAAGTAAATATGTTTTACATGCATGAAAGAATAGAATACCAAATAACAAAGCATATTGAAAGGATGGGGGCAGAAAAAATAGTCACACAGTTTGTAGCCTATAGGCTTAAGGGAGGAGAGGGACAGGAACACCAAGGTAAAGGTGGCTTTTGTGAAGATGGAACAGGCTAAAATTACCAATTTTTTTCAGAAAATGTGCTTTAGTGCTGTTGTGTTCTCAGAACATGACTGCATGTCCCTAGACTTGTCACAGGTGCCAAATTGTGGTGAAAGTGTTTCAAACATTTGTTGCTGGATGGCATATGGTCTTTGTGCCAAGCAGTGGCATTCAGTGTGCAATGTGTCGAGGTCTCCTCCATTTAGTTCATTCACTGTTTGTGTGGTAATCAGTGTGCGTGTAACCTTTTGTTTGTACCAGAAAACATCTATGTAATGGAAGGAGATAATTTCAGTATGTATTATAGCAGGCAGCTAATTTGGCTTGTGTGTAAGAACCATGTCATCTGGTTATGTAACTGTGCAGGCAAAAAAAAAAAAAAAAAAAAAAAAAGCACAGTCTGTATTTAATGATGTTTGTGGTAAGCCTGAGATAGCTTGAAGAGAGAACTCGCAAGTTTATATTAAGTGAACACAGCTTTTTGAGTGATGACAGAGCCTTTGCAATTATATAGAAATGAAGAAAGTAAGGAGGCCATGTGTTCAAAAAGATTCATGCAAGAGTGTTGAGTCAGCTAAAGTTATGCATCCAGTCCATGTAGTTCCAGTGCATACAACTGACTTCTTTTGTTTGAAAGATGCTGCTAAAACATTGTTGTCAATGCAGGCACAGAAGATCAACAAATGCACTATGATCAAAGTATCTCATACTCATCCACCTGAAATAGCTATTAAAATTTTTTACTCTGAAAAAGAATGAAAAAATATCAATGTGCTCAAAAGAGGAAAGGCAGTGGGTGACATACAACAAACCTTTCTTCTTAAATATCAGTCAAGTTAATAATTTGCAAAACATAGTTTTGTTGACGATGTTGCCATTTCTTTGTCAACAGCATGGCGAGTTCTACAAGAAACTTTTTAATGTTTGTCCCAAGAATGGAGTTGTGTAAGAAACATACACCTTTATTGAAAGATTTTTCCCCTTGCAGTTTTATTCTTCTCTTATGAGGAATGACTTTTGTTGAGTGCAGTTGTACTAGTTGCTGTAATTCTGTGCTTGTATTATCAGAGATAAGTCACAGTACCTCACTATTAATGACCCTTGAAGCAAACACTTTCTTTATTGAAACTTCTGATATTGAGAAATGTGGATGAGTGATTCGTTTTACTTGGCAAAAAACTTTCTATAGCCAAGATCACATAAATACATCATTGTTGAGAACCAGTTTTTACAGACTTTGCTTTCAGCGTCTGGTCTTCAAAATTTTTTTGTTACGAAAGTGTCCTTTGTGAGATCGAACATCGTGAAAAGTTGTCATTTCGGTGGATAAAATGTAGCACATTATACAAAGGCTGGCCAGAAACAAAACATTTGTAGTAAAAAAGCATTTTGTGCACATGGCCATGATCATATATGTAGCACTCACAGATGATTAAGTCTTAAAAATTGCAATATGCAGTAAAATGTACCTTAGCATATCTGTTTATGTTAGCTTGACATGTTCCATTCATTGATGAGCCATCTTGCACTCAGTTGCACCAATATGCTGTCTAAGGCAGATCATCAGCGAATGGGAAATGTCAAGCTAACATAAACAGATGTGGTAAGGTGCGTTTTCCTGTATATTGTGATTTTTAAAACTTACAATCATCCGTGAGCACTAAATATATGGACATGGCCACGTGCATAAGGTGCTTTTTGATTGTCTTTTTACCTATTTACCTTTGATTGTGTTTTTACCTATATGTTTCCTCTGTTGTCTTCACTATTTCATCTCCCAAAGCTAAATATTCATCTTCTACTGTATCTCTTTCCCTTGCTTGTCAGTCATTGCTTAATGCTCCTTTGGAACTCTCAACAACTTTCAGCGTATCCAGGCCACCATCTTCTTAATTTCCTGCTGTTCTGTATCTGTTTTAGTTTTAATTTACACGTCACAACCAATATATTATGGCCCGAGTCCTCATCTGATCCTGGAAATGTCTTAAAGTTTAAAATCTTATAGATCTTATAATTATATTGACAATGCAAGGGAAAATGAAATGAAGTTTCCCATTACATCCAATGCTGGAGTGTTATTCCAATGCTGTGGAGGCCTGGCAGTAGTGACAATGTAAGGGAAAATCAGCAGAAGATATAAACTGAAGTTTGTGTTGGGGAGGGCACTTGACTTGGGTAGTTCGTGCAGTAATATTCACCATAGTGCTGTGGTGGTGTAATGGTTAGCATTTCTGCCTAGCAAGCAAGAAGACCCGGGTTAAAGTCCCAGCCGCAGCACAAATTTTAATTCATTTCTTCTGCCTCAAAGTTTAAAATCTGATTTGAAAATCTGTCTTACCATCATTTTATCAGTCTGAAACCTTCCAGTGTCCCCAGGTCTCTTCAAAGTGTACAACCTTGTTTCACAATTCTTAAAGCAAGTGTTAGCGATAATTAAATTATGTTGCATGCAAAATTCTATCAGGTAGCTTCCTCTTTCATTTGTTTCCTCCACTCCAGTCACCCATCACATATTAAACCTTCCTCTCCATAACTTTGGATTATTGAGAGAATTTTAGGAAAGGGAATGATTAGTAGTTATATGAGATAACCTCCACCACACACCATATTATGGATTGTGAAGTTTGTTTGTATATGTAGATGTAGATGAGGCGTTCAAAACGAGAGAGAGACTTCTCGATTATAGATGTTTTACGTGACAGTGTTTACACACACATTCAGTCTGGAAAACACAAAGGATTGTTGTCTCTGCTTGGAGGGGCATAGTTGAACAAAGACCTTCCACGATAGAATTGAATTCAAATGATTTCCGTGTCTTCATGCACATGAGAAAGACCCTCGGCTTCCAACGCTATGACGCTGATAACCTATCATGGGATGGCTGCAATCTGGGGTGGCAGACTGAATTGTCATTTCATTAAGAGAGGTGATGCATGTTTAAATCTGATTGATGATAACATAGAGAAGTAATAGAAAGATATAGCTTAAGGATTTGTGTAATAAAATGACTGTACTCTGTTGTGACTCGCCGATTATTCAAAGTGCCGCCGCGCAATTACGCACGTCCTCTACATGCGGCGCTGTCTGCCAGCCACGCAGCAGCTGCGCCACCTAAGTGGCCAGCCGAGCAGCGGCCGCTAGACTGAGACTCAGTGTTTAATCGAATGCCAACTTGTACACAGGTCAACTTACTCAGTGACTTATATGTGTTGTTGTCCAAAATATGTGTTAAATTTGAAGATATAAAATACTCTTTCCGGTATTTTATTTATATTCCAATAAAGGTTACTTTCCAAATACCCCTTCTAGGGACACTGTAGGAATGCACGTAGAATTTAGAAGCACTACATAGGGTGAACATCAATAAAATAGAAGAACTGCGGGGTCAGCTTCTTGAGTGGAAACGGAGCAAAAAAGGTCCCGTGAACATTTGTCTGAAAATGCATCGCTGCCACGGTAGATGATGGCACTGACAAGTGACAGTTCCTCTGACCGTGTGCCGCATGTTTGTTGTGCATTGCAGGCTGTGTAATTGACACAGCATACTTTAAGCAGCAGAATGGTTTGTCAAGTGAAGAGGGCTGATGACTGAAATCCCACAATTGTGATGGTCTGGTGTAAAAACCACTGGCAAAATCCTTCCTGTAAGAGAGAAATATACTGCTGACAATCCCTGCACTCCTCATTGCAGGTGCTAGGGATAGTAGTGGTTGTCATGCAGGATACACATAAGCGTACTTTGGCTTACACCATGTTGGCGGGCCACTTGCCGGGTGCTTGTACTGGGGTTTGTCTCAACATTGTGTAGAACCTGTTCCTCCAAATCTGGTGTATGCATAGTCCACCACCGCCTTGCACATTTGTCTGTCCGAAAGGACACACAATCACAAAAATGCAGAAAAAGGACCTGAAATATTGTGTGATGTGGTTCTTGCCTGTGTGTGTACTTGTTTCGGTACAGCCATCCCACCTCTTGACCAATACCATCTCAGCTTATCCCTGACGAATACTAGACCATTCTGCTGCTTACGGTATCTGTGTCACCCACACAGCCTGCAACACACAAGGAACACACTGCACGTGGTAAGACGAGCTTTCATTCATCAGCACCGTCTACCGTGGCAATGGTGCATTTCTGGATAGCTGTTCATAGGCCCTTTTTTCCTCCAATTCCATTTAGGAATCCATCCCTGCAGTATGCAAGTTTTATTAATCTTCGTCTTTTACATTATTATAATTGCTCCAAACTTGCAAGTTGTACATGAATTTATCCTGTATTGTTTTTGCTTCACATATTTATGATCCAGGTTGAGCACAAACTCATTATGTTGTAATTTTTTGCAGTACCGTCGCCACCAGTAAATGTCACAGCCAAGCAACTGAATGGTCAAACTGTGCTAATAACGTGGCGTGAGCCAGAGAAACCCAACGGTCGCTTAATGTCGTACGAAGTGTGTATGTCGCCACCTGTTCCTCCATTGCATAGGCTGATTCCAGCACCAAATAACTCTCTTCTCTTTGACTCTGACTTCGAGGTTGGAAAGAAGTACACATTCTGGGTGAGTTTCTTCCTACTTTTGTTGTAGTCATTATGTTTTGATGTGGCTTGTCTGAATTTTTATGCAGTAACCATATCACTTTGAAATTGCTGTTTCCCTCTGTTATTTCAACAGTGGCAATAGAAAATGCTCGAAGTAATGTCATTTATTTATTTACTTATTTATAGTTTTTTATTTTATTTATTTAATTTCTTCTATCCATAAAGTTTTTAGTGCTATTATGTTCCCATTACTCTGTTGATTGTCCCTGAACTTAGTTCAGGTTACAAATCATGGGGGAAATTTTCTGAACATTAATTACTAGAAGGGTCATGGCTTTTATGCTGAGCAGTGCTTCCCTTGGAAGTTCCGAATGGCAGTCCAATATGTACAACTGACTTTTTCAGTTGTACAGAAGCTCCTGAAACATTGTCGTTAGTTCAGTGTGTTAAGTCAAAGAGTCCATCTCAAATAGCTACTGAAAATTATTGCTTTGAAACAGAAGAATGGAAAAATGTCAGTGTGTTCAAAAGAGGAACAGCTATTGAAGATGTATACCATTCCACACTTCATCTGAAAGACTAGACAGGTTTATCAGTTCCGAAACAGAAAGATCTATTGATTCTGTTGCCATTTCTACCTCAACAGCACAGAATTTTTGGCAAACTTTTGCAACAGCTGCTTTCAAGAATGGGATTGTGTGTGAAAGAGAAGTCAGTACTGAGGGACTTTTCTCACAAATTTATTTTTGTTATTCTCTTGCAAAAAAAAAAAAAAATGTAAAAGGAAAGAGGGGTGGTTTTCATTGACTACAGTTCTACAATTTAAAATATTTCAGCTGTATTTCTGTAATAGTAAAATGAAATGGAATGCCTCTGTATTAATGTAGCTCGGAACAAAAACTTCCATATTGCACTTACTTTCCTTGTATGTCAGGTTCCTGGTATGGAACATTCGTAATGAAGTATCTGTTTTCTAGTTTCTAATTTTTTGTGTTGATGAGGTGGCCAGCATAGTTCTGGAGTATCAGAAAACTTCTCAATTTTCTAGATACAAATAATTTATGTACGAAAAGTTATTTTTATTTAATTTTTTTTTTTTAGTTTCCTGACAAACATGAGATCTGGCACTTGGAATGTTTTCCACATATACTCGTCATATGACTTTCTAAAAGGTTTGGAGTTCCTTGGTGTGTTATTTTTGCTGCAAGGGGTGAGATTGATTCAATCTTTGTGGCACCCTGTTATTGTCAGCATGTGTTGGAAAAAAATGTGTGTGGGTTTTTTGTCTGTTTACGCAAACATTTTATAGTTTCTGAAGCAGTTATGTCCCAGGTTTTTTTGCTGTACTGTACTCCTGGGTGTTAAGTCCAGTTTAGATTACATTTCCCACATGATATTTAGGTGACTGACCCAGTAGTCTTGTCCAGCTGCTGTGAGCTGTTACGTGTACTCACTGTCTGGACTCCAACCAGACTGTGATGTCTTGTCGGTGTCATACTGTTATTCATAGCTGATTGTGAGTTTGACTCCTGGCATCTGCTATGGCCTTTGATATGCATTTTTTTTCCAAAACCCAGTGCAGTTATTCTGTGAAAAACACATTCGCTCAGCATTTTTCAGCTTTGATGGACGAGTTAGCAGTTGAGATGTTGATAGCTTGCTTAAACTGAAAAGTTCATCATGTTTTGTCAGGTTTGCGAACAACGAGCTCCTTAATTACATTTTCCATAAAACTTGGCATTTGTGGCACTATAATGGCTTCATCATATTTTATTTCATGTTTATATATTGGAGACAGTTCTTGGCGATAGCTGATTTTCACAGTTGTTTGGTTGGGTGTGTCACTGCTGTTCCTTGCATCTCTCTTAGTGTTCAAATAGTGTGCCCCATGAAAGGCGTTGCAGATTTACAAGGAATGTGGTACCCACCAAACTTACAGTGACTCAGATTGTCTTTAAAGGCCAAGTTGGCCAAAGATTTGACAGTGTACATTGCTGTTAGATGTGTTTGTCAAACAGAGAGCACATTTGATGTGTTTGACAGACATTTTGATCATCAGAAAATGTGACAAGATGGTGGACATTGTGTGTGTTGTTTTGCCACATATGTTTGGTGAAAAATAGTTTTATTACAATTTATCTTGCTGTGTTGTGAGTTTCCACAAATTCGGAAATTACAATCGAGGATAGAAATGAAATAGCAGTGGCAGTTACCAAAATGGTTGAGGCGTTGTGGAAGTGGTAGGTGTCAACCCGCCCCCCCCCCCCCCCCCCAGCCCCCGGGCGCGTGCGCGCTCGCGCGCGCGCGCGCACACACACACACACACACACACACACACACACACACACACACACACACACACACAAACATTATCAAAGTTCTTCAGCTTGTTTTTCCACAGATGATGGAGGCTATATTTTCCCACATTGTGATTCTTAAATGAATAAGTTTTCTGCATACTTGTGACTTCTTTTCCATTGTGAACATGAAGTAACTCCAAGCTAGTTCATTCACAGAAAGTTGATGTAATCATCAGGTTCTGAGGGTGAATTTTTCTTTTCCCATGTTTTCGTGTGTTTATTTCTTCCTCATTTTGAACCATTCCCTGGACCAGCACCATTCTTCTTTACCTTCTTCTTCTTCTTCTTCTTCACCTTCACCTTCTTTGAACAAAGCACCAGAATGAATGTTAGAAGTACTTAATCTGCATTTGTAGCCATTCCCACTAGTGTCAGAATATATCATACATTAACAGCGTCTTCTTCAAAAGACAGGTTAAATTGACAAACATCATTGGTATATGTACAGGCTTGTTTGAGAAATCTGTGCCTAGATAAGAGCAAATTTGGCAAGCTGGTTCACTTGTTTATGAAGGCCTTAACATTACAAAGGAGTTTTTACCTTTGTTGTTGGGAGAAAATCACTCTGTATGCCATGTTTCTGTAGGAGTCTGCAGATCTTTACAGAAACAGGGCCAGCACTTGGCAAATTATGATTGTTTTTTTCCCCAAATTGGATATACAGGGGTTTCTACCCTCAAGGCAACTTGCACAGTATGTTATAATGTCACCTTGTTATGCAGAAGTATTAATATTTTCACTGCAGAGAATTGGTAATGGTACAATCTTCATTGGGTTTAGATTGCTTTCTCTCCTAGCATTTTAACAAGTACTGTATCTGCCATTGATAATACCAAGACAACAATTGGCTTACGATCCAGAATTACTAAAATTATTTTCTTATAACATTGTACAGGATTAAATGATAATACTGATCACTTTTCCCTTCGACACTGGTAATAACAGAAGTTTGGAGGACGGGTAATTTCTTTTTTTCTCTCTGTGAAGTGGAATGGGACTTAGATATCACAACATGACACATTGTCAGTAAAGTGGAATACACAGTATATGTATGTGCTGCCCCTCACCTTTACATTTCTTGTATTTATTTAATGAGTGCCACAACTTATTCATTTGCTCATTGTAAATTTTAAGAAACTTGTTTTGTAAAACAGCGGCACTGAAAGTCATACAGCAACATTTACTTAATAGTGGTTCTTACATACATCCATTGTGTAGCTAACACAATGATTATAGCACTCCTGTATAAATGTTTCAGGTTATTGCCAGGAATGGTGAGCATCGAAGCAACAATTCTGTAGGGGCAACAATCAAGTTTGACGGATCGGCAGTTTCTGTCTCCGTCAATGACTTGCGTGCCAGTGCTGTGAGTGAGACGGCAGTTTCAGTTGCATGGGAGCGTGTTCCCGATGCTGACGGCTACATCATCAAGACACGCTCCCGCGTTCCCAGATACCCTGCTGTCCCTCCAGTGAACACTACTCGGGCCAATGCCACAGGTCTGTTTCTGCTGCGTTTGTCTCATTAACTGTTAAGTTGGTGTTACGATTTAGGATTTAGCTAGGAAGACTTATGGGCACATTCCAGCTTTCAACAGTATCTGCCACTGTCATTATCATAAAAGAAACTGGCTGTCGAAGAAGTAACAGAACCTCACAGATGTAACTGAAGTAGTGGTGCCCACTGAAATTAGATATTGCATTGCCACCAATGGTTGAACATCATTTGCAGTTTCTTTGTTTCCGTAATAGTGAGCCAGCTGTCCTTCTGTAGCATTTAGTTACATTGGCCGGGAGCTTGTGAAAACAATTGTAGAAGTTGTTGTTGTTGTTGTTGTTGTTTTGTGTGGTGCAATGGCCTAGTGCAAATCTGTTGATCGGTCACCACTTCATTGATTTATATTTCCCCAAAATACTGCAGTTACCCAACTGGGAGGAGGGGACCTACAGTTTGATGTGTAGTCTGAACCCTGTGTCATTTCTGGTTAACCTCCAAATCATTGAGAGTGAATGCTAGATTAAAAGGCAAATTGAAAAAAGCCATGGTCTGACAAGGATTAAATCTTGCAACCCTTAGGTTTCCAGGCAAGCACTTCACCACTAGACCACCAGGTCCAACATTTATTACATGATCACATAAGATTTTGCTTCCAGTTTGGATTTCAGAATTACACTGAACTGATTTGCAGATATTTTTCCACAAGTCTTCATAATTTTATTGTTCTAAAATATCTTCATTGACAAAGCACAACACTGACACTATTATGAAAAGATGAAATGCTGAGTTTCAGGTGGGCACAATGAAATGACCGTTACATACAAGCTTCCTTGCTTATTCTGGAAATAAGTGTCCACTGGATTATATAACCTTGAATCTTTATTACATGAACTTATACATTACAGTCTTTTCATTATGCCTGTCAGCAACTCAACATGTCATCTTTACAGTGAGTAGCAATCTGTTCTTCTCAAAATATTATTGATACTGCAGCCAGGATTTTCCATTGTTTGAAGCTTAACATTGAATACTCTAAGGCACTTTCTAAGTGATCGTGCTGTGTTAGAATCTCCATACAGCACTTGTTGTGACGTACAGACATGTGCTTGCAAACTGCGACTGTTGCATGCAGCCCATAGTACCTCAAACAAATACCACCACAGCACAAACAAGTATTTGTACTAACACATAATATAGTATGCAAAAATATGGACCTCCCTCTCACCGTCTCCTCCTATCCCTCACCCTCCGTCCTCCGCCCCCACAGCTTTGTCTTGCCACCTTCTAGTCTCTGAACGCTCCACCAAACAACTCTCTTCTCTATCCCAACTCGCACCTTGCTATTCCTTCCCTGCTCCACTCTACATTGCTGCTTTTGTCCAATGCAACAGTTACAGTCTAACCAGAGCAGCTATAGGCAGTAGGCATATGCACTTCAGGTGTCCTGCACGTTTGAATTTGTTTGTTTTCCTTTCTTTTCTGAAGAAAGCTTTGGTCGAAACCTCAGTGTGCAACAGTCTTACCATTGTGCCTGTCTGCAAGTAATATGTCCTCTTTACAGTAGATCTGTCCTTTTCACAATGGAAACAAAAGATGCTGCAGATGACATTTCATCATTGATGCTTACCTAATCTGTGCTCACAGTTGACAATATTATATCAGTTACTTCTGTGTGATTCTGCCACTACTTCATGCGTCAGTTGTTTTCCTGAAGAAGACTGGTGGTAATTGTTGATTTTTGTATAGAGTAAATGTAACAAGTGCTCAGAGAACCTTCAATGTTCATGGGAATTAACTGTTGTCATATAATGCGAGACACATTAACTTGAACGTTCTGTCAATTAAACTATTAAGCAGAAATCTGAGTCTCACAAGTTCAGCTTGACACAAGTGTTTAATCAGAGAGGTGCACTTAGTCGATTGCAGTAGATATTTTCTAACAAGCCTTTGTGTGTGTCCTTACTCGTGCTGTGTCCTTCCAAGTAATTAACAACCTGTGTTTTGGTTTATGCGGAACATAAAACAAAGATGAGGATAAGAACACACTGTGTACATGCCATTCAATGACTGATTATTAGACAGAAAACACCACATGTTACATTTTAATCTGAAGAAATATCAAGAAAAGTTTCATAAAGTGAATGAACAGTTTTAATTTCTTAATGTAAAATCTTAGTAACCTCATTTGTATCATTTTGACAGAAACCCTGGCTGTCATGTTTTGGTTGAGGGCGTTGCCACTATATGTCACCTTTAATGTGTGCAGTTTTGGAAGCTCCAGTACAAAACATGCACTTCCAGCCTCTGTCTTTTACTGTTGTAGCTGTAAGAAAGAGAGATGCACAGTATTGGCTCAAAAAGGTCAAATATGATAAGATAAGTGATAATGGGCAGAGTAGCCATGTCAGATAAAGAAATAAAGGCAAGCATTCCTAGACAGTGGCAAGAACCCAGGGCAGAAACAGGGAGGAGAACTTACTAGTTCCTTCCTATCATAAAAGAGAGATCCAGAATATCATACCTCCTTATGACCAAGGGAGCTATACAGTACGGTTCATATCCCAGCTGCTTACAGAAAAAATGACAAATGACACACAGATGCTAGTGATTGCGGAGTGATTGGCACCACGTATCACTTTGTCAGGGAGTGTGTCATTAGACAAGCTATTACAGAATGGGACACAAACATCTTCAGCAATAAAACGATCTATAAAACAATAAGCAATGAGAACCTATGGCACAAGCTGAATTCCCTGATAGTTAAATATCAGTTTATAAACTGCAAGCCTACACGGTTGAGAGAGAACGAAGAAGAGGCCTTATGTCATACATTGAGACACATAATGGCAGAACACCACCTACAACTACATTCTGGAAGTAGTGAGGAAGTGAGCCTTGGGGAGGCCCAGGAAAATTTTCCTGAGACACTGGCAGCGATCCCCAAGCATCTCTACACCTTGGTTAACACAGCAGTGCAGCCCCTGGGAATCTCGAGTTATACCTCAGTGTGCTGGGGCCAAATTATTCAGACTAATACCTTGGTTCTGATACCAAGTACAGTAGTGTAGTGTTGTATAGTATTGTAGTCTGGAATTATAAATCGTGAAATCTGTGGTCCAGCAATGCAGCATAGTATAGTATAATGGTATTATTGTTTAGACAGTGCTTCTGAAAACTGAAGGGTATAGTGGTCCTCATTTTTAACATTGAATTTAGCAGCTCAGGAATGGAGAAGAATGTGGTGTAACTTCATTCAAGACCGAAAGTGGCATCAGTTAATCAGATCACAGACAAACGCTCACCATTGGTTAAAGATAAATACATCTACTGTGTTCCAGCCAGCCCCTCCAACTTCTTACGTTCACAGGAGACCACTGTGAAATACTTCGTTTGATTTATGAGCTACACAGAAACTAAAAAATAACATAAATTTCAGGATAGTGTAGTCAGAATCCAGTGTACGAGTGTACTCGGGATTTTTTTTAATGGTGATCTTCAGAAATTTGTATCTCATTATTTTGAGCTTTGAAAGTCTTCTTCATGTGTCTTTGTGTAATTTCATTCATTAAAGAACTTTTCTCATTAATAAAAGAAAATATTTTTTGGAATGTAAAAAAAATCAACATGTTAAGGTGTTAATGTAACACATGCAGTGTACCTGCAATGACTTGTCATGGATGTGCTGCGTCCTACTGGAGGAAAGACTGGAAACGAAATGAAATATGTGAATTCATTTTAATTGCTATTATGAATATAATTAATGAAACACTTCGAAGATCATGATAAATCAATAGTAACACTTTCTGGTGAGAAACTGAAATTCGTCACATAGGTTGTTTCCTACTACAATATTAGTAAATAGATTTATGCCGATGATGATATCCACCATTTTGAGAGCGAATAATGTTACCTTCTATTCCATTTGTTAAAATTCTTTTGAACAATTGCAGCATCTCGATTAGTCGAGTGTACGTGTCAGACATTGCGCGGCCACATACCTGTGGCTGTCACCTGATAATTGTAATGCTGTCAGTCAATGGGTTTTAAGTGTTTTTGTTTAGATATAAAACTTTTCTGTTGCGCAGCTTTGCTGTCACACAGTTGCTGTGTCAGATATACAGATTTCTCAATAGTAGCCCAAAACTAGTTGGCCTGACTTGGCTAGTTCTGGCAGCAGTTCTGCTTGTGGAGGTGGGCTCACAGACGCAAGGACCAAAAAGTTGTTGTATAGGTCTTAATTCCTAGTGGTGTTATAAAGAAAGAAAAAAATGGAAAAAAATGTAAAATGGAAAAATTAATCATTTCCTGGGAGGGAAATCTAATATACCACACATCCCCTGGCTGCAATGCAACACTTTCCATCAAACCAAACAAGTTGTTTACCGTTATTAATCACTGTGTGTTTATTTTCACAATGCCTTTTGAAGGATTAAACCTTTGCCAGATGAATTTGCATCGATTAATACTGCATGTACACTATGCGATCAAAAGCATCCAGACACCACCAAAAACATAAGTTTTTCATATTAGGTGCATTGTACTGCCACCTGCTGTCAGGTACTCCATATTGGCGGCCTCAGTAGTAATTAGACATTGTGAGAGAGCAGAATGGGGTACACCGTGGAACTCGCGGACTTCGAACGCGGTCAGATGATTGGGTGTCATACGTCTGTATGCGAGATTTCCACACACTCAAACATCCATAGGTTCACTGTTTCCAATCTGATGGCGAAGTGGAAACATGAAGGGACATGTACAGCACGAAAGCGTACAGGCTGACCTCGTCTGTTGACTGACAGAGACCGCCGACAGTTGAAGAGGGTCATAATGTGTAATAGGCAGACATCTATCCAGGCCATCACACAGGAATTCCAAACTGCATCGGGATCCATTGAAGTACTGTGAAAGTTAGGCGTGAGATAAGGAAACTTGCATTTCATGTTAGAGCAACTGATCATAAGCCACGCATCATGCCGGTAAATGCCAAACGACAACTCGCTTGGTGTAAGGAGCATAAACATTAGACCATTGAACAGTGGAAAAACATGTGGAGTGACAAATCACGGTACACAATGTGGCAATCCGATGGCAGGGTTTGGGTATGGTGAATGCCTGGTGAACGTCATCTGCCAAGGTGTGTAGTGCCAACAGTAAAATTCAGAGGTGGTGGTTACGTTTCTCATTTGAGGATCCATGATGCCAACAGCCCAGTTGGGGAGGTCCCACAAATTCTGCATTGGTTTTTAATGTGAGGAGTTTGGTGGCCCGGGGAGTACAGTAAATTCATGTTGGGGCACTTCAAAGCACACTTGTACGCTGAGAACTGTGTGACACATTGCATTGGCCTATTGGTAGGTGCTGTCACGCTGAGGAAAAATAACCTGTTTGTGGGAGGGGATATGGCCACAGCAAAAGATGGATCCTTACGCTGATCCATTGTGCCTTCCAGAATGATGAAATCATCCAGGGAATGCCACAATAACATTTGCCACACCGTAACGCTCCCTCTTGCAGCCTGGACCCTTCTGACGGTGTTGCAGTGTGACACGTGCCAATGGCCAATTGTCCATTGGAGCATAAAACAGGATTCATCTGAAAAGGCCACCTGTCACCACTAGGTGGATGTCAAATTGTGGGACTGAGGTGCAAAATTATTGCATGAACATGGCACCTGGTGCTAAGACCCATATGCAGCAACATTCCTTGAATGGTCGTTGAAGAGACACTGTTTATAGCCTCTGGGGAGTCAGTTGTTCCACTGGTGCACGTCTACTCGTCCGTACACATCTCGCAGTTGTCATTCACCCTGTCTTCTATGGACCGTGGTGTACTTCAGTTACTTTGGTGCCGGTTGTGGGTAGTGCCATTTTGCTATGCATTGTATACTTTAAAGACAGTGGCAAGTGAATGGTTTACAAACTTAGCCACTTTGGAATTGTTTCCAGCTTTTGAACGAAAGCCGGGGAGCGTGTCCTATCAGCTGTCGTAAAAATTGCTCTGTTTTCACATTATGACAATGGCTGTAAATTTCTCTGTGTCCAGCCAACATCTTTGTGCCCCTGCCATGTGTGAGTGGGCACTGAACATTGACATTAAACATGCTAATGTGACTGGTCCAAGTAACAGATGTAATATTAACATCCACAGCTCTGGCATAACCAAAGCTTTGATCATTTTAAAACTTTTAATCTCTGTAACCAAAGATCAAAACAAAGTTTTAAGACTTGCTCTGAAATAATGTTTTTTGTCTTGCTGTTGTCCTTAACAATAATTTGTTTCACTGCATTGTCTTTGTTGCCTCAGTGTTTACAAAGTATTATGGTATATGCCATATATCACATCAGAGAAGGGTGTATGTGACCACAGGAGGTATTTTATTTTATTTATTTTACTTATATTACTTTCACAGTGACATTTTTTCATTCTTCAGTCAGAGAGCTCCAAAAAGCGTGATCCATTTTTAAAATAGTGTTTTGTTTTTCTCTACTAGACAGTGCCAAAGGTCACTCCCAAATCATAACACAGCATAGACATGCCATATTAATCCACATGAATGTACCTGATTATATAGGTTGTCCTTCAAAATGTGTTGTGGAAATAAAGTGTTTGTCCAAATAGACTTGATGTTTCTTTTACACTCACTTGAGCAATTTTATCTCTGCTGGTATCTCATTTTGAGGTGTCTTAAAATAAATGGAGAGACAGAGCTAATTTTTCGTCCATCGGTTAATGTCAAACGTGGACGCACAGAGAGCACTTGTGTTTGCAACAGATTTTTCCAAATAAACTGAGAGTTTAAAAAAAGATTGGCATGCATGGCATTAATTACCAACCTATTTAATTATTTTATATTTATGATAGCAGAAGGATATTTAAAGAGAGCATGTCTGACAAGGTGAGGAAAAGATTGCTTGAAACAGTTGCATTGAAGTTTTGGTATGAGAAAGGGATAGGTATGAAAAGGATAAGGTGTATAGATACTTGAAGGAAGGAACCACCACTTAAAGATGTGGATCAGAAGACACAGTGCACATGGAGGTAGCTGTAGCAATATACTATGATAAAAAGAACGCAGATTCAGTAATATTACTACCATTCTAATTACTGGTTTAGATGTCTGAAGAGACAGGTTTTCCAAGATCTGTTCAGTTTAAATTTGATATGTTTGCCTTGGCAAAATGTGTAGAAGCAACTGAAAAACTCGTTATACATCGTTACTGATTTCATTTTGGAGTAACATTATAAGGAAATATTGTTTAGTTTTTATGAATGAGCTTTTAGCATTTTGCAAAACCAAACTTATTATGCAAACACTTGTAAAGTAAAAATGCCAACATTTTAACATGTTTGCTACTGTACTACTTTAAAATGTCATTTTTATAGTTCTGCTAGTACTGCTTTTACTTTGTATCATTGGTTAAAGATTACAATTAATGTTATAGGTGCTTTTGGTCTGGTAATCAAACATACTGAACATTTAGGAATCAAACAAACTGAACATTTAGGTAGGGCCTATTTAAATGAGGTTAAGCTTTAACTCTTACTGTTCACAGCCCTCTGATAAACATTGAGATAACAAATTGTTCCCCTGAAGGGCGGAAAAAAAAAGATCATGCGAATTTTATTTGCTCAGGTGGTGCCATTGATTGTGTTAAGGTGATGGGTTCAACAACATTTAACAGCAGTCGTTTTGTCATGCTATCTACTAAGTGGATAAGAAACAAGTTTGACAATATGCTACTTACTACTCCTTTTCTTTGCAGTTGGCAAACTATCTCCAGGAGTCAGATACTTATTTATTGTGTCTGCATATCGTAAGAGCTTTGTCGGTCCAGACAATGTTGTGGAGGCCAAGACTTTAGGTGAGTGTAAAGTTACTGTTACCTCATTGAAGTGAAGTGTAAAGTTTTTCAGTACCTCCCACCTTGCTTCTGAAACATCACTCATTCCATAGGAGTGACTCTGTTCTCATGTAACTCCTTCCTGTACTTCCCTTGGCAATCTCCCCCCTTGCAACACCTCACCACCCCCGCACTTTCCAATACTTTGCATATTGTGTCCTAATCCCTCTGCGTCATCCTCACTTTCATTACATTGTCCTCCTCAGCAGATTTCACCTCTCTATGTAATGTTCTGACTTAATAATGTTCTAATGTTCAGTGTCCAGTTACTGCTGAAATTTCATTATTCCAATAAATTTCACATGGTTTGTGATATGGATTCTCTTAAATAATAAAGTCACAGTGTTCAATAACATTGTATTTTACTGCTATTTATTTGATAACTTGGGTACCTGTGCAAAACTTTTGCAGTGTAAGTAATGATGTAACTGTATTGCAAGTAATTTATAACTTTGAACCATAATAATTACAATTTCTTGTTGTTGAAGATGGGCTTAATGATAAATATGAATATAAAATACAAAGTAGCAGATAAATGTGAAATGTATAGGTTAGAACATAGTTTTCACTTCTCACTCACATAATGAAGATCACAATAACTCACTGTATTTTGAGGTTTTAATTACACTTTGTGCTTTAGACAAGCACGTTAGGCCATAGTAGCAATTAGTAAATCACAGTTCAAGGTAACAATGAAAACTATTTGTCGGTTTGGAAAGTATATTCATGTAGAAAAGTCAGCTTGTCCAATGCGTAGAGATAATGGACTACTACAGTTGTCATTGTTATTATCTATTACAAACACAAAGTATCCAGTTTATAAAATAGTATTTGTTAGAGGGTAATATGATTCATGATTAATAAGTTAGCTTCGTACAGTATAGGTATGAAGCTGGATATCCATGATGCCCTTTTGCCTATGATAGTTAAGTCTCTTTTATGTTAAAATTTTTCACAAACATTAAGTTCTAGTGTAAAACTGGCACCCAATGTTAGAAATTGGCTAAAGTACCTTTCTAATAGTATGTCATCCGTCCCTGTATGATTAGTATGTGGTGAGAAAAAGGGATGCTGATGTGGGGAAATAATATATGATCATTACAATGGTCCAAAAGCTAACACATTGAAATAGAGTTAGTTAATACAGAAATATTAATTTGCTGTCAGGTGATTCTTAAGTAGAATTATGGACAGAAATATCACAAAGGCTTTTTACCAAGTTTCAGTCCACTGTGTGGCAAGTGCTATTCACCATGTCATGTGATAGTTATTTCAACACATTACTTGCTGATACTTACTGTACTGTGCAACCCATGCTCGAGCTTTAAAAGTGTGAGTGTATTTACACCAATACTTCAAAAACTATTTAATTACACTTATTCTACACAATTCATGCTAACATAATTTTGGCTACCAGCCTAATATAATGAATATACATTTCCATATTCTTTTAATATCGTTCAGATCTTACTTTTTTGTAGTGAAATTTAAAGCAGTATTCCTTATTTCATTTTTTGTATGAACAAAGGAATCCTTTCAGTTACAATAATTTCAGAGTTATTTTGTATTAGGTGAAACCAAAAAATTTCTGTAATCAGGAAAATTTGCATTTTGAATCAGTTCTACATTGTTTCAGGAATGGTTTATAAGTATGGTCAAAATTTTAAAACACATTGTTGTATTTTAAACATAGCCGCACAACAGCAACGGTTCCATGTAATAAAATTATAAACAGCCGACCAGTTGCAATGGATAAAGAATTCTTTACCTAGGTTTCAACAAATTTAAATTTGTCTTCTTCAGAAGGTGGCAATTTTACATTAGTAAGGACTAATGTACCATCGCCGTTTTTTACAAATGTCGGCATAGATACATTTGTCAAAATTAAAATATAGCCCTAGATATAGGGTTTGTCACGTAAATATAAATTAGTAGATGGATCTTGCAGAGCTCACAACTGTGAGTCGGTTAGCAATTAATTCTACGCACAATTGGAAAGCCCCTGGAAAAGATAAAATAGCAAATTTCTGGCTAAAGTAGTTCACCTCAACACATTCACATCTAACTAAATTATTTAACAGTTACATTGCAGACCCATACACAGCCCCTGATACACTTACACAAGGAATAACTTATCTGAAACCTAAAGATCAAGCAGACACAGCAAACCCAGCAAAATATCGCCCCATAATGTGCCTACCAACAATATACAAAATATTAACTTCAGTCTCTACACAGAAATTAAAGACACATACAACACAGAACAAAATTATAAATGAAGAACAAAAAGACTGCTGCAAAGGAGCACGAGGATGTAAAGAGCAACTGATAATAGACGCAGAGGTGACATATCAAGCTAAAACTAAACAAAAGTCGCTACACTATGCATACATTGATTACCAAAAAGCTTTTGATAGTGTACCCCACTCATGGTTACTACAGATATTGGAAATAAACAAAGTAGATCCTAAATTGATACAGTTCCTAAACACAGTAATGAAAAATTGGAAAACCGCACTTAATATCCAAACAAATTCAAATAATATCACATCACAACCAATACAGATTAAGTGAGGAATATACCAAGGAGACTCATTAAGTCCTTTCTGGTTCTGCCTTGCTCTGAACCCACTATCCAACATGCTAAATAATACAAATTATGGATATAATATTACTGGAACATACCCACACAAAATCACACATTTGCTATACATGGATGATCTAAAACTACTGGCAGCAACAAATCAACAACTCAACCAATTACTAAAGATAACAGAAGTATTCAGCAATGATATAAATATGGCTTTTGGAACAGACAAATGTAAGAAAAATAGCATAGTCAAGGGAAAACACACTAAACAAGAAGATTACATATTGGATAACTGCAGCGAGTGCATAGAAGCGATGGAAAAAACAGATGCCTATAAATATCTAGGAAACAGACAAAAAATAGGAATAGATAATACAAATATTAAAGAAGAACTAAAAGAAAAATATAAACAAAGACTAACAAAAATACTGAAAACAGAATTGACAGCAAGAAACAAGACAAAGGCTATAAATACTTACGCTATACCAATATTGAACTATTCATTTGGAGTAGTGAAATGGAGTAACACAGACCTAGAAGCGCTCAATACACTTACACGATCACAATGCCACAAATATAGAATACTTCACATACATTCAGCAACAGAAAGATTCACATTAAGCAGAAAGGAAGGAGGAAGGGGATTTATCGACATAAAAAACCTACATTATGGACAGGTAGACAATCTAAGAAAATTCTTTATAGAACGAGCAGAAACTAGCAAGATACAGAAAGCAATCACTCATATAAATACATCGGCTACACCATTGCAATTTCATAACCACTTCTACAACCCTTTAGATCACATAACATCAACAGATACAAAGAAAGTAAATTGGAAAAAGAAAACACTACATGGCAAGCACCCGTATCATCTAACACAGCGACACATCGATCAAGACGCGTCCAACACATGGCTAAGAAAAGGCAATATATACAGTGAGACGGAAGGATTCATGATCACAATACAGGATCAAACAATAAACACCAGATATTACAGCAAGCATATTATTAAAGATCCCAGTACCACAACAGATAAATGCAGACTTTGCAAACAACAAATAGAAACAGTAGATCACATCACAAGCGGATGTAAAATACTAGCAAATACAGAATACTCCAGAAGACATGACAATGTAGCAAAAATAATACATCAACAACTTGCCATACAACATAAACTAATAAAACACGTTCCCACATACAGGTATGCACCACAAAATGTACTGGAGAATGATGAATTCAAATTATACTGGAACAGAATCATTATAAAAGATAAAACAACACCATATAACAAACCTGAAATTACCACAACTAATCGAAACATCCATACCAAATACAACAAATTCACAGAAGAAAACAGGAGAAAAAATTGAAAAATACATCCAACTGGCTGAGGAAGTCGAGGACATGTGGCATCAGAATAAAGTTGACATTATACCAATTATACTATCAACTACAGGAATCAGATCACACAATATCCACCAGTACATCAACGCAATACAGCTACATCCAAACGTATATATACAACTGCAGAAATCTGTAATTATTGATACATGTTCAGTTACCCGGAAGTTCCTAAATGCAATGTAACATAGACCGTACAGTTAAAAGGAAGTCACGTTTGATCAAGGTCCACGTCACTTTCCATTTTTAACCAGACATAACGTCTGAGAAAGGAAAGAAAGAAATAATAATAATAATAATAATAATAATAATAATAATAATTTTGAAACCATATCGAGCAAAGTAGTTCTGGCAAAGTAAAACCCTTTTTTAACGAATCTCTGGGGACTCAAATATTTTTTTTTCTTTTTTTCTTATCAGGGATTTTCCTTAAATGGCGAGGGCTTTTTTACAAAACACGTCTTCTGTGAGGGTCACTTCAAAAGTTTTGCACACTGTAAGATAGAACTAAAGAAAATAATTTATTTTACAAAACACCTTTGAAGCCCTTCTGTGTAATCTTTATTTTTGCTAATGATGGCATCCCAAAATTTTGGCAATTTTTGTATTCCATGTAGGGCAACTCTACTGTTGAGCTGTTTGATTAGTTAGGCCACCTCACTGGAAACTTCGTCAGTTGTGTCAAAATGTTTTTCATGTAACTGTTCCTTCAATTTGGGAAACAACTCAAAGTCTGGTGGTCTCGTATGAGGACCCTGCTATTAGTGGGGAAGTATTTTCTATCTGTATTTGCTGAACATTTCTCTCACTGGTAAGGCAGTATGCAGTCTTACATTACCATGTAAAATGAGGACACCAGCTGCAAACATGCCAAGTGTTCTTTGATGAATTTTTGGGTGCAAAACATTTTGCAGAAACAGCTTGCAGCAAGATGCTCCTGTTCCCTGGAGTACTCTGTTTATAGCTATGACTCCATTCAAGACACGCACAAAGATCATCATCAGTTTTGCCTTTCATTGCTGGCAGCAGAATTTTTTGGGGGGTGGAGAGTCAGAACTTTTTCATTGCAGTGACTGAGACTTCAGTTCTGGCTCAGAATCTTGTATCCAGGTTTCAAGTACAACAATCCTCCTCAGAAACTGTCCCCCTTCTTTTTGATAACATTGAATTAATTTTTCTGTGATCTGCTGTCAGACTGTGTGGAACCCACCTGGCAGCAACTTTTCTCATCTTCAACTTTTCAGTTATGATTCTGTTAACTGAAGTAACAGACTACTGGCCTCAGATGCAGTTTCATCACGTTTTTCACTGATTCTCTCTCTCGACATGTTATTAACAATATCCTGAGAGGTGTAGTCTGTTGCAGTTGATGGCCTTCCACTTCTTGGGCTGTCCCCAGTGCTTACCATGACCTTCATGGAAATGAACAGGCCACCGTAACAATGTGCTACCATCCACCACACTATTCCCACACCTCTCTCAAAGCATTGTAGATTGCTCTTGGGTTCTTTAAACGCAAGTATTCTATTTTGAAGTAGGAATGCTGGTCACTATTTGTAATCCGACCTAATGTGGATTCAGCTTCTATTTTAAAACTGAATTACAACACAGCCAAGTGAACCAGCGAACACACATATGACTGTCACGCCTAAAGTTCCACTCAAAACTGGCATGAATTTCAACTTTGTCATGCTACCATAATGATCACATGTGCACAGTGGGCAGGACTTTTGAAGTGAGCCTCGTATTGTTTTGTCCTTCCTGCATATTGTAGTGACAGCAGTTCCAGTTGGTTATTGATTTTTAGAATTGACTTGTCTACATGAAAAGAGGATAGTAGTTCCCAGCGTTACCTGTTCCCTGCACACCAGCTGCAAAACGTCATCCAACGGCCTTCTCCTCTTCATCATCTTTGTACTACCACCATGTACCTCACAGTGTTCCTTCACTAACATTTCACACTTACCACTTACATTCATCTTGGTTGCAGAAGTTAGAACATTGTCATCAGAAGAAACGAAGTCCTGGAATCTCACATTTTTCAGGAACATCTATGTTTCTGCTCCATTCTTTTTCTAGAAGCTGTCATCTTCAATTGTAACGGGTGTATTACAACCAGCCTTTGCAAAATAGTTTGACGCAGTACATTGTATTGCATAATACCAGGCAGCAAGAAACATATGCATAGCCTGTAGAATGTTGAGTGTCGATGCAGTCCGTCACTCGAAGAATGTAATTGACCTCTGGACAATGCTACTCTGTGTTTGGCTTTAACAGAGTGAATTACACCCAGGTCCAGAGATCGTAGATGATGGTGGATGGAACACAACATTGATGTTCCTTAGAACTGATTTTTCTTGTGATGTTCAGGACTAGTTTCCTATCTGCTGCACTCTTCTTGGCATCTAAAGTCTTGTAAAAAATTTTGATGCCATCCAGGCATTACTATTGTACTCATAAGTACAAAGTAAGATTTTTATATTTTTAAAACACCGGGAAGCTTTAAATTTCCATATTATCAGTGGGCTCTAACCTCCTTGGTGTTTTTCTCCCATAACACAATACCTGTTTGCAGGACATAAAGAGTAAAAATATGTCATTTTCATATGCTTTATGAATGTCTGTGGGGTAACAGTGTATTAATCATTTCTTACAATAGCTTACACTTTCTACATCCACATCCTCACTATCTCCACTTACATTCTGAAATGAGAGATTATGACACTTTCTAAAATGATCTAACCAGCCGTTTGACACACTGAAATTTTCAACGCCAATCTTCATGCCGATTTCCTGAGCCTTCTTTTGCAGTATGTTTCCATTTATAAGAATGCTTTTTCACTCATAGGAATGCTGCATCTTGCAATTCCTTGAAACCTTTTTAAAATAATTGTTACTACATCACTAAATGTTGACATACGAATGTTCCTCCTTTTGACTCCAGAATAACCGCTACCTTCAGTGTTTAACTGTGCTTCCTCATTTTTGAGAATGCTGCACAATAAAGACTGTGGCAAATGGTTCTTCTTCGTCGTGTCAGAAAGTTTTACGGTATGATTGTCTTCGACAGTGTGGATGTTGGTCAACTTTGTTGATTCGTAAGCTTTGTTTGTTTGTAGGCCATAACTCCACAAAAGTAAAATTGATAAAGTCAACAATCACTACGGCTTAACATCTTCCGCTTTGTAATTCCATGACACTGACATCACATTGTGTGACCATTATCACATTGTAGGTAGAGTGGAAATAGATTTCTGATTCGTTCAGTGCTTTTTCTGGTATTGACACAACGGAATTCAATCTAGACGGAAGGAATAGATTACCTTAATCTACTTTCATGACATGAAAGACCTGTATGAAACTTAAAGAAATCTGAAACTTGTTTGGACATATTAGGAATTGTGTGAAACTGGATTTTAATTTGCAGAATGTTTCATGTTTATTCCTTAAAAACAGTGTTGCTCTTAAAATTGGGTTCTTCAAAAGTGGGGAAGAATAATGTTGTTCCAAAGGGAGTTTCACTGCGACTGACTGAAACATCAGGCTTACCCTCAAGCCTTTATTTGTTGATTTGGAGTGTTACAGTATTAATAATATAATTATTGTCTGAAAATAAATTGCAAAAACAAAGAAAAATAGTATTTATTTGCTCTGAGGGATACCAAAGCAAGAGGAGATGCTCCACTTTGCTGTATTCCAGCTTTTGACGTCCACATTTCCTGTGTTGGCTATAAATTCACTTCTGCATGCCTCATGGGCTGGATGAAATCTTCACTCTGATAGTTGTTAAGAATATGTGTTGAATATATTGGTGATTTTGGAGGCATGATGTTGTTATTTTTGTGTGTTACTGTAGATGTTTCTTGAGAAAGGAAGCTGATACTTCATAAGCAAACCTCCCATAGTCTCAATCGTTCACTGTATAAAGTGTGGTGACACAGTGTTTGTTTCAGGATTCGGATAAAGGCGCCATACTAAGCATTAACATACAGATAATGCCATTGGATGGTAAAAGTGGAAAAAAATATTAAAATTAGTTGCTGTCAGCTAATCACTTTGTGTATTTCAGGTGTCGAACTGCCACCAGTTGCACGCATTTCGACCACTATAGATACTTATGCTGGGAATGTGCAGCTCAAATGGGCACCTCCAAAAACTGAAGCTAAAGTTGATTGGATATACGGAGTTTACTATGGTGTCACCCTGGACGAACTTCTATCAGGTATTGTGAAATCACTAATTTATTATCCAGTAAAAACATAGTTCACTGAAAAAAGATGGGGCAGGGGATGGAATTCAGAAGTATTTGTCATCAACTCGTTATGCTGTAGTATCTGATAGAATAAAAACAAGGTAGGTAAATCTTTTCTATGTTCACCTGTTTTGTTTCAAACATGCTTTGCTTTTCTCTTTGTCCAGCGTGTCTGGTGACTTTTGTCTATTCTAGCTGCCATTTATCTTGTTCATCCATTTGCCATCTCCCACTTCCATAGAACAACACACAGCCACTGCAAATTTTAGCAAATATGTTCAGTTTCTCTGTCAGTCTTCTTGTCAAGAGACTTATCACTGTTGAATGTGTCTTTAGTAAAGACAATCCATTTTTTAATTTCTGAGTTATTTTGTCTTGAGAAATGATCCTCCTCAAATAGCAAACTGTTCTGCTTTTGAAATTTGTATGTTCATTGTGTTAGAATTTGCTGCATAAATAATGCTGTTAGTCAGTTTGATTTGATTTATTCATCTGTGGATCATCTCACACTGATAAAGGATCATTTAAAGAGGTCACAATCATAATAGTGCAATATCAGATTCTGTGGCTCAGGTGTTGACACTGTCAAAAGAACACAACTGCTGTAAGATGATGGCAATACCAATGTCCAATATTCCATTAAATTTCTTTTAAATGCTCATGCTATATTTGTACCAATAAAGTCATGATTATATCACATCACCCCTGTTTTACATAAATGTAGCTTTCACGCATCTTGAAGAAGAATTTTCACATACTTTTGTGTAATGTCATGTCATATGTTAAAATGGTTTCACCATCACACACAATCTTAGGACATTTTATTATGTCCATAGATTTCATTTATGTTACAGACAATGAGTATATGCTTGATACAACAATTTTCACTAGCATGCACTTGGTGACCATGGCTAGTTTTTCTTTAACAGTAATTAATGGTTTTCTTGTGCACTGGAAAGAGAGATTATGTATTGATTTCCTAAAATTACTTCTCATTTTTTATTTTATTTTTTTATCTGTTAAATTCTGATGGTAGCTTACAGCTGAACGCACAGAACTGTGGTAGTGTTTATGCAGTGAAAAGTCTTTCTAATACTTTCAACACTCTGTCCTTCTCTTCCTTTAATATTTTGCAAAGTTTCCAGATCAGCAGTTACAGAATGGATCTGTGCAACTCAGTGTCAACTACAAATCCTTACAGGCAGGTTTTGATTGCCAGTTGTTCGTAGTGTGTGTTTTTTTTTTTTTTTTTTTTTTTTACTTCCATCCTTAATTTTAACTCTGCAAATGATTTGTTAAAGTGAAAAATGCCAAATTGTAATGTGGCACCAAGTCCACATTTAACTGTAGGGCACCTTATAATTGGGTTAGTAAGTCACTTGAAAGGTCGAAGAAAGGCAGGGGCATATCTCATCTGTCAGAACCGTGCCTAGCAAAGCACTGTTGTAGAGCTCGAAAATACCACTTCAGTTGTAAGGTTCTCTTGTCTTTTCCAATGCTTAGACCATGACTGGCCATTAGATAGCCGTCATCAGATGTGATACTGAAAAATAAAAAAAGAGACCAAAGCCAATAACATTTTTAATGTGAAGTAGCACACGAGAAAACAAAAGAAAAGAATCTTATAACATTTTTAGAAAACCGATGGCGGGCTAGGTGCAATAAAACGTAAGTCTGTGCCAAAGTGATATCAGACTATACAATAGATGACGCCAAAGTGATACCAGACTATACGACAGATGACTGACTGGTAAATAAGTATGGAATGAACACCAAGGCACTTACATTTTGTGCTGTGACCTAGAGCGCCATGATGGAGTGTACAAGACATGGTGTACCACTAGCGAATGCAGAGCATGAAGTACTTTACAACACGGGAGGAAGTAAACTGCTAAACCACATTGGCAGAAGTACTGTCATCTGTTGACAGTAAGAACAGCATGGGACCAACTAGCCTGGCCATTCATAATTTGAATTAGGGATTTCATGAAAAGGAAAAAAATTAGAAAAATGTTGCCTGAAAAGTACATTATGAGTAGTAAAAGAACTTATTAAAAAGGGGCAGTACAGAACTGCAGTAAAACTCCTAAGGACAGTGGGTGAGACATTCTTTATTTCAGGGCACATTGAGAGGTAGTTGTTGTGCCCTGAAATGAGGAATGTTCTGCCCACTATCCTTCCCACCCCTCCCGCAGTGGTACTCCACTGCCCACCAAATCTACGCAATCCCTCCGCCACACACCGTCAGGTGGCTTGCGGAGTAAAAAAAAAAAAAATACTTGCCCTTCCTACACAACCCTGCTCCCAACCCCTTGCCTCCTAGGTCATATCCCTGTAATAGATGTAGATGCAAGACCTGTCCCCACCACCACCTACTCCAGTCGGGTCCCAAGCATCACATATCCCATCAAAGGTAGTGTGAAACTAGTTATGTGATCTACAAGCTAAGCTGCAAGCACTGTGCTGTATTCTACGTGGGCATGGCAACCAACAAATCTGTCTGTCTGCATGAATGGCCACCAGCAGACTGTGGCCACTAAACATCTGAACTACACTGTTGCTTAGCCCACTGCCCACCACATTGTTCATTTCCGTGAGTGCTTCACAGACTGTGCCATCTGGATCCTTCCCATCAACACCTTCTTTTCTGAACTGTGCCTGGCCCCGACCTTTCTTGGTCATTGTCCTCACCCACTTGCTCATTCCTTGTTCCCATTCCAGCACTATACAGCCCTCTATTCCACTAAAGCACACTCTCTTTTCACTTCTCTCCTTTTCTGCTAATCCCCCCCCCCCCCCCCCCCCCCCCCTCTCCATCTAACCTCCGTACTGCGTCTAGCTGCCCTACCTCAGCAGCCAGAGGCTGTGGTCGTGTGTGTGAATTGCATTTGTGCGAATATATGTGCATAAATTGTCTATTTCCGACTGAGGCCTTGTTTAACAGAAAGCTCACTTTATGACAGTCATTTTACCGTGCCTGTCTGCAACATAGCATATGGTGAGTAGCAACTATCTTTTCAGAATAGAAAATGAATACTTGTGCGTGGGCCTATTTTGTCTTACTGTCCAGATTTAAGCATGCAGATAATGCTTTTCCAATTTCTCTGCAGGACCTCGCATGACGACGAACATGATGAATGTGACACTCCGCGACCTGGCCTCCTGTGAGCAGTACCTGATAGACATTGCTGTTGTGGGTCCGAAGGGTAACGGACCGCTCTCCCTTTCGGCACAGACGGTGTTGACGCCTTTCTCGCCATTATCAGCGCCTCGCAATGTCCGTGTTACAGATGGAGATAATGTAAATGGCACACTGCACATGCACATATCGTGGAATTCCCCATGCCCACGTATGCTGTCACCTGTTAATTATGTGGTATGTATATAAAAGCATGAATTCTCAGAGAGTATATGATGTCTGTCTGGTAAATACGTGAGTGATGCAGTATTACCGATATGACTAATTAGAACAGACCATTGTCAAGTTTTAGTAATAATAGTAGTAGTAGTAGTAGTAGTAGTAGTAGTAGTAGTAGTAATAGTTGTGTGTGTGTGTGTGTGTGTGTGTGTGTGTGTGTGTGTGTGTTTTGGTCTGTTTGTTTGTTTTTACACTACAATACTTTCTGATAGTATTCAGCTGTGTTACTCCTAATCCAGATACAGAGTCTACAACTGCATCATTATTTTCTTCTTTTATACATTTTTAATTTTTGCATCCTCTGCAGAATTGTGAAACAATATATATTTCATGAAAATTGTAGTCCTACTGCCATTCTCTTACAGAATCATAGTTCTGGTAATGTAAGAATTCATTTAATGAATGTTCTGCTCATCTTCTAGTATTTTCATCCAAAAAATGCGGTAGTCAGCTTTTGATAGAGTGGCATCATTTTCGGCCGAGTGCTACTCGTAATATGAAAATCACTTGCGAGTTGAGTTGGACACATTTAATACTGAATGGATCAAGACACATTCCTTATCGTAAAAATGTTGCTAAGTGGGAGTGTTAAACTTGTGTGTGGAGCTGTCTTCCACAGAGGTCAAATTTTAGTCCTTACCTTATGTAATGTTTTCAGTTCATTTCTGTTTCAAACATATGTTGGATTGGCTCAGTTGTTTGTGAGAGACTGCTAGCACATTTGCATTTGTTAATTTTTATAGCACACTTTAGTCTGTTTGTACAAGTATATTTGAAAAAATGCCTTAGGTTTCTGGCTGTGGAACTGCATGTAGAATATTGTCTTAAAGACAACTGTACTTGTCCATTGCCATTCAAGGACGGTCACAGGATGAAACCTGAAATCGACTTCTTAAATTTCTGGATTGCGTGATTTTTTTTTTCTGTCAAGTCTGCATGTGCTGACTATTTTACGTCGAAGTCAAACTGAGGTGAAGTGAAGAGTTAGTTGTAGAAACCTGTATTTCTCAGGATTCTTCAGCACATGTCCAAGATATTGTTTCCTTTTCGTTATCGCATTTACAATTATAAATGTTATTTCTCTTCAGTATTCGTGTGGAGCATAGTGAGTCCAAGAGAGTGTGTGAGCTTCTACGTGCCTAGATCTTAGAGCTGTTATTTTTTTTCATTGTGGCATCATTCAGTGCCTGTGATTCTGCCTTGTACAAAGCTGTGAAACATAACTGACTGTTCAGCTGGTAGCTTTCTAACACAGATGTGAACTTTATAAACACTATAGTGGATATTAAATGCAGCAGTTAATTGGTATTGAACTGCCGCAATCTGAGATAGTGATTGTCTCTGGGAATAATATTTTGTTATCACACACAGTTCTAACACTGTCCAGAAATATCCGTATCAGTTTTGACAGCACGTTAACCACGTTTATGTACTGTACCGTGTTAAAACGCTTCTCATAGTCAATTAAGCCAGCAAAGCTGTCACAGTTCTTATCCCTAGTTTGTAGGTGTGATGAATGTAGTCATTTTCAGGATAGATAACATGAATATTTGTATAAACCAGCCAAAGGCAAATTTTAAGAGAATATTTAATTCATTTTAGTGTTTGGAAATACAGGGTGAATCTCAACTCGTGCAATGAAATTTTGGTGGTTGTTCAGAGATATTTTTAGAGTATTTTGTTGTGAGGGACCCATAGTCTCCGGTGGCTGATTACATGGTAGTAATATAACGGTGATATATTCAGTTTATTGCCTCATTTCCCTTTGTTTCTGTGAAAATCCCTTCACAGTTGTGTAATAGATTGTAATGTACAATAAAATAAAGTGTGACACATAACACAGAGTAACATGCGAAAGTACTGTGATGTGGTTGCCATCACTATGGAAACAGCTCAACATAACATTGTCATGCTGCTCTTCTGTAGCATTCAGTGAACCAAAACACAAGATGCATATCAGCCAACCCTTCATCAGGAAATGTATGTATATTGCTGCATACTAAAAGGGGGTACAGAAAAGAAACCAAACTTTTTTCTAAATGGAAACTTCAGTCAGGAATAGCAGCATTGTAGCTAGATTGCTACTTAATGTAGAGAAGACACGTCAAGTTGCAGACAGGCACGATTTAAAGCCACCCAGATGTATCTTTCAGCCACAGCCTACGCACACGCACACGCACACGCACACGCACACGCACACGCACACGCACACGCACACACACACACGCGCGCGCACACACACACACACACACACACACACACACACACACACACACACACAGAGAGAGAGAGAGAGAGAGAGAGAGAGAGAGAGAGAGAGAGAGAGACTGACTGACTGTCGTCTCCAGATGCCGAAGCATTGTGGCCAAGTTTAGGTGAGTTGTGCATGTTTTTTTGCCCCAGATGATTTGATTTAGAATTGTACAATGAGCATTTACCTTCACTAATTTCATTATTTGTGTTCCATCCAGCCAAGTTGGTACTAAAAAAAAATTATTTTGTCTTCCCTCGGCAATTGGTGACCTTGCAGATTGTGCACTAGTCTTGCACAGATCTTGTCCTGTGTATTTTCCATCCACTTTTCTGGATTCTGGCTGATGCATATCTTTCTGTGGTCCATCTTCCCATCATATTCTTGGTTTTTCCTGGGGGCACTTTCCTTATGGCTTCCCCACCAACACTTCTTTCGGTGAGGCACCATCTGTTATCCTCTCAACATTTCCAGCCCATTGTAGTCACTTAACCTGTCAGTATGTACAATATTGGGCTGATTCATCATAGCATATATTTCCTCTATTTTCAGTCTCCTCCACCCACTTCCTTCAATTGCTGGCCCCAAATTCTTCCTCTTGATCTTTCTGTCAAACACCATCAGTTTTTCTCTACCACTTGTGATGGTACTCTGTTTCTGCACCATGTAGCAGCACTGTGGCAATTATAGTAATCGTACACAGAGGTGACAAAAGTCGTGGGATAGCAATATGCACATATACACACTTACAGGTAGCGCACATGAGGTATAAAATGGCAATGCATTGGTGTAGCTGTCATTTGTAATCAGGGCGTTCGTGTGAAAAGGTTTATGATGTGATTATGGCTTCACAATAGGAATTAATGGACTTTGAACACGGAATGATAGTTGGAGTTAGACGCATGGGACATTCCATTTCATTAGAGAATTCAATATTACAAGATCCACAGTGTCAAGAGTATGCCGAGAGTACCTCTCACCACGGACGACATATTGGCTGACAGCCTTCACTTAAGCAGCGACTTTTCTGTAGATTTGTCAGTGTTAACAGACGAGCAACACTGCGTGAAATAACTGCAGAAATCAGTGTGAGACACATGATGAACATATCTGTTAGGACAGTGCAGTGAAATTTGTAGTTAATGGTCTGTGACAACAGACGACTGGTGAGAGTGCCTTTGCTAACAACATGACCTGCAGGACCTCTCTTGGATTGGTGACCATATCGGCTGGCTGCTATATGACTGGAAAACTGTGGCCTGGTTGGATAAGTCAAGTTTTCAGTTTGAAAGATCTGATGGTAGGGTTAGTGTTTGGTGCAGCCCCCATGAAGCCACAGTCCCAAGTTGTCAACAACACACTGTGTAAAATGGCGGGGGCTCCATAATGGTGTGGGGTGTATTTACAGGGAATGCACTGGGTCCTCTGTTCCAGTTGAACTGATCATTGACTGGAAATGTTTGTGTGTGGCTACTTGGAGTCTATTTGCACCCATTTGTGGACTTCATGTTCCCAAACAACGGCGGAATTTTTATGGATGAAAATGTACCATGTAATCGGGCCACAGTTATTCACAGTTGGTTCGAAGAACATTTTAGACCGTTTGAGCAAATGAGTTGTCCACGCATCAAATGTTTATGGGAAATAATCGGGAGGTGACTTTGTGCAAAAATTCTGCAGTAGCAACAGTTTCACAATTACAGATGGCTACAGAGGTAGCGTGGCTCTGTATTTCTGCACGAGACTTCTGACTGCATGTCGAGTTGCTGCACTTTTCCGGACAAAAGGTGGTCCGACACTATATTAGGAGGTATCCTGTGACTATTGTCACCTCAGTGTATGTCTTAATTTTAACTTTTGTTGGGGTTACCCTGATTTCATAACTGGTTTTAGGCTGTTGTAATGGATCTAGAGCATTAGCGATTTATTGCTTTCCTTCTGACTGGACATCATTCTTGTGGCTGAAGTGTGATCCCAAGTATTTAAAGTCCTTAACTATTTTCAGCTTTGCCTCTTCCACCTGTAAATTCTCAGGCACGTTGTGGTTCATCCTTCTACTTAGTTCCATCACTTATCTATTTTCTGTGCAGATTCGTAAGCCCTCATTACTGCTCAGTTCCTCCACTGTTTTTATCAGTTCTTCTCTCAACTGAAATATCTGAAATATCTGTCCTATCATCAGCATATGTTAGCATTTGCAGATTTACTGGGCTTTTCATGTCTCATACAACTTTTTCAGGGAGAAGGTTAAATAATACGTGTGACAATGCAGCATCTCACCAAATCCTGAAGGGACTTTTCTGTATCTTATTAATTGCAAACTTCATTTGGAACTGAGAATAAATAAGAGCATTGCTATTACAGATTACTGTGACCGAGGTGAACTTGAAAAAGTCCTCGAGTGTGCGTCTGGGGAATACCACGGGAACATACCTGAGCCATCAGCTGATTGTGGCACGGGGTGGATCGTACCATGTAGAAGTTGCTCAGGACGTTGTGGGGGCCAAGAAGGCGGCGGCTTATCCCCCTGTGTGGCACGCGGCACCCCTGCCCGTCCCACACAGCATCAAGGCCATGGAAGCGGCCAACCAATCAATTCTGGTGTACTGGCAGGAACCTCAGCTACCAAATGAAATGCTGAATACGAGGTAAGGACAGAAGTCTGTACAACGTTCCTTATTTTTCTCTTTTTTTATTGCTGTGTTTTTCAGTTATTTTATTTACTGATATAACAGATCAAATTTATTTACATTATTGGGAAAAAGAAATAATTTAAACTCCTCCCATTAAATATACAAGGTATAATCAAATAGAAACAGGAATTTTTTATTTTACTTAAAGAACCTTCATTTATTCAACATCAACTTTGTCCACTTTGAAGTAATCCCCCTCAGATATCATACACTTGTGCCAGTGCCTTTTCCAGTCTTGGAAGCACTTCTTTAAGTCGATTTTCATTATGATGTTTCAACTTGCTCAGCAATTCTGTTTTTGTCTTATTTCTGGTGGCAAAACAATATCATTTCATGGCTCTTTTCATCCTTGGGAATAGGAATAGTTACAGGGGACGATATCCGGTGAATACAGTCGCTAAGGCAACATAACGGTTTGATTTTTTCACAAAAAATCGTGAAGAAGCATTGAGGTGTAAGTGGGAGCAATTTGTGATGCAATTTCCACATGTGGTTTTTCCACAATTCTGGCCATTATTTTCAGATTGCTTCACCCAGATGGCATGCAACTTCCAGCTAGTAGTCTTCATTGACAGTGTGATATTAAGGCAGGAACTTGTGATGCACTATCCAGTTGCAATCAAAGAAAACAGTGAGAAGAACCTTCACATGCAGTCAAACTTGTTGTTTTTTTTCCCGCCGGTCTTGGCTCTTCAGGCAGTTTTAATTGGTACTATCGAGGCTTGGTTTCACGTCATACCATTTTGCCCATGTTTTGTCACCTGTTATAACCTTTGGAAGTTCTGGATTGTTGTTGACTTCATTCAGCAATTACTGAGTGGTGTCTATGCCATATCATTTTTGGTCAAAATTCAACAATTTTCGAACAAACTTTGCTGCTACATGTTTCATGCCCAAAACATCCAAAAACAATTATCAGCAACATCTCTGATAGTGATTTGGCTAATTTTCCAGGACCATTTTCTTTACTTCTTCCAACTTAAAGACGATGACCGCTCTGGATTCCCTAGCACATCAGTTACTGACAACATTGTCTTCTTGACCCTCTGAGAAATGATTACCACTTGTAAATTCTTGTGTTGCTCATAGCAGATTTGCCAAAAGCCAACTTTTCAAGTGCGGTGCTGCATTTATGCCATTTTTCAAGCAAAATTTAATGCAAAGTCTATGAAGTAAAAATGTGCCAAGCACGTGAAAACACACACAACCTTTTTGACTGTCAGCAGTAAACTAAATATTCAAAACAGCTGAAAACACAAACATACATCAGGAACATGTGTACCAGTAAGATAAAATTAAAAAAGAGAAAATTGAAAATAAGGTGTACAAAGCTGGTGAAATTAAAAAAAAAATCCCACTATTGTTAGATCACCATCTTGTAACCAGTTAAAGAAAAAAATAGCTCAACAACCATACACTGTTGAAAACTTTTCAAAAGAAAGCATCAACTTCAAATCTCTCTCTTGAAAAATTATGCTGCCAGTCTGTCAACATGTTGCTGTTGTATGCAAATAGCCACTGGGTGTCTATATTTACCTTCAGGACAACACGAGAATTGACAGTGTCCACATTTCCTGTTGGCAAAGGTGCTTTTTCACTCAGTTAAGGATGATGATAATGATGATGATGTTTGGTTTGTGGGGCACTCAACTGCGCAGTTATCAGCACCCATACAAATTCCCAACCTTTGCTCAGTCCAATCTCGCCACTTTCATGAATGATGATGAAATTATGAGGAAAACACAAATGCCCAATCATCTCGAGGCAGGTGAAAATCCCTGACCGTGCCGGGAATCGAACCCGGGACCTCGTGCTCAGGAAGTGAGAATCCGACTGCGAGACCATGACCTGCAGACAATTAAGGAATAGTTTGTATCACTTTAGAATATCTATGGGGCTGAGACCTGATATTCCTGAATACACATAACAGGCTGTTTGCCATGTCAGCACTAATACAGTTCATCAGTAGTCACCTTAGTGTTGAAACAAGAAACTAGAACTGTGTACACATACTTGCATAGAGTTACATGCACTGATTTGTTAGCCTAGTTTGAAGGTTCAATCCACTGTGTTTCAGTATTCCTTCACCTCTGCCTGAAGTATTTCCCCTTCATGTTTTTCATAAGCTTGCTGGTTTCAACAACAAAAATTCGTTTTACCACAGTAATGAAGGAATCTTTTACTTTGGAAAAACCATATCCAGTGATATCACATTTCCCAATATTTTTGCTAATTAATTATACTAAAAATGGTGCCATTTGGAGAGATCAGTAAAGTGATGCAGCAGTTAAATAGCATACTTTTGTACATGCGCGTGCACACACACACACACACACACACACACACACACACACACACACACACACACACACACCCCTTGTGCTACTGCATTGTGCTGGCTGAACACACAACGCTGAGAATGTGGACAGGGTAGAAAGGCAACACATGTCCACCAGAGTCAGAAGTGCGCACAAATAATGACTATTATTATTAACAATGTAGGGAAAGATAAATTGCTACTTACCGTATAGAAGACATCTTAAGTTGCAGTCAGGCAAAATTAAAAAAAAATATTTACATAAAGCTTTTGACCACAGCCTTCATCAGCACAAGAGAAACAACACACCATTCATACACGCAGACTGGCACACCTCGTGCACTCTTGACCGCCAACTCTGGGTGGGCCGGAATGCCATACATTACACTATTGATGAAAAATTTCTAGGAACAGCATCTACTGTAAAATACGAGGGTTATCCACAAAGTACATTATGTTTTGGAATTAAAAATAAATAAAGTGTTGGAATTTTTTTTATTATATACAGATGAAAGCCACACTTAAATACTACTTTTCTACATAGTTGCCATTTAAATTAAGGCACTTACCGTAATGTTGAACGAGCTTGGAAATTCCTTAGTCATAAAATTTGGCCGCCTGCACCTTCAACCACGTGGTTACCTCTTCTTGAAGCTGTGCGTCGTCATCAAAACGCTGGATAGCCAACCACTTCTTCATTGCTGGGAATAAGTGGAAGTCGCTCGGTGCCAGGTCGGGACTGCACGGCGGATGAGGAAACAGCTCCCACTTAAAAGATTAGAGAACTTCACGAGTGGCATTTGCCGTGTGGGCCCTGGCGTTGTCGTGAATCAGCAAGATATTTGAGCCCAACTTTCCCCTGCGCTTGTTTTGTATTGCTCTTCTGAGGTTGTGCAGAGTTTGGCAATACCTTTGAGAGTTTATTGTAGTGCCTCTTTCCAGGAAATCCACAAAAATCACACCTTTTCTGTCCCAAAAGACAGTCGCCACGTGGTTGAAGGCGCAGGTGGCCGAATTTTACGACGAAGGAATTTCCAAGCTCGTCCATCGCTACGATAAGTGCCTTAATTTAAATGGCAACTATGTAGAAAAGTAGTATTTAAGTGTGGCTTTCATCTGTATATAATTAAAAAAATTTCCAATACTTTATTTATTTTTAATTCCAAAATGTAATGTACTTTGTGGATAGCCCTCGTATCTAGCGGTAACTATCTACACCTACCTTAAGTTGTGGAATGACCACATAAAACAAATATGAGAAGCGGGTGTCAGATTGAGATTCGTAGGAAGAACCTTAAGGAAATGTAACTCATCCACGAAAGAAGTGGCTTACAACACACTTGTTTGACCTATTCTTCAGCATTTTTCTTCAATTTGAGACCTTTACCATGGTCATCTTATCTGTGTTTCCAGTCTTGTGTTTCTGAGGGTAAGAATTTAATCACTGCATTTCAGTGACATTTCTGTGAAATTTTGATATATTTGTCAGTAAAAGCTTCTGGTAGTTTGTGTTAAGGTATGTTTTCACAGGGCATAACACTGTTGCCACAAAATGGACATCCATGAACTAGTAGTAGTGAGTGTGGCTGTCCTGCTTTTACATTACACAAGGAGTAAAGTTAGAAAGAACAAGAGAAATAGGGCTTCGTGGTTGCGTTCTTAAGTAAGTGGGATGCTTCAGAAAATTTAACTCATAAACTGACACTGGATACATATCTCTTCCATAATTTCACCAGAATATCAGAATACAACTTTGAATATTCTTGCAAGTAATAGGTCCAAGAACTGCTAAAAGTGTTATAAAGATGAGAGAGTGTATAACAGTTAGAACCAGATTGGCAATCACCCTTTGGTTTTTATCTACCGGTGATTTGTAGAGAAGTTTGATCTACCTTTTTAAAGCACACTGTTCATCAATAAGTATCTTGGCATGAGAAGTATGCAATCCTTTGGTTGAAGGACTGATGGTAAGTTTGAAATAAGAATACAGATTTTATTTACATTTCATTTTTGTTTTCTGGCACACGGAAAACTCACGATAAGACATCTTTATGTACATAACTTTCAATGCCCTGTAGCTCTGGTCGTACATGAATCATATTTATGAAATCTGTAGTTCTCACATTTGTCCAATTCTCTGTTGCTATACGCAAAGAACTCACAATTACTAACGTTTAACAAAACAGATGTCTGGATGTATGTGCGCAAACTTTGAATGAAAATGAAATTGTATGGTTTTCGGTTAGACATGTGACTGCAAAACTGTCTGTAGGAGAAATAAGAACCATTTACATAGACAGAAATAGATATAGCCCTGAAATTGAAACATTCTTCACCTTTGGCGGACAACACCTGCAAGACCTCAGCAACTAGCTGAAATAATGTGCAGCATCAGCACTTTTGCCTGGTCATACCCATAAATTGCTGTGCATTTCAGCCACATTGCATCATCGAATGGAGGAGCCAGTTCTACACAGGCCTTTATCTGAATATTTGTGAAGAGATAGGTACCCTGTATGTACTTTCATTCTGTTCAAATGAAACAACCCTAACTTCAGTTTAAGAATATTTCCTGTCTTTTGGCCCTCTGTAGGGTGTCCTTGATGAAACAGCAGTTTGCAGATTATTGTCCAATACGAGCGAATGCCTCACATCAGATTCATCTAAACCATACTTCCTGCCAACTTCTCTATTAGATGCACTCTTCACTTAATGAATAAGTGCAAGTTTGAAATGGGGATCATACCTTTGCCAAATTCCAAAGTTTGTTGAAGATTTTCTTTTGACATTGGCTGAAGGCTAAATTTTATATTTTAGGTGGGGTAAACTGTCTCTGTAAAATAAGTGAAATGTGAGTGCTATAATAAACACTAGCTAAAGGAAATGTCAACCGTTACATTCTTCGTACCATACGTTGTGCAGTTTCCAAACACAAATGACATTGTTCACCCATTACGAACTGAGGAGTGAGCAGTGCAGTTTAAGTTCCCATAGTGTGAAACTACATTGGTATCATCCAGATAAGCTGCACCTTAATTTTTCATGGCTGAATTTTACATCTACATCTGTACTCCACTAACCACCTGATGGCGTGTGGTGGAAGGTACTTATTGTACCACTAACTGATCCTCTCTTCCCTGTTCCATTCATCAATGGTCCTTGGGAAGAGTGATTGTCAGCATCTCATTGAGGCCATTTTGCAAGATGTATGTCGGAGGAAAGTACTCTCTCATTATTTTTATAGTAGACAGTCTGTGATCCATAATGTCTCTCTTTTAACATCAGTCACTGCAGTTTGTTGAACCCCTCTGTGACGCTCTCGCGCCATCTGAACGCTCCCATGACAAAACGCACTCCTCTGTGTTGCACCTATTGCTTGCACATATATTCAAAATTGTGTTATCATATTCTGGTGAAATTCCAGTGTCAGTTTAAGAGTTAAATTTTCTGAAGCATTCTGCTTACTTAAGAATGCATCCACAAAGTCCTATTCCTCTTGTTCTCTCTAACTTTACTCCTTGTGTAATGTAAAAGCAGGACAGCCACACTCACTACTTCTAGTTCATGTATATCCATTTTGTGGCAACAGTATGGTACCGTGTGCACGTTTCTGGCCGAGATATGAGTTACCAAATATTTCTGGCCGATAGTGGCCATTAATGTTGAACCACATGTGCCAGCAATCTGTAAGCTCAATGTTGCTGTGTAACACTGTTCAGATATATTGCTGGAAATATGCAACTGTTATACCCTTGCAAACATGCCCTAGCACAAACTACCAGAAGCTTTTACCGACAAATTATCAAATTTCACAGAAATGTGATCGAAATGGGGAGGTGAAATTCTTACCCTCAGAAACACAAGACTGGACAGATAGGATGACCATGGTAAGGGTCACAAATTGAAGAAAAATGCTGAAGAATAGGTCAGACAAGTGCCTTGTAAGCCACTTCTTTCATGGATGAGTTATATTTCCTTAACGTTCTTCCTGTGACTCTCAATCTGACACCTGCTTCTCCTACAATTTGTTTTATGTGGTCATTCCACGACTTAAAGTAGGTGTGGATAGTTACTCCTAGATATTTTTCAGTAGATACTGTTTCCAGAAATTTGTCGTCAACAGTGTAATTCTACAGTAGTGAATTTCTTTTCCTATTTATGAGCAGTGTGTTAAATTTGACATTCATCAACAGCTGCCACAGCCTGGACCATTTATCAATCCTCTGTAGGTAATTATGCAAATTGATACTCTCTTCTACCATTGCTTGTTTCTTATAGACAACAGTATCATATGTGGACAGTCTTGAAGAGCTTTCTACTAGATTATTTATGTACGTTGTTATCAGTAATGGTCCTGTCACACTTCCTGGGGGTGCTTTAGATATTCCATCTACATGTGTCAATTTTGTTACATTAAGAGCAATATGTTGGGTTCTGTCCACAAGGAAGTCATCACTCAAGTTTCAGAATGGTCCAATATTCAGGAAGCTCTTTCTTTTCCATGACTGAACAGCAGTATAGGATGGTGTCAAAGGCTTTCCTGAAGTCAAAGAACATGGTATCAACCTGACTGCCATTGTCTACAGTGCTGTGAATCTTGTTTGAGGAAGAGAGCGAGCTGAGTTTTGCAATATCTCTGTTTGGGGGATCCATGTTGATTTTGATAGAGGAAATTTTGTTCTCAAAAATGTCATAATTCTTAAGTATAAAACATGTTCCATAACTGTACAACAGATAGTCAATGACATAGGTCTATAATAATGTGCATGACCCTTCATGAAAATGGGAATGACCTGTGCTTTTTGTTTTTCTGGTGACGAGGTACCTTTGTTGCTCCAGCGAACTATGATAACTGCTGTTAGAAGCAGAGCAAGTTGTTCTCCATAATTTTTGTAGAATATCACAGGTATTTTACTCATTCTTTGTAGGATATTACACATACCTTACTTGGTCCTGATGCCTTTTCACTAATAAGTGATTGTAGTTAGTTTTCTATTTGATAATCCACTATCTTAATATCTGCCATTTCGACATTTGTAGGATGACTGAGAGGAAGGAATATATTATGATCTTCCATGGTGAAACAATTTTGGAAAAGTCCGAATTCAGTATTTCGGCCTTCTGTCTTTAATGTCCATTTTGGTGGCAGTATGGTCACTGAGTGATTGAATAGGTGATTTCAAATTGCTTACTGATTTTCTGTAAGACAAAAATATCTTAAGTTTTGTAGTCAGATTGGTTGATATAATTTTACTTCAAAGGCTTTGAATACTTGTCTCATTGCTCTCCTTATCCTCATTTTCGCTTTGTACAGCTAGGTTTTGAAAGAGTGCTTGTTATATTTGGGCCAGTAAAGTATTATGATGTGAACACCACTAACTGAAGTTTGCATTGACACCAATTTCTGTCTATTTTATCTACAAAACTAAAGATAAAAAGTTAACACTAATGACTGTAGTTAATTTTCCCTGTTGCCAAAATATCTGTGTCAAGTACCACATACAGAGCTGCTAATTTGAAAACAAACATTTAAGCTAATATCTGCCAATAAACTTCTTTGGTAGATGTCTTCACTGTAGAAAAAATTGTTCACACTGATATGTAGATCCAAAGATTCAAAAAATGTCATTCCTGTATATATTCCTGTAAGTGATTTGTTGTTTATGGTATTGACTCAGTCAGAAGAAATAGCAATAATCATTCAGTGAATGCATAATTGAAGAATGATATGCACTTGGATAATATGTTCTCAAGCACTTTACAGAAATATGTACACAATTCAGCAGATTTCATTCCCAATAGGCTTCCAGCAAAATTGGGGGCAAAAAGTGATAAACCCCAAATACTCAGATTAGAGGACTTTCCAAGTATTCAGATTCTAGTTAAAAAATTTCAGAACTTTTCTCTGTAATGTTTTTTTTATACTCTTTCATAATTTTGTGTTTTATTAATTTTTTTTTTTCTTTACAAGATTTGTAATCAGCATTCTGTAAACTGTATAGTCTTTCACCATGACTAAGTAGCTCTGGCTTGCATGTTCCCACTGAACATGATGGATAGATAGATACCTAAAATCTGGTCATACATCTCTTATGCATCTTCATCCTGCAATATTTAACTCAAAATGTTCATATGTTGCATCATATCAGAGCTAAATGCTAAATCTCCATTCTTCCCTTTTTCATTTGGCAACATGTTTTCCACACTATGTTCATACTATATGGTCATTCAAATGAAATTAGGGTAAGTTGCCAGTGGGGATATTTGAATCACTAGAAGTCGAAACATGAGCATGTTGATTGGTTTTGTATGCTGTTTCATTGCTGTATACAATTCTGTGTTTAATGCTCCTTTATGTGTCAATAAATCAGATTTTTTTCTCTCAATTACTCACATCTCATTGATTGTTAACATCTTCTATAATTTTTGCTTTTGTTCAAGCATTCTTTGAATTCAGTGTTGTCTGCTAGCATAAGTTGGCAGTGACCATAAAAGAGCGAGCACCACTTGATGTCGTTTGATTTTTATTGATTCGGTTACTCCTGTCACCCACCTCACCCAGTGTGTGCTTGGAAATAATACTTTCTAAATATGTGCTGACTTGTGGGGACAGATTTTTCTCTCTCAAGAAAATGTGTTATATGCAAACTTGTAATCTCAGATGCTCTCATACTTGTATAATATAGCTTTTCTTGACATCCGCTATATCTTACCTATTAGTAACAATCTTGGACTCTCCATTGTTTGATTCTTACATATTAGTGTTACCTAGCAGTCATCCAAGGTTGATAAGCAGCAGTTAAGTCGGTGAGATGTGGGCTTTCTATGAGGGGGCACTCATAAAAGTTCATACCTTTGGTTAAAAAAAAGAAAATAAATACCTAATCTTTTGCACATTTATGAGTCCTTCTCTACATAATATCGCTCAAGTTGACACACAAACAATGACGTGCAACATGTCATATGACATGTTGTAGAAGTCTGGAAAAAGTTATCCACTACAACAATGACCTTGTCATTACTGGCAAAATGTTGCAAACATGGGAGTTGCTTCATTTTTTCAAAACAGGAGAAGGTTACTGGGTTCCTGATAATTGCAAATAAGGTAGGCATCTACATCTACATCCATACTCCGCAAGCCACCTGACGGTGTGTGGCGGAGGTACCTTGAGTACCTCTATCAGTTCTCCCTTCTATTCCAGTCTCGTATTGTTCGTGGAAAGAAGGATTGTCGGTATGCTTCTGTGTGGGCTCTAATCCCTCTGATTTTATCCTCATTGTCTCTTCGTGAGATATACGTAGGAGGGAGCAATGTACCGCTTGACTCTTCGGTGAAGGTATGTTCTCGAAACTTTAACAAAAGCCCGTATCGAGCTACTGAGCGTCTCTCCTGCAGAGTCTTCCACTGGAGTTTAGCTATCATCTCCATAACGCTTTCGCGATTACTAAATGATCCTGTAACAAAGCGTGCTGCTCTCCGTTGGATCTTCTCTATCTTTTCTATCAACCCTATATGGTACGGATCCCACACTGCTGAGCAGTATTCAAGCAGTGGGCGAACAAGCATACTGTAACCTACTTCCTTTGTTTTCGGATTGCATTTCCTTATGATTCTTCCATTGAATCTCAGTCTGGCATCTGCTTTACCGACAATCAACTTTATATGATAATTCCATTTTAAATCACTCCTAATGCGTACTCCCAGATAATTTATGGAATTAACTGCTTCCAGTTGCTGACCTGCTATACTGTAGCTAAATGATAAGGGGTCTTTCTTACTGTTTATTCGCAGCACATTACACTTGTCTACATTGAGATTCAATTGCCATTCCCTGCACCATGCATCAATTCGCTGCAGATCCTCCCACGTTTCAGTACAATTTTCCATTGTTACAACCTCTCGATATACCACAGCATCATCCGCAAAATGCCTCAGTGAACTTCCGATGTCATCCACAAGGTCTTTTATGTATATTGTGAATAGCAACGGTCCTACGACATTCCCCTGCGGCACACCTGAAATCACTCTTACTTCGGAAGACTTCTCTCCATTGAGAATGACATGCTGTGTTCTGTTATCTCGGAAATCTTCAATCCAGTCACACAATTGGTCTGATAGTCCATATGCTCTTACTTTGTTCATTAAACGACTGTGGGGAACTGTATCGAACGCCTTGCGGAAGTCAAGAAACACGACATCTACCTGGGAACCCGTGTCTATGGCCCTATGAGTCTCGTGGACGAATAGCGCGAGCTGGGTTTCACACGATAATCTTTTTCTAAACCCATGCTGATTCCTACAGAATAGATTTCTAGTCTCCAGAAAAGTCATTATACTCGAACATAATACGTGTTCCAAAATTCTACAACTGATCTTCGTTAGAGATATAGGTCTATAGTTCTGCACATCTGTTCGACGTCCCTTCTTCTCAAAGGTAGGAAAAAATTCAGAACGTAGAGTTGGCCATATTGACAAACATCCCAAACAATCTTGCCAGCGGATTTTCGTAGTACATTGAAATTCTGCTACATTCGAAGATGAACAATACGGAATTTGTATTTACTTCGTTGGATGATGTATGAAAATGCAGTGGTCGAAACTTGGTGCGGAGAAAAAAAGCTCGTCTTCCACCTTTTTTTTTTTTTTAAATTTATTTACTGACGCAGAGGTTTTGGCGCCAGTATTTATCTTTGTGCCTACAAAGCATGCCTGTGTAGCGCTACATATATTCAACGGCAGAAGTTAGTTGTGGTGGCACCTACCAACATTTTTCAGAACTTCCACTTGCTGTGCACTCGATTCTAAGCCGCAGGCAGTTTTTTGGATTACAAAAACCGGAAAAAAAGTGCGGCTTAGATTCGAGTAAATACGGTAACCGTGTATAGTCTCAAAGGTAACTAACGGTTATGACTGTTACAGTGTGTATTTAAAGCAAACCTAATTTGTGTCCTCATAGGGGCTCTACTAGTGCTACTCTTGTGCAACTGGTATGAAATTTGAATAGACATAATCTTTCTGTTGTAGAAACACACCTATTAAATTTTGTTTTTGTGACACAACTCCTTCTTGATGTTGCAATATTTTTCCTGTCAGTGTATTTTGATCGTATGACTGAAAACTTGTCTTACTTGTCCATGCACATGGTCAACTTTTATACCACAGGTATTGTGTCAGGCCCCATTTGAGTGGGGGTTAACAAATGAGAGATCCAGAGGGCTGACACTTTCATCACATGCAGTGTCTCGTGTGAGATCTTACGTACTGATTGTACACTAACACCTGCACTTCTGCCAAATGTTTGGAATACATACCTGTCTTATGTACCATCTGACAATTGTAGGTATGGTGATGGCAAAACTTCTCTTCACCTTAAGGTGATCCCCAGTTTCCTTCATTAGATGTAGTGTGCCACTTCTTGATGCCTCTTCCAGACCTGTGTAACTACGGTGAAGCACTTCAACATTTTTTTATGCTTTCATATGCTGGCAAATTACCTTTCACAAAGGCAATTTAATTGCAATTTTTCTTGCAAAGGCAAATGGCAAATCACTGCATGTTACTCACCCCAACAGCCATCTTGTGTATTTGCACTATGGCAATACTACCAAGCAATTGAATACATGTGCAGAAAAATGGACTAAGCCTCAAATGTAAAAGCTTAGAGATAAGCGTTGCCATCTGTTGCTGGGTGCAGAACTATCAAAAGTGATATTTAGGGGTGAGGCCAATGTCAATTTTCACAGCTCCTATACCCAGCAACAGATAGCAACACTTATCTCTAAGCTTTTACATTTGAGGGTTAGCCCATTTTTCCATGCACGTCTTCAATTCAACTCAGAAACAGTAGTTCAAAGAACAGAAAAACAATGTGCGCTTCCAGTGCACATAAGTCCGTTCGAATATTAACATTTTGTCTGGTCGAAGGTACAGGTTTATGAAGTATGCTTCATTAGTAGGCAAAAATTCCGAGAGAAAGGTTAGCATTTGTAAACAGTTTCTTCTACATGGCGAGGAATGGTAAAGGGTTATAGAAAACAATTCTGCTGCAGATCAGGTGGAGAGGTCTTGCATAACTCCAGGCCGAGCGAGGTACGGCCAGGTGGCAGTGTGTGGTTAACCTGCCCGAAATAAGGAAATAACATACTGGAAATAAGTGTGAATGGCACTAAAATTCACAGCAATGAAAAAAGATACAAAAAGGGGGGGGGGGGGGGGGAATGTGGAAGAAAGTAAGTTGAAAGTGTAATGGATCTGGGAGATGTTATTTTTTTTACCGTATTTGTCGATAGCAAATTGTAAATGTTTTCTTATATTTTTTGTCAGAATTTTTTTATTATAATTTGCCTTATTATATGTTAATTTACTTATATTTTTGAGAGTGAAAGCATATTGATTACTATTAGTAAATGTATCAAAGAATAGCAAAGAGACTGATTACAAGTGGAAGCTTGTGTGTTGTGTAAAATGTCTTTGACGCTGGAGTTGTCTTTGACTATAGTCAGTCGGCAGTTAACTCTTGGTGTATGTTGACGGAAGAAGAATGTGCAGATCGCCGTCATAAATAATTTTGAATTATGTTACAATTTTTTTTTTATATAAACTATAAGAAGAAACTACATTCGAATAAATGGTTTTTGAAGCACCAAAAATGTGGCAAACACATTGAACCAGGTCATTTCTGCAGCCGACAAAGATGCATTGTGGAATCATACTTCCATTACACAACTGAAGCCAAGACTAATATCGCCTTGTATACATTTAACGGAAAAGGTACTGTCACGGAATATGCCAAATTTAAGTAAATAAAAAATAGTGACCATATTTCAACTTTGTGTCTCAGCCGGGATACCATATTTGAAAAGAAAGGGGAAAAAATTGTTAGAGGCTGCCTGTTATGAGGGCATGCTGAAAAGCAATGCCTCAGAATTTTTATTCTGCTCTCAATATTGGTTGAGGTGTTACGTGTCAACTTTTCTGCTTTACTTAAGTTGCAACCTTATTCTGCTTGAGGGCTCCAAATTGTAGCATGCAACATGGTGGTGTGTAGGGCAACTGTGTCAGTGCGTGAGAGACCCTCAGAAAACTGAAAGAACGAACTCGAGGAGCTCGTCAATGTATGGAGCATCCACTCCTTCAGCTTGTCAGTACCAGACCACACCCAAGTGCTGTTCACCAGCAACAAGCTGACACCTCGCGTTCACTGTCATCCTTCGTCCTTCATACCATCCCTACTTGGTCACATCTGACTTTAATTTGTTTCCAAAACTTAAAAAGCACCTTTTAGAACTTCACTGTGACAGTGACGAAGCTGAGGAGGAATCAGAGGTGAGATGGTGGCTCCTTCAACACAGGCAAACATTCTGCAGTGATGTATCTAAAAACAAAGATGATGTAACTTGCCAAACGAAAGTGTTGGTATGTTGATAGAGACACTAACAAACACAAACACGCACACAAAATTCAAGCTTTCGCAACCCACGGTTGCTTCATCAGGAAAGAGGGAAGGAGAGGGAATGACGAAAGGATGTGGGTTTTAAGGGAGAGGGTAAGGAGTCATTCCAATCCCGGGAGTGGAAAGACTTACCTTAGGGGGAAAAAGGGACAGGTATACACGCCCCCCCCCCCCACCTCTCACCCACCCACACACACACATATAAAGGCACAAGCACAGTGATGGTAACAACAAACTGGTCTCTTGCTGGGAAATAAATATCTAAACATGAATAATAAAGATGTAGAATGTTTGTTTTATTTAAACAGCTTTGAAAGTTTTCACATAAAAAATGTGGAGGCATTACTTTTCAACACAACCTTTTATTTTTAGGTTTGATATTATGTTGACAGCAATGTCACTAGAGATGGAGTGCACATTTTGATTGGATAAGATGGGTGGGGAAGCTGGATGTAAACTTTTAGAAGGACCTGTCCATGCACCCACCTCAGTTGATTTAGGGAAATAGCGCAAATCTAGCTCTAGAATTTGAACTTCACACTTTGTGACTGTGAGCACAGTATACTTACTAGCTGCTGCACCCCTTCATTCTGTGCATCCTATGGAATAGGAAAGGAGGTACATATACGTGAGTGAAAAACCATGACATAGAAGGAATAGGGAATGTCACAGTGCCAGCAAATTAAATTGCCTCATATGTCTTGCATATGCTACTCACTGTGCTTCTAACATCTTTGGAAAACATGCTGTGTTATTTAGATAAAATACCCTCAGTAGATTAAATTACACACTGAAAATTAGGAAAGAAACTTTGTTGCTTCACACCCAGTTTCCTGCTGGAAAAACTGAACTCTGTGTGAATATTTGTGTAACTGAAAGTGCCAAAACACACGCTCGTGACTAACTAATGCATTGCAAAATACCAACTCAGCAGTATAAAGGCAGGCTCCACCACCTCCATACTTCCACAAACATCTTTCTTAGCTTAGAGCTAAAATTAACTATCACACAATACAAAATTTGTGTCTGTTTTTTTGTGCCAGTGTTGTGCCAGATACTTACAACTGTTCCTGTCAAATAAAAGCTGTGAAAGAAGTTAAACAGAGCACCTGAAATTTGACATATTGCACATTAATCAATAGCGAACCAATACAATACCCATTGTATCAAGATGGACACACACTAAAGACAAAATTGAAAATGGAGTTTTGTCTTCCTCATGTCTAACTGGAGGCGTTCTACCGGACAATCGCCTCAGACGAAAAGTCAATACCATTATGCCTCCAATGTCAAGTTTTGATAAACAGTGTGTTGTACTTACCAAATGAAACATGGGTTAAAAATATGGAGGACACATCTTTGTCACACACACAACATTGAAACATCTAAAAATAATCAGACTTATTAATGGAACCCAGTTCATAAATTGTACCTACTTCCAGATTTTGCCATTTGTGCCTTGCTATAAGTGAGTAAAATTGGTATTGACTCATCCTGTCATCGTTGGATGGCATTTGCATTCCATATCGCTGAAAAAAGACAGAAGAATAGTAAAACAGGTACTGTAACATCTAGGCAACATAATTTTAAAAGAATGATGCAACACCACAAATGTATGGCATGTTATGTCTATGATGTCAGGAGATTAAGCAGTATCAGGTTCTTCAGCTGCTACAAAGGGTGGTATGTCATTTTCACATGAAGTCACCTCACATAACTGGAATATTATAGGCCTCTGAATTCAATTTAGTACCAGCACTCTACATTCAGTTTCAGTGGTCAAATCTCCATACATCAGCCATGTGTAACCTTTCTGTAAGTTCCCCAAATTGTTTGACATTCCTCAGGATGAAACTTCCTGACTTATTACAACTGTGTGCCGGATCGAGTTTCGGACTTGGGACTTGTCCTTCATGGGCAAGTGCTCTACCAACTGAGTTAAGGACAACTCACGACCCATCTTCACGATTTTACTTCAGACAGTACCTCATCTCCTAGCTTCTGAGCTTCACAGAAGTTCTCCTGGAAAACTTGTGGGATTAGCACTCCTGGAAGAAAGGTTCTTGCGGAGACGTGTATTCACAGCTTGGCAGACATTTCCAAAATGAAATTTTTGCTCTGCAGGGGAGTGTGCACAGATACAAAACTTCATGACAGATTAAGGAAGAAGACGATGTAGTGGCAGAAGTAAACTTTTGAGGATGGGTTGTGAATCATGCTTGAGTAGCTCAGTTGGTAGAGCACTTGCCCACAAAAAGCGAAGGTTCTGAGTTCAAGTTTCATTCTGGCACACATTTTTAATCTACCAGGAAGTTTCATATTGGCACACACTCCACTGCAGAGTGAAAATTTCATTCAGGGTATCCCAGGATGGTTGCTTCGAGAAAGTTTCTGATGTTTCTTTCCACATCATTGTTCATCCAAACTTATGCTCCATTAATAAGGGACATGACCCTGTCAGTGGCTGTGTCTCAAAACCTTATCCCTTTATTTCCTTGATAAAGAGTGTTCTTTCTTCACTTAATTTTTCTACAGTTGCTTTTCCTATCTTCACTTTCTTCTTCTTCTTCTTCTTCTACTACTACTACTACTACTACTACTACTACAACTACTACTACTGCCACCTCTCGTCTGTCACAGTCCCTTGCAAATTACAGGTCACGTGTTGTGTTCTGAGATAGTAAAAGCCCAACGTGGTGGTCTTGAAAGAGCATTTACTGGCAGTTGAAAGTGTTATCACTTTATAATCTGCCAAAACTTAAGTCTAATATTTTTTTGAATATTCAGTTTCAGCTTTCATTCTTTTTGCAGTAATTATGTTGTTGATGACAGATTTATGGGTGCAACAGTTCCAGTCTGCAGTATTGGGTTTTGCTTCTGATGAACACTGGGCTAATAAATAACTTTTTTCTTTTCAGTTACCGCTACAAAGTGCTGGTGTCTGAGGGTCCTGCTTTTGACCAACAGAAGGCTACAGAATATGAGATCCGTGGCCCCCCACTGACACTAGACGAGCTGAAGAGTGGACAGACGTACAGTTTTGCAGTACAGCTGCAGACAAAGGAAGGTTACTGCTCACAACCTTCAGAAGTTGTATCTCTTCTCAGTCCAGATAAAGGTGAGGTATTTCTCTAGATTGCAGTCACTTATGAACCACGAGAGGAATAATTTCCAAGATTGTGTAATGAGCCAAATTCTGTATCGTATTCATTCATTCGTTCATTAATTCAGTTTCATTTATTCACCTTTCATGGTCCACGAATTCCACCATCAAGGAGAGCCTTTGGGGATAGAAAAAACCACTGCTGGCTACTTCTGTAAAGTACGCTAACAACAAATTCTGGCTGTAGTTCAATTAAAATTACTTGATAGTTGACGTGCATCACTTGCCACCACGGTTTTCTTTTAGCCCTGAATTTAAACTCGTGCCCTAAGCTAATCACAACCTCATGATGTGCAATGCATCCAAGAAAAGGACAGCAGTAATCAGCAGCAGAACTAAACTCGTGATAGCTTTGTTAGCAGCGTTTAAAGCTAACATCTATGAGCAAATTCGAGGCAGAAAAATTTCAGTTTCAGCACTAAAAAGCAAACGGTAATTTATTGCTATCATCAACCATTGGTTACGTGAAACTGTCCTCACACTGGCTACATGAACTGCCACATAAAAGCGATGAGTTGTCATGGTTGGCACTTGGTTTTAGTTGATAGTCGATACTGGATGTTTCCAAATTAAAAAAGAATGTTATGAGTGAAAAATTAGAGCAAATCAAAAAGTCAGTACGATAAAGGTTCTCTTTCTTTGTCAGTGTCAGATGCTCCCATCCCATGACTTACTTTTTAGATTCTTTCATACCATGAGTGTCCCCCCCCCCCCTTTCCATGTGTGCTCTCCTGTGTCAGTATGCCATAAAAATTCATTACCTTTATTACTATTCCATTAGGAAATTTGGATTATCTGGATGCATCACAAAAATGTCTCTTTCTCCAATTAGAAGATGAACCTAAAAACTTTATTTGGCAACAAGATGGAGACCTTCCCCATTGGCATCTCTTTCTAATGAGAGTGGTTGAAGTCTCTGATTGGGGGATTGGTTGTAATTAATTTTTGGTTCGATATGTGCTGCATAACTAAAGTTATATGTATTGAATGTTTGTAAGGAAAAAAGATTATTTTACCTTCAGTTTAATACTTGTTTTGTTGTAAATATCTAAATTAAACTGGTATAATTTAAGATTGAAAGTGAGATGTTCATTTATGAACATTCTATATAAAAAAATGCCCGTTTTCTTATATATTTGTTCAGTAGGGTATGTACTGTATGGACTGAATGTGAACTCTTCTGAGACAGTTTTGGTGGTTGTTCAAACATGTTCTTTTCATTGTTTTGGTGGAGAGGTATGTGGTCTCCAGTCTCACAGGGTAATTGCTGTTTTTATTTCTTACCCCTACTAATCTTAGTATCTGTAATGCACTGACAATTTGTCCCCAACAGTGCAAATGTCGACGATATGCACTGCGCGCATTATTTGGAAACAACTTGTTCAAGTCACTCATCTTGTTAGATTCAGTCAAGGTTCTTGCTGTTGACAACAGTGACACCCAGTTTACTTCTTTCTCTCAGGCTTGCATCTATTTTTGCTCGGTTCTGTCTTTGGTCTGTTTTTGTGGCAGTGTGAAATAACAGTTGATGAAGAATTGATCACTATGCACCTCCCACATTGGTTGCAAATGCAGCGGAAGAGTGGTGTGATGGCACTGTACCTAGCTGTTCTCGCAGTTACTTCAACCTGTTCACCGTAGTTTCACATGTGAGGGTGCTACATTACTCTGTGTTTAATGTTGTTCATTTTGGCGATTGCATTTTAAGGCTTTTTCCGTGTTGGGAAGGTATTTTTGCAGAAATGAAGGAAATGGGGCAGCAGACATAATAAACTATAATTAGGAAGACACAGCAGCATTCAATCACTAATTGTGATTTTTATTTAAATGCATTTTGAGTCCTCTGAGTTCACCTTCAGTACTCGATCATTTCACATCACTTTTGAATTTGGGTTAAACATAGTAGGAATATTACAATGTGACACTGTTGTCATTATGGTGGTACACGATTAAAAGACTGGTTTGATGCTGCTCTGCTTGCTACTCTATCCTGTACAAACCTCATCATCTCTGAATAACTACTGCAGCCCACATCCATCTAATCCTCTTTTGGTGTCCCTAGCGATTTTTACCATCACACTTTCTTCCAATATGAAATTGGTGATCCCTTTAAGTCTTAAAATGTCTCTTATCAAACAATCTTTTCTATTAGGCAAGTTATACCACAGATTACTTTTCTTCCCGATGCTATTGGTACATCCTCATTAGTTACATAATCTACCCATCTGATTACCAGCCTCCTTCTGTAGCACCACATTTCAGAACCTTCTATTATCTTTTTGTCTAACAGTTTATCATCCATGTTTCACTTCTATACAGTGCTACACTCCAAAGAAACACCTTGAGAAAAGACCTCCTGACACTTAAATCCAAATTCAGTGTTAGCTTTCTTGCCATTACCAGTTTACATTTTATTTCCACTCTACTCCATCCAACATTAGTTATTTTGCTGCCCGAATAGCAAAACCCATCTACTGCTTTGTGTCTCGTTTCCTAATCTACTTCTCTCAGCATCACCTGATTTCATTCCACTGCATTCCATTAACCTTGTTTTACATTTATTGATGTTCATCTTATATCCTCCTTTCAGGTCAATAACTATTCCTTTCAACTACTCTTCCAAGTCTTTTGCTGTCTCTGACAGAATTGCAATGTCGTTGGCAAACATTAAAGTTTTTACTACTGCTCCCTGGACTTCAGTTCCTACTATGTTGCAATGAAGCTACAATTTTTTTCATATTCTGCCCTTAAAATTATGTAACAACTGCTGGAAACATTTAGTAATTCTCTATTTGTATTAGTTCTGTAAAAAATATAGCTTTATTACAATACAGCACATCACCTTGTAATGTTCCTACTTATGTTTAGCAGGACCAGTGATAACTTGTTTTTAAAAAAATCATGTGAAATGATAAAGGTCTTAAATGAGTCCCTGATAAAAATCACAATTACTTACTCTCAGTTGTTGTGGTTTTTTTATATGAAAGTAATACAGTCACACTGATGACACTGACAACAATGGATAAAATTAAATCATAATTACATAATTATTCTGCGATGAGCTGTTGGAGACTGTATGTCCCTTGTTCCATAATACTCTGAAAATATACGTGAACAAACTCAAATATTTTGTTGTTGATGTTCCCCCTGTGTATGTCCTGATAAAATTAATCTTCGAAACTCCAGAGTTTGCTAACAGAATTGGAGGATAATGGCACCGACTGTCACACAACCGTCCTACCCCCAGGTTCGTGGGTGGCCGTGCTGACGGCATCGAGCGTCGCCGGGGTGGTGGTGCCAGTGATCGTGGTGGTCGGCCTGCTGCTTGCCGTGGTGGGCTTCCTGGTGTACCGCCACAGGCGCCTGCAGCACAGCTTCGTGTCATTTGCAAACAGCCACTATGACACACGCTCGGGCTCGGCAACTTTCTCGGGAGCAGATGGACTCGGTAAGTTTGCCCTCCACTTTTTATAAAAGGTACTGTTGCTTTGACCTGGTACACTACAAAGATTTTTGTTCTTTCATACAAGTCTTACCAAGGGACCTCACGTAGGCTGACCAGGTGTCCCGGTTTTTAATCGAGAAACAAAATGCGTGCAGTATTATTTCACATTCAATTAAATATTTTGGAAAAGCAAGTTTCCTAGAAGTAGAATATTATAGAAATATATATTTTCACTTTATATAGACTGAATGCATTTTCTTCAACTAGTTTAATGCTTAAAGAAACAGTAAAAGATATGTTGAAAAGAAAAGCCCTCCCACCCTCCCCTCTGCCTCTAACTTTCATACCTTCCACTTTAGGGCAATCGAGAAAAGTAAATGACAAGTTTCAAACAATGTTGCCCATCTTCAGAACGTATGTCATAGTTACAGAGTAACCTGTCTTAGTGGAAGTATCAGTTCACTGTCAATATTTGATGAAACAGACAGAAAATATGATGTAGAATAATGATCGCTACCAGTCATACGGTGTTATTCTAAATGCTGTAAAGGAGTAGTCATGGAGTTCATCTGCATCCATTAGGGATAAGATACACAGACTTAAAATAAACTCATTTTGTACAAGTGACAGTAGTGAGCAACAATTTTTAAATCTCTTGATGTTTATTTTTTGGAGAAACCAAGTACATAATCATAATCTACAGGCTTTTCTCTCACTTTTCAACATCGTCTCCATTTCTTTGCACAAATTTTTCCTATCATTCTGCAAGTTTGAAAATACTCTTACGATAGAACTCCATTCCAGTCCCTTGAAGATACTCGGCCACCATCTCGTAGTGTTAATGTTCTGTCACAATACTTGTCAAAACATCACCACCCCCATTTTGAAATCTCTGAAGTTCAACAACTTGTTGGTCAATAAATGTGGGACCCAACAAGCATAAAATTTTTGATAACCTAAGCTTTGAATCATTTCTTGCACTGAGCTGTGTCCTACTGCAAGCTCAGCATGATTTCATTCACTGTGACTTGCCTGTCTTCTCTAATGAGCTCACCAACTCCCTCCTTGTTGCATTACGTGGATGCAGTCTGTGGCAGACTGGTGCGTGGCTCATCTCGGATACTCGTTTTTCCATCTCTGGAATGCTTCACCCATCTCCTAACGCTGCTAGCTAGCATCCGTGCAGATGTCTTCTTAGGCACGTTGAAGTCTGAAATAAATTTGAGCAGCAGATTTTCCGCCTTTGACAAGGAATTCAATTACAGCATGCTGTCAAAATGAAAACCTATGTCCGCTATTTTGGAAGTACTGCCTGCGGTCACATGATAGATGCTAGTTACGTCACGGTATAGCAACATACAGTGGAAAGTCTGCAGATTATGATCCTGCAATTGTTTTTGTTACACTGTTGAAATTTGAATTTTAGCAATGGGTTGCTCGTGACTTTCAGTATGACACTTGTTAAACTAAGGCTTGCAGATAACTCCTTGTGATAAACATTTCCATTTATGACAAATCACTAAATGTCAGCTTTGAAACTGGAAATTCCTTTGTGGAATAACAATGAGGCATATTCCAGAACTAATTTTAACTGATGTTAGGCCTGAATGAAGTGTCTACCGACTCCTTAGGGAACTACTGCAGTGTTGATTTGGTTCAGCAGTCAATTGGCATTCGGTGATAGCAAATCATAATGACAGAGACAACTGTAGATCCTGCACGTTGTGAAGTGCACAATGTGATTAGAATTTTGGTGGCAGAAGGATATTCAGCTGCCAAACTCGATCGTGAGTTATGCCTGGCATATGGACCAGAAATAATGAGTGACAAACGAGTTAGGAAATGGTGTTGAGAATTTCAGAATGTCCATACAAATGTTCACAATGAACTGTGGAATGGCAGGTCCAGTATTTGGATCAACGACATTGTCGATCAAGTGAACCAAAAATTCTAAAGCAATTGGTGATTGAGAATTCTGAATTCCAAAATGTTGTTCAGACCTTGATTTACAGGATTGTCACTGAACAGCTTGAATGTCACAAATGGTGTGTGTGAGGTGGGTTTCAGAAACGATCAGTGATTAGCGCAAAGAGTAAAGAATGTGTAGTTCGTACAGTCATTGGAGCACTATAGACAAGATCAAGATGACTTTTTTTCCCCACATTCTTTTGGGTGACTAGACACGGATATCGCACACCAAAGCAGAATCGAAACAGCAGTCAATGCAGTGGTGCCATCCCAGTTCACTGAAGCTAAAAAAGTTTAAGCAATCTCCATTCTTGAATCAAAAAATGATGGCTTCTGTTTTTTGGGACAAAAAAGACGTCCTTTTCATTGATTTTATGGATCCTGGGCCAACAGTTATACTTAACATATACTATGAAATGCTAACCAATATGAGACATGCAATCCAAAGTCAGCACCGCAAGAAGCTGTTGTCTGGCATAATCCTCCGTCACTACCATGCATGTTCTCCCTTCTTTTCCATATCCTCACTTCACTTCCAAAACTGAGAAGGAGATTCAAGATTAACTTTGGGAACTTTTTGATCACCCTCCGTACAATTCCTGCGCCAAGCGACTATTTTGGCGTCTTGAATTTGAAAAAGTGGCTGGGTGAACAACAATTTCAAGATGATGACAAATTCAACACTCGGGTTACCATCTGGTTCAATTTCCAGATGGCAGACTTCTACGCAAAGGGGTTTACGAAATTGGTGCAGTGTTACAGAAAGTGTACAGATGTGAACAGTGACTGAGGAAAAGTAAGGTAGATATGTAGTAAAACATTACTGTCCATAGACACCTTTTGTCATGATCTTATGGATCTTGTAATTAAAGTTTTCCATGTGACATTTAAGTCTGCAGTAGTAATGATGGAAGCAGAAGAAATGGATTAAAATTTGCGTCACAGCCGGGACTCGAACCCAGGTCTTCTTGCTTATTAGGCAGAAGTGCTAACCATTACACCACTGCAGCACCATGGTCAACATTGCTGCACGAACTATCCAAGTCGAATGCCCTCCCCAACACAAAGTTCGATTCATATCTTCAGCTGAAGATTCCCATTACGTCCAATGCTGGGGTGCTATTCCAGTGCCAGAGAGCCCTGGCAACAGTGACAATGTAGGGAGAAAATAAGCTGAAAATATGAATTGAAGTTGGTGTTGGGGAGGGCACTCAGCTTGGGTAGTTTGTGCAGCAATGTTGACCATAGTACTGTGGTGGTTTAATGGTTAGCATTTCTGCCTAGTAAGCAAGAAGACCCGGATTTGAGTCCCAGCTGTGGCACAAATTTTAATTCATTTCTTCTGCTTCCATCATTATTACTTTCGTCGTGAGCTTATTTTTTTTTATATAACCGAACGGTTGCTAGTTTTGGAATATGCCTTATACAATATGAATAGATTGCTACACACCCTGTTAGGGGATATTGAGTGGCAGATGTGGTCATTTAAAGTAGACTTTGCACACGCATTTGGGAGTGTGTGGGGAAGTGGTAGGGACTGGGTGTTGGGCTGTCAGGTGTCTGCACTGGGAGAGGTGGTGGAAGGAGAGAACCAGAGAAGGTTGGTTGGTTGGTTTGGGGAAAGAGACCAGACAGCGAGGTCATCGGTCTCATCAGATTAGGGAAGGATGGGGAAGGAAGTCGGCCGTGCCCTTTCAAAGGAACCATCCCGGTATTTGCCTGGAGCGATTTAGGGAAATCACGGAAAACCTAAATCAGGATGGCCGGACGCGGGATTGAACCGTCGTCCTTCCGAATGCGAGTCCAGTGTCTCACCACTGCGCCACCTCGCTCGGTGAACCAGAGAAGGGGATGAGAACTGTGCAGGTGCACTGGTGAAATACAAGGTGTGTGTAAGGTTGCTGCAGGTGGAGGCATGTGGAGACAGGGATTATGGGAGTAAAGGACACGTTACAGGCAGAGTTCCCACCTGTGCAGCTCAGAAAAGCTGGTGTCGGCTGGAAGGACCCTGATGGCACATCACATAAAGAATGTAATCTGACAGTTTAAATGTCCTGCAGTCTACTTTTAAATTTACCCATTTGGCACTCAGTACCTCTACTATGTGATGGGTAGTGGTCTACCCTACTTTGCAATGCCAACTTAAGAATATTTATTGTACTTGCGATTGCGCTATTTACTTCTGATGCAAGAAGAAGGGAGCGTTTGTGGTAGCTGTAGCATTTGCACCATTAGAGATGGCTATTTGGATATTTGTTTTATAAGGCGTATCCAAACAGCATTGGTGCTTTACAGGCTCTAAATGCTCTTTTGTTGGTTGTTAAGAAATTGGAGGCATATTTTTGTGACAGCAAGGCAAAGTGAGAATTTTATGATATGTGTTAAACTTCTCTGTTGTACATAATGTCATTTAAGAGGAGTAATTAATTTTTTGTTCTCCTCCTCCTAAAAACTATTCTAGTTGGTGCTCTCATTGGTAAGCAAACTATTACATTGAAAGGTATTGCATTGTAGTGAATAGCTATTCACATCTGTAAAATTGTGATGTCAGTAGAGCCATGTTTCATTCTACCACAGCTTTCTTTTTTTCTGTGGCATGTACGTAGATTTTTCTCATTTAGACACTTTCATACGTATTATTACAAAATTTTACTGGACATTTGATTCATACAAAACAAAAACAATAACAATAGCACATCATTTGAGAAGAACTTTATTATTATTATTATTATTATTATTATTATTATGACTACTACTACTACTACTACTACTACTACTACTACTACTACTACTTTATGCACTGCATCGAAACTGTAGGTGCTGATGATGTATATGTGAAGCAGAATGAAGTTTGATTAGTTTTGTCACAAAGTGCATCCTCTTATTACTTAAATATTCTTTATGACTTATGCAGCAACTGGGATACCTGCTTAAAAATAAAAATTAGTGATATGTGTAAGTAGTAGAAAATTAAATTTTAAAACACTGAACAAATACATGAAGCCCTATTACGTAAGTGCTGGAACACTTCAGGAGACAGCAAGACTCAAGTGTCTCTTGGTGGGCAAAAAAAGAGGATGGATTATGTGCACTAGAAGTTTCTCCCTCTTTTCCCCACCTTCCCATTATTTCCTGTAAAATGTTCATGCACACAATATTTTCTCAGTATATGGTATATCAGTGAAGCCTTGGGGATACAGCCATAACTAATTCCTTTCATAACACCTTGACTAAGAAATATTCACCCATCTTCTGAGTAAAAGACTAAATTATAGCCAGTATGTTTCCCTCAGAAACTGTGAATCTTGTCAAGAAGCATGTAGCCACAGACACTTAACAGTTGAACAGATATCCTGACACTTTCTGCCTGCATGGTCCAGGCCTTTGTCATCAACTTTCCGTGTGCTGCTGCTGTTAAAGAAAGGATCCAGTTCAGTCAATGAAAAAATGATTGGACAACTTTATGGTTTACATTTGAAGGTTCTTTTGCTTTTCTTTCCACTGCAAGGAAATCACAATTTGGTAGATGATTCACCTTGGGACTGAAACTGAATGGATGCTTGAGGTGGCTACAACTAGGCAGGCTGCAAAGTTTGATCAATTTGTGTCCATGCAGTAGCGAAAAATTATGTGACAATTTGTAAGTTATTTTCTGATTAATAGTGTGTTAAACAATGCTATACAGTCAATGGCAGGTAAAGACACTATTTGTCATGAATTCTAACCTGAAAAGAAGCTGTTTCTTTACAGTAGAGGGAGCCACAGTACAAAAGCTTCACATTGTTAACTTGATTGTTCTCCCGGCTGCTGAAGACAGTGAGGTTTTTTTTAAATGTGGTCTGTAACTTATTGTTGATCTACACAGTTTGGTGTATAATTCCATATATTGTGGTACAGATTAGCTTCCATGAACCAGGTGATCGGAAAGACTCCTTTGTTTTTAAGTACATCCTCCTTCCCCAAGGAAATTGTCAAAAGCCAGAGCCTGGGGTGCACTTCTGTGGAAGTTACATGGGATGCCAACAGTTCGCAAGAAAGACCTTCAACACGAGCTTTAGCTGCCACCAATCTGAAGGTTGCTTTGAAAACCACACTACATTACTAGGCGCAGTGCCGTCCTCCGACCTTTGAGCTGACTAATAGAGCCAGGTATAGGAGCATCTACAGTGTAACATAGTTCTGAATCCATAGTTCGACTCGAGATTTCTCACATAAACAAATACTACCAGAGGTGAAAGAAATGATAAGTGAGCGAGAGAAATCCTAGGACTGACCGAGGATCAAACCTGAGACTTTTGGTTCTTTGATCTGGCATTTTATCACTTTATCACTTCACCACTTTACCACTTACCCACTGAGACAGAATGTGGGTCTCAAATATTTTGAAACATCTTTTGCAGAGTACGTGTCACATTTGGAAACCATCTGAATTTGTTAAAATACTAAAAGTTCACGAATTCAACTATTTTTGATGACATATACGTCTGTGATGAATTTTTTCTTTGCTGCATCCATATTTATGATTGCCAAATAATATTATAAATAGATTCTTGCATTTCGAGAATATTTGGAAGACATTGGAATGATACTGTATGCGACGGCTCTGAGACATCAAAAAGCTGCAGCAGTTCGTGGACCATCATAATTTCATTTGTGGAAACATCTGAGTGATCCCGTATGTAGAAAGGAATGAATTTCTTCATTTTTTTGTGACTTTGCTCACGGAACAATAAGTATCGCACATGTAATTTAACAGAACCTCATAAAAATTACAGATTCATATCTGCCAGTGGATATTTATCATAATCTTTTACAGATGTGTGTTGTCTTGAAGATGATTGTACACACACCACACTTCATAGCTCTCAAGGGCGTGTACACCCGGCACGCTTCATACAGGCCATATATGCTCTGGAAAAACTGGGAAACCTAGGAAAAACCCAGGAATTTTTTTATCTTGGAGAAAACCGGGAAAAGCCCAGGAATTTTTCATTGTTTTAGTTTCAGTTAAATTATTGTGAATTTGACTGGTAAGAACTAATAGTCTAACAAAGAATTTTACTGTACCCCGCTACTGCAGAAACGAGAGATTAAAACCAAACTAAAACTTAAGTTGCAAAGGAAATGCTCCATTTGCAACAACAAAACACAGTGCACACACAAGCGCCTGCCAAAAGCAAAATGTGTCAAAGGCTTTAAGATGAAGACTGTGGAATACTTCATCAACAGTGAACTGCTTCCGATGAGCGTGACGTCATAACCGTTAACATTAAGTTCGTTTTGAGCAGTCGCCAGTGGGCACGTGTGCAGTTGAGTTGCGTATGAACAATACTCTCTACTCCTGACTACTTGAAGTGTGGCTGCAGTGGTAGGAAGAAGCAGTCATGCCACCCAGAAAAATTTTTCTGGCATGTCTAAGTTGCCAGATACATGTATGCCCAGAGCAGTCAGGGCTGTAGTGGGGAGAGGGATAGTGGCTCGTGTTTGAGTTTAGTGATTTTGCTGCTTCCTCTTTATTTACAGTTCACACATCAAATGAAAACAAAATGGATTTCTGTGGCCGGGAGCTATCAAATTAAAATACATTCACTTAATTACAGAAGGCTAAAATATGTTGCTAGTTTCGGTTTTCTGATTTTATTTAATTTTCATGTTTTTGGTAGTCAACAACAATGGAGTTATTTTTATCGGTTTGCTAAATAAATGTGGCTTACGTTTTCCACAGATGCAGTCAATTTATAAGAAACGAAGTGTTTCATTCCACACCCTTGACTAGTTTCAACTGTTCACTGAATTTCCCGTGCACATTTTCATCTTCTGGCACGTACAGCATTATGCCATAATAAAGAACCAAACATGAGACAATGCAGTACTGGTACTCAAAGAAAATTTGCATCCCAAAAGTGCACTGGAAAGCTTAATATCAGATTGGGGCCTACCTACTTGTGAATTTGGACATATGAATGTGTCCTTTAATCCAAATTATGCATTTTAGTATGGTTTACAAAATTCCTACACTCTTGGAGTATCCTCTGATGTCCTGTTTCTTTTATGGCATCATGTAAGATCTCTTAATGCTATATATGTATGAACATATTAGTTTCCTACGTCACCATAGCTGCCGATGCGCAGTGGTGCCTGTTTTCTGGGAGTTCCATGAAGAAATACTGAACCTTGCTGCCTCTGTAGCCATCCATAATTGTGAAAATGTTTTCTGTGCAGGATTTTGTACACGAACTGACCTCAGTTACGTCCCATAAATGTTTGTTGCAATTCATATCGGGCTATCTGCGTGGTCAGATCACTCACTCGAATTGTCCAGAAACTTCTTCAAACCAACTGCAAACAGTTGTGGCCCAGTGACATGGCATATTGTCATCCATCATTGCTTGGGTATATGAAGTCAATGAATAGCTGCAAATGGTCTCCATGTAGCCAAATATAACCATTTCCAGTCAATAATCAGTTCAGTTGGATAAGAGGACCCAGTCCATTCCGTGTAAACACAGCTCTCACAATTATGAAGCCACCACCACCTTGCACAGTGTCTTGTTGACAACTTGGATCTGTGGCTTCGTGGGATCTGCACTGCACTTGAACCTTACTGTTAGCTGTTAAAACTGAAATCGGATCTCATCTAACCAGACCACAGTTTTAATGTCATCTAGGGTCCAACCGATACGGTCACGAGCCCAGGAGAGGCGCCGCAGGTGATGTCGAGCTGTTAGCAAAGGCACTTGTGTCGGTCGTTTGTTGCCGTAGCCCATTACTGCCAAATTTCACTGCACTCTTCTACTGTGTACATTTGATGTAAGTCTTACATCTATTTCTGCAGTTATTTCACCCAGTGTTGCCTGACCGTTAGCAGTGACACCTCTGTGCAAATGCCGCTGCTTTTGGTCATTAAGTGAAAGTCGTCAGCCACTGTGTCATCTGTGGTGAGAGGTAATGCCTGAAATTTGATTTTCTTGACACGCTCTTGACACTGTGGATCTCGGAATATTGAATTCCCTAGTGATTTCCAAAACAGAATGTTCCAAGTGTCTAAAGTCTGTTTGTTTGCGTCGTGCTGCCATAGTCACTTTAGAAACCTTTTTGCATGATTCACCTGAGTACAAATAAGAGCTCTGCCAGTGCACTGCCCTTTTGTATGTTGTGTATGTGATACTACTGCCATCTGTATATTTGCATATTGCTGTCCCGTGACTTTTGTCACCTCGGTACTTTCATTACACAGCTCCGAAAGACAACTTACAAAAAGCAATGTCTACATTGATGACCGGAATTGTTTACCAACTGTTGTGCTGTGAAAGGTGCGCAAGTGATGTACATCTCATGTCAGTGTGCTTTCAAGTGTAACACTGAGGTTTTGTTCCCATTTTATGCACAATATTTCACTGACCAACCCAGTCATCTTCTTCAGGCACTGCGAGTTGTGCTGATACGTATGTGTGTTTGATGTTTGGACTTCAGCTCAACTGTGTTGTGCACAAAACCGAAACAACTCGGCAAAACACTTGAAAGGAAAAAGGGGGGGGTGGGGGGGGGGGGGGGGGAGAGAGAGAGAGAGAGAGAGAGAGAGAGAGAGAGAGAGAGAGAGAGAGAGCTATATCGTTGTTGCCTGAGTGTCTTCTCTTCAGCTCTCAGTGTTAATGACCACAAGCATTTTGGTTTTTGTGGTAGATGCACAAACTACGTGTATCTGAATTATTGAGAGAAGAACAAAATTAGTTAGGGTCATAGCCCCAAAATTTCATTGGTCACAGTAGTCTGAATGATCTTAAGTCACTGTAAATGACATAATAATATATGTTAATTGTTTGTAAATGTATGACACTGATGTAGGCCAAAGCAACAAATTAATATTTGTACCAGTGCTGGGATTCAAACCCGGGTCTCCTGCTTACTAGGCACTACTGATGCCACAGCTGCATGGATGACCTGTGTACATCTCCATCACCAATACAAATTCCAACTCGTGCCTCAACCCATTGTTGTTGCGCCATTATTGCCGAGGGTCTCCGAAATTGGAATAGCAACTCGGCAAGACTGGAAATGAGCTTAATGCCCCCTGTATGTCAGACGTAGGTGATACATTAATCATATATAGGCAAGACTTTGTCATATCTCAGGAATACCAACTATATAAGATTAATATGCTTGTAAAATGATTGCATAATTCAACCTAATCTACATTTTCCATCTTTAAAAATTTGATCACTGCATGTTCTAAACTCTCTAGTAGCATGCACTCGTGCTCCAACACCTGTGTTAGCAGTTCTTGACTAGGCATGACTTGACTGAATGGAAAGATTTTTGATTAAGAGAATCTGACCATCTGTAAATGTAGTTCATTGTTTTTATGTGTTCGAATGTAATGGTAGATAACTGTTATGATTACCACTAAAGATAATTGCTGCAATTAATTTTGATTGTTACCATTAATTCATGTCATGTGTTTTGTTAGTGTCACTACAAAAAATAAGAAGGCCGCTCTGGGTCTCTCTTAGTATTTCTCAGTGTATGGTGATGTGTTAATATGTTGTACTTTGTGCACAGTTATTGCTGTTGTTAACTGCTAATTTTGAACTGAAGACTAAAATATTAATTTTTTTTTAGTTCTTCTTGAAACAAGAGTGAACTGAATTTATAAAGTATTTAACTTGAAGTTTTATTAACATTGGATTAAATGTTTGTGCAGCGTTTTTTGGCCAGTACTTCATTATAGATAACAGCAGGAGTCCAAATATATTTCCTTGGAATGTGCCTGAGGTTAATTGTACATCCGTCGATGACTCTTCAACTCAGACAAAATGCTGTATCGTCCTTACCAAGAAGTCCTCAGTATAGTCAAAAATTTCTTTAACCTCCACATGTTCATACTTTCACTAATAAGTGTTGGTACTGAGTCAGGTGCATTTCAGGAATTTCCTTGATCCATGACTTTCAGGACATTACGTGAGAAAACCTGATATGGGTTTCATATGACCGATATTTTCGAAATCCACTCGTGTTGGTGTAGAGATTCTGATTGTGATACTGTGCTGTCTTAGATCAGAATACGTTTGAAAATTTTTACAACAGGTGGATATCAAAGATCACTTCTGCTTCCCTTCTTCTATACAGGTGTGACCTGTGTTTCTTCCAATAATGGGCACCGGTTCTCTTTCCCTCAAGCTATCTACAATGTTTCATCAAAGGCAGTTATAGAAACAGTATAAAGTCCATAAGTAAAAGCTCATAACCTTGCTTTCATGTACTGTCTTCAATATATGGCAGAGTTGTGACGCACGCCCCCCCCCCCCCCCCCCCCCCCAACTGACCCCCTCCTCCCCGTACATTTTAGAGGCTGTTTACCTGGGGCTCTTAAGAACTGACGCATTTTGTATAATTCAATTCTGGGGGGCGAATGCTACTCTGCCTTCTAGCATCAGACATACTACAAGTAAAGGAATGTTGCTACTCATTATATGGCTGTAAAGTAATACGCTTGAATAAAAGAAAAAGGAGGCACGGGAATAAAATTTCCGTCAAATTTATCACAAATGGAGCAGTATTACTGTCAGAATACTTAATCTATAGACTTTTTTTTTATGTATATGCTGAAAATAAATCTTACTGTTTTGGTTTCTCAGTTATATACAGGAAATACTTTACGTATGAAATAAAATTAATTAAATAGAGCTAACATATTGTATTATTCCATTGCACAAGAATGGTAGAAATGTTACCCCGTTTCTCGATTTCACTTGCAATAGTGCAAACTGTTATTGATTATAAAAATTGTTCTTTCCAGATGAGGATGATTCTCCTGCCATAAGAGGATTTTCAGATGATGAGCCCCTCGTGATTGCCTGAAGTGGTGACAGCAGTCAGAAAGTTGCAGAATCATCATTAGATTTCTGTCTGAAAGAATGTTTTAAATGTAATAATATACAAAAGTCTATAAATGTTGTAAATGCATATGCGACTGAAATATGCTCTTATTAACTTTGTACTGCGCTGGAGGGAAGAGTTTTATGCTAAATGACAATGCAGTTATGTTGTCTGGGAATGTCAGGTGCAAATATCTTTTTAATTAGCACATAATGTCTGTTTTCTTTCTGGTTCCTCTTTATACTTTCTGTGATTTTGTATACAAAATGAGACTACATATTGTTTTACAATTGAAGGTGGGAGGGCGGAGGGCAGATGTTGATGAGATGGTCAGTGTGTGTGGGAACCCACTGTTTGTTGCTATTATACAGTGATGAATGTTTCTGTTTACTTGTAAGAAAAATTTAGCTTTTTAGTTGTGTGAGCAAATGCTTTGCATGTGGAAGACTGTTGTCCAGAATTTTGTCCATTCTTGATTAACCCTAGTAACTGATACAGTATTGACTTTCTAATTGTAAGTGATCTTCAGTATACCTTTTTTTATTTTGAGAACATTCTGTTGTGTGTGTGTGTGTATGTGTGTGTGTGTGTGTCTTTATTTTGAAGACAGCATGTACTTCTGTGGGCTTACTGCCTGCTTTGATGCTGAAGACGAGAGAGCGTATCAAGACAGATTCATATTCCTGTTGTGTGATGCTATTTCTAGAGCCAGTGCAGTCACAAGTTTTTAATTTTTTTTTCATCCAATTGCAATGCTGTTAATGTATGTTGTGTAAGTAGTCCAGCAACTGGCTTTATAAGGGAGCCACTTGTAAGTGTTTGCAAGTGTTTATATAATCTGCACTACAGCCAAGTATCAGATTCCTAAATTTGCTGTGTGTCTAAATTTCTTATTCCCAAAATGCTTTGTGCTGAAATCTAAAACTTGATGTATTGTGGCATTACAGTTCCACTAAAAAAAGGAAAGGGTTGTGACTTCACTTACATTGATCTTACGTTATAACCAAAGAAACTCTGTCAGTTGTCTTGATGTTTGACACTTTCACTTTTAAGTTTGTAGATTTGTAAATATTTCACCCAGAAGACTTACATTTGTTGTGTTAAAATGTATGAAAAATCAATAAAACATACAAATTGGAATGCTGTGTTGTTTGCAATAAATTTAAGAACTTTAGTAAATCACCAGTCTTAGCTGCTGTATTGGAGACAAGAAATGCTCGTCGCTGCAGCAGATGGAACAGTTTGAAAAGTCATGTGGCTGTTGCCAGGCCTCGTGTCGGCTGTTAACATGGAAGCCCTTCACAGTGCAGTCAATATGTATACTATCAGCACATTTGATTGCATGTCACACACAGGCCACTCCATTTCTAGAGCTCACGAAGAAGGCACTGGGATTTTCACATGGCAGCATGCTAATGGTTTACTGTGAGTACCTCAGTCTGGTGAAAATGGCAGACACCAGAGCCAACTGTGGTAAGAAACATGTAGTAGATGATAAAGGCCGCTAACAACAGTCACCAATCACAACAGTTGTAACAGAACACTTGGCATAAAAAAAATTCGATTGAACTATGCAACACTACATGAATGAACTAATATTTGCACAGTCAGTAGATAATGATAGCACAGAAGAACAAAACAAAATCCCCTTCATTCAATCAAAATCATGTTCAAAAACTACCTGAAATGTACTCATTATAGTGCATGCAAAAATAACCAATAATAAACTCATTTCACAAACTATCCAGAAAAATTCATAAACCACAGCTTCCTATGTAGTTTGTGTTACTGCCACAAAATTTAATGAAGTATTGCAGTAAACTCTAGTCACATATTTCTAGATTCCAATAATTACCAATAATTACCAGCTCCATGTTATTAGTATTGTTCAGCAAATTTATATGTTAATTAATAGGTGTGTGAAAAATTAAAAATAACATAACAAAACATTCACAGTTATGTTTATCAGCACTACATTTTTTTTCTTTAGCAGTAATAATCGCAAGAAAGGGAAAACCCGATTGTTGACAATAATTTTCGTGCATGATCTTGTTATTACTTCACATTTGTGAATATGCCAACAATACTTAATATTCAAACATTAATTCTAGTTCAAATATACTACTTTCGAAAAATAAGTTGGGGTACTCAAAGGTGTATGCCTGCTAAGTTCCTCACCATCAAGAGCAACGAAGGATCATTGTGCAGAATTGCTTGCTCATTACGAGGCTGATCAGGACACTTTCTTGTCGAACATCGTCACAGGCAATGTAATGCACGTTCATCATTCACACTGGAAAGAAAATGGCAATCCACAGAATGGCTCTGCACCACCTCTCCTCTGAAGGAAAAAGTTCCAAGCCTCACCCCTCAGCCGGTAAAGTAATGACGACAGCCTTCTGTGACTCTGAATAGGTAGATCTTGTCCTCCTCCATGGTGCAACAATCAACTTCAAAGCTGATTGTGCTACCCTCAGGAAATTGAAGAAACGGTTTCAGTGTATTCGTCACCACAAAAATGCAAACCAACTTCTTCTCCATGACAACTTAAGATCTCAAACAAGTCTGTATATCTGAGAGTACCTCACAAAACTTCATTGGAAAGTTCTCCCTCATCCATATACAGCCGGATCTCACACATTTCAAATTCCATCTGTTTGGCCCAATGAAGAGTGCACTGCATGGGAAGCATTACATGGGTTATTGATGCAATAAGACGTTGGCTCCGAAGATGACCTGTAGATTGGTACCGTGGGGGCATACAAGCCTTCCCAGTAAGGTGACATTAAGGCTGTCATACTGAATGGAGATTATGTTGAGAAATGGGGTTTTGTACCTAAAAGAGTGGGGAATAATATGATGTATTGGAATACTGAATAAAACCAAGTTGCTTTCAGAAAAAAATGTGTTGCATTAGTTACTGAGTGCTACTGGTACTCGTTAACCCTTTCTTTACCAGTGTAGCTTATAAGAAACATCGTCTTTCCATAGATGTATTTTGCATCAAACCGAATTTAACTACTCTTTGCCACTGTTTTCTTGAAGTTCCATGCCAGTAGCGACTGTTCCTGACAACAAATGGCAGGAACTAATGCGCGGGAAAAGGAAACAATTGATGAGCGTGGCTAGTTGCTGCAGTCTTTATAGTGAAGATTTGATGATAAAAAACGCGTAAAATACGCAAGTTTTGCACTTTCGTTTACAGTGAAATAATTATCATGTGTTGTGACAATCCTTCCAGCATAAGTACATCATACATTTGACATGCATAATGATTTACAGATAAGATAAACTGCGAAAAACCTTATGCTACTTCAAAGCAATAATGGAATTGAGTGGAAATTCCGCAATATAATGCCCCGCTTTACAAATCTATTGATGTAGGTGTTTGAAATTTTGCTTTGCAGGTATAAAATCACATTCTAGACTTTTTAAATATTGCGTCACTATGTCTGGCTTTTTGACTGATGCTGACCTAGAATATATTATGAATTTACCCGATAATGAGTTCATTGCATACATTGATGTCCCTGATGGGGATATAGCAGATGTTGGGGGCGAAGATAAAGATGAAACTGTCGAAATTGATGAAAGTTCTCAAGCTATTTCCGAAGCAGCTGTCATGAATTTCATTCAGATGGTGGAAAAGGAGGATGGAGCTGAAATTTCGGCAATTAGAGAGGAGCAAGAGACAGAATATGAATTTCCAAAGGTAGGGATCACTAACAGAAGTAACAATATTGAGAAAGTACATACGTATAAGTATAATTACGTATTTTAGACGTCAATATCTTTAAATTTCAGGCTGATGCAGTCAGGAGTGGTAAAGTTATTGATTCTCAGCCAAAATCAGATGTAAGGGACAACAATACAAATGTAGGAGCACCATCTACACTTGAGCAGCAGCAGCAGCAGCAAGTAAAACATAGATGTAAGCGTAGTGATTATAAATTTAGAAAAACTGATTTTGTGGTACAAGACACAGAATGGAAAGGATCACCACCACCACCAGTAGAGGAAATGACACCTTTGCAATATTATAAAATATTTATGAATGATGGCGTATTTGTACTCATTGCTGAGCAGTCCAATATCTATGCTTTGCAGAAGATTGTTTCTTTGCAGACGAGCAAAAATGAAATGGAGCAGTTTGTTGGTATTTTACTGCACATGGGCATAATCAAAATGCCTTCATTCATTTATACTGGTCGAATGAGTGTAGGTATTTACCAATAGCTGATGTGATGAGCAGAACTCGCTTCTTCTGGCTACTGCGGTATTTTCATGTTGTCAGTAATCAAGACTTGCCTGAAGCTAATAGTAATGGTGACAAACTCTTCAAGATTCGCCCACTTTTATCTGCATTGCAGTCATCATTGAAGACACTCCCTCCAGAAGAATACCAAGCTGTTGATGAACAGATAGTACCATTGAAATAAGCCTCACAAGTGGGGCTACAAATCTTTTACAAGAGTTGGTGCTTCAGGCAAGATGTATGATTTTGAAATTTATGTTGGCAAAAACACTTGCAGTGATAGAGGATTAGGTTTGTCTGGGGATATTGTTTTGGCATTGATGGAAACATTGCCAGAGAAACGGCATTTCAAAGTGTTTGCTGATAGTTGGTTTTCGTCCATACCATTAGCAATTGCCCTGAAAGAAAGGGGCATTGAATTCTGTGGCGCTATCAGGACAGACAGGATGCACTTGTGCCTCCCCAAGATTAATTACTTACATCAGTCTCAAAGCTATATGCTGGTGATTAGATGTTTACTATTTAAGTGGTGTTTATCACATGAGGCCTTTTTCTACACTTGCTAATTTAGTTTGTAGTTGACAAAATGTTAGGTAACATGAATGGTTAATAAATTGAGATTTCATTAATGCTTTCATGTGGTCTGCAGACCACTTATGGGGACTTCTCCATCACTGCGTTGTTCTGAGCATTTCTCACTCATCTTTCTAGAATATCTGAGAAGCTAACCATTTTCTGCACCCTGGGTGTTCTATTCATTTCCAGCCACCCCCCTAGCAGCTCTTCGTTTTCTTTACATAACGTTCTGACCATAGCTGCATCACTCTAGTTTCAGTGCTCTGTGCAACCATTCTTATTGAAATTTAAGTAAGATATAATTTACATATAAATAATTGAATCGTGTCACTTTATGGTAGGTGTGATTCTTTCTGCTGAAGCTTTTATGTGTTGCACTTTTGATATCAGTTGAGTCCATAAAAACTGTCAGATAAAGTCGTGAAGGGGAAAAAAATTATAAAAAAACTGTATGTAGTTGCTTCAAACAAAGCACTGCACCGACCACTCTTAGCTGCTTGCATATTTCCAAAGTCCATGTCTATGAGCATCTACTGCTCAGTTCCTGAATTGTCTACATTCTGTCAGAAAGTGTATCACATATAAAACTTGGAGTTATGTGGAATTTACATTCCAGAAACCAAACATTTTGATAAATTATTTAAATGACTGTGTTCTCCTTATACAATGTTGTTGAATATTTTGGATTTTGAATTCCTTGTTCAGTATCAGTTTTGGGTTTGTTTAGTTTTGGTTTTACAAGTTGAAATGTGTGATAGTGTTGTGTGATTTTTGGATACCGCATCCTTGTACAGGAGCCAGAAAACTAGCTATTTGTGCGAACAGCCAGAAAGTAAAGGGAGAACATACTGTTCAGTCTTCAGTCCATGTGTCGACCTCTCAACTTGCCAAACCTGAAATGAAGTGTTCTGACTCTCTAAGAGCAATGCACAGGAGTGACAAACCATGAGAATAAATAAATGTCTACTGTTGTTTAACTCAGCAGTATATTCTGACAAAAATTCACACGCACAAGTACTTACTAGCTTTTAACATCATGAAAACTTGTTCTAAGGTACTAAACACATCACAAAGTTCACAGACAATTTCTACTCTTTATTCCTCATTTCATAAAGTTAATTGTTTGCCTTAAAGTTGGAGAATAATCTCAGATATTGCCCTTCGATTTTCTTCAATACAGCAGATGGCACATGAAACAGAACATCGAAAATGAAACACGGGGTTGCCTGTAAATCATTAATCCAGTTAGGTACACTTTTACACAGTTTCACAATATACATGCAATACATCATTCAATGGTAAAAACAGTCATGTCAGTCATCATACCTCCATCCGAAGATTAAACAGACATGGACAGAATCATGGCACATTCTGTAGCAGAGAGTAAAACATTCCATATGGTTGATGGTGAGGAATATTGTCCAAAGTGCAAACATCTTGATCTTTACTTAATCACGGTGTGGACAGCAAATGAAACACTCTCTTCTAAGTGGCTTCCAGTGTCAGCAGCTGTGTTCACCCAGCACCCTTTTTGTTTACAAAATTATTTAGATTGTTGTTGGTTGAAGACATACAATGATCCCAATTTGTCTTGAAGTATGCCTGTACTCTATCTATATTGTATAAAATTCTCAGCCCAATGACTTTTAAACTTTAATTTTCAACATTTATAAACAAAACCAAGCATAGATAGTGGCCTCTGAACAGTTTCTTTATAATTTCTATATCTTTTGTTAAATTACAGTGTCATGGTGTAAGTTACTACAGTTTTATTACTACTTATATCAAATACAGTGCTGTCATTTTAGATTTGTGTCTTATTTACTTTGGTAAGTTATCTAACATATTTTGCAGCTTTTGGCATGAAAATTGGTTTCCACCTTCTTCAAAAAGTAAAGGAGGTAGCTTCACGAAAAATTCTACGATATGTTTTTATGAGAAACTTAACGTAATTCCAGGGGTAGAAATTTCTAATTTTAATGTTATGTGCTTTTAAGATTTTGTAAAAAGTGGAATAATTCATAAAATGAAAGAGAAAGCTTCATGAAAACTTAAAACAAAGTTTTTATAACCAAATGATTCTAATTAAAATTTTGTCAAAACTGGAATCTCGAAGAACCTGATCATTGGATCATGCTGAGGTCCGAAACTGTTGACATTGGTTTAATTTTGCATAATCGGAGCAAGTTTTGTAGTAATATTTAAACATGTAAACATGTAATTTTACATAAGATTCTTATACAATATCTCTGTTCACTTTTTCATGGCAAAGCCTGCTTCAGATAAGAAAATACACACATTCACACAAAAAAGCACACCTCATCCACACATGACTAGTATCGCCAGCCACTTCGGCCAGATATAGCTGTCGTGTGTGCATGAAGTGCGGTTGCTTGTGTGAATGTGTGTGTGTATTCTTGTCAGAAGAGACTTTTGCTGAAAGCTCGAAGTGTAACAGTTTTTTCATTGTGCCTTTCTTGCAACGCATCATATTTATGGTGAGTAGCAGTCTGTTCTTTTCATAATAATGGTTAACAGAGCGAGAGAAATTTCTTAGTGCTGATCAGGCAGAACTGAGCTTTTCAGTCAATGTATCCACCTGCTGCTACCACCATAGTTCTGGATGCCCAGAAACTTCACACACAGAGCCTCAGTGTGTACATGTCCATTGACCTATACTTCTGGTTCCTGTAACTCGTTCTTATTTGTGTGTAGTTTCGTAATACAAGTTTTTGCAAGATTAAAGTTTAACCTGTCAGCTGTGAATAGACTGCAAGCCTTTCTTTTATTCTCATGGCTGTGTCTGCTATATATGTGATTGGGCCCTTTATCAGTAATATCCTTTTCATCAGTGGATATTAGTTTTTCAAGAGGAGTCCACTGCCCCAGACAGATCAGTATTGTAGACTGACAACAGAAGTGGACCAAGCACTGAATCTTGTGGTACGTACTCAATAATTTTATGATACTGCCTATGTGAAAGCCAAACTGAGTTGTTAAAAAGTAGTTCGACTATTCAGCTGTAAACAGCCTTCTCAAAAAAATTTCAGAACACAGGGAAGACAGAGATGCATCCATAGCTGCAGGTCAGTTGCTTTTATAAATGGGTGTTATTACTGCATCTTCATCTTTCATGAGAAACACCTTGACTGATCACAAAGGTAAAAGAAAGGTAGCACTACCAAACTGGCACAAGATTGTGCTTGACTTAATGCTTTTAGTGACCGAATAATTTTTGTGATCTCTCTAACAAATTATTTAACAAAACTGATGTCTGCTGGTGGAATAGGCATTGCCTGTCTTAGTAAGTGTACTGGACCTGCTTTTGACAGATTATTTTCTGTCCCCATGTTTTCAAGTACTGATAGGAAGCGCTCATTGAATTATTTGAATTTTATATCATCTGTCTTGGAGCTACTGTAATCTGGAAGTTGCATATCATATCATCTGTCTTGCTGCTGTCATCTGGGAGTTGGATTATCATTTTCTTTGCAGACTGCCTTCAGACAGGTGATGGAGATGTTTTTGTGAAGAAGTTACTCACATCCATTTGCTCAGCTAAACGAATCTGTACCTTCGGCAAGATAAGAGCACAACTCCCAAACTGTATCGGAACGAGACTGTTCTGCAGCTTAAAAGTCTGTGCTGTGCAGGGACTCAAACCCATGACTGTGCTGTTTGCAAGCAATTCTCTCACTGCTGAGGTACCCAAACTCATCTCAGAGCTGACATCTGCCAATACCTCTTTCCTACTTTTCAAAGCAGTGTGCACTACAGTGACACAAAAGATTCATTTTGGAGACACCAGGACTGTGGTTAAAACATATCTTCACAGTATCCTTTCTTCAAGAATTGCCATTCAAATTCATTTGATAGAGGTACTCAAGGTACACTCTGCCACAAACCGTCAGGTGGCTTGTGGAGTATGGAGGTAGATGTAGGTGTAGAAATAAAGTATGTGCTTTTCTTCACATAATTCTCTCTTTTTCATATGGTTGTCATTCAGTGCCCTCTTCGTATGAGAGGGCTCATTTTTTATACTTGTGCATAATAAAGAGCATTCAAATATGACACAAGTGTTGTCTTTGCCATTCTCTTGATAATATCAATTTGCCCTCGAGTAGGTGGGTTAAATAAAGTAGGAATTGAATTTTCACCATATATGGTTATTTATAGAAGTTTGGCCCTTACACATTATGAATCTAAATATTGTAAGCTATCACACCAACTATTTTTAACTGAAAAATAAAATAAAATATTAGAATTACATGCATTTTCCTGAAGACTTACAGAGATACAACTTTCACCTACCTAAGGCGGTAATGTGACCATTGCCATCGCAAAAGGATCTTGTTTTTCTGATTTCTGAATGTATTTTCTAGGCATTTTGATGTCCTACTATGTGAAATGTTACCAAGTAGCAGATCATTCTCAATCAGATTTTTGTATCAGGCCAAATACAACAGAAACGATTTTAAATAATACACTCCTGGAAATTGAAATAAGAACACCGTGAATTCATTGTCCCAGAAAGGGGAAACTTTATTGACACATTCCTGGGGTCAGAGACATCACATGATCACACTGACAGAACCACAGGCACATAGACACAGGCAACAGAGCATGCACAATGTCGGCACTAGTACAGTGTATATCCACCTTTCGCAGCAATGCAGGCTGCTATTCTCCCATGGAGACGATCGTAGAGATGCTGGATGTAGTCCTGTGGAACGGCTTGCCATGCCATTTCCACCTGGCGCCTCAGTTGGACCAGCATTCGTGCTGGACGTGCAGACCGCGTGAGACGACGCTTCATCCAGTCCCAAACATGCTCAATGGGGGACAGATCCGGAGATCTTGCTGGCAAGGGTAGTTGACTTACACCTTCTAGAGCACGTTGGGTGGCACGGGATACATGCGGACGTGCATTGTCCTGTTGGAACAGCAAGTTCCCTTGCCGGTCTAGGAATGGTAGAACGATGGGTTCGATGACGGTTTGGATGTACCGTGCACTATTCAGTGTCCCCTCGACGATCACCAGTGGTGTACGGCCAGTGTAGGAGATCGCTCCCCACACCATGATGTCGGGTGTTGGCCCTGTGTGCCTCGGTCGTATGCAGTCCTGATTGTGGCGCTCACCTGCACGGTGCCAAACACGCATACGACCATCATTGGCACCAAGGCAGAAGCGACTCTCATCGCTGAAGACGACACGTCTCCATTCGTCCCTCCATTCACGCCTGTCGCGACACCACTGGAGGCGGGCTGCACGATGTTGGGGCGTGAGCGGAAGATGGCCTAACGGTGTGCGGGACCGTAGCCCAGCTTCATGGAGACGGTTGCGAATGGTCCTCGCCGATACCCCAGGAGCAACAGTGTCCCTAATTTGCTGGAAAGTGGCGGTGCGGTCCCCTACGGCACTGCGTAGGATCCTACGGTCTTGGCGTGCATCCGTGCGTCGCTGCGGTCCGGTCCCAGGTCGACGGGCACGTGCACCTTCCGCTGACCACTGGCGACAACATCGATGTACTGTGGAGACCTCACGCCCCACGTGTTGAGCAATTTGGCGGTACGTCCACCCGGCCTCCCGCATGCCCACTATACGCCCTCGCTCAAAGTCCGTCAACTGCACATACGGTTCACGTCCACGCTGTCGCGGCATGCTACCAGTGTTAAAGACTGCGATGGAGCTCCGTATGCCACGGCAAACTGGCTGACACTGACGGCGGCGGTGCACAAATGCTGCGCAGCTAGCGCCATTCGACGGCCAACACCGCGGTTCCTGGTGTGTCCGCTGTGCCGTGCGTGTGATCATTGCTTGTACAGCCCTCTCGCAGTGTCCGGAGCGAGTATGGTGGGTCTGACACACCGGTGTCAGTGTGTTCTTTTTTCCATTTCCAGGAGTGTATTAATCAATTAATTCAAAATCATGACAAAGGGATAGAATGAGGGTTGATAGTTTTTTATATAAAAGCATTTCCAAGTATTATGCATGGTATATGGAAGTAACTATCACTAGGGTAAACACCTTGGCCACTTTACCAATGACTAGCATGGCCACTTTCTCTGATTGGGCACCATGCTGGCATTACTGGTTCACAGATGAAATTACCAAACTGAAAGGAACAAAAAGGAGCTAAATTTGTAAGCCAAAAGACATTTAAACATTGATATTGTAAAAAAAGTTTAGCTCTATGTATTAACTAAATGAAACACGTTTTTAGTCTTGTTTCAAAAACTTTGTTATTACTGTACAATCCAGGTTTCGGGCTATAAACTCATTTTCTAGTACATAACTGATCCCAAAAATGAGAACAGAGCCAAGGTAAACATGTTAACTTTTGAAGTACAGATTCTCAGCTTACCAGCTGTTGACAATTTTGACAAAATTACATATGGATTTACAAATTTTATTAGGGCAGTATTTGCGATAACTATGACTAAATATATTAAATTTTCATTAGGACAGCATTTACAATAAGTATGATGAAACATACATTGGAGTAGAGATATGTATGGGAATAGAACATTGTTATGTGAATGAAGGCACCAAGTAGACAGAAGAAATTAAGAAGGCAAAGCAACAATTACTACTTCAGTATTGGAAGAACAATAAGTTCTTAGTCACGAAAAAACTTAAAACTATGACGGAAAGCAGTAACTTCATTATGACTAGAACAGATAAAGGAGGTCCTGTAGTCTTGCTAAATAAAGCCGATTATACAAACAAAATGAAGAATTTATCGTCAGTGCAGCTTGAAACACTACAGAAAGATCCACAGCCAAATACAATGACCAGGCTAAACAGGTACTAAACAAGTGCTCCAACATATTTCCTGAATATGTTTGTAAGAATATTCTTTGAATGAATTCTAGGGCTCCACAGCTGCATGGCTTACCCAAACTCCACAAACCAGAAGTTCCAATCTGATCAAAAGTATCTGCAATACAAGCACCAGTACAAAATATTACCAGGAAGATCAACAGCATCTTGAGGGAAATTCTGAACTTCCTGGAAAATATAGCATTAAGAACAGTTTAGATTTAGTTAACAACTTAAATGATGTGAAGATTCCATCAAACACAAAAATTGGTCTCTTTTGATGTACTGAGATTATTCTTGAGCATTCCTGTGAAAGACTGTATTGACGTTTCGCAATCATTGTATTTACACAACATTAATCCAGAAGAACAGCTGAGCATAATTAGTATAGTGGAATGTTGTTTAAATCAAATTATTTCTTTAAATGCGAACATTTTAGGTTAGACTTTACCGTGACTCTTATTGACATTAAATGAAACAACAAGTGTACTGTAACCAGTATTGTTTCTGCTTTCAAGGGAGTTGCTGTAAGCACGCAGATGAGCTCACCCTAATCCTCTTTGCTAGTGGAAATGTTCATGAACAAGTTGCATAAAGCTTTTCTTAAGAGTGAACCATTGGCATAACATGTTGTGTATTGGTACAGATATGTTGATGATAGTTCCTATATGAGGAAATGTTCCTCTGCACAACTCCACAAGTTCATTGAAAATATGAATCAGTGGGATACTAGCATTAACATCAGCAAGGAGTTTGAGAGTTCCAGCATTAATTTCCTGAACATCAGCTTATAGATAGGATATAGCAACTATAAATTTAAAATTTATGGAAAAGACTTCTTTACTTACACATTCGTCCCAGCTTTCTCTCAACATCCTATAGCCTACAAACATGCAGCTTTTCACCACATGATTCACCACCCCCTTTCTATACCCAAGTCCCAAGAAGACTAAGACCAGAAACTCAATGCAATAAAAACAATAGCAACAAATAATGAATTTCATCCCAACATTATTGACAAAATTCTAAATAAAAACTGAAGAAGCAAGCTGGATCCCTACTGCACCCAGTGAATAACATAGGTAGATTGGAAAGGAGATGTCGAGTTTTCTTTTATCGATAATGCTTAAAATAGGATAAGCAACATTTTAAAAGGGAAGAGTCTCTCTTCTTTGTCCTACAGACAGTAGGTAGATTTCTCTTCAGTTTAAAATATCATGGAAAGCTGAATTGATAAGATCATCTGCCAAAAATGTCAATGTTTCTGTGCTAGCAACACTGAGAGGTCAAGCTGTGCTCAGAGAACACCATATAAGTGGGAGATTAAAGAAGTCATCATTGCATGATTGAAAACCAAAAATACACCATAGAAATAGAAGTGCTACACATAGAGGGAGTGCAAAGCTCACTCAGATAGAAATTTTAGAAGGTGAGATACAGATGTGTGTATTCCCATATTTATTATCAAATGAAGAACCTCAGTTCAATTATTCACGCGTTTTTGGGCAATATTGCAACTCCCCAAGTAGAAGAAAAACCTTGGTGCCTTCATTCATATAATGAAATTCCATTCCTGTGCCTAGCCTCATGCCAATGTACATTTAGTCATAGTTGTTGTAAATGCTATCCTAATGAAATTTGTAAATATGTTTAGTCATAGTTGTTGTAAATGCTGTCCTAACGAATTTTGCAAATCCACCTGTAATTTTCTCTAAATTGACAACAGGAATAACTTTTACAAATGAAGTTAAAATTGATACTTCAAAAGTTAACAAGTTTACTGTTGCTTACTTTTCATCTTTGGCATCAGTTTTGTACTAGAACATGAGCTCATAACTTGGAACATAAGTCATACAGTAATAATAAATTTCATGAAATAAGGCTAAAAAGTTTAGTTAATAGAATATAAAATTTTCACTAAAACCTTCCATTGAGTCAATTATAATAATTACTCTTTGTGTAAATGAGGTAATGAACATCACAAACGACTTACGTTACATGAGATGACTAAAATTCAGAAAAGATTGTACTAAAAAATTAACAACCCAAGCTTCCTCTGTCAAACTCCCAACAATGTGTACACAAGAATTAGTTTGACCATGCCTCAGCAGGCATCAGCTGTGTTTAGGGCAAAAAAATATGCATTGGCCACTTTCCCCATTGTGGCCATGTTACCTCATCTCCCCCCACTGTAGTGCAGTGAGGTATGCAGGAATGATTCTGCCAAGTCTGGAAAGCGGCAGAGAGGTTCAGACAGAAGTCAAGCTGTGAGGGTAGTCCAATGTTGCCCTTTTAAAATATACTTGTGTTCAGATTTGAGATTGTTGACTCTTTATAGCTCTGAACATCTGCACCTGAAATTAAATTATCTGCAGGCCATGCCGAAGTAAATATGTGTGACTTCTTTGCTGATGGAGCCTCGGGTCTGCTGGAATCCAAACATTTCAACAAAAATTAACTTTTTATAAATTAATGTGAAGTATTTCTTCTGTAACAGAGTCATACATTGTTTCATAATGTACAATAACTTCTCAGTTTGAAACTTTTCAGAATAGGAACCATTACTTGTCCTACATAAGAATTACATTAGTTAATATTCAGTCCACTTCTTCTGTTCTGCCCTGATGTCATGCCTTATTTTCACAACCTGTGTTTTTACTCAGCAGTGAACTACTCTGCTGTGACGTGGGATGACGAATTGAGGAGAACACACAAGTACTGCAATTGCTGGAAGATGCGTCGTGGCCCTCTGTTCTCTCATAACATGCAAAGCAGATAACAAAAAATACCCTCTGAACAGCTTCATATTCTTAAACATTAAATGGTTATATGTTTTAACAATTGTGATGACAAGTAGGCACAGTCCCCTTGTCAGACAGATTGCAGGAACTTTCTACCCAGATCCAGAATGAGATTTTCTCTCTGCAGCGGAATGTGCACTGATATCATATCGTATCAGCACACACTCTGCTGTAGAGTGAAAATCTCAATCTGGAAACATCCCCCATGCTGTGGCTAAGCCACGTCTCCGCAATATCCTTCCTTTCAGGAGTGCTAGTTCTGCAAGGTTCACAGGAGAGCTTCTGTAAAGTTTGGAAGGTAGGAGACGAGGTACTGGCAGAAGCAATGCTGTGAGGAGTGGGCGTGAGTCATGCTTAGGTAGCTCAGTTGGTAGAGGACTTGCCCACAAAAGGCAAAGGTCCCGAGTTTGAGTCTCGGTCTGGCACACAGTTTCATTTCTACCCAGATGTTTAATGAAATCCTCCATTTCTGTGAGCCAACAATGGTGAAGACGTTTGCTCTCCAGCAGTTGTTTTTGTGGCTCTTGTATAAGAACAGGTAGGGGGAAAACAAAAGCCATTGTAAAAATGAGTGAGAGGTGTTTATTTATATTTTACATGCATCAATACAAACGATAGTTCTTCACCGAGGGCCGGAGTAGTCTGAGCCCCGCAGGCACTCCTCTGTCCAGCTGTCAATCTTCTGCCGCATAGCAGCAGAGAGTTCGTTGAGTGCCCCACCGACCTTGCCACTCCGGATGAAGTGCTTCCCGGCAGCCGTAGCCGATGGCAAACCTGACTGCTTGCGCACGTACTCTGCCACTTGCTGGTAGTTGGCGTGTGGGTTGGCACGCATCTTTTCCACACTCAGGTGGTCCAGCATCTTGGGCATCTGCTCCTCTGGCACTGGCTTACCCAGGAACTCCCCCACTCTGTGGATCACAGATGCTAAGTCCTGTAAAAGTTGTAGAAATATACGTAGGCCATAAATGGTATCCAGGGAACAGATTCTACCAACTGTAAGAAAGGTCATGTGGAGGAGAGTGTTGTACTAGATAGTGTAGCTTGGGGCACATGATGTTTTGTGATCACAGTCTCAATCTAGAGACTGATTTTGAAGTGTTGTGCAGTGTTTGTAAATGCTACGAGTTCTACATATTTAAGTTCTGCATAATATAATATAGCTATTTTAAGAATACTGTTAATCCTTCAGTTATAAAGTTCTGTGGTAGGCATACTTCTGTATATTTTTATAACTAAGTTATGTAATATGTGGACAGCTAGGAGGGTGCTCATAGACTAGGTGCAGGAGGCGAGGGGGGGGGGGGAGGGGGCGTGTCTGTGGCTCACTCACCCACAGCGCCTGATAGCTCTCAGGGAAAGGAAAAAAAATGTAGTGTAGTAAGATATTTTCCTTTCAAGAAAATTATTTAAAAGTCAGTCTTACTCAGGATTTTAACAGGATCGGAACAGGAACTTTTTTTATTGCTATTTACAAGATGCCTTTGTCATACGAAATATTAAAAATTCTCTATACCATGCCTAATCCCCCCCCCTCCCTCCATACCCCCTACAAACTACAATATGGCTGTCCTTGGACAGTTAACAGTTAAGCCATAGTTTTTTGACACTCGGGCACCATCTTGTACCTTGAAATGGCAGAAGGTCTTCCACTAACAAACAGGTGATATTTGCAAATTAACTAAGTTTTTCTTTAGTTTCACAACAATTTTCCCTCTTGAAAATTGAAATTTGTGTTGCTTGACAATAGTTTCTATTTCAAAATGTTTACAGATAATAACTGATTTTTGATATTACTTACTGATTATTGGTGTGTAGTGCAATAATACCATAATACATAGATCATTCAGTTCGTTATTGACAACATTTTATCAACTGCAACACTTTTAAATTGGCTTAGAATATTTGTTCTTAAGTACGTGAGTGTGTTGTACCTTGCAATATTTTTTCACATTTGTATAAACCTTACTTGTCCAGAGTAATTTTTGTAATTTCAAACAAAGACTGCCCGTAATGTACCATCTAAATCTAAGTGACTACTTTGCAATCCAGAATTGTATGCCTGGAAGAGAGCATGCTATCATTTCAAAATGCAATAAGAAGACACATTAACATCTGTTACCAGGCTGGCTAAAGACAAATATCCGATAAGTGTTCCATGGTACAGCACTCTCCCTTGTTGCGTGTCACACAGATTTGTTAAAGGGCTTCCAGAATAAACGAGGGTCTACGGGAAACAAAATTTACAGGTGAGTAATTAACATGTAGGCTTTCATCGCCAATGTCTTCGTTAGTTAAAATTCCTGGCTGAGAGGCTCTGAGGTAAGATGTTGCTCGCAGTTGGCAATGAAATGTCAGGAGGAAGTAGTTTTGCAGATCAACCACGGCCTCTCAGACTGGAAGTTTTAACTAATGAGTTGAGTAATTGTTCAGTGAGAGCGCTGGAGCAGTTTATATTGTTGTCAAATTTCTTTCCTCCCCAAGCAGAACTGCCAAATATACGGCAGGAAAAATTCAAAACGGCCCAACTGGCCCACTTGTTCTTTGTAATTAATGGTGCACAAATCTTATTAGACAACTTCATTCCATGGAATGTTGCCAAACACATTCCGTATTGACAAATAGAAAAATTCATCAATATGAGGTAGAACTTGGTCATCTATACTATGAGAAGGCTGGAGACAAAGAAAAGAAGCAAATTATTCACGAACAAGGCGAAGCATTCTCGGTCTGACACAGAAATGGGGTTAATTTCCTGTAGATTTTGTTTCTGTATGTCCATCTTGTTACAGATGGTTGCTCTTCAGTACAGAATGTTGACTCAAAACACCTTTCACACGTCTAAATTTCCAGTTGTTATCTTATTGAGCAACCAGTTTTGGAGATATATTATGCCATCTTCAAGACTCCTGTCCAATGTGTAGGCAGATTCCCACCTCTGGTCAAAATAGGGACCATCATTCAGAGACTGGTATATGTAGAATCCTACTTGACACAGCAATCCCTTCGATCATCACTTGCTGAATCAGGAAGTCGTGCAGTTGAATTGTTGGGCTTACCTAACAGCGAACAATCATCTGATGCATTGTAAAAATTAGAAATAAAAAATGAGCAATAGGAAGACAAAAACCACACAGGAAAGTAAAGAGTGGTTCCCACGAAGTGACTGATAGCAGTATGCATGAGAAAAATGACTTTTCCAATTTTCTTTCTGTAAACAACAAGGGATCATTAAACTGTAAAAAATACTGTATGTAAATCGAGCAAAGCTACTTCAATTCCTGAAATTAGATTTTCGGTTGCAGTTCTCTCATCTCTTTAAAATACTAAAAAAATTATTTTGCATTTCTGCCTTTTCTTCACTATTGTATATATTATGAGGAAACTAACTGGCATACAGAATTGATTTCTTTTGTATCTAACCCTAATAACAGGTTCAATGGGACGCAACCTCTGCTATGCCCCTTACATTGGTCTACAGAATATAGATGTAGATATATAGCCTTCATATCACAGCTTGATAATGAAGTATATATATTTTTTCAATATTGGTCATAGTTACTGTGTTGCTTCTTTTTTAAGTACTCTGTAGCATATAGTTTGAAGCTGGCTACTTTATGTTTGGCTCTATTTAGGTGATGCACTCCTGTGTACTAAATGTAGCTAACAAATCTAAATTGTTTTTAAATTGGAAAGGAAAGCCACATCTCAATACAGTATGGAGAAAATAAACATACTGTTAGAATACTGAGGAAGTGCAGTCAGACTAGAAAAGAGACTGCTTACAATTCACTCGTGCGACCCATCCTAGAATACTGCTCAAGTGTGTGGGACCTGTACCACATAGGACTAACAGCAGATGAATGTATACAGAGAAGGGCGGCACGTATGGCCACAGGCTTGTTTAATCCACGGGAGAGTGTCACAAAGAAACTGAACTGGAAAAGACAGTCGTAAACTATTCCGAGAAAGTCTTTTAACAAAGTTTGAAGAACCGGCTTTAAATGTGCACTCTAGGCATAGACTACAACACCCTACCTATCGCCCCCACAGGGATCGCAAGGATAAGATTACAATACTTACTACACGCACGGAGGCATTCAAATAATCATTATTTCCCCGCTCCGTACGTGAATGGAACAGTGACAAACCCTAATAACTGGTACAATTGGGTGCACCCTCTGCCATGCATCTTACAGTGGTCTGCAGAATATAGAGTGCTAATGCATTAATGCGGAACCGATTTACGTTGTAAAATAAATTAGTTTCAATTGTGGCCACAAGGTGTCAATCTGGCGCTGTACATTGTATGACATCCACGCTGTCATTTGACTAGCCATAACGTGAGTGACAGTGTGGATGTTGAGAAGAGAGACCGTGTGGGCGTGTGCTGTTAGTGAAACTGTTTTTTGTGGACAGCGGCAATCACAGTGCTGCATTGAGAGAGTACCGCCGGCTGAAAAGTAGGAGGAGACGCCGGATGTCATTACATGGTTTAAGGAAGATAAAACAGTAGTCTCGATGTTTCGAGTCTCCGAATTACGAGTTTCCCATAAATCCGAGCCTCATAAAATAAACAAACTGAAATAAAATAACTATTGTACTGCGTATCGACCTTCGATCTGTTACTTCTGTTCGCTCAGATACCACCTATTTACTTGTTCACACGCAAACCCTTTGCGGAAAAGTACTGCTTTAGGTTTGTCACTGTCGGTACAGACAGTATTGTGTTTCGTTTTGTTTGCTGATTGTTTGTCTTCTAAAAAGAGTACTATAACAAAGAAAAGAAACGATCCGACAAAAGAGAACAATACAAAAATTTCTTCTCAAATGCGGTGTCAGTGAAGTTACTTTTGGTGACTGCCGAAGAAACGACCTTAAGGATACAGGGTACTTTTCCGGCTCAATATTATGTAAAACTCTGCACCTATTTGTTTATAATGTTTACGTTTAACGGATTTTTTGTTGATGTCAGGTAATGCAGCTCACTTTCTAAACAAATTAGAAGTATTTTGATTATTTTTGAACCTGCTTAGGGTTATTAAAAAATTACAAAGAAATTGATGCACTTTTTTTCCAAAATGCTTCCTCAAATTGAGGTACCATTTAATCCAATGTTATACATTCGAAGGAGACCAGATTTTTACCAGATATGTATGACATGATGGCTGAGGTACTAGACCTATTTAATTCCACCTATTATGTATATTACAAGGGTAAAAAAATATCACAACTTACATTTTAATTTTTATAATTTTGTTTCCTAGTAAAAATGTTATTTTTTCTATAATTTAGTTGATTCTGCAATAAAGCGTAGGTTTCCTACATAAGTATGGACTATTCCAAGTTACAGAAAAAAATTAGAGCAATGCTTTATAAACTTTAGGAAATATTTGTACCATAATTCTGAAAAATACAACTAGCGGGAAATTGCGAATGAAGATATGAGTCCAATTAAACTGTGCCTCAGAATATTCCTGAAGCATAGCCTTCATCCTGCAGCAAAAAAATACCGAAAGAGAAGAAAGAAAGAAAGAAAGAGAGAGAGAGAGAAAGTGCGCGCGCGTACACACACGCACACACACTTGATTCCGTCTGCTACAACCACAGACAAATTTTAACGTAGATTCAATAAAACGATTCCGAACTAGCTCTATGAGATGTGCCCCTTGGTTATCAGGCGAATACTGAAACTGTAAATCCCTTCCCAATCATGCCCATTTGGGTCTCCTTTCGCACCAAATCCCAGTTTAGTGGCGCATATAGCTCTTCGAGGGGACTTACGAAGGTAAGATACACATTATTATGGCAGGCCAAGTGACTTTTGGTGGTTTAATTTGGGGGAGGGGACCATCGGATTAGGGGAGGGTGGTGAAGGAAGTTGGCTGTGTCCTTTCAAAGAAGCCTGAAGCGATTTAGGAAAGTCACGGAAAACCTAATTAGGATGGCCGGACGCGGGTTTGAACCGTCGTCTTCCCGAATGCGAATCCCGTCTGCTAACCGCTGCGCCCCCTCGCTCGGCGAGTGACTTTTATTGAATGTCGCACTACAAATCAGACTGGCACAGATGCATGATACACTTTTCAAGCAAGTCTCTGTAAACAACGGTTGGATCTTTCTTCTAATCGACAAAGTCCTCGACAATAGAAATTGGCTGCTTTTCGAGAATCGTTGTGTGTTGGTCCTCATCGTTAGGAAATCTGTTCTCCCTGCCCACCCCCCCACCCCCCTCTCCCCCAATGTTGTTTTAGCTCAACGAAAAGATGAGATGGAAATTGCAAATTGCTTATCACAAGTTCTGCGCTTTCCGACTATCATCACTTATTCCGTGCGGACTTGGCACTATTTCAGTACGGCTGGCTGCGACATTGAATTTGGTGCATATACTCTTTGTGTGCGGTTTAGACGTTTTGCCCTCAAGAATCGTGCTGTCTCGTGTACTTCAACTCTCCAGCTCGTTTCCAGTCACCATGCCATTTCACTCTCTCACAGCGATGCACATGTTATGCACTGAACAGCCAAAGAAACTGGTAAACCTACCTAATATCGTGTTGGGCCGCCGCCAGCACGCATATGTGCCGCAACACGACGTGGTATGGACTCGACTAATATCTGAACTTGTGCTGGAGGGAACTGATACCATGAATCCTGCAGCGCTGTGCATAAATCCGTATGAGTACGAGGAGGTGGAGATCTCTCCTGAACAGCGCCTTGCAACGCGTCCCAGATATGTCTGAGGAGTTTGATGGGCAGCAAAGGTGTTTAAACTCAGAAGAGTGTTCCTGGAGCCACTCTCTAGCAACTCTGGACGTGTGGGGTGTTGCAAGTCCATCGGCGTGCACAGTGGGCATGAATGCATGCAGGTGATCAGACAGGACGCTTATGTCCGTGTTACCTGTCAGAGTTGTTTCTAGACGTATCAGGGGTCCCATATTACTCCACCTGCACACACCCCACACCATTAAAGAGCCTCCACCAGTTTGAACAGTCCCCTCCTGCCATACAGGGTCCATGGGTTCATACCCGTACTCGTCCATCTAGCCGATACAATTTGAAACGAGACTCGTTCGACCAGGCAACATGTCTCCAGTCATCAACAGTCCAATGTCGGTGTTGACGGAGCCAGGCGAGTCGTAAAGCTTTTTCGCGCATCCATCAAGAGTACACGAGAGGGCCTTCAGCTCCGAAAGGCCATATCGATGACGTTTCTCTGAATGGTTTGCTCGCTAACACTTGTTCATGGCCAGCGTTGAAATCTGCAGCAATTTGCGGAAGTGTTACATTTCTGTCACGTTGAACGCTTCTCTTCAGTCGTCGTCGGTCCCGGTCATGCAGGATCTTTTTCTAGCCGCAACGATATCGGAGATTTGATGTTTTACCGGATTCCTGATATTCGTGAAATGGTCATACGGGAAAGTCCGCACTTCATCGGTACCTCGGAGATGCTGTGTCCCATCGCCCGTGTGCTGACTGTAACACCTCGGTCAGAGTCACTTAAATCTTGATACCCTGCCATTCTAGAAGCAGTAACCGATCTATCAACTGCGCCGGACACTTGTCTTCTTATACAGGCGTTGCCGACCGCAGCGCCGTAGTCTGCCTGTTTACATCTCTCTGTACTTGAATACGGATGCCTAGACCAGTTTATTTGGCGCTTCAGTGTGTAACGGAACATATTAAAGGCTTTACTATACCGAAGTATGCGATACCCTCCAAATTCAACCAGTTTAACGAGTATTTATGATTATAGAAAAGTTATTGTGTATGTTAACAATGATTGCATAACATGTCTGCATAAACAGTCAACCCATTAAATTATACTGAATAACTGACCCACACAAAAGTATATATCACTTGATCACTGATACAGCAAATGTCATCATGTAAAAACACTAAGTTCATCTTAAATAATTAATATGAAGTACGAAAAATAGTGGCCAGCTTAGGTATTTTGGATCTCCTTAAATAAAAATCACCCAGTGAAACCTATTTGTTCACTAGGAGCGTTTTCACTCAGTATTCACGAAATCAATCCTATTTTAGACGAAAACCAATGTAATTCTTAATAATTCATGTTATTTACTTATTTATGCAAATTAGAGAAGTCAATTGACAAACTTCTAAAAAACGGCCTTTTTGTAACAGAATTATTCTGTCAAGTCAACAAATCTGTCTGTCTCATTTTAATAACATGTTAAATTATGTCACTCGATGCAAATTAATAACTTTTCTGCACAAATTATGATAACAGATGTACATGTGACTTGTAAACCATATCTGTTTTTAGTAGTTCTTTGACAATGTTATAAATACAAGCAGCAAGAACGGTCGGGAGGCAGTCGGAATGTCACTTTGGTAAAGTGTGTTTGTGTGTTATTGTTTGAGGTGGATAAACAATGCAAAGAACATGTAACGGAAATACTACTTTGTGTTGTGTCATGGTCTTTGGTGGACAGTGGAATTAAGATGGCCACCAGAGTAATAAATATTTGAAGTTTACATATTTGTTGGTTTCGCTCGTTCTTTATCATCAAAAGCACATATAAAACACGGGACCTCATGTTTTTAACCCTAGACAACCAGATTTAGAGCCAGCATCAGCATCGAGAGATAGCAGCGATCCAGCAAGTAGCAGCGATTACCACAACACAATGCATTTTAATGGCGCCAACCTAACATCAAGTGCTAACAAGCTCCGTAAATGGGAGAAAAATAGTGCGATTATAGCAATTAGCAATATCTATGACCAGGCGACCATTACAAGTGTATGTACCGCAGGAAAACCGTGTCTGCAGGAAGCCCGTAACATGTACTCTCTTCCGACAAGACGAACTGGTATTAGCGCTGGGAGACAAGTGTAACTTAGTTTCTGACGTGTTAAGAGCAACAACCATGCCAGCTCTCACCGGTAGGGAATGGACGATGTGGGAAGAAAAGAACGAAAAACACATTGTCCATGTTGCCAGTCTTTGTCGTTGGCTTACGTAGGCGTACAGCAACACGCCAAAGTTCGTAAGACATTTTTCGATTTTTTAAAAATTCGTTAGCACTGGAAGCTTTTCTGGCGTATGAGCATGGAACAATCAGTTTTTTGTTGCAGCTCTATATGTTATACTCTGCACTAAATGCTTTTCCCCATTCATACATGTTGTTTTAGAACACTTTTTAAATTCCATTTTATGTATTATTGCAAGTATTTCTCATATTTTGCTTAACTTTTACCGTTGCTATCACTTACCGTAATAAGGTGTAAGAGTCCAGGAGTGAAAGGGTTAGTAATTATGTGTGTAAACAGAGGTTGCTGAGTGTTTAGAAAGACTGAACAGTAAGACTTGGATGTATGATTCTTATTCTATATTTTTACGAATGTTCAGGTGGCCAAATTTCATGATCGTACATAATGCACATTCTCCATTTAGTAATTCTTCAGTAAACACCTACCCCGAATCCTTAAGAGAATCGAACTCTCATGTACAAAACAGCTTGAAACGTCTGTTTGCTTCACAAATGAGTGAATGTAATAAATATTTGTTGTTAAGCACGTGAGCGAGAAAAATTTAGAAACTTTTTAAAGTTTGTTGCAAATCGCTAACTGCAGTTTCAAATACTGGACGAATATGACGTGGCTCATTTTCGTGCTGTGAGTTACTCTGCGCCGACACGTACACGCAGTTTCCAACTATAATGCTGATCTAGCTAGCCGCGCGGGATTAGCCGAGCGGTCTTAGGCGCTACAGTCATGGACTGTGCGGCTGGTTCCGGCGGAGGTTCGAGTCCTCCCTCGGGCATGGGTGTGTGTGTGTTTGTCCTTAGGATAATTTAGGGTAAGTAGTGTGTAAGCTTAGGGACTGATGACCTTAGCAGTTAAATCCCACAAGATTTCACACACATTTGAACATTTGATCTAGCTACACTTTCAACATCTGCATCTACAGTATATTGTGCGTGGCAGAGGCTGCGTCCTAAAGTACGACAAATTATTACGTTCCAATCACGTATGGAGCGCAGGAAGAATGATTCTTTAGATACCTTTGTGTGTGCTTTATTAACCCAATCTTATCCTTATGATCCCTATTGCGATGTGTAGGAGGTTGTAGTATTTTCATAGAGTCATAATTTAAAAACGGTTCTTTAAATTATGTAAACAAGCTTTCTTGGCATAATTTACGTCCGTCTTCAAGCATCCGCCAGTTCAGTTTCAACAGTATCTCTCTCTGTGACATTCTCCCACGGGTCAAATAAGCCTGTGACCATTCGTGTAGCCCTTCCCTGTATATTTCAGTGTCCCCTGTTATAGTCCTATCTGGAAAGGGTCCCACACACTCGAGCAGTATTCTAGGATGGGCCGCACGAGTAATTTGTAAGCTACCTCCTTTGCAGACTAATTGCATTCTACCAATAAACCAAAGTCTACTGCCTGCGCTATCCACAACAGCGCCTATATGATCATTCCATTACATATTCATACGAAGTGTTAGATCCATGCGTTTACACCTCTTAATGAGCAGATTGTGAAGTATTTGAACTTCTTTGATTCTGTCAATAATTGTATAAAATACTGACATTCGGATTTTCTGCCCTTTGAAGCCATTAGACATGCATTCAACTGGGATGGTGTACTATGCTCCTGGTTATCCATTTGGTTATAGGCGTAGATATGAAATAACTACTATGTACCTACTGTGTACTTGTACGTTCTAATCACCGAGAGCCTTGATATCTTATAGCGTAGTATCTCAGCAAAAACCTTACGAAATTGTCTAAACAATTAATTCGTTAATAATTTTCGTTCTTATGAGGGGGTTCAACAATATTTAAATGTCTGAAAAATGGTAGAGATGTATTAAACCTTTGCTGAGGCATGGCTGGGTAAACGAGTACTGCTGTATGTTCTGTTTTTTTTTTCTTCATAACGTGAACTTTTATTTTATTTTATTTTTTTACTGCTTCGAATGTTATTGATTTGAGTTAGGGCAGCGTAGGGGCTACTACGTAGACATCTATCGATGAATTTATAACAAACTGCTTCGATTTTTCTTCACTGGTTCTTGCTCTAAGGGTGCAATGATGGGTATATACACTATGTTATTGGCGATAAAACTTTTTTCAGTGCAGACTGTAAGGCAGGTTCAAAAATGGTTCAAATGGGACTTAACATCTATGGTCATCAGTCCCCTAGAACTTAGAACTACTTAAACCTAACTAACCTAAGGACAGGACACACATTCACGCCCGAGGCAGGATTCGAACCTGCGACCGTAGCAGCAGCGCGTTTCCAGACTGAAGCGCCAAGAACCGCTCGGCCACAGCGGCCGGCGCAGGTTGACTAATTTATGGTGATATGTACTTACCGCCTTCATATCTTCATAGCTGTAAAAGAGGACGTTTGGCTCGTTCCTGATGTTCCAGAAGTCTAGGACATGAGTCCAGAAAGGGCTGTACATCGCTGAAAGCAGGTAACACCACACATCATAAAGATGCATTTAACGTAAGGACAATAAATACAACAGATTTAAGTCTGAAGAGGAGAAAATGACACTTTTTAATTAAATTTAGATTGCACTGCTATAGGTTATGTAATAAATACAAAATTCCTAGGAATGAACAATGATAGTCAGTTGAAGTGGAAGGAACACAGAAAGGTACTTTCAAACTGAATACCTACAGAATACTATGTATGGCTCTAATCTGTCCTCACACTGAACATGGGCATGAAAGTCGACGAGTTTTGTGACGTCAAAATGTGGAATTTCGCGTTGTGGAGCATTCCCCAAGCGTAGAAGCCAGCATCAGAAGCGTCTAATTTTCTGGTCGTGGAGGGGAATGTGGACTATGAGATGTATGATCACTTCCGTAGCAGACGTCATACTGGATTACTTTGGTTGCAGTTGAAGCCTGTATTTCACGGATTTTATTTTAAAACGTATTTAGAATGGTAACAATTTTTTTTGTTTTGCTATAGGGCTGCTAGGGAACCTATGAACTTCCTGTACAGGTGTGTCTCATTCAACAATTTCACTACAAGGAGCGCTGTGTGAGTTACATCGTCCCGTCAGGAGAAAACTCAGCGTGTTGTGTGGTTAGCAGAAACCAAATCACTGATTACTGTGCACAGAAAGTTTGTGTTCCATCATGGAAAGAAAGCACCTGATGTCAAGTCACGGATGGAAACTTTTTTTTATCAACGGGGTCGGTTCAGAAACGGACAAGCAGCGGCAGACCGTCTGTTTCGGATGAGACTGTGCAGGCTGCTCGAGTCGCACCTGCGGAGCAGCCACAGGAGTCGAGTAGACAAGCTTCACGTGAGCTTTGAGTGGCAAAGAGTGCAGTGCGCAAAATGTTTCGCTAAGATCTTAAACTGTATGCCTACACGGTACAAATTGTTCAGGCATTTGCAACCAGATGATAACCCAAATCGTGAACAATTTGCGATGGACATGCTGAACCGTTTCGTTGAGAACAACGATTTATTGAAGCGTGTTTGGTTTTCCGATGCGGCTATATTTCACGTTTGTGGTTCAGTTACCAGCGATAATCCCCGGATCTGGGGATCAGAAAATCCTTATGGCGAATGAGAATACATCAACGACAGTGCAAAGCTTAATGTGTGTGTATGTTAATGTGCGATCGAGTGGTTGGCCCGTGTTTCTTCCTCGAAAGCAATGTATGTGGATATGTTTACCGAAGTATGTTGGTGAATTATGCTGTTCCCCAGCTACAGGATATGCTAGATACCGTTGTCTTTCAGCAAGTTGGCATTCCGCCTCATTCGGCTCTAAAAGCCCTCTATTTTTTTTATTGGAATCTTCCGCAACAGGCGGTTGGCACAGACGACGCAATTCCATGGCCCCCCAAAGTCACGTGACATTACCCTTTCAGGTTTATTTCTTTTGGGGTCCGTGAAAGATTATAAAAAACAGTGGTATCCGATACTGTGACATTGCAACAACGCATCAGACTTGCCGCTGGCACAATCACACTAGATATGTTGTAGCATGTGTGGCAAGCCATTGAATTCCGGCTTGATGCGAGGGTTGTAACTTTAATAGTGGCAACTATTTATTTACAGCTCGCACAAAATAGATACATGTTTCAAAGTTTTACTGACCTTCAAAGTAGTCACCAGCATTGTGTATAACCCGTTGCCAACAATGTGGAAGTCGTAGGATACCCTCAGCAGTGCCAGTTGTGTTGACAGTTCGAGCGGCGCGGTCTATTTCCCGACCAATTTGTAGCAGTTCTGAAGCGAATGCCGTGAAGCGTTTCCTTCAGTTTAGAAATCGAGTTGAACTCACGAGGGCTTAAGTCAGGGGAGTGCAGTAGGTGATATAGCACTTACCAGCCCCATCAGTCAAACAAATCAGTAACAGCTTGCACTGTATGTGCTTGAGCATTGTCTTGCAAAATGATGGTCAGATCCTGCAGAAAGCGTCATCACTGAAGTCTCTAAGCTGATCGTAGATTGTGTTCCAAAAATGAACAGCATAGAGACAGAAGTGATGACACTTTCTGCAGGACCCCTAATATCAGCACGCAGAAGTGCCGCAACACGACGTGGCATGGACTCGACTAATGTCTGAAGTAGTGCTGGAGGCAACTGCCACCATGTTAAGAGTACGAGGGGGTGGAGATCTCTTCTGAACAGCACGTTGCAAGGCATCCAAGATATGCTCAATAATGTTCATGTCTGAGGAGTTTGGTGGCCAGCGGAACGATGTTCCTCTAGCTGCTGTGTAGCAATTCTGGACGTGTGGGGTTCGCATTGTCCTGTTGGAATTTCCCAAGTCCATCGGAATGCACAATGGACATCAATGGGTGCAGGTGACCAGACAGTATGCTTACGTATGTTTCACCTGTCAGAGTCGTATCTAGACGTATCAGGTGTCCCATATCAAACTTCCTGGCAGATTAAAACTGTGTGCCGGACCGAGACTCGAACTCGGGACCTTTGCCTTTCGCGGGGAAGTGCTCTACCAACTGAGCTACCCAAGCACGACTCACGCCCCGTCCTCACAGCTTTACTTCCGCCAGTACCTCGTCTCCTCCTTTCCAAACTTCACAGAAGCTCTCCTGCGAACCTTGCATAACCAGCACTCCTGGAAGAAAGGATATTGCGGAGACATGGTTTAGCCACAGCCTGGGGGATGTTTCCAGAATGAGATATTCGCTCTGCAGCGGAGTGTGTGTGAGTCGTGCTTGGGTAACTCAGTTGGTAGCGCACTTGGCAGTGAAAGGCAAAGGTCCCGAGTTCGAGTCTCGGTCCGGCACACAGTTTTAATCTGCCAGGAAGTTTCATATCAGCGCACACTCCGCTACAGAGAGAAAATCTCATCTGTCCCATATCACTCCAACTGCACACGCCCGACACCATTACTGAGCCCCCACCAGCTTGAACAGTCCCCTGCTGACACGTGGCGTCCATGGATTCATGAGGCTGTCTCCATACCTCTACATGTCTATCCGCTCGATACAATTTGAAAGGAGACTCGTCCGACCAGGCAACATGTTTTCAATCATCAACAGTCCAATGATAGTGTTAACGGACCCAGGCGAGGCGTAAAGCTTTGTGTTGTGCAGTCATCAAGGGTATACGATTGGGCCTTCGGGTGCGAAAGCCCATATCGATGATGTTTCGTTGAATGGTTCTCACACTGACACGTGTCGATGGCCCAGCATTGAAATCTGCAATAATCTTCGGAGTGGTTGCACTTTTTCACGTTGAACGATTCTGTTTAAGCGTCGTTGGTCCCGTTTTTCCAGGATCTTTTTCCGGCCGCAGCGATGTCGGAGATTTCATGTTTTACCGGATTACCGGTATTCACGGCACACTCGTGAAATGGTCGTACGAGAAAATCACGACTTCATCGCTACCTCGGAAATGCTGTGTCCCAGGTTCGAATCCTGCCTCGGGCATGGATGTGTGTGATGTCCTTAGGTTAGTTAGGTTTAAGTAGTTCTATGTTCTAGGGGACTGATGACCACAGATGTTGAGTTCCATAGTGCTCAGAGCCATTTGAACCATTTGCTGTGTCCCATCGGTCGTGCGCCGACTATAACACCACGCTCAAACTCACTTAAATCTTGATAACCTGCCGTTGTAGTAGCAGTGACCGATCTAACAACTGCGCCAGACACTTGTTGTCTTACATAGGCGTTGCCGACGGCAGCGCGGTATTCTGTCTGTTTACATATCTGGTGTATTTGAACGTGCATGCCCACACCAGTTTCTTTGCGGCTACAGTGTATTAATCCCGCTCGCTTTGCGCAAAGCGAGGAGGCTAACCTCCACAAGTAAACTCAAGACAGACAAATGTCAGTTACTGCGCTACAGGGAAAGTGCAGGTTCTCATTTTATTGGTTAGCTGAAACTATCCACATACTGGATATAAGAACTGATGGATTACCTATCGATGTACAGTCCTGGTTGACACCTGGTTACACAGTATAGAAAAGACAGGCGGTTTCCAAACGAAAAAAGCGTGATAGGAAGAAAAAATAAGAGCAAATAAAGATGTCAAAACAATGATGAAAACGACGTTGCAAAGGATTAGAAAAAATTAGATTTAAAATTATTAATTGATAAAAAATTAAATCCAAAATGTTTGAAAACATCTGATGATCTTCCACTCAGCAGTAATGTACGGGGTGGGGCAAATTTAAATGGCCCAGATGAACTAACACGACTGGGCGTGAATGTATGCGTACAACCACAGCCTGTGACGCGCACACGACATGTACGCGCGCCATGTGATGCACACCGTTTCAGAGCATAGTTCGGGCTGTGTCAAGAGTGGGTTGAAATGGATGATGGTACTGACATTGAAGCAGCGGTGGTTGTTTTATGTGACAACAAAGTCGTGGAAACGGTGTGGTCACTTGTTTGCTGAGAAGTTTAATGGTGTCAAAGTGGTAGCAAAGAGTGACATGCAAACGCTTTGTCCGAAAATGACGTCAGACAGGATCTGTTTTGAGCAAGTGAAAAACATTTCTAAATGTGCCCGCACACCAGAGAATGTGCCTGCAGTTCACCAGAAAATGCTTCAGAGTCCCTCGAAATCAATACGATACCCCTTGCAAGAGAATGGCGTATCACATCGATCGTGCAGATGAATACTCCACCTGGACCTGCACGTGTCTCCCTACCGAGTGCCTGTTGTTCGTACATCAAACCAGCAGATGCTCCTCAGCGCCTCCAGTTTTGTGAGTGGCTGTTCGCTGAGATAACAATGAATGGCTTGGACATGGATCTGATCTTTATGTTTGATTAATTTTGGTTTCACCTGAGTGGTTATGTCTACTCACAGAATCACAGGTTCTGGGAAGCGATGCATCCGCATACTTTCCACGAAACACCACTGCACGATCAGAAAGTTGAGGTTTGGTGTGCATTATCTGCACGCTCCACTATTGGCCCCATCTTCTTTCATCAGACACAGAGTTTAGCGAGTTACATTGCCAGCCATTTGAAACCACTGGCAACTTTAACGGAGGAGGGAAAGACCTACAGTTACTTCCAACAGGATGGAGCAGCTGTCCATACAGCGAGCCAAACCTTGGAACACATTTACACGATCTTCGAGTCTCATAGAGTAGTTAGCAGAGATCAGTCTGGTCACGGCCCTAGCTGGCCATCCAGGTCACCTGATCCGTCTAAGATGTCTAGCTGGCCGTCCAGATCACCTGATCTGTCTAAGGTGTCCAGCTGGCCGTCACCAGACCAGTCTAAGGTGTCTAGCTGGCTGTCCAAGTAACCTGATCTGTCCAAGGTGTCTAGCTGGCCATCCAGGTAACCTGATCTGTCTAAGGTGCCTAGCTGGCCATCCAGGTTATCTGATCAGTCTCTCTAGCTGGCCATCCAGGTCACCTGATCTGTCTAAGGTGTCTAGCTGGCCATCCAGGTCACCTGATCAGTCTAAGGTGTCTAGCTGGCTGTCCAGGTCACCTGATCTGTCTAATGTGTCTAGCTGGCCATTCAGGTCACCTGATCTGTCTAAGGTTTCTAGCTAGCCGTCCAGGTTACCTGATCAGTCTAAGGTGTCTAGCTGGCCATCCAGGTTACCTGATCTGTCTAATTTGTCTAGCTGGCCATCCAAGTCAACTGATCTGTCTGTCTAGCTGGCCGTCCAGGTCACCTGATCTGTCTAGGTGGCCATCCAGGTCACCTGATCTGTCTAAGGTGTCTAGCTGGCTGTCCAGGTCACCTGATCTGTCTAAGGTGTCTAGCTGGCTGTGCAGGTCACCTGATCTGTCTAAGGTGTCTAGCTGGCCATCCAGGTCTCCTGATCTGTCTAAGGTTTCTAAGGTGTATCGCAACAAGTCTCTTATCTTCAACAACTGCAGCAGAACATTTCGGATGAGACTGCAGCAATTCCAGCAGTCCAGTTTCGATCCACCTTGAGCGACTTGCTGACCAGGGCCCAAAAGGGCCAAGAGATGAATGATGGTCACTTTCAACATGTGCTATAGTCAGATTAGTACTGCATTTCCTTTCCTCTGCTTACTTCGTTCGCTGGAACTCTGTTCTCCAGGCCACTTTTATTTGCCCCATTCAGTATTTTAAGCACTACTTTATGTCACCACTCTGCATTAGTCCGCCATAATTATAACTCTGCAGAACCAGACGCAACAGTGGTTTGCTGACTTCAAAATTTTTGGCCTCACGCAGCGCTGTATGAAGTTTCTCTAATGTAGGCTGATCTCTGTGATGATGATAAACGAAATATATTGAATCATATCTCCCACGAAAAGATCCAGTAGCTTTTGCGAGTACCGTGTATGAAACGTATTTCGTTGCCATCGTTGTGTGTGCGTTGTTTTTGGTGTAGTTACCATGTCTGATGAATTGGAAAACAAAAGAGACAGACACGAATTAGAGACACATCAAGAAAAAAAAAATCCAAGCAAGGAATTGGAAATGAACTGACGTATTGTTGTGGCAGTTTGGCAACGATAAACAGTTAGGCGTGATGCTGAGCGCTCTGATTGGAGGAAGCCAGCTCCAAGGCGTGAAGTGTCCACTGGCAAGCAATTTTACTCAGACTATGCGCTGAGGTGACTCATGGGATAGCGATGGCGGTGGTATCGCATACGCACGGTATAAGAGGGTGGTGCATTGACGGAGCAGTAATTTGCACTGAGGTGATTCATGTAAAAAGTTTTCGGAGGTGATTGTGGCCCCAGGACAGGAATTAACACGCTTTGAACTCAGAATGGTAGTTGGGGCTAGATGCTTGGGACATTCCATTTCGTAAATAGTTACGGAATTCCACAGTGTCAAGAGTGCGCCAACACAGCTGCCGATGCCTTTAAATGAACTACCGAGAGCAGCGGCGTTTGTGTAGAACTGTCAGAAATCAATGTGGCAGTACGACGATCGTATCCGTTAGAGCAGTGTGACGGAATTTGGCGTTAATGGGCTGTGGCAGCAGACAACCGACGCGAGTGCCTTTGCTAACAGCACATCGCCTGCAGCGCCTTTCCTGAGCTCGTGACCGTATCGGCTGGAGCCCAGACGACTGTTAAACCGCGAACTGGTCCCGATTTCAATTTGTAACAGTTGATAGCAGAGTTCGAGAGTGGCGCAGACGAAGCCGTGGACGCAAGTTGGCGACAAGGCACTGTGCAAGCTGGTGGTTGCCACGTAATGCCCTGGACTGTGTTTACATGGAATGGACTGGGTCCTCTTGTCCAACTGAACCTATAGTTGACAATTTGCAGCCATTCACGGACTTCTTGTTTCCAAATAACGATGGAATTTTTATGGATGATAACGCGCCGTGTCATTGGGTCGCAGTTTTCGCTATTGGTTTGAACAACATTCTGGACAGTTCGAACGAATGATTTGGCCACTCAGATCGCCAGACATCAATCGCAACAACCATTGGAGGGACATAATCGTGAGGTCACTTTCTGCATAAAATAATACAAAGGCAACACTTTCGCAATTAAGTCTCAGTACTTTAGCAGGGGACTTCCAGGGAGCCGGCCGGTGTGGCCGAGCGGTTCTAGGCCCTTCAGTCTGGAACCGCGCGACCGCTACGGTCGCAGGTTCGAATCCTGCCTCGGGCATGGATGTGTGCGATGTCCTTAGGTTAGTTAGGTTTAAGTAGTTCTAAGTTCTGGGGGACTGATGACCTCAGATGTTAAGTCCCATAGTGCAACGAGCCATTTGGACCACTTCCAGCGACTTGTTGAATCCATGTCATGTAGAGCTGTTGCACTAAACCGAGCAAAAGGTGATCTACATGGTATTAGGTGGTATCCCATGACTTCCGTCGCCTCAGTGTAACGTACACGATGACTCCCTTCGCGGGATATGCAGACACGGTAACTGAATGAATGAATAGATAGGCAAAAGATCCTGCCAAGAGACTACTTACGTAAGTCTTCAGTGAAGAACTGCGCGAACTCATCCAGCGACATGGAAACGTCGCTCCACAGGTTGTAGTGGTGATAGTAGGAAACAATGGTATCCTTCACGTTGCGGACGACGTAGATGATCTGAAAGAAAGGATATCAGCACAGTGACCCACCCTTCAAGAAAATCAATTAATCAAAGTTTGTGCTCAGGATATTTTTAAAAAATATACGAAAATCTGTGACGAAAAAATTGTGGAAAGCTGGATAAGGTGGCCCCCATAGGGAAAATGTTGTTTGTCTCTGACATCTTGTTACAGATTACCACATGAAATATAACTTTATAAACTGTTAACTTTCTGTAACTACAAAACACTTGTACACTACTGGCAATTAAAATTGCTACACCAAGAAGAAATGCAGATGATAAACGGGTATTCATTGGACAAATATATTATACTAGAACTGACATGTGATTACATTTTCACGCAATCTGGGTGCATAGATCCTGAGAACTCAGTACCCAGAACAACCACCTCTGGCCGTAATAACGGCCTTGATATACCAGGGCATTGACTCAGAGCTTGGATGGCGTGTACAGGTACAGCTGTCCATGCAGCTTCAGCACGATACCACAGTTCATCAAGAGTAGAGACTGGCGTATTGTGACGAGCCAATTGCTCGGCCACCATTGGCCAGACGTTTTCAATTGGTGAGAGATCTGGAGAATGTGCTGGCCAGGGCAGCAGTCGAACATTTTCTGTATCCACAGAGGCCCGTACAGGACCTGCAAGATGCGGTCGTGCATTATCCTGCTGAAATGTAGGGTTTCGCAGGGATTGAACGAAGCTTAGAGCCACGGGTCGTAAAACATCTGAAATGTAACGTCAACTGTTCAAAGTGCCGTCAATGCGAACAAGAGGTGACCGAGACGTGTAACCAATGGCACACCACACCATCACGCCGGGTGATACGCCAGTATGGCGATGACGAATACACGCTTCCAATGTGCGTTCACCGCGATGTCGCCAAACACGGATGCAACCATCAAGATGCTGTAAAAAGAACCTGGATTCATGCGAAAAAATGACGTTTTGCCATTCGTGCACCCAGGTTCGTCGTTGAGTACACCAACACAGACCCTCCTGTCTGTGATGCAGCGTCAAGGGTAACCGCAGCCACGGTCTCCGAGCTGATAGTCCATGCTGCTGTAAACGTCATCGAACTGTTCGTGCAGATGGTTGTTGTCTTGCAAACGTTCCCATCTGGTGACTCAGGGATCGAGACGTGGCTGCACGATCCGTTACAGCCATGCGGATAAGATGCCTTTCATCTCGACGGCTAGTGATACGAGGCCGTTGGGATCCAGCACGGCGTTCCGTATTACCCTCTATTACCCTCCTGAACCCACCGATTTCATATTAGGCTAACAGTTATTGGATCTCGACCGACGCGAGCAGCATTGTCGCGATACGATAAACCGCAATCGCGATAGGCTACAATCCGACCTTTATCAAAGTCGTGATGGTACGCATTTCTCCTCCTTACACGAGGCATCACAACAACGTTTCAGCAGGCAACGCCGGTCGACTGCTGTTTGTGTATGAGAAATCGGTTGGAAACTTTCCTCATGTCAGCACGTTGTAGGTGTCGCCACCGGTGCCAACCTTGTGTGAATGCTCTGAAAAGCTAATAATTTGCATATCACAGCATCTTCTTCCTGTCGGTTAAATTTCGCGTCTGTAGCACGTCATCTTCGTGGTGTGGCAATTTTAATAGGCAGTACTGTATTATTATTTAAATCATCTTTTTGTAATGGAAAAGTGATGTTACGTCAAAGTCTGCAAAATGCCACTTTGTCTGCTAGGTAGGGCAAAATGGCCAGAGACAGAGAAAAGGAAGAAATAACACTTGTATGAAATCGTATCTGGTTTACTAACGCTTATATTTGTATTTCTCTTCCTAAACTGTGTCGTCCAGTCCTTGCCTGCCATCTTAATTTCTGTGTTAGTTATTCTCCTGAAATGACCTGGCAGGTTAGCCGAGAGCGCTAATGCGCTGCTTCCTGGACTCGGGTAGGCGCACCGGCTCCGGTTCGAATCCGCCCGGCGGAGTAACGACGAGGGCCGGTGTGCCGGCCAGCCTGGATGTGGTTTCTCCGCGGTTTTCCGCATCCCACTAAGTGAATACTGGGCTGGTTCCCACGTCCTGCCTCAGTTACGACTCGGAGACATTTGAAACACGTTCGTACTATTTCATGATTTACACTAGACGCAGACAGCTGGGGCACATTGATTCCGCCTCGGGGGGTACATGGTGGCGGCAGAACGGCCATCTGGCGGCCCCTTCAAACTAACCATACCAAATTCGATGTAACCGTGCCGACCCTACGCACACTGTGGGATTAAGGCGCTAGCGATAGATTATTCTCCAAAAGTGCTAGTTTCCGTAAATCACTTTCTGTTTGCCTCAATGTATTCGTTCCACGTCAAAAATACACTTAGGACTTTTTCCTCTTACACTTGGTTAAACGTACTTCTCAAGTTTCCAAGAATCTAGGGGTGTTTCTTCTGACACCGAATAGTTTTGCTGCTGTAGGAGACGGCATCTTTTCTTTTCTTGTAGCATCCAATGCCTGTTGCATAGCTTGGGAATGCCTTGATAGTTGCAGTGATTTTATTAAATAATTTGTGGTCTCTTAATATACTCGGAGCCCTGTGATAAGTGAATATAGCCGCTCGGGGTAGCCGCGTTTTCTGGGGCGCCTTGCCATGGTTCGCGCGGCTGCCCTCGTCGAAAGTTCGAGTCATCCCTCGGGCATGGGTGTGTGTGTGTGTGTGTGTGTGTGTGTTGTCGTTAGTGTAAGTTAGCTTAAGTAGTGTGTAAGCTTAGACACCGATGAGCTCGGCAGTTTGCTCCCATACGAACTTACCACAAATTAAAAAAAAAAAAAAAAAACACCAGTGAATATAGCGTTTCACTTCACCAAGTTGTCGCTACAATAATGCCTTAGTATTCCTATTTTCTCAAATTCTGTTGTCTTATTATTCATTGCATTGCCTCGAAACAAGACAAATATATTACAAAATACACTCCTGGAAATGGAAAAAAGAACACATTGACACCGGTGTGTCAGACCCACCATACTTGCTCCGGACACTGCGAGAGGGCTGTACAAGCAATGATCACACGCACGGCACAGCGGACACACCAGGAACCGCGGTGTTGGCCGTCGAATGGCGCTACCTGCGCAGCATTTGTGCACCGCCGCCGTCAGTGTCAGCCAGTTTGCCGTGGCATACGGAGCTCCATCGCAGTCTTTAACACTGGTAGCATGCCGCGACAGCGTGGACGTGAAACGTATGTGCAGCTGACGGACTTTGAGCGAGGGCGTATAGTGGGCATGCGGGAGGCCGGGTGGACGTACCGCCGAATTGCTCAACACGTGGGGCGTGAGGTCTCCACAGTACATCGATGTTGTCGCCAGTGGTCGGCGGAAGGTGCACGTGCCCGTCGATCTGGGACCGGACCGCAGCGACGCACGGATGCACGCCAAGACCGTAGGATCCTACGCACTGCCGTAGGGGACCGCACCGCCACTTCCCAGCAAATTAGGGACACTGTTGCTCCTGGGGTATCGGCGAGGACCATTCGCAACCGTCTCCATGAAGCTGGGCTACGGTCCCGCACACCGTTAGGCCGTCTTCCGCTCACGCCCCAACATCGTACAGCCCGCCTCCAGTGGTGTCGCGACAGGCGTGAATGGAGGGACGAATGGAGACGTGTCGTCTTCAGCGATGAGAGTCGCTTCTGCCTTGGTGCCAATGATGGTCGTATGCGTGTTTGGCGCCGTGCAGGTGAGCGCCACAATCAGGACTGCATACGACCGAGGCACACAGGGCCAACACCCGGCATCATGGTGTGGGGAGCGATCTCCTACACTGGCCGTACACCACTAGTGATCGTCGAGGGGACACTGAATAGTGCACGGTACATCCAAACCGTCATCGAACCCATCGTTCTACCATTCCTAGACCGGCAAGGGAACTTGCTGTTCCAACAGGACAATGCACGTCCGCATGTATCCCGTGCCACCCAACGTGCTCTAGAAGGTGTAAGTCAATTACCCTGGCCAGCAAGATCTCCGGATCTGTCCCCCATTGAGCATGTTTGGGACTGGATGAAGCGTCGTCTCACGCGGTCTGCACGTCCAGCACGAACGCTGGTCCAACTGAGGCGCCAGGTGGAAATGGCATGGCAAGCCGTTCCACAGGACTACATCCAGCATCTCTACGATCGTCTCCATGGGAGAATAGCAGCCTGCATTGCTGCGAAAGGTGGATATACACTGTACTAGTGCCGACATTGTGCATGCTCTGTTGCCTGTGTCTATGTACCTGTGGTTCTGTCAGTGTGATCATGTGATGTATCTGACCCCAGGAATGTGTCAATAAAGTTTCCCCTTCCTGGGACAACGAATTCACGGTGTTCTTATTTCAATTTCCAGGAGTGTATATGTTCGGACGAAGTGGCCAGTGAATACGAAATTACACAACGTAGGCAATTCATAAGCATGTAATTATGAAGCCTCAAGTATAACTTTGAATGAGCAGTGTAACAATATACACTGAAGCGCCAATGAAACTGGTATAGGCATGCATATTAAAATGCAGAGATACGTAAACATGCAGAATACGACAATGCAGTCGGCAGTGCCTATAAAAGGCAACAAGTGTCTAGCGCAGTTCTTAGATCGGTTGCTGCTGCTACAAAGACAGTTTATCAAGATTTAAGCGTGTTTGAATGTGATGTTATAGTCGACACACGAGCGATGGGACACAGCATCTCCGAGATAGCGATGAATTGCCGGGTTTCCCGTGCGACCATTTCACGAGTGTACCGTGAATATCGAGAATCCGGCAAATCATCAACACTCCGTCATCGCTGCGGCCGGAAAAAAGTCCTGGAATATCGGGGCCAATGACGACTGAAGAGTATCGTTCAACGTGACAGAAGTGCAACGTTTCCGCAAATTGCTGCCATCAACAAGTGTCAGTGTGCGAACCATTCAACGAAACATCATCGATATCGATTTTCAGACCCCAAGGCCCACTCCTGTACCCTTGATGACCGCACGACACAAAGCTTTACGCCTCGCCTTGGGCCATCAACACCGACATTGAGCGATTGATGACTGGAAACATATTTCCTGGTCGGACGAGTCTCGTTTCAAATTGTATCGAGCGGATGGACGTGTACGAGTATGGAGGCAACCTCATGAATCCATGGACGCTGCATGTCAGCAGGGGACTGTTCAAGCTGGTGGAGGCTCTGTAATGTTGTGGAGCGTGTGCAGTTGGAGTGATATGGGACCACCGATACGTCTAGGTATGAGTCTTACAGGCGACACGTACGTAAGCAACCTGTCTGATCACCTGCACCCATTCATGCCCATTGTGCTTTCCGACAAACTTGTGCAATTCTAGCGAGACAATGCGACACCCCACACTTCCAGAACTGCTACAAAGTGACACTTCCGCTGGCCACCAAACTTCCCAGACATGAGCACTATTGAGCATATCTGGGATGCCTTGCAACGTGCTGTTCAGAAGAGATCTCGTACGGGTTTATGGACAGCCCTGCAGGATGCATGGTGTCAGTTCCCTGCAGCACTACTTCAGACGTTAGTCGAGTCCATGCCACGTCGTGTTGACGCACTTCTGCGTGCTCGCGGGGGGCCTACACGATTTAGGCAGGTGTACCAGTTTCTTTGGCTCTTCAGTGCATATCACAATATAATTCTAGGAGAAAGATACGACACGGCACTAGGTAATTATTTGGATGAGACTGAAATTGGTAGATGTGATGTACATTTAGAGACAAAAAATGATAACAATCTCAGAAAATTGAATGATTTATTCAAGAGAAGTAGCTTCACAAATTGAGCAAAAAAATGATGCCCTAGTTCATCTCTGGCCCTCATGCAAGCAGTTACACTGTTTGACATTGATTAATGAAGTTGTCAGATGTTCTTCTTTGTGGTATGGTAGCAAATTCTGTCCAACTGACACGTTAGATGGTCAAACTCCAGAGCTGGTTGGAAGGCTCTTCCTATAATGCTGCAGGAGAGCTTGTGTGTAGTTTGGAAGGTAGGAGACGAGGTACTGGCAGAAGTAAAGCTGTGAGGACGGGGCGTGAGTCGTGCTTGGGTAGCTCAGTTGGTAGCTGACACGGTAACTCAGCGTATTCGGTGAGAGGGTTAGCTGCCCCCTATAATAAAGAAGACTGAGTTAATGGATCAACGACGAACTGAACCGGGTGTCTTGCGACGTCCGCACCTAGCAGGTAGAACGAACAAAATGAGACTAAAAAAAAGAAAGAAAAAAATAAGAAAAAAAAGTTGGTAGAGCACTTGCCCGCGAAAGGCAAATGTCCCGAGTTCGAGTCTCGGTCCGGCACACAGTTTTAATCTGCCAGGAAGTCTCACATCAGCGCACACTCCGCTGCAGAGTGAAAATCTAATTCTGGATCCATTAAACTCTGATTCTAATGCTGGATCCCATGTCCTCCTTATCGACAGCGATTTCATCTTTTATTCCCTTGTAACCGGCTGGTGTGGCCGAGCGGTTCTAGGCGCTTCAGTCTGGAACCGCGCGACTGCTACGGTCGCAGGTTCGAATCCTGCCTCGGGCATGGATGTGTGTGATGTCCTTAGGTTAGTTAGGTTTAACTAGTTCTAAGTTCTAGGGGACTGATGACCTCAGATGTTAAGTCCCATAGTGCTCCAAGCCATTTGAACCATTTGACGTATCTGACGAGACCACGGTTTTCCGGTCGTCTAGGGTCCAACAGATATGGTCACGAGTCCAGAAGAGGCGCTGCCGGTGATGTGCTGTTCGCAAAAAGGCATTCGCCTAGGTCGTCTGCTGCCACAGCCCATTAACGCCAAATTTCGCCGCCGTGTCCTAATCGATATGTTCGTCGTACGTCCCACATTGATTTTTGCGGTTGTTTCACGCAGTATAAAATTGTCTGTTAACACTAATAACTCGACACAAACGCCGCTGCTCTCGGTCAAGTGAAGGCCGTTGGGTTCTTGGCACATTGCTGACGCTGTGGATCACGGAAATGACGATTTCCGAAATGAAATATTCCGTTCGTCTAGCTCCAACTACCATTCCACGCTCAATGTGTGTTAATTCCCATCGTGAGGCCACAATGACGTTTTCATGTGAATCAGCTGAGCACAAATGACAGTCCTGCCAATGCACTGTCCTTTTACACCTTGTGTGCGCGATACTCCTCCCATGTGTATATATGTGCATATCGCTATCCCATGACCCGTCACCTAACTGTAAATCAATAGAAGTATTTCTCCGCAGTTACTTTTCTTATACCTATATTTTGTTTGCACACTTTTGAGATTACCTTCTTTAGCAGTGTCCACTCCTCATCAACTCACAGTAGTATTCATTTTAGAAATATATACTGTACACGCAAACTAACTTGATACTCGGAGAAGTGACTGGTGTGAACGACCCTAAGGCATTTCTCATTTACATTCGCTCCCATCAGCCACCACGCCGAGTGTCAGCTTAGTCTGCGTGTGATGATGATGATGTTTGGATTGTGGGGCGCTCAACCGCGCGGTTATCAGCGCCCGTACAAATTCCCAACCTTTTCTCAGTCCAATCTTGCCACTTGCATGAATGATGATGAAATGATGAGGACAACACAAACACCCAGTCATCTCGAAGCAGGTGAAAATCGCTGACCCCGCCGGGAATCGAACCCGGGACCCCGTGCTCGGGAAGCGAGAACGCGACCGCGAGACCACGAGCTGCGGACTAGTCTGCGTGTGTAGTACACCCATAGAAAACTTGTCACTTCTCAAAATTTCAATATCTCACTTCCACAAACAAATATTTCCTGGCGATTTTCTTGTATCTAATGAGACGTTTTCAGGTCTCGAGCATCTGTGATGTAATATACAAGTATGCAGACTGAAGAGACGAATGAAAATTTGTACCTCTAAGTTTAGGAGGATTACCAAGTAGCCTGAATCGTGAATGGGAATTTATATTGAGGAGGGAGTCGTGCTAGGGTAATCCATGCAGTTGTGCAAAGCCACTGTCCCAGGGTGGCGTAGTGGTTAGCACACGTGCCGAGTGAGCCCGGCGATATGGGTTCAAATCCCGGTCTTGGTACAAATTTTCATTCGCCGCTTCACTCCGCATATATACATCATAGAATTATTTATACTTCGACCTATCTACGCCATTTCTGAAATGTGGCCTGAGTTGTATCACCTCCTAGATACGCCTTATAATCCAGTAACCAGTTTCAGAAACCGGCTGTTATATTCCAGTGTCTTTTTGCGTTTTCGAAGTGTACCACCTAGTCTTGTCACTTTTGAGTAGTGTATTTGCTACCACTAGTTTAAATTTGTCACAGAAATCAACGTGTTCTTTTATTAATGTTTACTATTGCCAGCTGATATTCCTCCGTAATTCCGTCCTAGATTCCATTCTCTACTAAATCGTTCTAATCACCCATGATAAGTACACTTTCATCTCCCTTTACATACCGAAATATCCATTCAGTTCACTCGTATAGTCTCTGTACCCGCATTTCGACTTCTTCTGGTAGCGTCGTCATGTGTAGCTGAAGTACAGTCGCCATTTCGTTCCGATTCTGTTGAGGATAATCCTACAGCTATACAGATCACAGCAACTCATTCTGTGTCCCACTTTTATATTCGTGACGAATCCTACTGTCCTTATACCATTTCCTGAGGCTGCCGACATCGTTTTATATTCGTCGCCGTACCTTCATGTTCTCTCTATTTAGCTTCACTGACTGCTATTATACAGGGTGATTCCAAAAAGAATACCACAACTTTAAAAATGTGTATTTAATGAAAGAAACATAATATAACCTTCTGTTATACATCATTACAAAGAGTATTTAAAAAGGTTTTTTTTCACTCGAAAACAAGTTCAGAGATGTTCAATATGGCCCCCTCCTGACACTCGAGCAATATCAACCCGATACTCCAACTCGTTCCACACTCTCTGTAGCATATCAGGCGTAACAGTTTGGATAGCTGCTGTTATTTCTCGTTTCAAATCATCAATGGTGGCTGGGAGAGGTGGCCGAAACACCATATCCTTAACATACCCCCATAAGAAAAAATCGCAGGGGGTAAGATCAGGGCTTCTTGGAGGCCAGTGATGAAGTGCTCTGTCACGGGCTGCCTGGCGGCCGATCCATCGCCTCGGGTAGTTGACGTTCAGGTAGTTACGGACAGATAAGTACCAATGTGGTGGCGCTCCATCCTGCTGAAATATGAACTGTTGTGCTTCTTGTTCGAGCTGAGGGAACACCCAATTCTCTATCATCTCCAGATACTGTAGTCCAGTTACAGTAGCACCTTCGAAGAAAAAGGGACCAAAAACTTTATTGGCTGAAATGGCACAGAAAACGTTCACCTTAGGCGAGTCACGTTCATACTGAGTTGTTTCCCGCGGATTCTCAGTGCCCCATATACAGACATTGTGACGGTTGACTTTCCCGTTAGTGTGGAAAGTTGCTTCATCACTAAACACAATCTTTGAAACGAAAGATTCATCTGTTTCCATTTGAGCAAGGATAAAATCACAGAAATCGATTCTTTTAATCTTATCAGCTGCAGACAGTGCTTGAACCAATTTCAGACGATAAGGTTTCATAACTAACATTTTTCGTAGGACTCTCCATACAGTTGATTGTGGAATTTGCAGCTCTCTGCTAGCTCTGCGAGTCGATTTTCCTGGGCTGCGAACAAATGCTTGCTGGATGCGTGCTACATTTTCATCACTCGTTCTCGGCCGTCCAGAACTTTTCCCTTTGCACAAACACCCATTCTCTGTAAACTGTTTATACCAACGTTTAATACACCACCTATCAGGAGGTTTAACACCATACTTCGTTCGAAATGCACGCTGAACAACTGTCGTCGATTCACTTCTGCCGTACTCAATAACACAAAAAGCTTTCTGTTGAGCGGTCGCCATCTTAGCATCAACTGACGCTGACGCCTAGTCAACAGCGCCTCAAGCAAACAAATGTACAACTAAATGAAACTTTATAGCTCCCTTAATTCGCCGACAGATAGTGCTTAGCTCTGCCTTTTGTCGTTGCAGAGTTTTAAATTCCTAAAGTTGTGGTATTCTTTTTGAATCACCCTGTAGTTTCAGAATTTGCGTTTTGTTTTGCAGTGCTTTTCTCATCTTCCCCTTCGGCATACCTCTCCTGAAGTCCGAAGTGCGGGAGTAATCCGGAATGATTTGCCAATGGAGAGGTTATCAGAAGACACTTTTTCAGTTACATGCCACATGACTTACGGATAAAAGATAGTACATTGATGTCCATTGTCTTCTGCATCCTTCTGCAGTTGGTCAGTGCATCCTTAGACCAAACGCCTTCAGGCGCCCTAGCTGGTGATTTTTTCTCCAGATCCAAGCAAATGCTGGCAGCTAACGCTGAGCCGAGGAGCTTTATACTGGCAATTAAATATCAGGCTCAAATGTAACCGACCGATCCGGAAGAATCAGTGTGGGAACAAGGTGGATACTGAGGTAGTACTGAGGAATGACGACGTGAGTTTGAAGTTATCTAGGGCTATAGATACTACGATAATAAATGACACAATATGAAGTTCAGATGAAGGAGAATGGACGACTCCAAAAAGGGTAATCATTGGAATTGGACAGGAAAAATATCGGCTGGTTATAATTAAACTTTCGTATTTAACACGTTATAACACGGAAACTACACTACTGGCCATTAAAACAGCTACACCAAGAAGAAATGCAGTTGATGAACGTGTATTCATTGGAGAAATATATTATACTAGAACTGACATCTGATTACATTTTCACGCAATCTGGGTGCACAGATCCTGAGAAATCAGTACCCAGAACAACCACCTCTGGCCGTAATAACGGCCTTGATACACCAGGGCATTGACTCAGAGCTTGGATGGCGTGTACAGGTACAGCTGTCCATGCAGCTTGTAAGTAGGCTGTTTAGGTTTTTATATTGGTAACGCCACGTAGCGCTCTGTATGAAAATCACTGGCTGTGCTGTGTGCAGTCTGTGGCTAGTTTGCATTGTTGTCTGCCATTGTAGTGTTGGGCAGCTGGATGTGAACAGCGCGTAGCGTTGCGCAGTTGGAGGTGAGCCGTCAGCAGTGGTGGATGTGGGGAGAGAGATGGCGGAGTTTTGAAATTTGTAAGACTGGATGTCATGAACTGCTATATATATTATGACTATTAAGGTAAATACATTGTTTGTTCTCTATTAAAATCTTTCATTTGCTAACTATCCCTATCAGTAGTTAGTGCCTTCCGTAGTTTGGATCTTTTATTTAGCTGGCAGTAGTGGCGCTCGCTGTATTGCAGTAGTTCGAGTAATGAAGATTTTTGTGAGGTAAGTGATTTGTGAAAGGTATAGGTTAATGTTAGTCAGGGCCATTCTTTTGTAGGGATTTTTGAAAGTCAGATTGCGTTGCGCTAAAAAATATTGTGTGTCAGTTTAAGCACAGTCTTGTATAATTGTTCAAAGGGGACGTTCCAAGCTTCAATACCATACCACAGTTCATCAAGAGTAGTGACTGGCGTATTGTAACGAGCCAGTTGCTCGGCCACCATTGGCCAGACGTTTTCAATTGGTGAGAGATCTGGAGAATGTGCTGGCCAGGGCAGCAGTCGAACATTTTCTGTATCCACAGAGGCCCGTACAGGACCTGCAAGATGCGGTCGTGCATTATCCTGCTGAAACGTAGGGTTTCGCAGGGATCGAAAGAAGGGTAGAGCCACGGGTCGTAAAACATCTGAAATGTAACGTCAACTGTTCAAAGTGCCGTCAATGCGAACAAGAGGTGACCGAGACGTGTAACCAATGGCACCCCGTACCATCACGTCGGGTGATAGGCCACTATGGCGATGACGAATACACGCTTCCAATGTGCGTTCACCGCGATGTCGCCAAACACCGATACGACCATCATGATACTGTAAAAAGAACCTGGATTCATCCGAAAAAATGACGATTTGCCATTCGTGCACCCAGGTTATTCGTTGAGTACACCATCGCAGGCGCTCCTGTCTGTGATGCAGCGTCAAGGGTAACCGCAGCCATGGTCTCCGAGCTGATAGTCCATGCTACTGCAAACGTCGTCGAACTGTTCGTGCAGATGGTTTTTGTCTTGCATACCTCCCCATCTGTTGACTCAGGGATCGAGATGTGACTGCACGTATCGTTACAGGCATGCGGATAAGATGCCTGTCATCTCGACTGCTAGTGATACGTGGCCGTTGGGATCCAGCACGGCGTTCCGTATTACCCTCCTGAACCCACCGATTACATATTCTGCTAACAGTCATTGGATCTCGACCAACGCGAGCAGCAATGTCGCGATACGATAAACCGCAATCGCCATAGGCTACAATCCGATCTTTATGAAACTCGGAAACGTGATGGTACCCATTTATCATCCTTACAAGAGGCATCACAACAATGTTTCACCGGGAAACGCCGGTCAACTGCTGTTTGTGTATGAGAAATCGGTTGAAAACTTTCCTCATGTCAGCACGTTGTAGGTGTCGCCACCGGCGCCAACCTTTTGTGAATGGTCTGAAAAGCTAATCATTTGCGTATCACAGCATCTTCTTCCTGTCGGTTAAATATCGCGTCTGTAGCACGTCATCTCTGTGGTGTTGCAATTTTAATGGTCTGTAGTGTAATTACTGTGCGAGGACCAAACTTGGTTGTATTAATGTCAAGGACATGGGGAAGAGAAATAATAGTGAATTAATTCAGTCGAAACACTTTTAATGTCTGATACGGTACATCGTACCACTACATACCGGTACCATTACTGATAGATAAGGAGCTCAGTATGGCGTCAATCAGTGTCCAGAAGAGTCTGAAAGCGCAGGATTGCATCGTGCACAGCATAACGAAACATGCCCGTACGTATGCTGGCTACCTCTGTTGATAAGGTGCGCTTCAGATCAGCACATGTGTAAATACACTCCTGGAAATTGAAATAAGAACACCGTGAATTCATTGTCCCAGGAAGGGGAAACTTTATTGACACATTCCTGGGGTCAGATACATCACATGATCACACTGACAGAACCACACGCACATAGACACAGGCAACAGAGCATGCACAATGTCGGCACTAGTACAGTGTATATCCACCTTTCGCAGCAATGCAGGCTGCTATTCTCCCATGGAGACGATCGTAGAGATGCTGGATGTAGTCCTGTGGAACGGCTTGCCATGCCATTTCCACCTGGCGCCTCAGTTGGACCAGCGTTCGTGCTGGACGTGCAGACCGCGTGAGACGGCGCTCCATCCAGTCCCAAACATGCTCAATGGGGGACAGATCCGGTGATCTTGCTGGCCAGGGTAGTTGACTTACACCTTCTAGAGCACGTTGGGTGGCACGGGATACATGCGGACGTGTATTGTCCTGTTGGAACAGCAAGTTCTCTTGCCGGTCTAGGAATGGTAGAACGATGGGTTCGATGACGGTTTGGATGTACCGTGCACTATTCAGTGTCCACTCGACGATCACCAGTGGTGCACGGCCAGTGTAGGAGATCGCTCCCCACACCATGATGCCGGGTGTTGGCCCTGTGTGCCTCGGTCGTATGCAGTCCTGATTGTGGCGCTCACCTGCACGGCGCCAAACACGCATACGACCATCATTGGCACCAAGGCAGAAGCGACTCTCATCGCTGAAGACAACACGTCTCCATTCGTCCCTCCATTCACGCCTGTCGCGACACCACTGGAGGCGGGCTGCACGATGTTGGGGCGTGAGCAGAAGATGGCCTAACGGTGTGCGGGACCGTAGCCCAGCTTCATGGAGACGGTTGCGAATGGTCCTCGCCGATACCCCAGGAGCAACAGTGTCCCTAATTTGCTGGGAAGTGGCGGTGCGGTCCCCTACGGCACTGCGTAGGATCCTACGGTCTTGGCGTGCATCCGTGCGTCGCTGCGGTCCGGTCCCAGGTCGACGGGCACGTGCACCTTCCGCCGACCACTGGCGACAACATCGATGTACTGTGGGGACCTCACGCCCTACGTGTTGAGCAATTCGGCGGTACGTCCACCCGGCCTCCCGCATGCCCACTATACGCCCTCGCTCAAAGTCCGTCAACTGCACATACGGTTCACGTCCACGCTGTCGCGGCATGCTACCAGTGTTAAAGACTGCGATGGAGCTCCGTATGCCACGGCAAACTGGCTGACACTGACGGCGGCGGTGCACAAATGCTGCGCAGCTAGCGCCATTCGACGGCCAACACCGCGGTTCCTGGTGTGTCCGCTGTGTCGTGCGTGTGATCATTGCGTGTACAGCCCTCTCGCAGTGTCCGGAGCAAGTATGGTGGGTCTGACACACCGGTGTGAATGTGTTCTTTTTTCCATTTCCAGGAGTGTATTTCCCTGGTAAATCCTGTACTTCAGGTAGCCTCCCAACCAGAAATCACAGGGAGTGAGATTAGTTGATCGTGCCAGCCAAACATTTGGAAACGATAGGTTGACAATTCGATTATTTCCCAATGTGTTTCGGAGAAGCAGGTGAACTTCACGAACCAAGCGCGGTGGGGCCCCAACTTACACGAAAATGTTGAGTTCAATGCGGGTATGAAATGCTGGCGAAGCATATCGCAGTAACGCTAGCCGGTCACACTACACGTCTTTGGTCTTTGAGCGCCAACCTGTTCAAAAAACAGTAGACCATTGATGAACGTAGCCGTGAAGCCACACCCTATGATGACACTTTCACCATACGGAGGAACTTCATGCACAGTGACTGGAGGTGAAGATTCCCGCACTCGGCAATTCTGTGTGCAGATTTCGTGATATATGAATGTCTTCAGTTAAAATGAACACTCTGTATAACAGATGTCCTCCTTTATATGCGGTATATGACATTTCGATCCACTCGTCAGATGTGGAGCAGGTAACGAAGACGAGAAGACACTGCCTTACCTTGGGCTTCACCGTCCACAGCTGCTTCGGCAGTAGTTGGAGTGGAAGATGGCTTTTGATGAACCTCGGCGACTTCAGTTTCGCACAGGCTTCTATTGAGTGCGGCCCCAGATCCGCCATTTCTTTCAGAATTGACGAGAATCTGCAATGACAATAAAAGCAGAATTAGTGAAGAAAAGTAGTCACGGAAAAGGCATGTGCAAGAGGACACTGAGTGGATCATTAATAGCGTAACACAACAATTTAGTGAGAAGGACGCATATCTGTCCTGCAATTCCATTCGGATGAGGTGTCGATCTGATCTTCTCGAGTGAGAGAGAGAGGGGGTGGGGGTGGGGGTGGTATGGGTGGTGCGACCTGACAGATCTCATCGTGCTCTACGGTGTTCCGTGAACCATTATCCACACACCCGTTGCCCTGCCGAAACACTTCGTCCCACACGAGTAGTAATTTCTCGGATCGATGTGTCATATTCTCTCACACGAATAATGCGCCCCGTTTCAAATTCACTGCTTTGACGGTTCGGCTCGCGCTTACGTCTGCGAGGCATCACGCACGTCCATTCAAGTCACACCCATTACCTTCGGTTTATAGCGACAGCGAGAGCCGCAGGCAAATTTTACCGGTAGGTGGTGTTGCACCGCGATATCTATGTTCATCTTGAACCTGCTGGCCGACACTGTTCAACTGCTAATCATTTCTGCAAAACATACTAATGTACATTGAACCGTGCGTGGCTCATGTTCCCGCCATCATGTACGAGGCCTGTCCAGAAAGTAAGTTCCGATTGATCGCGAAATGGAAACCACAGTGAATATCAGAAATGTTTTATTTGTAACAGTTAGCTACACCTTCCAGCTACTTCTCTACGTAGTCGCCGTTCTGACTTAGACATTTGTCGTAGCGGTGCACCAACTTTTCAATACCCTCATCATAGAAGGCAGCCGCCATTGCTTTCCGCCAATCTTTCACACTGGCCTACAGCTCGCTGTCTATGCCAAAATATTGTCTTCATAGACAGTGGTTCATGTGACCAGCGATGAAACTCAGAGGGAGACAATTACGGGCTGTATTGTGGGTAAACATAAATTTCCAATTGAAAACCATGCAGGAGCATCTTCATTGCCCCTGCAGAATGCGGCTGAGAATTGTCTTGAAGAAGAAACAGCACGACAGTTATGTAACATTGGCTGCATAGCTTCAGGCGAAATTTCTCACCAGGCCCTCGGGAGACGCCACACATCACTTGGACCTTGTGGATAAAATCGGAAGTTCACTGAGGCTTTTCGCGGATGATGCTGTGGTATATCGAGAGGTTTTAACTATGGAAAATTGTACTGAAATGCAGGAGGAGCTGCAGCGAATTGACGCATGGTACAGGGAATGGCAATTGAATCTCAATGTAGACAAGTGTAATGTGCTGCGAATAAATAGATAGAAAGATCCCTTATCATTTAGCTACAATATAGCAAGTCAGCAACTGGAAGCAGTTAATTCCATAAATTATCTGGGAGTATGCATTAGGAGTGATTTAAAATGGAATGATCATATAAAGTTGATCGTCGGTAAAGCAGATGCCAGACTGAGATTAATTGGAAGAATCCTACGGAAATGCAATCCGAAAACAAAGGAAGTAGGTTACAGTACACTTGTTCGCCCACTGCTTGAATACTGCTCAGCAGTGTGGGATCCGTAGCAGATAGGGTTGATAGAAGAGATAGAGAAGATCCAACGGAGAGCAGCGCGCTTCTTTACAGGATCATTTAGTAATCGCGAAAGCGTTACGGAGATGATAGATAAACTCCAGTGGAAGACTCTGGAGGAGAGACGCTCAGTAGCTCGGTACGGGCTTTTGTCAAAGTTTCGAGAACATATCTTCTCCGAGGAGTCAAGCAGTATATTGCTCCCTGCTACGTATATCTCGCAGAGACCATGAGGATGAAATCAGAAAGATTAGAGCCCACACAGAGGCGTACCGACAATCCTTCATTCCACGAACAATACGAGACTGGAATAGAAGGGAGAACCGATAGAGGTACTCAAAGTACCCTCCGCCACACACCGTCAGCTGGCTTGCGGAGTATGGTGTAGATGTAGTTGTAGATGTAGCCGGGACACAGTCTTGGTGGATCGTAGGTCCGTCGTCCTACCGGACGACGCGTTTTGACTCGCCGATCGTTCATGAGTCGGCTGCGTGTGTGCGCATCGTCTCCCAATTTGTCTTCGTGCATGCTTAGTTACTGTTGGGTATCGTTCAGGTCTTCGTGCAAGTGTTTGTCAGGTTGTGTGTGTAGTTGGCGTTATTTCCACTGACGACTATATTAGATGTTGTCTGCATTCAGAGGGTAGTCGGTCAGTTGGCGCGGACCAGGGAGGATATCTCCGTGCGGCGCAGTCGACTGGGTCCGCTGGCGGTCCTTGCGCAGTGTCGGAGCGTGTGTGGAGCTGTCCGATCGCTACGAGCTTCGTGGCTCACCGCCCCAGGGCGTCAAAGTTAGGTGGTGTCTTCAGTACCCAAGCCACGTCCCTTCATGTTGTTTCGTTCGTTTCGGTGGTTCGTTGTCGGGGAGCTTTTCCTGTGAGCAAAACCGAGTGTTTTTAGCGGTGAAATCGAGCCACCGTGCGGTGGAATTAACTATATTGGTTCTCTACAATTCAAGTGCACCTGAGGAATTTTCTGCCTTGTGGCCGTCAGTGTTCCGGTTACCTGCCCTTGGCCACTAACATAATTTCAGGCAGTGTCCGTTCCTTACCTGTTGTCGCTGTCCAACACGGTGTGTAGTTTTGACAGATTAATACGTATTTCGTTGTGGATAATCACGTCCGTAACAGTTCAGTCCTTAAGTTCATGTACCGATTGGTGGCTAACAAGTCGTTTGGTCGGTCGGTCCGTGACTGTCTCTCGGTTGGGCTACCGACGGATCACGTGTAGTTGGGCCCACCACCTGTCTCATCTAAGTGAACGTTAATGTTTCGAGGGCAGCCCCCCTCCCCCCTGGAGGTGCCTGAGTGCTGTTGTCTATACTGTCCTTTTCATGGGTGTTTAATGGTCTGTTGATAATCTATTATAGCCAATGCTTTAAAGGAAAAAAAATTATTGTGTTTTATGTAAATCAAAGGCCTTTAGCCCATATACGTAAGTTTGAATTCTGGCAAGTGGATGTTTTGCTGAAAGTTACTGTTGTGCTATCTTTTCATTTATTGCGCTGTCAGCCACTTAAGGTTTAAGGTATTTTGAATTTTTGGAAAATCAGCTGTAGGCCTTCAGCCGCTTAAAATTTCCCCTTAAGCGAAAACAATGCGGCCTTCTGCCTTAAAAGATTATGCAAAAACAGACATAATGTCAGATGGGATAGCAGCAATCAGTAATTGTATAATGTTAGTTATAATCCGTCTTGATTGCAAATTTTTTTTTATTCATATGACCGGTTTCGGTTCATTCAGAACCATCTTCATATCTGATATTTCAGTTACAGGAGTAACCCGTCCAAATCCAGCAACTTTCACATGCTGCGTCACATGCGAAAGTAGCTAAATTTGGACGGGTTACTCCTGTAACTGAAATATCGTCCAAATCCAGCAACTTTCACATGCTGCGTCACATGTGAAAGTTATTGAATTTGGACGGGTTACTCCTGTGATTGAAATATCAGATCTGAAGATGGTTCTGAATGAACCGAAACCGGTCATATGAATAAAAAAGAAATTTTTTTGCAATCAAGACGGATTATAACTAACATTAAAAGATTATGGTAATATATTTTAAAATTTTGAAATTTAATTGTGGCCTTCAGCCATTGGTATTGCACCTTGTTTATGTTCTGCCTTGAGGCTTTCAGCCTAGTTGTGATATATACATATATATTTTAATTATTTTATTTGCAATTTTAACTGCGTGTCTTCAGTCACTTGAAATTTATCTTCTTGATTTTTAAGATTTCTTGTTGGGGGGCCTTCAGCCGTGAAAGAATTGGATTTTGAACGTCGTAGTTGTAGAGGTTATGCCGTTTTGGTTTAAATGTGTTATTAAATTGCAATAAATTACAATTTTGAAGTGAAACTGACCGTCACCTTATTTGGCCCTTTCCGCAATCCTAATCACCTGTTCCTCCAGAGGGTTTAGCGGGCGTTTCATACATGTCCTGAGAATATGAATGTCCTATCCCTAGTTGTTCAAGGTGTTCTGCTGTTTCTGAACGTGAGCGTATTCGCTACACCGAAGATCTTCGCAAAAGCTATCGGCAAACCTTCGAGCACCTCGGGCACGCGTGCAGCCTACACGGCCCCTGCATGCCTCAGCGTCACTATCTCGCCTCGTCGTGGTAACGCAGAGCCAGCAGGCGGCGGTACCAGAGATGGCAGAGACCGCCACTTCCAAGGCGCCTGCTAGCGCCCGCCCCACACGTGGTCAGAAAGTGGTGGTGGTGATGGTGCTTAGTGTTTAACGTCCCGTCGACAACGAGGTCATTAGAGACGGAGCGCAAGCTCGGGTTAGGGAAGGAGTGGGAAGGAAATCGGGCGTGCCCTTTCAAAGGAACCATCCCGGCATTTGCCTGAAACGATTTAGGGAAATCTCGGAAAACCTAAATCAGGATGTCCGGAGACGGGATTGAACCGACGTCCTCCCGAATGCGAGTCCAGAAAGTAGTGCCGCGAGTATTATGCCGCCGACAGCTATGAAGGTCAGCCCCAGAGCTGCACAGGTCATTTACGTATTCATATTTATTTATTTATTTATGCATTTATTTTACCTGGAAAGATTAGGGCCTTCAGGCCCTCTCTTACACCTAACCAGGCATACTCAGATTGAACAAATTTCAGTTTCTACAGAATATTAAGGACATATAACATGTTATACAGTATTAATGTTAAAGAAAAAAATAGAGATTATAACAATAGTACAATGATAATTATAACAATCAAAAAATAATTATAACAATCAATAATAATAATAATAATAATAATAATAGTAATGACTATGTATATGAAAGTAAACATATTTTTATTTTATGAATTTCAGTCCTATTGCTAGTTGGGAATTTTCTCGTTATATTCTTGCAGCTTGTGAGTTATTCTCATCGAGCAGAGACATAAGACGATAGAATGGGGTGAACGAGAAATAGAAGAGGTAGATAGGTTAGAGGAAGAGAAATAGAATGGTAAAATTCGAAGCTATGATGGAGAGGAGAAAGAAAGAGATGAGAGGGGCACAACAATGGTGGCTATACCAGCCATAATATGTAAGTTTTGAGTTCCCTCTTGAAAGCTGAGTGGTTCTGGATAAGACGCAGATCACAGGGGAGCGCGTTCCATAGTCGTATGGCTGAGATGGAGAATGACACGGAGAAAGATTTTGTGTTATGTAAAGGTACAGCCAAGATGCTAGACGTATTCGATCTGGTACTGCGGTTGTGGAATGATGATAGGTGTTTAATGTGAGAAGATAAATATTGGGGGCACCAGTGCTTAAGAAATCGATGAAGTAAGCACATCGTGTGGAGATCGCGTGCCTTATGTGGGCGTGTCCAACCTAGCTGGGAGTATGAAGGACTGATATGATCATACAACCGTATACTGCACACGTATGTAACGCAAGCGTTCATCACTAGCTCGGAGCATCTCGAATTTTCACTATTTGTGTCGTGTTGAACTACATCACAGTAGTAAAGATTAGGCAAGACTAGTGTTTGGGCTAATTTTTGTTTAACATGGGTTGGAAATATTTTTCTAAATTTTTGAATTGCATGTAGGAAGGAGAGCGATTTCCGGCAAGCTGTGACTGTTTGTTCTTCCCAGTTCAGGTGTTAATCCAAGATTATTCCAAGGTCTTTTACTGTTTTTTGGTATGGTAGTTGGATACCATTGAGGAGTATTTGAGGGACTGTTTCGCGAAAGTTCCGGCTGATTAACTTTGGATGAGATATAAGTATGACCTGGGATTTCTTGGGGTTTAGTTTCAGACCTAGGTTCTGTGCCCATCGAGAAACAGTGCAGAGATCTGCGTTCATACTCGCTACTGCGTCAGCAATGTTCTTGGGGCTTGCACTTATGTACAGTTGGATGTCGTCGGCATATACACTCCTGGAAATTGAAATAAGAACACCGTGAATTCATTGTCCCAGGAAGGGGAAACTTTATTGACACATTCCTGGGGTCAGATACATCACATGATCACACTGACAGAACCACAGGCACATAGACACAGGCAACAGAGCATGCACAATGTCGGCACTAGTACAGTGTATATCCACCTTTCGCAGCAATGCAGGCTGCTATTCTCCCATGGAGACGATCGTAGAGATGCTGGATGTAGTCCTGTGGAACGGCTTGCCATGCCATTTCCACCTGGCGCCTCAGTTGGACCAGCGTTCGTGCTGGACGTGCAGACCGCGTGAGACGACGCTTCATCCAGTCCCAAACATGCTCAATGGGGGACAGATCCGGAGATCTTGCTGGCCAGGGTAGTTGACTTACACCTTCTAGAGCACGTTGGGTAGCACGGGATACATGCGGACGTGCATTGTCCTGTTGGAACAGCAAGTTCCCTTGCCGGTCTAGGAATGGTAGAACGATGGGTTCGATGACGGTTTGGATGTACCGTGCACTATTCAGTGTCCCCTTGACGATCACCAGTGATGTACGGCCAGTGTAGGAGATCGCTCCCCACACCATGATGCCGGGTGTTGGCCCTGTGTGCCTCGGTCGTATGCAGTCCTGATTGTGGCGCTCACCTGCACGGCGCCAAACACGCATACGACCATCATTGGCACCAAGGCAGAAGCGACTCTCATCGCTGAAGACGACACGTCTCCATTCGTCCCTCCATTCACGCCTGTCGCGACACCACTGGAGGCGGGCTGCACGATGTTGGGGCGTGAGCGGAAGACGGCGTAACGGTGTGCGGGACCGTAACCCAGCTTCATGGAGACGGTTGCGAATGGTCCTCGCCGATACCCCAGGAGCAACAGTGTCCCTAATTTGCTGGAAAGTCCACGTCCACGCTGTCGCGGCATGCTACCAGTGTTAAAGACTGCGATGGAGCTCCGTATGCCACGGCAAACTGGATGACACTGACGGCGGCGGTGCACAAATGCTGCGCAGCTAGCGCCATTCGACGGCCAACACCGCGGTTCCTGGTGTGTCCGCTGTGCCGTGCGTGTGATCATTGCTTGTACAGCCCTCTCGCAGTGTCCGGAGCAAGTATGGTGGGTCTGACACACCGGTGTCAATGTGTTCTTTTTTCCATTTCCAGGTGTGTACTTATTAAAAGAAATAGCCCATTTCTCTAAGTAATCAAGCGCTATGATATAGAAAACCATTGTCTCTTCCTGAAATTTAGAAATCAAATTAATTCGTTAGGATTTTTATACTTTCATTTCTTGAAATTCCTCTTGGTTTTCATGCCAATAAAATTGGCGTTCTTCCTTCAATTCAGACATTATTTCAACTATCGAGACTTTCTTCCATCCACCCTTTTTATATTGTTTTCAAACAGAGCCAAGTCTGAACGCAGAAACAGGAAGTAAATTTCACTGGTCGGAGTACTGAAAAAATCCGGAATTATTTTAGGTGGTCTGTCTTCGGCGTCAAAAAGCTGTTTCAATGGAATTCAAAGTTTAAGAATTCTGTCAACTGCGAGGGTTAACGACAGCCATCTTGTTTTTGTGTGAGACAGAAGAGCCTGATGACTGGCACCAACGTATAAGCAGAACTCATTCAGCTTCTCTGTGCTCACCGTGTATGTTGAAAAATAAATACTTTCATGACGATTATTTGAATGGCCAGAGTTAAGGCCCGAGCAGCAGTTGATATTGTGGAGAATATGGGCAGCGCATCCAATACCTTCTACGTTTCTTCCTAGTTCTTCTTTAATTTGGTGAAACACATTCCCCTGGCCGCGTTGATGAAGCCCTCCACAAAAAGCGATTAATTTATCTAATGGACTTTGCAGTTGTCTTAAAGTGTCTAGACAAACGTTTGCAATTCTCTCCCATGTTTCGTTATTCGACGAATGAAACTTCAACATCTTCTGTTGAATTCAGTCAGTTTCAATAAAGTATTAAACAACTAAGGAAAACATCTTTTCAGCCTTTTGGTTCGACGCATCGGTGTCTATGCCGTAAAATGAAACTTCTGGCGATTGTTTTATGCATTCAGACACTGCGTGTGCGCGAGAACGTTTTTAACAGTCGCTGCAGCTTTGCTCCTGGCTGTAGACAGCTTTCCAGCGACTCTGGAGCCAGGATACATTGCGAGATTCAGTTTTGCTGTAGAATCAAGAGAACTGAAGAACTGATGATGCGTGACAACTTTATAAGCTGTTGTTAGTTCTCCAGCAATAACGAGCATTTCTTTCTGGGTATCTTCCTTAAACATGAATGTAGATGTTGATGTCGATGTCACCGCGAATCTGCATGATTCTTCGTAGAAATGTGATGCGTGACATATGCCTTACCTCCGTGAGTCACTGAGATGAAACAGCTACAAATCTCACACAACGGCTCCTGATCCATACGTTCATACTTGACAAAAGACCACTCTTTCATGTTAACATCCACAAAGTGACATTTCCTTTTACCATCCTTAGGCCTTTTCGTAAGCTATGATATGTGTATTAGACGGTAAACAGTCGACAACAGCACTTCAGTCATCGAAGTACAAGTCACTATACACGTCTGTAAAAGCATCCGATCACCATTTTTGACCGTTATTTGATTATCAATTTCATCAAGATTAAATCACATTCGGAATCCGTGATTACCTCGCTAGATTTTATCGAATTTTATACTGCAACAAACACGCCGCCACCATTGGCTGCTAACCTATCCTTACGATAAATATTCCAGTCTGAACTTAGGATTTCGTTGTCACTGACGTCTAGCTTCAACCAGCTTTCTGTTCCCAGTACTACCTGTGCATTATAACCTTCAGATCTCTGATCTGCGAGGCCCAAGATTCTCTGAGGTCGCTGATTTAACAGGCAGATCATGTTTGCTCCAAATGGAGGGGTCCTGTAACCTAAAATAGCCCCCTGTGCACGCCAAACGTACTCCTCCACCCTAGTAACCGCTTCCTGCGTGTAGTGCACGCCTGACCTATTAGCTGGCCGCTGTGGCCGAGTGGTTCTGGGCGGTTCAGTCCGGAACCGCGCGACAGGTACTTCCGCAAGTTCGAATCCTGCCTCGGTCATGGATGTGTGTGATGTCCATAGGTTAGCTAGGTTTAAGTAGTTCTGAGTTCTAGGCGACTGATGACCTCAGATGTTAAGTCCCATAGTGCTCAGAGCCATTTGAACCATTTGAACCTGACCTATTAAGGGGAACCCCACAATTCTGCACCCGATAGCGGAGGTCAAGAAATTCGCATCCGATACCGTCGCAGAGTCGTCTGAGGCTCTGGTTTAGACCTTTCACTCTGCTCCAAACCAGAGGACCGCAGTCAACCCTGGGTACGGTGCTACAGATAGACAGCTTAGCCTGCACCCCCGTGCTTTGCTGGAAGCCTTCACCAAATCAGCCAGCCGCCGAAAGGAGCCGAGGACGGCCTCAGGACCCAAGCGGCATTCGTCATTCGTGCCGACATGTGCCACTACATGCAGCTGCTTGTAGCCAGTGCGCTCGATAGCCACCGGCACGGCCTCCTCCACATCACGGATGAGACCTCCCTGCAAACATACCGAATGCACACTGGAATCCTTTTCCGCCTTGCCTGCTGTCTCCCTGAGGCCCTCCATCACCCGCCTAACATTGGAGCTCCCAATGACTACCATACCCACCCTCTGTATTGGTCCGGACTGGGCTCTAAAATCGACAGCTGGCCCAACAGGAGAGGCATCCCGTGCTGGCTCAGAGTTATCTCCAACACTGGGAAGCACCTCGTGCCTGTTGCTATGACATAGGGAACCATCCGCACGGCCTGCTCCCTCTTTCTCCTTCCGCCCAGTGACACACGAGCCCACCACTGTCTGCCACCCACTCTGGAGTGAGAACGGACCGGTCAGATGTTGCGTATCGGAAGCCACAGTGACCTCCGGGCCACCAGGGGATTTCAGTGACATCAAAGGTATCGCAGGTCTCGTCACTGGCGCCCCGACATCACCGCAACTTCGAGCATTAGTTAGAAGCTTGTCGATGGTAGCCAACACAGCTTCCAGCTGTTTACGGATAGCAGCCAACTCTCCTTGTGTGCGCTCACAACAAGCAGTCCCTAGCCATATCGTACTGTGTATGAAATACATATGACGTCTTAAATGGCGCTACTGAGTTTGAAAATATACCAAAGGAGAATAAAGTAACACTAAAAGTTGGTGTGCAGATTTCTCACTGAACTCTGAGACCGCAAACTATTAAACAGAAATAAATTTCTCCACACGGAAAATTTACACTGGGAAGCCGCCCTACACAAGAATATTCACAGGACTTACGCAAAAACAAAAACTACGATTAATTTTCTAACCACTAGTCTACACAGTAAAATACACACGTACAGTTCACTTCTTTGCAGAAGCACGTGAACAAAACCAAATCAACGATACGTGAACAAAACCAAATCAACGATATACGGGACAAAGCACAAAATATGGGTGGACTATGTGAGGAACCTGTAACCTACATCTACATCTACATCTACATACATACTCCGCAATCCACCATACGGTGCGTGGCGGAGGGTACCTCGTACCACAACTAGCATCTTCTCTCCCTGTACCACTCCCAAACAGAACGACGGAAAAATGACTGCCTATATGCCTCTCTGTACGAGCCCTCTCTTATCTTATCTTTGTGGTCTTTCCGCGAAATATAAGTTGGCGGCGGTAAAATTGTACTGCAGTCAGCCTCAAATGCTGGTTCTCTAAATTTCCTCAGTAGCGATTCACGAAAAGAACGCCTCCTTTCCTCTACAGACTCCCACCCAGGTTCCTGAAGCATTTCCGTAACACTCGCGTGATGATCAAACCTACCAGTAACAAATCTAGCAGCCCGCCTCTGAATTTCTTCTATGTCCTCCCTCAATCCGACCTGATAGGGATCCCAAACGCTCGAGCAGTACTCAAGAATAGGTCGTATTAGTGTTTTATAAGCGGTCTCCTTTACAGATGAACCACATCTTCCCAGCCTCCACGCCATTAATGATACTGAGAAAAAGTAATTACTGATAACTTATATAATCCATATTAGAAATGGTTCAAATGGGTCTGAGCACTATGGGACTTAACATCTGTGGTCATCAGTCCCCTAGCACTTAGAACTACTTAAGCGTAACTAACCTAAGGACATCACACACATCCATGCCCGAGGCAGGATTCGAACCTGCGACCGTAGCAGTCCCGCGGTTCCGGACTGAGCGCCTAGAACCGCTAGACCACCGCGGCCGGCAATCCATATTAGAGTCCTACAAAATGATGAGAATAGTAATGACCTTTTGAAAATAATTTAGTTTCGCGACTGAAACAGAATCGAACGGTTTAGTTTTTACCCCTCAGAAAAATTCACTTTACCCCTTAAGGGGTAATTACTCCCAGATTGGGAACCACTGAACCACAGCAACGGTTACGAGAGTCTGGTGTGACAGCTGTGAGGATTGTCGACTGTGGGACTCCACCATGCTGAAGAGTATAATAATAAAAATAATGCCTTCGTTTTAAAGCTATGAAAAAGGCCCTCTCATAATCGTAAGAGACCTAATTATAGTGTATGGACTTTTTCAGCTGTCTCAGTGGGCATCTGATGTGTACGAGGATGGTTTGATAAGTCTGGTAAAAAATGCAAGAAAAGATTGCTCGAACAGTCAACGGGTATACTGCCGGTTCATAGTGTCCAACGGGCACAATATTTCGGCGATCAGACATGTCGCCATCGTCAGGTGCGCTGACGAACTGTGCGCGTTGGACGCTATGAACCGGCAGTATACCCGTGGACAGTTGGAGCAACAAACTGAAGAATCACAAGAAAAGATTGTTTGATTAGTAAGCAAATCACCTTACTTCTCGACGTAGTGTCCTTTGGGGGATATACACCTCGTCCAGCAATCCTCCAGTTTTTTCATTCCAACGGAAAAATTAGTTCTGTCAAATTGTGCAAAATACCCGTTGACTGCAACTATCACTTCTTCATTTGATGAAAATTTCTTCCCAGCAAGCCGAAGTTTCGACTTAGAGAACAGGAGGAGGTCACTTTGGGCTGTGGCCAGTTTGGTGGATGAGGAATCAATACAAAGCCCACTTCATGCACTTTCGCCATTGTCATCGCTAATGTGTGGGATGATGCATTATCCTGGTGGATAAACACCTTTTTGCGTGCCAATCTTGGACTTTTCTTGGACAACGCAAGTTTCAAATGATCCAACAATGAAGCATAATAGGGTCTACTTATGGTTCTGCCTTTTTCCGAGTAATCTAGAAGATTATTATCTCGGAAATTAAAAAAAAAACAGTGGGCATTACCTTACCTGGTCACAAAATGGTCCTTGCCTTCTTTGGTGCACTTGACTCTGGTGCGTAATGATGGGTCCAGGTTTCATCAACTGTCGCAAGACGGCGCAAAAAGTCTTCCGCATTGTGATTAAACATCGCCAGACATTGTGCTGAAATGTTGTGCTGATGTGCTTCTGGTTGACTACGAGCAATCGCTGCTCCATCCTCGCACACAGCTTCTTCATAGGCAGTTCTCCGTGCAGGATACTATACACTCGTTCAGTCGAGATGTCTGCAGTATAAGCAATGTCACGAATTTTTATTCAGGGGTCTTGCATTACCATATCATGGATTTTGTCAGTGGTCTCCTTTGTGATGACCTCAATCGGACGGCCGGACCGCGCTTCGTCTTCGGTGCTTGACCGACCACATTTAAATTCATTAATCCAAAAGTAAATAGTCTTCAGTGTTAGTGCCAGAGACCTCGTTCATCCCATCCATCTCTGTTTCAATTTGTGCGGCAGTCCAACCCTTCAAATGAAAATGTTTAATAACAGCACAAAAAACGGTTTTCTCCATTTTCAATCGCAGTCAGCACACTGACCAACTCAGACGGCTGTCAACAATGAACTGTACGCTGTATATTGTTGAAATTCTTTATACGATCCTAGGAGTAATCAAGCTTAGCAAGCATGAAGTCGTAACAAAAATGTTCCATTATTTCATGGAAGTTTACAGACATATCAAACCAACCTCGTGACGATTCACCTCCCAAACATCGCGTCAGATTGCGAATGGCGACCGTTCAAACGCTTGGCACTTGAAGTCGCAGAACTGCTACGAGTTTTAAAAGCCCAGTTCACAGAATTTTTGCAGACTGGAGTTAGTCGAGTTTTCAATAAGCAGATTTACTGCATACCTCATTTCAAAGAGTGCGAGGACCCATAAAAATGTTTTACTCCCTTTCGCCGGACGCGGGTTCTTGAGCTGCGGTATACAATTTCGGATAACTTCATTTACTAACGGGGCATCACGGGAAATTTGTAAGATGTAATATCTGATACATATTTACTGACGTCATAGACAGGTCGCGCACCCAGTGTAAGCGTTTTAGCGGGAATTTCAAAAGTCCAAAAAGAAATAAGGTTTTCTTAAATAAGAATATATTTTTATAAAAATTCCGGCGAATACTCCGCATGTGTTCTAGTGCTACTCAAAAAAAGAAAGTATTTGTGTAAACGTCTTATGCTTATGGATGTGCACTGTCGTATCCTTTTTACATCTGGTGCGTACATGAATAAATCAGGTTTTCCGACGCGTCATCAGTCCACATACGCAGTCCATTTGAGGAGCATGGATTTGCCAAATTAAGTCCTCACACGTGTAGCGGCTGTCCCTGTACTTCGTCGAAAGTCATTCCAAAACGCGAGTCGTACCGGAAACTACGAACTAGAATAGCATATGTGTTGGAACCATTGGGATGCGTCGCAACAGTTCATCTTCTCCGGTAAATTTTCAATTTAAATTTAAATTTATAGCCTCGATGATACTGTTCATCACCTTTTCACTGAAAACGTACTGTTGAGTTATTTGTCTAACCGTACGATGTCATTTAGAGCTGTACTTGCTTATGTTTGTCAAGAAATGTTTCGCTCGGCTTGCGGCGCCTGATACCAAGGTTGGAAATGGTTCGGGTGCTGAATGTAATTCTGAAAATTTCACTCTTCCACTCACGCAGCATATTCCTGGTGTTTCATTCCAGTATTTGAGCGCACAGCAATACACGCGTTATTTATCCATTTTTCCAATAACCACGCTTCAATGAAGGCTGTAATCACAAGTAGCATCGTAGAAGAATGCACTAAGGTATAAACAAGCGTGTAGTGTTCTCTTGGTTCGAGCAGTGTGAAACGGTTTGCAGCTTCGCTTCCCCGCTGCTCGGTTGTTTCTGAAGCTCGCGATGCTCTTTCTTTTGTGCCTGAGGTATAATTCAATTCAATTTTTAAAACATTATGTACAAACCTGCAACAGTTAAGCTTTTTATTCTTGTAAATATGCATTTCTGTATTTGTTTATTCAATTATGTGTACAGTGTCACTATGTGTTGCCGATGGCTAAATTGTGTACACACTCAAAGGCCAAATAAAAAAATAATAAAAAAAATAAAAAAAAACTCGACCAATCGCATGTCGTTTGTTTCGCATATCTGATTGGATAGCGAGAAATGCTTTGTGCAGTCTGTTACAATTTCTCTTGGAAAAATAAAAGAAAATGTGTGTGGAATCTATTATCTAATGTCAGCAGCAATTGAAAATTGGCTATCAACGGAGCTTGTTACATCATTCACGAACTGAAATGTCGTTGCTCGTATTAGATTCAGTTCAGTTATATCATAACTGCGTCGTGCGTGCGCAAAAACACATGAACTGCCGCTAAACTAAATGAAGTACGCAGGTCTGTTGAAATGGCTCACGCACCATCTATTCTAAAAGAGATTCAATGGTTCCAATGGCTCTAAGCACTATGGGACTTAATATATGAGGTCATCAGTCCCCTAGACTTAGAACTACTTAAATATAACTAACTTAAGGACATCACACACATCCATGCGCCAGGCAGGATTCGAACCTGCGACCGTAGCAGCAGCGCGGTTCCAGACTGAAGCGCCTAGAACCGCTCGGCCACCGCGGCCGGGTCTAAAAAGAGATGTAATAGTTCCTCACAGGCATGCGCAAAACATCTGATCGGAGTTTCACTGCAATTGGGTGAACAGTACAGGAACTCACACTTGACAAAGGAATATATGCATACACACAGTATTATAAAAGTTGTAAATAGCCTGTTTGTATGTTGGCAGTGCTATAGACTGTGATAATATCGCTAACAGCGCTCTGCGCCTCGGCAAGAGAGCCTATGGTTGGATGGAGTATCAGTTAGCGAGTGGATAGAGAAGTTTATGGACATGTTTTTTCCTTAGTGGAGATTCGGTGTTGGTAGGACATGCATTGTAAAGTGAGACCCAAGGAAATGTAGGATGATGAATGTTGTTGATACTATCTGGGCAGTGGAATTATTGACAACTATATAATTTTTAGAACTGGTTGTCACATGAATAAGATAAAATTTTCTAAGTACATTGTTTGCTTTTTTAAAAAAATGTCCATACACTTCTCTATCCATTGGTCAGTCTATAGCGCTGCCAACATACAAACAGGCTATTTACAAAGTGTATGCAGGTATGTATGTTCCACGTCCCGTACTAAACAGTTGGATAGATTTCAATCACTCTTGGTGAACGTATTAGTTTCTATCTGGAAATAAATAATGTGGTTTGGGGGTAAGAAGGAGCACCTCCTATAAAGGTGGGAGGTGATAACGTGGAGAGAGTAGGGGGAGGAAGAGAAGGATACACAGAGAGTGGAAGAGGGAGATGGACTCCGATATGGGAGAGGAGGAGGTGTACAGAAGGAGTGGGCAGGGGAAGATGGATTAATGGATTGGGATCAATACATACCCAGGCAACGCCAGGTACTCTGGTAGTGTATATATATGTACATATATTTAGCGTTTTTATGGTACTAATTATATTACCAGCGGAAGGAAATAACTAATAATATGGAAACATCAGTATTGCGTTATTACGACAGCTATAGCTTAACTCCCAAAGCTGCAATTGCGACTATACCTTCTTCGTAAGTGAATAACAATGAAATTCAAAGTGCAGCTAATCTCTGAAGAAAACTTTTTATATTTTTTCATATTTTCATAGTTTTAATCGATTTAATAAATGATATACTGTACACAGCAAAGGGCTCGGAAGAGTAGTTGAACGGAATGGACAGTATTTTAAAAGGAGGATATATGTGGAACAGCAAAAACAAAACAAGAAAAAAGGAATGTAATCGAATTAAATCAGGCGATAGTGAGGGAATTAGATTACAAAACGAGATTTGCTATTTGGGCAATAAAATAACTGATGATGGCCGAAGTAGAAAGGGCATAAAAATATAGACTGGCAATGGCAACCAAAGTGTTTCTGGAGAAGAGACATTTGTTAACATAGAATATAGATTGAAGTGTCAGGAAGTCATTTCTGAAAGTATTTGTATGGAGCGTAGGCATGTATGGAATTGAAACAAGGAGATAAACAGTTTAGACAAGAAGAGAATAGAAACTTCTCAAATGTGGTGTTACAGAAGAATGCTGAAGACTAGATGAGTAGATAACGTAAGTAATGAGGAGGTACTGAATAGAATTGGGGACAAGAGGAATTTGTGGCGCAATCTAACTAATTGGTAGGACATGTTCTGAGATACCAGGGGATCATCAATTTAGTAATGGAGGGAAATCTTGGGGGTAATAATCGTAAAAGGAGACCAAAAGATAAATACAGTAAGCAGATTCAGATGGACGTGAGTCACAGTAGTTATTTGGAGATGAGGTTTACACAGGATAGAGTAGTACTAGTAGTAGTCGTTGTAGTAGAAGATCTCTATTTACAAGGCACACGCATTTAGAAATTCCTAGTAAGAGACAATCATTAAATGTACTCCTGGTATACAATACTTCGTTTACAAATAACTTATTAAATAATGTAATGCCCCATTGTTCACTCATAGCCCACTATCATTCACTGCACACACTATACAGACATTGTTTCGTAACACTTCACTCACTACACACACAGACATTGGTAATCTCTGGGCCACTTTCTGTACTGCAACTTCCCATTTGCTGTCCTGAAAAACTGAGTCATCGTCCCTCTATAATGAGTGAGACGTTGAGCTCCGAAAGAAGAAGAGGTGTTAGTACTGTGCTATGCATAGCTTGGGATTAAGTTTTTCTAGAAAAGGAAAAAAAAAGAAAAAACATGGTGTAAAGGTGTTATGTGAGCTGTTGGATGTTTTATAATCATTATTATTATTATTTATTTGTATAACACTTTTTTTACCAAACCCCTACTCTGTTTTATCTAAGTAATCCATCAATGTATAAAGTGCATTACATAACAGGTACTTTTTAGTAGGATGAAGAGCTGCACCTTACCAGCCTTTGGTCCGAAGACCACAACATCAACAAACAGTAAAATTTTGTGGGACTAGATAATAAGCCTCAAATTCCAAAATTGTTCTAGAAAGCTGTTTGCACGGCTTAGTTATCACAAAACTTTCCTCAGAACGACCTGCACCACATGTCAGCCTAACGATCCAGAGATATTGTATTCGGCCCTGCTGCAATCGCCACTGCTTCTGCCAGTGGACACCTACCACAACAAACTCCCACATTGATTTCGCAATAGGAATTCAATCAAAACAAAAGATCTTACAAAATGGATAATCAGTAGCGTGCACAGTGACCAAACCACAGAAAATGACCATAACTGACTGTTTTTTCTACTTACTCAATGAATGGAGTCCTTTCATGTAGCGGAATTTTGTACGCCGTGTCGTAATCGAAGTTATTCATGACCAGCCAGATCATCTCCTGGCTCCAAGTAGTGCCTGTAGACAGAAATGTGATGTGTTTTAAAGTCTCCTTCGTCTCACTGGGACTTTATGATAAAAAAAAGCTGTAGAAATTCGAATGTGTAACGGCAAAGTGACACTGGCCTCTTAGTAGAGGCCTTGGAGCCACATATTACACATTTATTTAACAACCTACCAGAGAAAACTGAATATCTTGTCGGTAATGTGGCGAAGTATGAGGCTGAATTAAATAACTTTCTGCTCAGCTCCAATCTCTCTATTCCCCTGAAGAGCACATTGACAGGAAGTCTGAAGACTATTACATTACAGGAGAGCTTCTGTAAAGTTTGGAAGGTAGGAGACGAGGTACTGGCGGAATTAAAGCTGTGAGGACGGAGCGTGAGTCGTGCTTGGGTAGCTCAGTCGGTAGAGCACTTGCCCGCGAAAGGCAAAGGTCCCGAGTTCGAGTCTCGGTCCGGCACACAGTTTTAATCTGTTAGGAAGTTTTACTATTACATTAGTTTACCATGTAATTAATATTGACATTGTAATACTGTAACATTTCATAATGTTAAGTTCCTTAATTATATTGTCTTAATATAATTCGTTGACTTATTTCCAAACCCCAGAGACCAGCCCTACCTGGTAACAGTGTGGTATCGTCCAAAGATCGTGGTGCCACACCACAGTCAGCAAACCCCATCGATACAACAGACATTAGCGATGTCTCGCTGCAATGTGCAACGATGAATGGGAGAGGCTGAAGGAGACACGCCCCTCTCTCAGCACAGCAGTGCCCTCATGCGGAGGTCAATATAGAACCGGGCATGGAAGCGCTCTGCGCATTTCGTGACCTCATCTGAAGCAGTCATCATCATCGAGTTGGACTGGTATTCTTCGAGTCTCAGAAGGAAATGTATTTTTGTAAATGTTGGTCATTGTACTTCAAGAAAAGATTTTGATAACACAGGCCAACGAGGGTAAAACGTTTTTGCTGAAAATACCTTATTCTTATGTTTTTTAGGGTGGGAAATCCAAATATGATACTTAAAAAACTGTATCACCCACTATTTCTTCACATTTTACAGTTAAATTTATTAAATTAAGAGATTTTTAAAAAGAATTTAACAGCTTTTATATAGTTAAAATAATTTGAAAAGGAGGTGTAATGAATGTAGAACACGTTGGTAGCACTGCTGAAAAACCATTTCTGGCAAAAAAAGTTCGATTCTATTTTGGTGTTAACAGATGGTGTTTTGTTTACTGTCAGCGTAACCTCACTTTCCCGTTTCCTGTCCATGTGCTCAGTACAATGTCTAATCGTGGTTGTAAAAACTCTGCCGACAGTGTTTGTTATATTTGTGGTGAATTTGTGCTTAAAAATACCAAAGAAACATTACAGGCTCTGTGAAAAAGATTTATCTATCATACACTGGATCTATACTTGGTGATCAAGATAAATTTTGGGCGCCGTATAAGGTATGTTATGGGTGTGTTGGAGATCTGAGAAAATGGTCCAAAAAGGAGAAAAAAGCCTTTAGATTTGCTGTTGCTATGATATGGAGGGAGTCTTTAAAACCTGGTGAGAAGAACAGTCTACGCAAAAACGATGTAGATCCAAAAAACGTACTCCTACGACCTCTACACATAAAGTTAGGCCTAATGAAACAATTTGTAAAGGCTTTGCCTAAAAATGGACCATGTTTTAAGTATCTGTACCAAAAGCTTCCGCACCTTTCAGAAGCTAAACTAAAAGAAGGCGTCTTCGTCGGACCTGACATTAGAAAATTGATGTTTGATGTTAACTCCGAATCCACAATGACCTTAAATGAGAAAGAAGCATGGGTATCATTCAAGCAAGTCGTTACCAAGTTTTTAGGACATGAAAAAGACCTAGAAAATGTTTCTATTATAGCTACAATGTTAAAGAAGTTTAAAACTTTAGGATGTTTAATTAGCCTGAAAGTTCACTTTTTGAACAGTGACCTTGATTACTTCCGGGACAGTATGGGAGATGTTAGTGAGGAGCAAGGAGAGCGTTTTCACCAGGACAGTAAAGTGATTGAAAAACGCTACCAAGGCCGCTGGAACGCCAACATGATGGGGGACTACTGCTGGTCACTTCACCGAGAACTTCAGCAAGCGACTCCTCGTAGGAAAAGCGACACAAAAAGCTTCAATGAATAAAGAGAAAGAAAATACAAACCAATTCCAGCTGACAAGTGAAACCTCTATTAACAAATATCATTGTTTTAAGTAGCTTACTGTAAATACAAACCATGCTTATGTTGTAAGAAAGCATTTGATTAATTTCCCCGCTTAGTATAGCATTGGATTTTTTACTATATTATAAAAAGCATATTGCTCTAAAACTATGGGTGATACAAAAAAACTAAGGCTAGATTTGCTTTCAGCTCATAAAAATCTATAAAGATGAGCTATCAAAGTAAAGAAAGTTTTAAAAAAATTTGTTGGCCTGTGTAATCAGTGCATCAAGTGTTGCTTTCACAGTCAGTGATAGTTGTAAATTTTCAGGCACTCCAGTGGCAAAGGATCGTATCAAGTTAAATAAATCTTTTTATCATTCAAGTAATAAAGTAAACTAATATCTCATCAGTTGTAGTTCCAATGAACCAACTCCCCAAGCAATCAAAGAATCCTCGGTTGTGGCTGGATGACAGCAGTTTCGTCTGTTCATAACAACCGTTACATCGAACACTGAAAGCCTACCATCGTCTTGAAAAATTCTACTAATGTTCTGAACTTTCGAAAGTTGTACCCAGATTTTAGCAAATATTTAGGTACGTTTTCTGATAACGCAATCTGGTTGGTAATTTCTACCGACGATGGCAGGACGCTCGTAAATGGAACGGGGAACTTCATTTAACGGTCCCTGAACAGTAGTACTGCAGCGTTAATACATCGGTGTGTAATGAGTTTGACCCTGTTGGTACAAAATCGTGCTAGACAATGTATCGGCGTCTGTATACTACGAAACTGAGCACCCGGAATAAGAACTTTCAACTCATAATAAGCAATGACAAAAATTACAGTGAAGAAACTGATGTGGCGATGCCGTTGCTCCGAACTGCATGCGTCGGCAAACTCCAGCTTTCGCGACTTATCTGACAGCTGTAAATGCTACGAAAGACAAGAGAAAACTGCATGCGAGGTACAGAAGTGCACATCTTTTTGTGGAGGTATAATAAAAGCACACAATGCCCCGTTGTTGCAAGTTCAGACAAAGTGAACTGTTTAATGTAATGAAAAGACGAAAGCTAATGCTCAAAATTCTGTACACGGTAGATAACACCATGCAGGAGATGACAACTTCGTTCAAATACTACACAAAATTTATCAATAATATTACCAGAAATACACTAATTCGTGCACATGCCCCATATATAATTATAACAAGAAGAACCCAGAGATGGCAGAGGAATTCTGGGAAGATCTGGAAGAAACTACTAGCAAAATCCCCAAGAATCACGTAAAAGTGTTGTTAGGGGATTTCAATTCCCACTTAGGCAAGGAAAGAAAATTCCGAAACATGGCAGGGAAACACGCGGCCCACAAGAGAACAAACAAAAATGAAGAGAACTTGATAAATTTCTGCAGGAATTTTGAGCTGAAAATTACCTAAACGCAATTCCAGAAACCACCCAGAAAACTAGTAAATCCTCCCAACAATGCTCTAGGAGAACTTCAGATAGGCCACGTAGCAATATCTATGAAAAACGCTAGAGAAATACTGAACGTAAGAACTAGGAAAGGAGTTTTTGGGTCTGATCATCACGTTCTCCAAATCGAAGCAAAATTTATACCCAACAGACAAATCAAGAAAACCAACAGACGTTTCAGAACAGATCCAGAGTACCTGCATCTGAACAAGAAAGAAATAATAGAAGAAATTAAGAAAATCAACAGCAACAACTGGACAGAACTACCAGAAAAAATGAGAGAACTGATCAAACTGGGGCAACCACCGAGTAAAAAGGAAACGTCGATGGTGGAACATGACATGCGACAGAGCCACAGAAGACAGAATACAAGCCTGGAAAAATTTAACAGCTATAGAACACAAGAAAAATGGGAAGAATTCAAAAGGATACAGAAAAACACTTCAAACATAATCCGCAGAGAAAAAAAGAGGTTACGAGAACAGCAGGTTGAAGGAAGTAGAAGAGGACTTCACCAGAAACAACACACGGAATTTTTACAGAATTTTCCGAGAAAATATGACCGCGTATCAACCTCCAAGCTTATGCTTCAAAAGACAAGATGGAACGCTGGAGACAATTCGAAGAATAACTGTTAAATATTAGCTCGATACTCATACTACTCAACTGTGATGAACCAAAACAGAGATTAAAGTTTACAAACCCAGAACCTACCCAGGACTCCGAACCCCCAACGCACGAAGAAATAGTGACAATAATAAAATCATTGAAAAATAACAGAGCACCAGGAGCAGATGGACTGATTGCAGACATATGGAAATTAGACCATGAAAACATTAAACCCAAAATACACAGAATAATCAAAAACATCTGGGAAACAGAAAAGTTGCCACAAGAATGGAAGTCATCCCTAATACACTCCCTCCACAAGAAAGAAGACGAAACAGAGCCTAATAACTGTAGAGGAATTTAGTTACTGCCAGTGACATACAAAATTCTATACAAAGCTCTGTTAAAACGCGTAGAACCTCAAATAGATCCACATATCAGAGAGTACCAAGTAGGGTTCATGAAGGGAAGATTATGCAGTGAACAGATCTAGTGCCTGAGAACAATATTAACAATTACAAAGTCAAGAAACACCACAATAACATTTGTTGATTTCAAGAAGGCCTACGATTCCATAGACAGAGAAACACTTTTCAGTACACTGGTAGAAATGAAGGCAGACAACAAGATCAGGAAACTAATCCAGGAAACATTAGCAAATCCAAAATCCAAAGTGAAGTTCATGGAAGAGACCTCGGAACCGTTGGAATCAAGAAAGGAGTGAGACAGGGGGATGACCTGTCACCCATTTTATTTAACGCAATTCTAGAGAAAATAATAAAAACGTGGTACAAAGGAGTCAATGGGGTAAAGATGGGGAGACGCAAAAATAAAACCATCAACATAAAATGTCTGGCCTTTGCCGATGATGTTGTTGTTGTTGTGGTCTTCAGTCCTGAGACTGGTTTGATGCAGCTCTCCATGCTACTCTACCCTGTGCAAGCTTCTTCATCTCCCAGTACTTACTGCAACCTACATCCTTCTGAAAATGCTTAGTGTATTCATCTCTTGGTCTCCCTCCACACTGCCCTCCAATACTAAATTGGTGATCCCTTGATGCCTCAGAACATATCCTATCAACCGATCCCTTCTTCTGGTCAAGTTGTGCCACAAACTTCTCTTCTCCCCAATCCTATTCAATACTTCCTCATTAGTTATGTGATCTACCCATCTAATCTTCAGCATTCTTCTGTAGCACCACATTTCGAAAGCTTCTATTCTCTTCTTGTCCAAACTATTTACCGTCCAGGTTTCACTTACATACATGGCTACACTCCATACAAATACTTTCAGAAACGACTTCCTGACACTTAAATCTATACTTGATGTTAACAAATTTCTCTTCTTCAGAAACGCTTTCCTTGCCATTGCCAGTCTACATTTTATATCCTCTCTACTTCGACCATCATCAGTTATTTTGCTCCCCAAACAGCAAAACTCCTTTACTACTTTAAGTGTCTCATTTCCTAATCTAATACCCTCAACATCACCCGACTTAATTCGACTACATTCCATTACCCTAGTTTTGCTTTTGTTGATGTTCATCTTATGTCCTCCTTTCAAGACACTGTCGATTCCGTTCAACTGCTCTTCTAGGTCCTTTGCTGTCTCTGACAGAATTACAACGTCGTCGGCAAACCACACAATTTCTTCTTCATGGATTTTGATTCCTACTCCAGATTTTTCTTTTGTTTCGTTTACTGCTTGCTCAACATACAGATTGAATAACATTGGGGAGAGGCTACAACCCTGTCTTACTCCCTTCCCAACCACTGCTTCCCTTTCATGTCCCTCGACTCTTATAACTGCCATCTGGTTTCTGTACAAATGGTAAATAGCCTTTCGCTCCCTGTATTTTACCCCTGCCAGCTTTAGAATTTGAAAGAGAGTATTCCAGTCAACATTGTCAAAAGCTTTCTCTAAGTCTACAAATGCTAGAAACGTAGGTTTGCATTTCCTTAACCTTTCTTCTAAGATAAGTCGTAAGGTCAGTATTGACTCACGTGTTCCAGTGTTTCTACGGAATCCAAACTGATCTTCTACTAGTTTTTCCATCCGTCTGCAAAGTATTCGTGTTAGCATTTTGCAGCTGTGGCTTATTAAACTGATTGTTCGGTAATTTTCACATGTGTCATCACCTGCTTTCTTTGGGATTGGAATTATTATATTCTTCTTGAGGTCTGAGGGTATCTCGCCTGTTTCATACATCTTGCTCACCAGATGGTAGAGTTTGGTCAGGACTGGTTCTCCCAAGGCCGTCAGTAGTTCCAATGGAATGTTGTCTACTCCGGGGGCCTTGTTTCGACTCAGGTCTTTCAGTGCTCTGTCAAACTCTTCACGCAGTATCGTATCTCCCCTTTCATCTTCATCTACATCTTCTTCCATTTCCATAATATTGTCCTCAAGTACATCGCTCTTGTATAGACCCTCTATATACTCCTTCCACCTTTCTGCTTTCCTTTCTTTGTTTAGAACTGGGTTTCCATCTGAGCTCTTGATGTTCATACAAGTGGTTCTCTTATCTCCAAAGGTCTCTTTAATTTTCCTGTAGGCAGTATCTATCTTACCCCTAGTGAGATAAGCCTCTACATCCTTACATTTGTCCTCTAGCCATCCCTGCTTAGCCATTTTGCACTTCCTGTCTATCTCATTTTTGAGACGTTTGTATTCCTTTTTGCCTGCTTCATTTACTGCATTTTTATATTTTCTCCTTTCATCAATTAAATTCAATATTTCTTCTGTTACCCAAGGATTTCTACTAGCCCTCGTCTTTTTACCTACTTGATCCTCTGCTGCCTTCACTACTTCATCCCTCAGTGCTACCCATTCTTCTTCTACTGTATTTCTTTCCCCCATTCCTGTCAATTGTTCCCTTATGCTCTCCCTGAAACTGTGTGCAACCTCTGGTTCTTTCAGTTTATCCAGGTCCCATCTCCTTAAATTCCCACCTTTTTGCAGTTTCTTCAGTTTTAATCTACAGGTCACAACCAATAGATTATGGTCAGAGTCCACATCTGCCCCTGGATATGTCTTACAATTTAAAACCTGGTTCCTAAATCTCTGTCTTACCATTATATAATCTATCTGATACCTTTTAGTATCTCCAGGGTTCTTCCATGTATACAACCTTCTATCATGATTCTTAAACCAAGTGTTAGCTATGATTAAGTTGTGCTCTGTGCAAAATTCTACCAGCCGGCTTCCTCTTTCATTTCTTACCCCCAATCCATAATCACCTACTACGTTTCCTTCTCTCCCTTTTCCTACACTCGAATTCCCGTCACCCATGACTATTAAATTTTCGTCTCCCTTCACTATCTGAATAATTTCTTTTATTTCATCATACATTTCTTCAATTTCTTCGTCATCTGCAGAGCTAGTGGGCATATAAACTTGTACTACTGTAGTAGGTGTGGGCTTCGTATCTATCTTGGCCACAATAATGCGTTCACTATGCTGTTTGTAGTAGCTTACCCGCATTCCTATTTTCCTATTCATTATTAAACCTACTCCTGCATTACCCCTATTTGATTTTGTGTTTATAACCCTGTAGTCACCTGACCAGAAGTCTTGTTCCTCCTGCCACCGAACTTCACTAATTCCCACTATACCTAACTTTAACCTATCCATTTCCCTTTTTAAATTTTCTAACCTACCTGCCCAATTAAGGGATCTGACATTCCACGCTCCGATCCGTAGAACGCCAGTTTTCTTTCTCCTGATAACGACATCCTCTTGAGTAGTCCCCGCCCAGAGATCCGAATGGGGGACTATTTTTACCTCCGGAATATTTTACCCAAGAGGACGCCATCATCATTTAATCATACAGTAAAGCTGCATGCCCTCGGGAAAAATAACGTCCGTAGTTTCCCCTTGCTTTCAGCCGTTCGCAGTACCAGCACAGCAAGGCCGATTTGGTTATTGTTACAAGGCCAGATCAGTCAATTATCCAGACTGTTGCCCTTGCAACTACTGAAAAGGCTGCTGCCCCTCTTCAGGAATCACACGTTTGTCTGGCCTCTCAACAGATACCCCTCCGTTGTGGTTGTACCTACGGTACGGCTATCTGTATCGCTGAGGCACGCAAGCCTCCCCACCACCGGCAAGGTCTATGGTTCATAGGGGGGGTTGCCGATGATATAGCCATCATAAGAAATAACAGAAAAGAGACCAAAGAAGCCCTAGAGACATTCCATGGAATCGCAGCCAGAACAGGAGTACAAATTACGCATGAAAAAATCCAGTACATGGACACAAAATCCACAGACAGAAACCCACTGGTAACAAAGTATGTAAAGATAGCACAAGCTGAAAGTTTCAAATACCTGGGAGAGATTATACAGGAAACAGGACTAAATTCGGATGGAACCATTACAACAAAAGAAGTATTTCCGTTAATGCCAAATTAAGACATTACAAAAAAGTATTCTTACTCGTGCCTTGAATGCCTCAGAAACGACAGTAATCAGGGGGAAGAACGAAAATCAAGGAAATGGAAAAGCAAGAGAGGAAAAATCTGAGGAAGATCTATGGGCCAGTTCAGAGACAGGGGATCTGGATAAAAAGGCCAACAAAAGAACTGTACAAACAGATGGAGACAATTACAAACAACATCAGAAAAAGAAGGGCTAAATTCTATGGGCACATTTATAGGATGAACGAAAATAGGCTGATCAAGAAGATTTTTAACATAGTGATGAGTAATACGATGAAAACTGACTTGGCAAAGGAAATCATAGAAGACCTCAGGAAACTAAATATCTCCACAGAAGAAATAACGGACAGAGAAAAATATAGAGAAAAAAATCAGGAAACAGAAATTCGAGGAAACGCCAAAGGAGAAGAAACCAGGAAAGAAGTGGACAGAAGAGAGGAAGAAGAAACACAGTGAATATATGAGAGGTTTTTGGTAAGAGAAAAGAAAGAGACAAAAAAAGTGCCATCAAAATTGATTGCGTTTTAACGCTCTTATAAATGGGGAATTAACGATAATAATAAACACCAGAAAACAACACACTAAAAAACGTTCTTCTTTTCCTAAGTTGAGAGACAACTAAGCTGCAACCAGTGTTCAAGGCTGTGATACTTGGCCACATGTTTCCGATCTCATCACTCAGGAAAACTGGTTTACGCTACAGTTTGAATAAGTTAGACTGTGAGAACTTATTCCCTACACACATGACTCACAAATTTCACCATCTGCAAGGACCGAAAGTGGTGTGAGTGAAACGTACTTTGTCAGACTAAAAGTATTCAGTGACGTCACCCAATCATATGGACAGCACGTTGAAGCAGTGGATTTGCATCGCCCTAGTGGAAACTGTGACCAGAACGTCCACGCTACACAAACGCTGGCCAAGAATGCAAGAGTGCCTTCCTGTCCAAACACGTTCTCTAGAAATGTAGTAGTGTGGCCTCTGATTGGCCGCCGCGTGTCAAAGAGTTTGAGGTGTGCAAGACACATCATGCGACTGCCTATTACACTCAGAGGAATGCTGCCTGGCAGACTACAATACTTTGACATGAAAACAGAACACAAGCGCCTGGTGCACCTGCACGACCATTGGATGAAGCCAGAACGAGCAGCTGACGCCATTCAGTACAACTGACGTAATGAAGAGGAGAATTAAAATATAAAGACGATCAGTTACTGACAGTTATCAAATTATGAGTGAAAATTTGTTAACTACAAGTGTTAGTAAAATCAGCTTTTCAATAACAACACTGTAATTAAAATGCTTACAGCACCTTACAGTAATCCCAGTACCACAGAGGGCAGGTGATAAAAGTTTTACCAAAGCATTTGCTTAATAAGCGAAGATTATAAAATACTGACAATAAATTATTATCTGCAGAAGTAATAAACAATTGATATTAACCAACCCACTTAAAAATTTGTTCTGGGTTGTCTGGAAATTTACAAACGCTTGAAACAATATACGACACGGTGAAGAAAGGAAATCTGAGATTTATGGCATTTGTAACTTCACAATAAGCTTTCAACAATGATGGAGCTAACAATCACTTTGGAATTCTGAAGCCACAGTCATCTACAACTGGAAGAGAAACTGCAGCTCGAATCGAAGGAGCGAAAGGGAGAGATAATTTAGAACAGAGTGTAACAGGCTCGTAGCCTATCCTCATTGTTACTCAATATGCACAGAGAAACCATCGAAAGAAACTGACGATAAACTGGAAAAGGGATTAAAGTTCCGGGAGAAGAAATAAAAACTTTGAGATTTATCGATTACGTAATTCTGACGACAAACGACCTAGAAATGTGCTGAACGGAATGCGTAGAGGTCCTGTCAGAGAGGTCACAGTTCGTAGTAATTGACGGAAAGTCATCGAGTAAAACATAAGTGATTTCAGGCGTTCCCCAAGGTAGTGTTATAGGCCCTTTGCTGTTCCTTGTCTATATAAACGATTTTGGAGACAATCTGAGGAGTCGTCTAAGGTTGTTTGCAGATGACGCTGTCGTTTATCGACTGATAAAGTCATCAGAAGATCAAAACAAATTGCAAAACGATTTAGATAAGATATCTGAATGGTGCGACAATTGGAAGTTGACCCTGAATAACGAAATGTGTGAGGTCATCCACATGAGTGCTAAAAGAAACTCGTTAAACTTCGGTTACACGATAAATCAGACTAATCTAAAAGCCGTAAATTCAACTAAATACCTAGGTAGTACAATTACGAGCAACTTAAATTGGAAGGAACACACAGAAAATTTTGTGGGGAAGGCTAACCAAAGACTGCGTTTTATTGGCAGGACACTTATAAAATGTAACAGATCTACTAAGGAGACTGCCTACACTATGCTTGTCCGTCCTCTTTCAGAATACTACTGCGTGGTGTGGGATCCTTGGATCCTTACCAGGTACTACTAACGGAGTACATCGAAAAAGTTCAAAGAAAGGCAGCACGTTTTGTATTATCGCGAAATATGGGAGAGAGTGTCACAGAAATGATACAGGATTTGGGCTGGAAGTCGTTAAAAGAAAGGCGTTTTTCGTTGCGACGGAATTTTCTCAAGAAATTCCAATCGCAACTTTCTCCTCCGAATGCGAAAATATTTTGTTGACATCCACATACATAGGGAGGAACGACCACCACGATAAAATAAGGGAAATCGGAGCTCGTAAGGAAAGATATAGGTGTTCATCCTTCCCGCGCGCTATTCGAGTTTGGAATAATAGAGAATTGTGAAGGTGTTTCGATGACCCCTCTGCCAGGCACTTAAATGTGATTTGCAGAGTATCTATGTAGATGTAGATGTAGACATAGTGTTCTGAAAAAGAGTTTATAAGATGAGCATCGACGAAAGTAAACCAAAGATAACGAAGATTGCTCTGGTGTCACTGAGACAATTAGATTAGGAATACATTGACTGAAAAAAAGCAACACCGAAAAATTATTATTGTAGAGTAATTAGATTTTGCAAATAAATTTGTCTAGGTAGCATATTTAAGTAATTAGCCTAGCTCAATCACAGATTAATGCAAGCACGAGGCAAGTCATTTCAAACGTGAACTGCTGATACATTAATAACCGGTATAATCGCCAGAATATTGAATTCAAGGATGAAAACGTGCATTAATTGTGTCTTAACGTTGCCAGATGTCAGTTTGTGAGATGGAGTTTCATGCCTGTTGCATTTGGTCTGTTAATGCAGGGGCAGATAATGCTGTTTGTGGATGGGGTTGGAGCTGTCACCCATTGATGCCCCATTTGCGCTTGATTGCAGAGAAGCCTGGTGAACGAGCAGACCAAGGCAATACGTCAACACTGTAGAGCATGCTGGGCTACAGCAGCAATATGTAGGCGAGCGTTATCCTCAAGGAAAATACCCCCAGAATGCTGTTCAGGAATTGCAGCAAAACAGGTCGAGTCACCACACTGGCGAACAAATTTTCAGTCAGGGTCCGTGGGACAACCACGAGACTGCTCCTGCTGGCATAACTCGAGGTGTAGGTCCAGAATGTCTAGCACGCAGGCAGGTTGGCTAAAGGTCCTCAATTGGCCTCCTTCTAACCAACACAGGGCCGTCAACGACGTCGAGGCAGCACCAGCCTGCATTAGAAAACACAACAGAAATCCACTCTGCCTTCCAATGAGCTCTCCCTCAATATGCAATTGACGGTGGTTTGGGAACAGTGGAACGCACAGAGGACGTCTGGCTGGGAGCTGTTCTTGAAGTAAAAGATTTGTAACAGTTCGTTGTTTCACTGTGATGCCAATTGGTGTTCAGATTCCTGCTACATATTCAGTACGATATGCCAGAACCATACACCGAACACAATGGACTTCCAATCTCAGTAGTGCCATGTGGTCGTCCGCTGCCAGCAAGCCGTCCGAGGTGGCCGAGCGATTCTAGGCGCTACAGTCTGGAGCCGCGCGACCACTACGGTCGCAGGTTCGAATCCTGCCTCGGGCATGGATGTGTGTGATGTCCTTAGGTTAGTTAGGTTTAAGTAGTTCTAAGTTCTAGGGGACTGATGACCTCAGAAGTTAAGTCCCATAGAGCTCAGAGCCATTTTTTTGCTGCCAGTAATCATGTACAGTGGCTACATTCCTGCCATGTCTTTCTGCAATACCGCAGAAGTATCATCCAGCTTCTCATAGCCCTATTACGCGGCCTCGTTCGAACTCAGTGAGGTGCTGATAATGACGTCTTTGTCACCATAAGCGGATTCTCGACTAACAGCAACTCACCAGGCCCAATCTCAAAAATAACTACTGCTCAGGTCAGTTACAGCTTATACTTAAAGCAAACCTGATTTGCATTCTCACAGTGGCTTTACCAGCACCCATCAGAGTAGCTGAGAGCTCTAAATGCGCTACTTACTGGACTCGGGTAGGCGCGCTGGCTCCAGATAGAATCCGCCCAGCGGATTAACGACGACGGGTGGTGTGCCGGCCAGCCTGGATGTGGTTTTTAGGCGGTTTTCCACATCCCAATAGGTGACTGCCAGGCTGGTCTCCACGTCCAGCCTCAGTTACACGACTCGCAGACATTTGAAACACATTCATACTATTTCGCGATTTACACTGAATGCGGACACCTGGGGTACACTAATTCCGTCCCAGGGGGTATGGGGTGGCGGCAGGAAGGGCATCCAGTCACCCCTTAAAATTAACCATGCCACATCCGTACTTAACCCTGCCGACCCTGCACACAATGCAGTAGCAAAAGAAAGAAAGAAAGTGGCTTTACTAGCACCCGCCAGGGTAGCCGACAGCGCTAAATGCGCTACTTCCTGGACTCGGGTAGGTGCGCTGGCCCCAGATGGAATCCGCTCAGCGGATTAACAACGACAGGCAGTGTGCTGGCCAGCCTGGATGTTGTTTTTAGGCGGTTTTCCACATCCCACTAGGTGACTGCCTGGTTGGTCCCCACGTTCCGCCTAGTTACACGGCTCGCAGACATCTGAGGCTGTTCGTACTTTTCCGTGGGTTACACTAGTCGCAGACAGTTGGGGTCCATTAATTCCGTCCCGGGGCGGTACGGAGTGGCTGGAGGTAGGTCATCAAGCCACCCCTTAAACTAACTTTGCCAAATCCATTTAACCATGCCGACCCTGTGTGATGCGAGAAAAGGCGCAAGCGAGAGAGAGAGAGAGAGAGAGAGAGAGAGAGTGGCTTTACTGGCACTGCTCTTATGCGACTGAAGCGAAATTCGAACAGACATCATCTTTCAGCTGTAGAAACACTCAAACCAACTTTCGTTTTGCCTGGTGTCGCGATTGTTTTCCGTGAGTGTGGTATATGCTGTTGGGACAGTAAAACGACTGACGACAGCGTAGTAAGTGACGAAGAGGAAGATGAAAAAAAAAAAGTCGTGTGACTAGGGCCTCCCGTCGGGTAGACCGTTCGCCGCGTGCAAGTCTTTCGATTTGACGCCACTTCGGCGACTTAGGTGTCGATGGGGATGAAATGATGATGATTAGGACAACACAACAACCAGTCCCTGAGCGGAGAAAATCTCCGACCCAGCCGGGAATCGAACCCGGGCCCTTAGGACTGACATCCCGTCGCGCTGACCACTGAGCTACCGGGAGCGGACAAGAGGAAGATTACATGGACATATCGAATGTGTAATAAAGAGGTATTGGCTTTGATTGGGGAAAAAGGAACTTCATGGCACAATGGGACTAGACGAAAAGGTCAGTTGATCAGTTAATGGAACACATCCTGAGCCTTCGAGGAACAGTCTGATGCCGGAGGAAATTGTATGTGCGTGTTTCAGGGGGTCTATTGTAGAGGAAAACAGAGACAGGTTCAGATGAATGAATGAAACAATAGTTATACAGCGATGAAGATTTGTGCGCATTAGAGTACTGTGGTGAACTGCATCAAACAGATCTTGCGATAAATGACCTTAACAGAAAAACTGACTATGTGCGCGTTCTTTGGAGAGAATTCTCAGTTTGGCAGACTGGGCTCACCGCATTTTGGGTAGGTGACTATCCAGACGTCGTCCGGCCTGACCTCGAAGTCGATCACTTTCTGGGCGATGTCCATGTAGAGCGTGGGCAGGACGCAGCTGGAGGGCGACAGCCTGACGAAGTCCTGGTTGTAGGGACCGGTGATCTTGCTCAGGAACTCCCGCATCCGCGGCGTGTCGAGCGGCTCCGCCGAAACCGACATCTCGTCAAGCGTCGCCTCGCTCCCTGCAAGGAATTGGTACAGCTGTGACTGGCCTTTCAGTAGCTATTTAAGGACAAAACATTGAGAATACAGTATGTCTTACACCCATCATGCAATAGAAACTTCAACAGTGTTTCTAGTTAATGTAGGTTCACAAAGTACAGGGTTATTACAAATGATTGAAGGGATTTCACAGCTCTACAATAACTTTATTATTTGAGATATTTTCACAATGCTTTGCACACACATACAAAAACTCAAAAAGTTTTTTTAGGCATTCACAAATGTTCGATATGTGCCCCTTTAGTGATTCGGCAGACATCAAGCCGATAATCAAGTTCCTCCCACACTCGGCGCAGCATGTCCCCATCAATGAGTTCGAAAGCATCGTTGATGCGGCTCGCAGTTCTGGCACGTTTCTTGGTAGAGGAGGTTTAAACACTGAATCTTTCACATAACGCCACAAAAAGAAATCGCATGGGGTTAAGTCGGGAGAGCGTGGAGGCCATGACATGAATTGCTGATCATGATCTCCACCACGACCGATCCATCGGTTTTCCAATCTCCTGTTTAAGAAATGCCGAACATCATGATGGAAGTGCGGTGGAGCACCATCCTGTTGAAAGATGAAGTCGGCGCTGTCGCTCTCCAGTTGTGGCATGAGCCAATTTTCCAACATGTCCAGATACACGTGTCCTGTAACGTTTTTTTCGCAGAAGAAAAAGGGGCCGTAAACTTTAAACCGTGAGATTGCACAAAACGCGTCAACTTTTGGTGAATTGCGAATTTGCCGCACGAATGCGTGAGGATTCTCTACCGCCCACATTCACACATTGTGTCTGTTCACTTCACCATTAAGAAAAAATGTTGCTTCATCATTGAAAACAAGTTTCGCACTGAACGCATCCTCTTCCATGAGCTGTTGCAACCGCGCCGAAAATTCAATGCGTTTGACTTTGTCATCGGGTGTCAGGGCTTGTAGCAATTGTACATGGTAAGGCTTCTGCTTTAGCTTTTTCCGTAAGATTTTCCAAACCGTCGGCTGTGGTACGTCTAGCTCCCTGCTTGCTTTATTCGTCGACTTTTGCGGGGTACGCGTGAAACTTGCCCGCACGCGTTCAACCGTTTTTTCGCTCACTGCAGGCCGAGCCGTTGATTTCCCCTTACAGAGGCACCCAGAAGCTTTAAACTGCGCATACCATCGCCGAATGGAGTTAGCAGTTGGTGGATCTTTGTTGCACTGTTGCACTGTTATGACTGACTGATGTGAGTGCATTTCAAGCACGACATACGCTTTCTCGGCTCCTGTCGCCATTTTGTCTCACTGCGCTCTCGAGCACTCTGGCGGCAGAAACCTGAAGTGCGGCTTCAGCCGAACAAAACTTCATGAGTTTTTCTACGTATCTGTAGTGTGTCGTGAGCATATGTCAATGAATGGAGCTACAGTGAATTTATGAAATCGCTTCAATCATTTGTAATAGCCCTGTACAAGTCTTATAAAGAATGTAAGTGAACTGTGACCACAATGGGCTATGGCTTTTTATTTTTTATTTTTTTAAGGACTGGCAACACTGAGTGATAGTGGGAGATCCCCTCACGAGGATGAGCGTCGCAAGAGAACAGTAGTACCTGAACTCATGTTGTGGTGTGGAACTGCGTGAAAGATGTGGGAGAGATCCCGCCAAGTGCGAACCAGGTGCTGCGACCCGTTTCCTTCTAGCAGGAAGAATAAGAATTCCCGAAATTTTTTTCGCGGATCAAAACAGTTCATGGCGAAAGTTTTATGAACAGTGCGAGTGAGTTGAAGTGGTGTAGAGACTTTAGTGGAGACAGAAAAGATGTTCATGACGAACAGAGGTGTGGAAGACCTTCCATTCTGAATGATGAGTTGGTGCAAAAAATGGAGGAAACTGTTCGTGAAGACCACCGATTGACACTGGATAAAATTTGCGCGATGTTTCCACAACTCTCCAGCACTCTGTTACACCAGAGCTCACAGAAACGCAAGGATACTGGAAACTGTGCCCTAGACGGCTCGCAAAAGATCTGACGGAGCAGCACAAGAAAAATCCGGTTAATAGCAACCGCGAGTTTCTTGAGCGACTTGAATTGGGAAGTGAGAATTTTCTGAGCTGTACTATGACAGGATATGAAACAATGGTTGCCCATTACACGTCTGAGACAAAAAGACAATCGTCAGAATGGCATCACACCAATTTCCCATCAGACAAAAAATTCAAAAGCACAATTTGGAGCAAATACAAACGTGAACTCAGTGTTTTGCGGCTGAAAAGGTATCATTTTGGTCGAATTGCTATCTCATGGGGAGGCCATCAATGCACAACGATACTGTAAGACCCTAAGAAAACTCTAAAGCAGCACTCAAAACAAAAGGAGGCGAATGATGACGACAGGCTCACACAGCCTTAGCCGCCAAGCAACTCTTGGATTCATTTGGTTGGGAAGTTTTGAACCACTCCCGTATTTTCCATGACTTAGTTCCTTCAGTTCACCATATTTTGGCCTCCCTGAAGGCACGCACGAGTAGAATTAAATTTTCAACCGACGAGCAGGTATAGGAAGAAGTCCTGAAGTGGAGGAAGGAACTGACGGGGGAGTTCTTCGAGGAGGGCATAAAGAAGATTGTGCCACGGCTTACCACAGGTACTGGACGAGATGGCGATTATGTCGAAAAGTAGTCCGCAAGCTTATCAACAATGTCGTGTAATGGTTTTAAAATCATTTTTTAAAAAGAATATAATAACCTGGTACACTTAGTTCCTTGACTGTCTCGTAGAATAACAGGTCCACTGTTGTTTGTCACATATAAACGGATTTGTCATTTAACATTAATCGGGCAAAATTTGTTCTTTAGCTGATGACACAATTATTACAACAAAATCCAAGCACGTTGATACTCCTTCGAAAAACAGTGCAGCAGCGATTCTGTGTGGTATTCTATATTCGACCAGATTCTCGTAGGTTGCCGGAGGTATGGGGCACCAGGTTTCTACGCAGGTCACGGAATTCCCGTAAATTCTGGACTGGTAGTTTGTGTATTGATAATGGAAGCAAGACTAAAGAAAAATCATAACACGTTAATAGGATTTGTCCACTTGGAAAAAGCGTTCATAATGTAGAATGGTGCAAGACGTTCGAAATTCTGAGGAAAACAGGGGTAAGCTGTATTGCGAGACGGGTAATGTACAAAATGTACAAGAGCCAAGAGGGAACAATAAGAGTTCACGACCAAGAACGAAGTGCTAGAATTAAAAAGGGTGTAAGACAAGGATGTAGTCTTTTACCCCCATTGTTCAATCGGTACAATGTTCAGGGGTGGAATTAAAATTCAGTGTGAAAGGATATGAATGATAAAATTCCCTCATGACTTTGCTATCCTGAGTGATCTACTGAATGTAATGAACAGTCTAATAAGTATAGAATACGGATTCAGAGTAAATCGAAGAAAGACGACAGTAATGAGAAGTAGCAGAAATGAGAACAACGAGAAACCTAACATCAGGATTGATGGTCACGAAGTAGATGAAGTTAAGGAATTATACTGCCTAGGCAGCAAAATAACTAACGACGGACGGGGCAAGGGGGACGCCAAAAACAGACTAACACTGGCAAAAAGCGCACTCGCGGCCAATAGAAGTATACTAGTGTCTTACCTAGGTTTAATTTGAGCAATAAATTTCTGAGAATATACGTTTGGAGCACAGATTTGTATTGAAAGGTCTCTGTTGGATTCCTTTCATGTTAATTTCTTAAATCTGTTGTCATTTACGGCATAAATTCCTCTTCTAAATTTACTGTGGCGTTTCTATCTGGGAGGAGACTGAGTAGTGGTACGTGTTACTTTTACACATAAACAAGAACGATCTGTCACACTACTACACTTTAAAACACAGTTTATATGTAATTCATGTCACACAGTCTCATACGGAACCTACATCCGCTTTCTTTTATATACTGTATATGATAAGATACTGTCAACCCCCTTCCCTTCTGTGTGAGAGGATGAATGAGCAAATGTATTTCTAGTTGCATGCCTCAGGGTAGCAGACAAGCCTGTCTGCTAGAGAACAGTAGGACCAACGTCGGAAGAGGTAGCTACGCTTTCTAAAAGCAAAGAGGTTTCTATCCTTAGTATGGTCCTGTCTGTCGCTTGTCATGTTGGTATAGGAAGCTGCCCCTCTGGCCACTTCCGTTTGTATTTGTGATCCCCCCTCAGGAAGGGACCAGGTCAGTCTGTCCGTGGCGAGCGTCTGAAGTGGTAAGATCTCTGGCTAAGCGCGTGTCTGCTAAGTCCGTAGGACAATGGATTTCGTAAGTTCAGCCTAACTGAAAATTTAATCACCTTTATTTCAGGTTTAGCTCTAAAATATCTAATGTTATCTTAAATTGCAGCGCAGTGTAATTCTCGTGTGAAGTTCAGAATATATTCCGGTAGTTGCTTTGTCACTACTTTGTGAGTAAAGTGGAACCACGTGTTGATCAGTAACTCTAACTAAGTTCATCAATCTTAAATGCGAATGTGCGTGAGATTATAACGTCTCATCTTGACAATATTTTTCAATATAGCAACTTTTCTTTATGTTCAACCCACGTGGGGTGTACTTTGTGAAACCAGTACCACGTGCTTATACAATTGTTTGACCCATCAGGTTAATAGTAAGACGATAGTAACCAGTTCGAGGTTTTTCTTTTGTAAATTTCTTTTCGATCTAATTTATTTTAATTATCAAAATTATTGTGGAGTTACACTCTTTGTGTAAACCAAGTTGACCACGTGAAGCATGTGGTGTAATCATCAAAGTAGCCCTCAGCTATTCTTTTCGCGAAGATTTCACAAAGAGTTAATATGAATTTAGTATACCAGTGTATGGTAATTACATGACGGACAGGATTGTGCTACGAACGTAACTTCTTTGGGTGAAAATTGAATCGGTTGGTAGTGGTTAATTTTCTCTTGCATATGTTTCAATGTTCTTTGTGTGTTGTTTTATGAATGCAGTGTTGTATGCAGTCTCCCAATCTTGGCTCCATATTTGATGTGTTCCGTAAGATTACAATCTCACATTTTCACAATCCTAAATAAGGCACCAGTTTAGTTAGGAATCAAGTTTAATATGCTGAAATTTCAATGATCAATGTTAAAATAAATTTCCAAATATAAACTGATTTATTTCTTTTTATTTAAATTCTCTTTTATATATATATATATATCACCGGTTGTCGAATGACTATTAAAAGATTATAATTAATGTTAGTCTGTTTGGGAATTTGGTAAGCTAGACTGGATACCTGGTGAAACAGTTGCGCAGTAATGCAAGGTTAACTTCCCCAGACAGCTCACAGCTTTTAAACCGCTTTTATTGTCTATCAGTTCCGCTAACACCAAAATAAAGCAACAACATTACAGTATGGTAGTGAAATATCGACTGTGGGAAAACCGGAACAGAAGAAACTCGAAGTATTTGAGATGTGGTGTTACAGACGAATATTGAAAATTAGGTGGACTGATAAGGTAAGGAATGAGGAGGTTCCGCGCAGAATCGGAGAGTTAAGGAATTTGTGAAAAACACTGACAAGGAGAAGGGACAGGATGATAAAGTATCTGTTAAGACACCAAAGAATTACTTCCTTGGTGCTAGAGGGAGCTGTAGAGGGCTAAAACTGTAGAGGAGTACAGAGATTAGAATACATTCAGCAAATAATTTAGGACGTAGGTTGCAAGTGCGACCCTGACTTGAAGAGGTTGGCACAGGAGAGGAATTCGTGGTGGACCGCATCAAACCAGTCTCTCACTGACTGATGAGCTTGTGGGGTCAGAGGTGGCACCCGACAGCTACCAGACGTGTTCCATCGGATTCAGATCAAGCGAATACGCAGGCCAAGAAAGCAATGTGAGTTCAGTATCATGCGCCTCAAACCACTGTAACATGATTCTTGTCTTTTGAGACAGACAGCCATCCTGCCAGAAGATGTCGTCGTCATTGTTAAACACATCAAGCATCAAGCAGGGGAATGTGTTACAGAACAAACTTATACATACACTGTAAAAATCGTTCACCAAAACGTACAGTCCCTACCAAACAAACTTGATTAAATAAATGTGCTTCTTAACAATGAGTGGAAGGAGGTATCACTTTCATGTTTTGTGAGCACTGGCTAGAGAGGGACCATTTACAGTATTCAAACATAACCTGTTTCACTCTGGCAAACTACTTTTGCAGATCAATATCAAAGCTTGGAGGAAGCTGCAGTTATGTAAAGGAAAACATAGACTATAAGATAATAGACTGTGTAAATCAGTTAGGAAGTGAAAAACACTTTGAAGCCTCAGCTATTGAAAAACATCAGGAAAAACTATAATAGTGTGTGATTACAGATCATCATACAGCAATGTAAACATTTTCTTTAAAAAACTTTACTAGGGAAACTTAAAAATACTTGCAAAACTATAATTCTGTGTGGCGATTTGTGTATTGACCTCTTAACACACAGCTCCCAAAAAGAAAAATTCCTTAATATTATTCAGGAATATAACCTGTGCACTAAAATAAACTCCCCTACACACATATAAAAAACTAGTGCTACACTTATTGATCAGATCTTTGTAAACACAGACATGCACACCTCAGAAAACTTTAATACCGGCTACAGTGACCACAATGCACAGCTACTTGCCATACGCGGAAGTATTGACTTGTCTAGGAATGGAAGTGTTATCTACAAGAGAAAATTCAGCATGCAAAATATTGAGCACTTCAAACATATGCTAAGTACCGACTCGTGGAATAAAATCTACAACAGTTACAACACAGATGAAAAGCTGGATAATTTCATGGAAATTTATAGGCATTGTTTTGAAATTGCATTTCCAAAAAAGAAAATAAGTTCTAAAGGCCCCAGCAAACCCAAAACATGGATTACATCAGGAATCAAAGTATCACGTAGAAAAAAAAGAGAACTTTTTGCACTATCAAAAACAGATAGCAGCCCTGAATTTGCTCACTACTTCAAAAAATACGAGTTAACTCTGAGTCGTGTAATAAGGGAATCAAAATTAAGGGAAAATGACAAACTTATTATGGAATCATCAAACAAAACTAAGACAATGTGGAACACGGCACAGAGACTTACTGGAAAGGTGGAAACACACAAAAATATTCTATTGTTACAGGTGGGCAACAAGATCACTGATCCAAAATTACTTACTACACCAATATTGCTGATGAGCTAGTGAAGGAACAAATGGGAAAAACATCAAACAAAATATTACAGGATATTTCTGGAAATAGTGTAATAAATACATCCATGTTCCTTCGACCAATAAGTAGGGAAGAACTGTTAAACACCATAAAGTCATTAAAAATAAATATTCAGCCGGAGTTGACGATGTGCCAGACTATATTATAAAAGAATCAGCTGAACAGATACTCGCACCACTGCTAGATATATGCAATTCTTTACTAGCAAGTGGTATTTTCCCACAATAGTTAAAAACTGCAAAAGTTGTACCCCTTTACAAAAAGCCTGTGTCACTCCTCTCAGGTTTTTCAAAAATTATTGAAAAACTAGTTCTGCCACAATTAACTGAGTTCTTTAACAAAAAAAATATATGATCTCAGGATGTCAGCATGGCTTCAGGCCTCAGTGAAGTACTGAAACAGCCACTTTTAGGCTTGTAAATCGTATTTTAAATTCAGTGGATAATCACAAAAATGTTTCGGGGATTTTTCCTGGATTTAACAAAAGCATTTGATTTAATAGACCATGAAATTCTCCTAGCGGCTGAAATCCTACCTAGAAAATCCAAGCTTATCAATCGAAACCTTCCACATTAACCCACAGTGTACCAGAAGGCTCAATTTTAGGTCCCTTTCTCTTCTTAATTTTCATAAACGACTTCCCCCTACACATTCAACACTCTGAAATAGTGCTATTTACACATGACACGAAAATAGTAATTGAAGGTGAAAACGAAATGGCTTGAAGTTTAAATGCTAAAGTCACAAATGAAAATGTCACATAGTGGTTTATGAGGAATAAATTACTGATAAACCCTCAAAAAACAGTCGTCTTACACTTCCATACACAACAAAATAAAAACCCATTAAAACCAAACATGTCCATAGAAAACCAAAGAATTAACAGTGTCACTGAAACAAAATTTCTTGGCATCTACTTACAAGACAATCTTAAATGGAATTCCCACATCACATCATTAAACTCTAAACTATCGAAAATGACTTATGCAATGAGGATTATATGGAACAACACAAGTCCTGAAACAGTTAGAGCGGTGTATTACGTTTGCCTACACTCCCTATTGAGATATGGCATCATATTCTGGGGAAATTCTCCTCATAGCATAACAACATTCCAGAAACAAAAAAAGATTGTGAGGATAATGAAAAATGCTAACAGCTGAAAATCACGCAAACCATTCTTTAAAGAATTGTCATGTACCTAAATACAAAACATGCTAAAAAATGGAAATGTATTTATTCGAAATAAATCTGTACTTGAACACCACACAAGGGCAAATAGTGACATACACAGACGTAATTATTATACCACACTGTGCAAGAAAGGTGTATATCAGTCAGGTTCACATTTGTTCAATAAGCTGCCAAGTAACTTAAAGGCAATAAAGAAAATCCATAGCTTTAAAAAATCTGTAACTTCATATCTCTTGGAAAACTGTTTTTACTCAATAACACAGTATCTTGTAAAATAAGTTAATTCTTGTTGCAACAATATAGAAATACAACAATATAACAATGTAACAATTTATAAATGTAATGTATACAATCAATGTAACAGTATATTAATGTAATGTTATTTTGTCCAACATCTAGGGTATAGTATATGTACCTCATGGATTCAGGACGTAAATAAAAAAAATAATTAAAAAAAGCGATGGATGTAGTCCAGAATAATTTCCATTTAGTCAGCTGCTCCCATTCTGAATTCGATAAATACTACAGGTGCCACGTAAGTCCAGGCTAACGTTCTCCATATCACAATACCTCCATTGGTCTGTGTCCGAGATGCGGTGCATGTTTCGGGCACCCCTTCACCAGGATGCTGGCGCATCCGGACACGAACAACATTGGTCTCCCAATACGATTTTTACCCTCCACACTGCCCTCCAATACTAAATTGGTGATCCCTTGACGCCTTAGAACATGTCCTACCAACCTATCCCTTCATGTAGTCCAATTGTGCCACAAATTTCTTTTCTCCCCATTTCTATTCAATACCTCGTTAGTTATGTGATCTACCCATCTAATCTTCACCATTCTTCTGTAGCACCACATCTAGAAAGCTTCTATTCTCTTTTTGTCTAAAGTATTTATCGTCCATGTTTCACTTCCATACATAGCTACACTCCATACAAATACTTTCAGAAACGACTTCCTGACACTTAAATCTATACTCGATGTTAACAAATTTCTCTTCTTCAGATACGCTTTCCTTGCCACTGCCAGTCTACATTTTATATTCTCTCTACTTCGACAATCATCAGTTACGCTCCCAAATAGCAAAACTCATTTACTTCTTTAAGCATCTCATTTCCTAATCGAATTCCCTCAGCATCACCCGATTTAATTCTACTACATTCCATTATCCTCGTTTTGCTTTTGTTGATGTTCGTCTTATATTCGCCTTTCAAGAACTGACCATTCCGTTCATCTGCTCTTCCATGTCCTTTGCTGTCTCTGAAAATAACAATGTCTTCCGCATACCTCAAAGTTTTTTTTCTTCTTCATGGATTTTAATTCCTACTCCAAATTTTTCTTTTGTTTCCATTACAGCTTGCTCAAAATACAAATTGAATAACATCGGGGATAGGCTACAACCCTGTCTCACTCCCTTCCCAACCACTGCTTCCCTTTCATGTCCCTCGACTCTTATAACTGCCATCTGGTTTCTGTACAAATTGTAAATAGCCTTTCGCTCCCTGTATTTAACCAAGGCCACCTTCAGAATTTGAAAGAGAGTATTCCAGTCAACATTGTCAAAAGGTTTCTATAAGTCTACAAGTGCTAGATAAGTAGGTTTGCCTTTCCTTAATCTGTCTTCTCGATTCCTAAATGCTCCGATTACATACTTTCTTTACCACTCAAGTGATCACAACGTCACGAGGCAGCATTCAATTTCACGTTGGGCAGACCTTTTGTCTCATCAGTGTAATGCAATATATGGAACTACACTGATTAGCTAAAACATCATGACCACTGCCCACCGTGACGTTGGATGCCGCCTGGTAGCGTTGCGGACACGAGACGCTGTAACAAAAGGATGTAAGCGAAGGAGACACGCATGGGAGGTCACCACAGCGAAGATATGGCCTGCAAATGGGGAAATCCATTGAGAGAAGCCACTCTGATAAAGAAGAGATTATTATTACGCACAGCCTGTGAACGAGTACCTCGAAAACGACGAAGCTGGTCGAATGTTCACGCGCTGCTGTCAGGAGCATCTACGAAAATAGGTAGAAGGACAGTGACACTATTACTAGGCGTTAAGGGGCTCCGGAAAGGCTCAAAATCATGAAAAGTTCAATTTTTACTTTTTTGCGTTTTCTGAATTTGCAGACTATTACTTTTTAATAGATATATAATGTATTCAATTCCGAAGACTACAACTATTTTTAAATTTTTTTTGAAATGTGTTCTACATGGGCGTGACCCACTGTGGCGCTGTTAAACTGCTGTCAAATGGTATTATTATTAACGTCCGTGTTAATCAGGTACATTTTAGTGATGTGAGATAAAGTATGTGTTGTGGCTAAACCTATTTTCAGAGACTTAGCAGCACCTGAACTGTTGAAAAAGTGTATTCACGGAAAAACTCAAAACCCCAATGAAAGTGTAAATAGTGTTATATGGTCGAGAATCCCCAAGACTGTATTTGTTGGAATAGAAACACTTCACTTTGGTGTGTATGATGCTGTTGCGACTTTCAATGATGGCAACATTGTAAGGTGCAAGGTACTTAGAAATATGGGAATGAAGATAGGTTCTAACATGGTACGAGCGATGCTTGCTTTAGACAAGGAACGCCTTCGGGCTGCAGACAGGGCTGTAAAGAGTCTAGAAATACAAGCAAGAGTAAACAGGAGGAGGAACAAGAGGAAGCTGGAGGAGGAGTTTGCAGAGGATGAAGATAATCCATCCTATGGACCTGGAATGCACTAAAAAGTTAATATAATCTTTGTCGCTCGATTCCCAAAACTTTTATTTTCTCATACTAATTACATGTTTTCTAAGGATCTTCCAAACATATTTGTTTCAAACTTTCAGTAAATGTTACACAGTACCTTCTGCATAATTTAACACAGCCTTTTTCCAAGAAATTGTATATTTTTGAATATATAAATAAAAAAATTGCAAAAAAATGTTGTGAATTTTCATTACAATTGAAAAAAAAATCATCTTTAATAACTGAACTAAAATTTTGTAAAATCCCTGTGTTAAGTTTTAGCCCATATTCCAATAAATAATCTGTAAAAAGTTCAACTTCCTACCTCAAATACTTTGTGAGGAAAGATGTAATTTATAAGCGTTATTTTAACATTGCAAGTATAGGGCGTTCCGGAGCCCCTTAAGTGGTTGGACGTCCACGACTCTTCACAGAACGTGGGGTTTGGAGGCTTGTCTGGTCTGTAAAGTAGGACAGACGGTGATCTGTGGCAACTCTGCAGAAAGAGCACAACGATGGTGTATGAACAAGTGTTTCACAGCACATCGTTCATTACACGTTGTTGAACACGGAGCTCCGTAGTAGCCCACCCTTGTGAGTTCACATGTTGGAAATAGAAACGCCGTGTGGCTAGGGCCCCCCTTCAGGTAGACCGTTCGCCAGGTGCAAGTCTTTCGAGTTGACGCCACTTCGCCGACTTGCGTGCCGATGAGGATGAAATGATGATGATAAGGACAACACAACACCCAGTCCCTGAGCAGAGAAAATCTCCGACCCAGGCGCGAATCGAACACGGGTTCCCAGGTGGATCGGTGTTTCTTGACTTCCGCAAGGCGTTTGATACAGTTCCCCACAGTCGTTTAATGAACAAAGTAAGAGTATATGGACCATCAGACCAGTTGTGTGATTGGATTTGAAGAGTTTCTAGGTAACAGAACGCAGTATGTCATTCTCAATGGAGACAAGTCATCCGAAGAAAGAGTGAATTCAGGTGTGCCGCAGGGGAGAGTCTTATGACCTTTGCTATTCACAACATATATAAATGACTTTGTGGATAACATCGGAAGTTCACTGAGGCTTTTTGCGGATGATGCTGTAGTATATCGAGAAAATTGAACTGAAATGCAGTAGGATCTGCAACGAATTGACGCATGGTGCAGGGAATGGTAATCGAATCTCAATGTAGACAAATGTAATGTGCTGCGAATACATAGAAAGAAAGATCCTTTATCATTTAGCTATAATATAGCAGGTCAGCAACTGGAAGCAGTTAATTCCATAAATTATCTGGGAGAAGGCATCAGGAGTGATTTAAAATAGAATGACCATATAACGTTAATCGCCGGTAAAGCAGACGCCAGACTGAGATTCATAGGTAGAATCCTAAGGAAATGCAGTCCGAAGTAGGTTACACTACACTTGTTCGCCCACTGCTTGAATACTGCTCACTGGTGTGGGATCCGTACCAGATAGGGTTGATAGAAGGGATAGAGAAGATCCAACGGAGAGCAGCGCGCTTCGTTACAGGATCATTTAGTAATCGCGAAAGCGTTACGGAGATGACAGAGAAACTCCAGTGGAAGACTCTGCAAGAGAGACGCTCAGAAGCTCGGAACAGGCTTTTGTTGAAGTTTCGAGAACATACCTTCACCGAGGAGTCAAGCATTATATTGCTCCCTCCTACTTATAACTCGCGAAGAGACCATGAGGATAAAATCAGAGAGATTGGAGCCCACACAGAGGCATACCGACAATCTTTCTTTCCACGACCAATACGAGACTGGAATAGAAGGGAGAACCGATAGAGGTACTCAAGGTACCCTGCGCGACACACCGTCAGGTGGATTGCGGAGTATGGACGTAGATGTAGATGCAGAACCCGGGCCGTTAGGTATGACATTCCGTCCTGCCGACTACTCAGCTACCAGGGGCGGACACAGTTCACATGTTGACCCAACGACATCATCATTTACGATTGCAGTGGGCATAGGACCATCGGGATTCGACCGTCGATCAGTAGAAGCATGTCGGCTCTTCGGGCGAATCACATTTCCGCTACACTAGGTCCGTGGTCGTCTCCACAAACGCTGTCATCGAAGTGAACGGCGGATGGAAGCGTGCGGCGCGCCACAGATACAGGCTGGTGGTAGGAGTACTATGCTGTGGGAAGCATTCCCATGCGCTTGCGTGGGACTCGTGGCAATAATCGGAGACACGCTGACAGCTGCGAAAGGTTTGCATCCCTTCATGATTGATGTCTTCCCCGACGGCGACGTCATCTTTCAGCAGTATGATTGTGCGTGTCTCGGAGCCAGAAACGTGCTCCATTGGTTTAAGAAGCATTGTACTGACCTCACGTTGCTGTCTCTGTAATATCCTCGTCGCCGCTGTCGAGTCTTGTACCGTAGCGAAGTAAGGGAGAGGATCAACAGCTTATGGACAAGAAACATAACCCAACAAACATCAATACTGATTTGAAAATTCTCAAATGCAGCAACAGCCCCCCACAAAAACTAATAATTGAAGAAAATTATCAGATACAAAAAGCCACAGTGGAAGGAAAACAAGTGATAAATACATACACACCTCTTTGCAATAGAACTCTGTTCTTTACCCTCAAAGAATTATTATACAAGACCAACCTTTAGATCTCTCACCCCCCCCCCCCCTTACACGCACAAAAAACAAAAATCCTCAAACCTACTGTCACACTCTCTACTCTCTCTCTCTCTCTCTCTCTCTCTCTCTCTCTCTCTCTCTCTCTCCCCCTTTTCACACACAACATCCACACAGAGAAAAAAAGTACTTGTTATAATAATAATGAAAAATCCTCAAATCTGCTCTCTCTCTCTCTCTCTCTCTCTCTCTCTCTCTCTCTCACACACACACACACACACACACAAATGCACAGACACCTCTGGAAGATTCAGAACAACCCCCGGGGACATCTTCAACTGTTCCACCATCAGCCATCTTGTTTTTACACCTTCAACTGTTCCACTGTCCGCCATGTTCGTTTTTACAACTGGTAAACAGTGAAACTGTGACAGCAACAGTGACAGTGACAGCTCAATATATAGTGTTTGACAGAGATGAAGATGAGGTAAAAAAAAACGTGAGTGAAACATAATGTAAATTGACACACACACAAACATACATAGAATTAACTACTTTCAGGTATAGAAATAATTTTCGAATCGTAATTTTGGCTTAAACAATTTATCTACTTTAAGGTGCAAGTGGTTGTAGATGACAAACTGTGGAACAAAAGTCACTGTAGAAACACAACACATCAGAAAAACCACACCATATGGTAAAAAGGTTGTTGCTGTTGTGGTCTTCAGTCCTGAGACTGGTTTCACGCAGCTCTCCATGCTAATCTATCCTGTGCAAGCTCCTTCATCTCCCAGTACCTACTGCAACTTACATCCTTCTGAATCTGCTTACTGCATTCATCTCTTGGTCTCCCTCTACGATTTTTACCCTCCACGCTGCCCTCCAATACTAAACTGGTGATCCCTTGATGCCTCAGAATATGTCCTACCAAGCGATCCCTTCAAGTTGTGCCACAAATTTCTGTTCTCCCCAATTCTATTCAGTACCTCCTCATTAGTTATGTGATCTATCCATCTATTCTTCAGCATTCTTCTGTAGCACCACATTTCGAAAGCTTCTATTGTCTTCTTGTCCAAACTATTTATCGTCCATGTATCACATCCATACATGGCTACAGTCCATACAAATATTTTCAGAAACGAGATCCTGACACTTAAATCTATACTCGATGTTAACAAATTTCTCTTCTTCACAAAACGCTTTCCTTGCCATTGCCTGTCTCCATTTTATATGGTCTCTATTTCGACCATCATCAGTTATTTTGCTCCCCAAATAGCAAAACTCCTTTACTACTTTAAGCGTCTCACTTCCTAATCTAATTCGCTCAGCATCACCCGATTTAATTCGACTACCTTCCATTATCCTCATTTTGCTTTTGTTGATGTTCATCTTATGTCCTCCTTTCAAGACACTGTCCATTCCGTTCAACTGCTCTTCCAGGTCCTTTGCTGTCTCTGACACAGTTACAATGTCGTCGGCAAATCACACAATTTCTTCTTCATGGATTTTGATTCCTACTCCAGATTTTTCTTTTGTTTCGTTTACTGCTTGCTCAATACACATATTGAATAACATCGGGGAGAGGCTAAAACCCTGTCTCACTTCCTTCCCAACCACTGCTTCCTTTTCATGTCCCTCGACTCTTATAACTGCATCTGGTTTCTGTACAAATTGTAAATAGCCTTTCGCTCCCTGTATTTTACACTTGCCACCTTTAGACTTTGAAAGAGAGTTTTCCAGTCAACATTGTCAGAAGCTTTCTCTAAGTCCACAAATACTAGAAACGTAGGTTTGCCTTTCCTTAATCTATTTTCTAGATAAGTCGTAGGGTAAGTATTGCCTCACGTGTTCCAACATTTGTACGGAATCCAAACTGATCTTCCCCGAGGTCGGCTACTACCAGTTTTTCCATTCGTTTGTAAATAATTCGCGTTAGTATTTTGCAGCTGTGACTTAGTTCGGTAATTTTCACATCTGTCAACACCTGCTTTCTTTGGGATTGGAATTATTATACTCATCTTGAAGTCTGAGGGTATCGCCTGTCTCGTACATCTTGCTCACCAGATGGTAGAGTTTTGTCAGGACTGGCTCTCCCAAGGCCGTCAGTAGTTCTAATGGAATGTTGTCTACTCCTGGGGCCTTGTTTCGACTCAGTTCTTTCAGTGCTCTGTCAGACTCTTCACGCACTATCGTATCTCCTATTTCATCTTCATCTACATCCTCTCCTATTTGCATGATATTGTCCTCAAGTACATCGCTCTTGTATAGACCCTCTATATACTCCTTTCACCTTTCTGCTTTCCCTTCCTTGCTTAGAACTGGGTTACCATCTGAGCTCTTGATGTTCATACAAGTGGTTCTCTTATCTCCAAAGGTCTCTTTAATTTTCCTGTAGGCAGTATCTATCTTACCCCTAGTGAGGTAAGCCTCTACATCCTTACATTTGTCCTCTAGCCATGCTTGCTTAGCCATTTTGCACTTCCTGTCGATCTTATCTGTGAGACTTTTGTATTCCTTTTTGCCTGCTTCATTTACTGCATTTTTTTATTTTCTCCTTTCATCAATTAAATTCATTATTTCTTCTGTTACCCAAGGATTTCTACTAGCCCTCGTCTTTTTACCTACTTGATCCTCTGCTGTCTTCACTACTTCATCCCTCAGAGCTACCCATTCGTCTTCTACTGTATTTCTTTCCCCCATTCCTGTCAATTGTTCCCTTATACTGTCCTTGAAACTCTGTACAACCTCTGGTTTAGTCAGTTTATCCAGGTCCCATCTCCTTAAATTCCCACCTTTTTGCAATTTCTTCAGTTTTAATCTACAGTTCATAACCAATAGATTGTGGTCAGAATCCACATCTGCCCCTGGAAATGTCCTACAATTTAAAACCTGGTTCCTAAATCTCTGTCTTACCATTATATAATCTATCTGATACCTTTTAGTATCTCCAGGATTCTTCCACGTATACAACCTTCTTTTATGATTCTTGAACCAAATGTTAGCTATGATTAAGTTATGCTCTGTGCAAAATTCTACCAGACGACTTCCTCTTTCATTTCTTAGCCCCAATCCATATTCACCTACTCTGTTACCTTCTCTCCCTTTTCCTACTCTCGAATTCCCATCACCCATGACTATTAAATTTTCGGCTCCCTTCACTACCTGAATAATTTCTTTTATCTCATCATACATTTCATCATTTTCTTCATCATCTGCAGAGCTAGTTGGCATATGAACTTGTACTACTGTAGTAGTCATGAGCTTCGTGTCTATCTTGGCCACTATAATACGTTCACTATGCTGTTTGTCGTAGCTTACCCGCACTCCTATTTTTTTATTCATTATTGAACCTACTCCTGCATTACCCCTATTTGATTTTGTATTTATAACGCTGTATTCACCTGACTTGAAGTGTTGTTCCTCCTGACACCGAACTTCACTAATTCCCACTATGTCCAACTAAAACCTATCCATTTCCCTTTTTAAATTTTCTAACCTACCTGCCCGTTTAAGGGATCTGACATTCCAAGCTCCGATCCGTAGAATGCCACTTTTCTTTCTCCTGATAACTACGTCCTCTTGAGTAGTCTCCGTCTGGAGATCCGAAGGGGGACTATTTTACCTCCGGAATATTTTACCCAAGAGGACGCCATTATCATTTAACCATACAGTAAAGCTGCATGCCCTCAGGAAAAATTACGGCTGTAGTTTCCCCTTGCTTTCAGCCGTTCGCAGTACCACAACAGCAAGGCCGTTTTGGTTAGTGTTACAAGGCCAGATCAGTCAATCATCCAGACTGTTGCCCCTGCAACTACTGAAAAGGCTGCTGCCCCTCTTCAGTAACCACACGTTTGTCTAGCCTCTCAACAGATACCCCTCCGTTGTGGTTGCACCTACGGTACGGCTATCTGTATCGTTGAGGCACACAAGCCTCCCCATCAGTGGCAAGGTCCATGTTTCATGGGGAGGGGGAGGGTAAAAAGGTATGAATTCATATTTATATGTGTATTTTCAAATATCTGTAATTACGATTTACAAACTAATAGTTACATGTATACAAACAGTAAAGAACATCCTTTATCTTTAACATCCATAAAATAAAAGCCCACTGAAGATGTTGCAACTGTAGTGAAACATGTTTGGGTTAAAAAACAAAATTGTGTTTTGCTAAAGGCGGACCCTGTCCAAAAACATATGTAATGGAGAGGATGTTAATATAGGTGGCCGCTACCCTCTTTCTACAACACAAATGTACACCTGCATTAACACAGTTCTTTATTTACATGAACCGATAGCTGCTACTTTGCAGACAATCTCGATAATCTTGCTATGGTCATAATTCTTGAACTATCGTAGGCGGTGATAAACTGTACCCACTCCGCGAGTGGACTGACAGACGCCAAACTTGAGTGTGACTTAGCGAGTCAGTAACTAAGGCACTCCGGTCAGCTGCGGCGGTCAATATATCTGCTGTCGAGAGGGCGTTGGCGGTATGCTGCTTGTCGGTGTGTCTCTGGCCTTTCTTGTGATAGGTGCGCTTGATCCAGAGCCTACTATCCATCTTCGCGCTACACCTTTGCCGACCAGTGTGCTGGTGACAGCTTACCCCCAGCACAGCCTCGGAGTCCAAATTCAACTGATGTAAATCGTACGGAACTCATACGAGTCGCTTTCAGTAGCCATCACCACTTACATAAATAAGGGGCCCATAATATACGCGAATTACACGACCTGTGCGAAGACGTCTAATGCCACATACCTCCATAAAACTACCAACAAGCTGTCGGACCCCTGATACGCAGAATCAGTCATGTATTTCGTGACAAATATAGACAAACAGGCTGTTAAGCACATATGATATATTTGCTCAATAGCGTATCACTAAATCAAAAAATCCTTGAATGGTTTTCTTTTTTTTACTTTAGAAAATGTCTCGCTTCGAATTAGAAAGAGAAAAGAAGCCAATTAAATCACGTAGACAAAGGGGCGCATCTCTGATATGTCATCACGTTGACCTAGTCATCTGTATACATGACAGACTGCTGCTTCATTAACTGTTCACAGACAACACAAGAGTTTTTAATAAGCAGTATAACTTGCGCATGTCGCTGTTCTTTTTGCAGTTCCACGCAGCACCTCCTTATTTCTTATCTAGCGAAAGGTAGGGTAAGCTGATGAGGAGTCTAAAATGATGAATTTTGAATGTCAACTCTACGTGCACTATGAACTATTGTGTTGCGGTGGGGTCTAAGGCGCCTTGTCAAGGTCCGTGCGGCTCCCCATGTCGGAGGTTCGAGATCTCCCTTGGGCATGGGTGTGTGTGTTGTCCTTAGCGTAAGTTAGTTTAAGTTATATGAGAATGCAGGCTTTCTCGGCGAATCTCGATGATAAAATCTTCTCGGCGTGACAGCCGAGTCAATGCGTTGTTCTCCAGCAACGTTTCAATAAAATGGTTCAAATGGCTCTGAGCACTATGGGACTTAACATCTGAGGTCATCAGCGCCCTAGAACTTAGAACTACTTAAGCCTAACTCACCTAAGGACACCACACACATCCATGCCCGTGGCAGGCTTCGAACCTCCGACCGTAGCAGTCGCGCGGTTCCGGACTGAAGCGCCTAGAACCGCTCTGCCACCGCGGCCGGCAACGTTTCAGCAAGTTTCTTACTTGTCATCTTCAGGCGAAGTGTCGGGTTCTTGCTTGCTTATCGCATATTTTAACCATCTCATGCTCTGAGATTGGCTGTGGCAAAGGGTATTGTCTATGGACATTTCCTTCGGAAGAAGTGGGTTTACTTTAAGTTCGCTTACGTAGCATGCTCCTACTTTTTTTTAAGAGCCTAACTTTTTATCTTCTTACTCTCTGTTTATAAGAGAATTGATTTAGGCCTTTTTTTACGTTTGCGCGAGTTCTGGCTGGTTCCCTAGGCCTTTAATCAGTTCGTTTTCGGATTTACTTGCGGTGTCGTAGAAGTCGACAGCAAGTTCCCGAAACCTTGCTTTCAGCATTTTCATGCCCGCGGCCTCATGCGTATCGGCCGTGGGGAATCGAATAGGGACATGTAATGTCCGCCTGAGTGCCATATTTTGTACTCTTTGCAACCCCTCCATATGGGTTTTGGCTGTGTAACCCCAGACAGGTCAGGTATCTTCTAGTACTGGCCTTACGAGCGTGCAGTAGAGTCGCATTCCCGTTTTTGCCGCTAGACTGCTGTTTGCGTTTGGGGGGGGGGGAGGGGTATAGCTCGTTTTAAGTCCGGCGCTTGCTTTTCTCCTGAGGTCATTGATGTGGGCCCTCGAGGCTAGGCGTTGTTCTAATGTAACCCCTAAATACTTTGCAGTCCCTCTCTCGTCTGTGGAGTCTGAGTTGGGTGTTCTCTCGCCTCCTGCGAGCGGGAGAGCGCTTGCCTTTTCTTTGCGTGAGCATCAGAGCCTGGGTCTTTTCACTACTGATTGTGATGCGCCATTTCTTGGCCCAAGTTTCGGTTTTGTTTAACAGGTTTTGAAGTATGTTAGTGACAATTCTCCTGTTGCTGCTGGTGGCAAAAAATGCTGTATCATCAGCATACTGGGCTGTTTGAGTCTGTGGGGCAGTCGGTGTGTGATCGGTGTACAGGTTGTATAGGACTGGGCCTAGTACCGACCCCTGTGGTACTCCTGCCAGTATGTTACGTTTTAATGACTTCGCAATGTCCACTTTTACCCATAAAGTGCGATTTGCTAGTAGCTCTTCAGCAGTTTAACAACCTGGCCATGGAACCTTAAGCCAGTGTGCCACACACTGTCGAAATCCTTGCCTACGTCTAGCAGCACTAGTCCACAGCAGCCTTTCCTGTTAAAGGCTTCTGCGGCGGCTTCGACCACTCTCATAAGCTGTTGGGGGCCTGAGTGTTTGTTCCGAAATCCGAACTGGAATTTGGGAAGCATTTTTTTCTCTACGTATTTACTGTTCTGTGTGGGCAAATAGGAGGCGCTCTTATAGCTTACTTAGCGTTGGGAGAGACTTATGGGTCGGGGATTCTGGGGGAAGATAGGGTCTTTTCCAGGCTTAGCGATCGCGTGTCGGGTTCTCTCTCTCTCACCTTTTACTTTCCCCTCCTTGGGGAAGTGTATAGAGAAGTTTGTAGCCTGTTGGCTTTCACTCCACAATGTGTGTTGTGAGCTCCTTGGGGAAGTGTATAGAGAAGTTTGTAGCCTGTTGGCTTTTACTCCACAATGTGTGTTGTGAGTGTGTGATTGTCTCTGACTGTTTTGGCAGTCTGTGTGTTGTGTTGGTGTTCTGGTGGTGTCTAGTACTTGCATGAGGCTGGCGAGATGTTTCGTATTTTAAGGATTAAGGATTGGTGTTAGGACATGAACATTTTTGGGATTTTTCTCTTCGACTTTGTCGTCGAAGCTCGTCATGGGGCGTTTGTGCTTATCACAGGACATGTCATACCGACCTAAGGAGAGGATGAGGTTATTTCCAGATCTGGCTCTCATAGAAAGCCCTTGCCGGATCCTGGAATCTTTCTTTGAGGTGTGGGATTTCGGCAGCGGCGTGCAGATCGTCGGTGGGGAATCACATGGGTAGGTGTAGTGCCCTCCTGAGGGTGCGGTTCTGCGGCCTCTGGAGTTTGTCCAGGTGCTGCTTTGCCGCATATCCCCAGACAGGGCACGCATACTCCATTACTGGCCGTATGAAGGCCTGATAGACGTTTAGTCGTACAGAGCAGGGAAGGGAGCTGGTTGAGGACTGGGTATAGGATGGACATTCTGGCGCAGACCTTCCTGTGGATCTCGTCTATATGGGGTTCCCACGTTAGTCTCGAGCCCAAGGTTACGCTGAGATACTTGGCGGATCTGCGCCAGGGGAGTCGGGATCCATGTAGGTGCAGGTGAAAAGGGGGGGGGGCGTTGAGGGGGTCCGCGTCTCCCGAGTCTCCGGGTGATCAGCATAGCCTTCTTTTCAGGATTGATGGTGATGCGCCAGAGACGGGCCAAGGTTTCTGTGTTATCTAAAACCCTTTGTAACCTACGAATGACCAGGTCCTTATTCGCCTTACGAGTGTAAAAGACGGTGTCGTCAGCGTACTGTGTGGTGTGCACCAGCGGGGCCGTTGGAGTGTCTGCAGTGTACAGACTGTACAAAAAGGGCCCCAGGATTGATCCCTGTGGCACCCCAGCACAAATACGCCTTTTGGTGGAGGTGGCTGCTTCTACCTCGACAGAGAAGGTTCTATTCATGAAATAGCTCTGGATTAACCTAACTATGCTCCCGGGGAACCCTTGTGTGTATACCTTGTATAGCAGCCCTTTATGCCATACTGAGTCGAAGGCTTTGGCTACGTCTAGTAGCACTATCCCGCAGTAGCCTCTGTGGTTGAAGCCCTCTGTGGCTGCTTCCACCAGACTCATGATCTGTTGTGGGGCAGAGTGGTTCTGCCGGAATCCGGCAGAAGTTGTCGTCCGGATCTCTATAGCCACTGGACCACGGGTTTTTCTGCATCCTCGGCGCCGGTCGGGCCAATCAGACGCGAGCGGAATCGGCGCGACAGCGCGTGGTGGGGAATTCTTAGTGCATCGCAAGTGCTACCCACAACTCCTTCTCAGATAAGAAAGCTAACTATCCGCAGTTAGGGCAGACACTTGCTACGAAACATACTCCCCCTGCATTACTCCTTTCCATTGCGTCACTTGCTTGGCCTGTGCACTTCAACCCCATTTAAAATCAACCAAGTTAAAATTCGTGCTCGAAACTTACTGTCCGTAAATCACTTTATTGCAGAAATTGGAAGACTCCAGTCTGTTAATGCTTTGTATCTGACCACAGGCACTAATAGTAACAACAATAATAATAATTTTAAAACAGTATTGTGTACAGCACTATAGTAGGCCTGTTGTCTCGTGCTGTCAGTTAATCTTTTTCGAAGCGAGTACTGAAGCAGCGTATGGACTGCTGCAGGTACTGACTACTACTTGGAGAAGACATTTTCTTGAGATATTTAGCTTTTGTTACGTATATGTCACACTTTTATCATCAGCGATGTGCGGAACAAAGCACAACATACGAACGTAGTGCGTGGTTAATGCTTCTAATTGAGAAAAAGCCGCACGCAGCGGCCGCGCGGTTAGAGGCGCCACTAATCCTGCGGCCCCTCCCGCCGGAGGCTCGAGTCCTCTCTTGGGCATGGGTGTGTGTGTTGTTCTTAGCATAAGTTAGTTTAAGTAGCGTGAAAGTCTAGGGACTGATGACCTCAGCAGTTTAGTCCCTCAGGAAGTCAATCACATTTGAACATTTGCACATTTTTGAGAAAAAGTAATTGCCGTCGGTTTATATAATCACTATTAGGCAATGATATTTTGAAAATGATTTACTATCGTGACTGAAACAGAATCGAATCATTTAGTTTTTACCCCTCAGAAAATTTCATTTTATCCCTCAGGGGGTAATTACCCCCAAGTTGGGAATCACTGTTCTGGAGAAAAACGAAATACGTAGTTGGAGAAACAGCTGATGGAATCCCATGAAAACAAATCCCATAAAAACAAATTAAAGGCAGGGAGATATAAGCTATAAGCGCTGTCAATAGTGCAGTGAGAGAGAGAGAGGGTGAGCAAGATAGAGAATGTGGAAAGTGATGCAACACAACACACTGAGTAATAGAAAAAGAAAAATGTGTAACTGGCAGAAACAGGAATATTTGATACACAGATTGACGAAGAGAGAACTGGCCGTATACGTTAACTTTTTGGTGAAAGTGCACGAGGTTGAGAGATGGAAGTGCCCACCTTTCTATTCAATTGAATTGTGCTCACAATGTCGGGTAGCTTATTGTACAGGCGGGCTGCACCCACAAGGGGTTCGCGAAAGTTTTTGTGTTACTAGATAAGTAAGCCCCCCCCCCCCTGCCCATTAACAATGGACCTTGCCATTGGTGGGGAGGCTTGCGTGCCTCAGCGATACAGATGGCCGTACCGTAGGTGCAACCACAACGGAGGGGTATCTGTTGAGAGGCCAGACAAACGTGTGGTTCCTGAAGAGGGGCAGCAGCCTTTTCAGTAGTTGCAGGGGCAACAGTCTGGATGATTGACTGTTCTGGCCTTGTAACACTAACCAAAACGGCCTTGCTGTGCTGGTACTGCGAACGGCTGAAAGCAAGGGGAAACTACAGCCGTAATTTTTCCCGAGGACATGCAGCTTAACTGTATGGTTAAATGATAATGGTGTCCTCTTGGGTAAAATATTCCGGAGGTAAAATAGTCCCCCATTCGGATCTCCGGGCGGGGACTACTCAAGAGGACGTCGTTATCAGGAGAAAGAAAACTGGCGTTCTATGGATCGGAGCGTGGGGTGTCAGATCCCTTAATCGGGCAGGTTGGTTAGAAAATTTAAAAAGGGAAATGGATAGGTTAAAGTTAGGTATAGTGAAGGTCGGTGGCAGGAGGAACAAGACATCTGGTCAGGTGAATACAGGGTTATAAATACAAAATCAAATAGGGGTAATGCAGGAGTAGGTTTAATAATGAATAAAAAATAGGAGTGCGGGTAAGCTACTACAAACAGCATAGTGAACGCATTATTGTGGCCAAGATAGACTCGAAGCTCACGCCTACTGCAGTAGTACAAGTTTATATGCCAACTAGCTCTGCAGATGATGAAGAAAATGATGAAATGTATGATGAGATAAAAGAAATTATCCAGGTAGTGAAGGGAGACGAAAATTTAATAGTCATGGGTGACGGGAATTCGAGAGTAGGAAAAGGGAGAGAAGGAAACATAGTAGGTGAATATGGATTGGGGCTAAGAAATGAAAGAGGGGCCGTCTGGTAGAATTTTGCACAGAGCACAACTTAATCATAGCTAACACTTGGTTTAAGAATCATAAAAGAAGGTTGAATACATGGAAGAATCGTGTACTAGAAGGTATCAGATAGATTATATAATGCTAAGACAGAGATTTAGAACCCAGGTTTTAAATTGTAAGACATTTCCAGGGGCAGATGTGGATTCTGACCACAATCTAGCGGTTATGAACTCTAGATTAAAACTGAAGAAACGGCAAAACGGTGGAAATTTAAGGAGATGGGACCTGGATAAAATGACTAAACCAGAAGTTGTAAAGAGTTTCAGGGAGAGCATAAGGGAGCAATTGACAGGAATGGGGGAAAGAAATACAGTAGAAGAAGAATGGGTAGCTCTGAGGGATGAAGTAGTGAAGGCAGCAGAGGATCAAGTAGGTAAAAAGACGAGGGCTAGTAGAAATCCTTGGGTGACAGAAGAAATATTGAATTTAACTGATGAAAGGAGAAAATACAAAAATTCAGTAAACGAAGCAGGCAAAACGGAATACAAACGCCTCAAAAATGAGATCAACAGGAAGTGCAAAATGGCTAAGCAGGGATGGCTAGAGGACAAATGTAAGGATGTAGAAGCTTATCTCGCTAGGGGTAAGATAGATACTGCCTACAGGAAAATTAAAGAGACCTTTGGAGAAAAGAGAACCACTTGTATGAATATCAAGAGCTCAGTTGGAAACCCAGTTCTAAGCAAAGAAGGGAAAGCAGAAAGGTGGAAGGAGTATATAGAGGGTCAATACAAGGCCGATGTACTTGAGGACAATATTATGGAAATGGAAGAGGATGTAGATGAAGATGAAATGTGAGATACGATATTGCGTGAGGAGTTTGACAGAGAACTGAAAGACCTGAGTCGAAACAAGGCCCCGGGAGTAGACAACATTCCATTAGAACTACTGAGAGCTTTGGGAGAGCCAGTCCTGACAAAACTCTACCATCTGGTGAGCAAGATGTATGAGGCAGGCGAAATTCCCTCAGACTTCAAGAAGAATATAATAATTCCAATCCCAAAGAAAGCAGGTGTTGACAGATGTGAAAATTACCGAACAATCAGTTTAATAAGTCATAATTGCAAAATACTAACGCGAATTCTTTACAGACGGGTGGAAAAACTGGTAGAAGCCGACCTCGGGGAAGGTCAGTTTGGATTCCGTAGAAATGTTGGGACACGTGAGGCAATACTGACCTTACGACTTATCTTAGAAGAAAGAGTAAGGAAAGACAAACCTACGTTTCTAGCATTTGTAGACTTAGAGAAAGCTTTTGACAATGTTGACTGGAATACTCTGTTTCAAATTCTGAAGGTGGCCTTGGTTAAATACAGGGAGCGAAAGGCTATTTACAATCTGTACAGAAACCAGATGGCCGTTATAAGACGCGAGGGACGTGAAAGGGAAGCAGTGGTTGGGAAGGGAGTGAGACAGGGTTTTACCCTCTCCCCAATGTTATTCAATCTGTATATTGAGCAAGCAGTAAAGGAAACAAAAGAAAAATTCGGAGTAGGTATTAAAATCCATGGAGAAGAAATAAAAACTTTGAGGTTCCCCGATGACATTGTAATTCTGTCAGAGACACAAAGGACCTGGAAGAGCAGTTGAACGGAATGGACAGTGTCTTGAAACGAGGCTATAAGTGAACATCAGCAAAAGCAAAACGATAACTTTGGAATGCAGCCGAATTAAATCAGGTGATGCTGAGGGAATTAGATTAGGAAAAGAGACACTTAAAGTAGTAGATGAGTTTTGCTATTTGGGGAGCAAAATAACTGATGATGGTCGATGTAGAGAGATTATAAAATGTAGTTTACAATGGCAAGGAAAGCGTTTCTGATGAAGAGATATTTGTTAACATCGAGTATAGATTTAAGTGTCAGGAAGTCGTTTCTGAAAGAATTTGTATGGAGTGTAGCCATGTATGGAAGTGAAACATGGACGATAAATAGTTTGGACCAAAAGAGAATAGAAGCTTTCGAAATGTGGTGCTACAGAAGAATGCTGAAGATTAGATGGGTAGATCACATAACTAATGAGGAAATATTGAATAGAATAGGGGAGAAGAGGAGTTTGAGGCACAAGTTGACAAGAAGAAGGGACCGGTCGGTAGGACACATTCTGAGGCATCAAGGGATCACACATTTAGCTTTGGAGGGCAGTGTGGAGGGTAAAAATTGTAGAGGGAGACCAAGAGATGAATACACTATGCAAATTCAGAAGGATGTAGGTTGCAGTAAGTACTGGGAGATGAAGAAGTGTGCGCAGGATAGAGTAGCATGGAGAGCTGCATCAAATCAGTTTCAGGACTGAAGACCAAAACAACAACAACAACAACAACAGATAAGTAAGAGCTCGAAATTCAAGGTGATGGGTATTTAGTCTTTGATGCCAATTACCGGAGCGCACGCGCGCTGAGGAGTCCATGAAATGTTCGTAGTGTATGGCTATTTCTAGTTACGTCACTTGCCTGGCAGCAACCGCCCTATCTGGGCGTACGAATTACTGACCTGGTCAATTTGGCGGGTGTTAGTTTCGGTTTTAGTTTTTTTGCAACTCCCATTGATCACAGTCGTGACAACTTGTCGTGATGTGGAATGTGACTTTAGGTCTCCAAATGAAACACGTTTTCACGAAGAAATCGTTCATATAGCTGTAATGCAGGAATGATTTCAGTTTGCTTTGAGACTTTCTTTATCTGCCAGCAACTTTCATTCGCAAAGGAAATGGAATTACGTCATCTTATTTTTGTCATTTAATTGTAAGTTAGGTATTTTTTCTACTGTATTTGTGGAATTAAAAAAATGATAACGTGCTCGCCTCCCATGCAGGTGGCCCAGGTTGGATTCCCGTCCGGGCTGGAGATTTTCTCCGCTCGTAGATTGAATGTTGTGTTATCCTCATCATCCTTTCATTCTCATCACCGGTACGCAAGTCGCTTAATGTGGCGTCGACTGAAATAAGACTCGAAATCGGAGGCCGAACTTCCCCGGATGCGGCCTCCCAGCCAACGATGCCATAAGATCATTTAATTTTTTTTTTTAAAATCAAGCCTCAAGGTAAGACGCAATAAATTCAAAGACTTTCGTGTTGTACTTGTGGAATCACATATTGGCAAATCCTGTATTAAGTGCATTCTATTTAAAAATGAAAGGCGTTCTACACTATGCGATCAAAAGTATCCGGACACCCCCATACACGTACGTTTTTCATATTAGGTGCATTGTGCTGCCCCCTACTGCCAGTTACCCCATATCAAGGACCTCAGCAGTGATTAGACATCGTGAGACAGCAGAATGGGGCGCTCCGCGGAACTCACGGACTTCGAACGTGGTCAGGTGATTGTGTGTCACTTGCGTAATATGTCGGTACTCGACATTTCCACACTCCTTAACATCCCTGGTCCATTGTGAGTGTGAAGTGGAAACGTGAAGGGACGCGTAAAGCACAAAAGCGTAGAGGCCGACCTCGTCTGTTGACTGACAGACCGCCGACAGTTGAAGAGGATCGTAATGTGTAATAGGCAGACATCTATCCAGATCATCACACAGGGATTCCAAACTGCATCAGCATCCACTGCAAGTACTATGACAGGCGGGAGGTGAGAAAAGCTGGATTTCACGGTCGAGCGGCTCCTCATAAGCCACAAATCATGCCGGTAAACGCCAAACCATGTCTCGCTTGCTGTAAGGAGCCTAAACATTGGACGACTGTACCGTGGAAAAACGTTGTGTGGAGTGACGAATCACGGTACACAGTGTGGCGATACGATGTCAGGTTGTGGGTATGGCGAATGCCCGGTGAACGTCATCTGCCAGCTTGTGTAATGCCAACAGTAAAATTCGGAGGTGGTGGCGTTATGGTATGGTCGCGTTTTTCACGGAGAGGGCTTGCACCCCTCGTTGCTTTGCGTGGCACTATCACAGCACAGGCCTACACTGATGTTATAAGCACCTTCTTCTCTCCCACTGTCGAAGAGCAGTTCGGGGATGGCGATTGCATCTTTCAACACGATCGAGCACCTGTTACTAATGCACGGCCTGTGTGCGGAGTGGTTACACGACAATAACATCCCTGTAATGCATTGGCCTGCACACACTCGTGACCTGAATCCTATGGAACACCTTTGGGGTGTTTTGGACCACCGACTTAGTGCCAGGCCTCACCGACCGACATCGATACCTCTCCTCAGTGCAGCACTCCGTGAAAATGGGCTGTAATTCCCCAAGAAACCTTCCAGCACCGGATTGAACGTATGCCTGCGAGAGTTTAAGCTGTCATCAAGGCTAAGGGTGGGCCAACACCATCTTGAATTCCAGCATTACCGATGGAGGGCGCCGCGAACTTGTAAGTCATTTTCAGCCAGGTGTCCGGATAGTTTTGATCACATAGTGTGTTTTTATAAATGAAAAGTGGTGTGTCTAGACGTATTGATTTTTTAACTAGCAAAATTTTTTATGATCCCCCAACTTATCTTTAGTAATTAGTAGTTGCTACTGAAAACTGGCTAACTAACTAGGTAAGAAACTAAAATGGTGGAACGCTCTTGTAGGAAATGCCTGTCATTATTCTACATAAATAAGACATCGAGGCTGCAGGAGTAGAGGAAAAACCGAACAAGTGCGGGCAGGTTCCGCGCTGGAGGTTCCGTACAGACTTCATTACGTATACAGGCAGTCCATGTGTAGGTTTGGATAAGCGAGTTTACGAGTGTCAAAATAAGTGGTACAGATGGCCGTACCTTTTGTTTGCATTAACTTAGAAGCTTACATTTTTTACACCGTCATGGGACCGAAGACCTTAGTATTTGACATATACTTCAACTTGATACCTCATCCCGATCGTGAGAAAATGGCGTCTTAATATGACGGACAGACAACGGACAATAGAGTGATCATATTAGGGTTCCATCTGAGATACGGAACCCTTAAAAAAGTTGAATTATTCAAGATCTAAATATCGAAGAGATTTTGCAACTGTATCTCCTTATGTTACTACACCGATGCAGCTAACATAATTGTTCCTTGGAGGAAGGAAGATTACAACACTAAGAGATGTCTAGTGCATGAGATCTTCCATCCAATCATTTTGTGATGGTCTGGCAGCATCAGACAGTGTAGACCGCAATGAAACTACTGAAGAAATCAAATATTCTTTGCAGCTTCCAAGCTCCCAAAGTTTAATTTTGAAATTATCGGTTTAAAGCACTACCTTACACTGTTAAAATCATGTTTATGTTGAAAAGTATAAGAAGTGTAATTAACTGTGTCGAATATATGGAAGAGAACTCAAAAACTTGATTAAGTAAAAACGTATTTTGACATATGCAGTTACTGTTAAAACATTACCCAAATTTAGTGTGTGTGCGATAATATTCTCTGGACCAAACCCCTCAACTGTTTGTCTGCAATCTTTGCCAGCCGTAAGCGATTTGATTGAGCTACTTTTCTCGAAAGTTTCTATTCAACGCTGTTAAATTTCTTCCAATTAGAATGAGCCTGTAAGGAAACTTTTCTGTGTTCATTCGTTCGCCTTTTGCCCGCTAAACTCTCCTGCCCCATATACCGGGTGGTCCATTGATAGTGACCGGGCCAAATATCTCACGAAATAAGCGTCAAACGAAAAAACTACAAATAACAAAACTTGTCTAGCTTGAAGGGGGAAACCAGATGGCGCTATGGTTGGCCCGCCAGATGGCGCTGCCATATGTCAAACGGATATCAACTGCGTTTTTTTAAATAGTAATCCCCATTTTTGATTACATATTCGTGTAGTACTTGGACCACTTTTTTCGCTTTGTGATAGATGGCGCTGTAATAGTCACAAACATATACGTAAGTGGTATCACGTAACATTCCGCCAGTGCGGACGGTATTTGCTTCGTGATAGCGTTTACCAATTGCGGAAAAGGTCGATACCGTGTTGATGTATGGCTATTGTGACCAAAATACCCAACGGGCTTATGCTATGTATGCTGCTCGGTATCCTGGACGACATCATCCAAGTGTCCGGACCGTTCACCGGATAGTTACGTTATTTAAGGAAACAGGAAGTGTTCAGCCACTTGTGAGACGTCAACAACGACCTGCAACAAATGATGATGCCCAAGTAGGTGTTTCAGCTGCTGTCGTGGCTAATCCGCACATCAGTAGCAGACAAATTGCGCGAGAATAGGGAATCTCAAAAACGTCGGTGCTGAGAATGCTACATCAACATTGATTGCACCCGTACCATATTTCCGTGCACCAGGAATTGTGTGGCGACGACTCTGAACGTCGTGTACAGTTCTACCACTGGGCACAAGAGAAATTACTGGTCGATGACTCATTTTTTGCACGCGTTCTATTTAGCGACTTAGCGTCATTCACCAACAGCGGTAACGTAAACCGGCATAATATATACAATTGGACAACGGAAAATCGACGGTGGCTGCGACAAGTGGAATATCAGCGACCTTGGCGGGTTAATGTATGGTGCGGCATTATGGGAGGAAGGATAATTGGCCCCTATTTTATCGATGGCAATCTAAATGGTGCAATGTATGCTGATTTCCCACGAAATGTTATACCGAAGTTACTACAAGTTGTTTCACTGCGTGACAGAATGGCGATGTACTTCCAATATGATGGACGCCCAGCACATAGCTCGCGTGCGGTTGAAGCAGTATTGAATAGCATATTTCATGACAGGTGGATTGGTCGTTGAAGTACCCGACCATTGCCATGTCCGAAAGAACAGATACCATCTTAGTATATATATATATAGTTAAGGCTCACCGGCCACTTGACCATCTTCTTCTTCTTTGCGAATGCACAAACAGTGCCCGAACTCTTACGGGAATCGGCAACGCGCCGCGAGTAATGAGTATAATGGGCGGGGGCACTACGAATGTAGTGCGGGACAATACGTTGAGAATGTGTGTTTCGCGGGAGGCGTGCCAGAGATAAATCCCTACAGTCGCGCTGTCCTCGGTGGCTCAGATGGAAAGAGCGTCTGCCATGTAAGCAGGAGATCCCCGGTTCGAGTCCCGGTCGGGGTACTCATTTTCATCTGTCCCCGTTGACGTATGTCAACGCCTGTAAGCAGCTAAGGGTGTTCATTTCATTGTAGTTTTCCAACAGCACAACGCTCGGCTACATATGGCACGTGCCTCTTTGAACCGTCTGCGTGTCCCTGAGGTACTGCTGTGGGCCAAAGATTCGCAGATCTGTCCCTGATAGAACACGTGTGGATCTATCTTGAACATCAACTCCGTTCCAATGCAAGTATTCAGGATGAAGTTTCACTTCGTTGCTTCCCCCCCCCCCCCCCTCTTCCTTCTTCTCTTCTGTGCTACACTTTTTTTGTCCTAACCACATCTGCCACTGGTCTAGCGTTATCCTCTGAAGTGCTCATGTTTCTAATGGGGTATAGCGAAAAGCATTTATGCAACCGAGACACAAAAATTTAGAGTATCTCGCGTATACGCTGTAACCGATTAATTAGCACTGCAGTCCCTAGGAATTCACAGCGAATTTACTTCAAAACTGCATTTCATGTTCCTGATTGTTTGTTTAATAACTTCTCACTGAGCATTATCTTCATAATACGCATCCTCCTTATCTACATGTTTGGAATTACTTGCACATCAACTGTATTTCTTGCCATAAACATCCTTATCGTAATTGCGTCCGATATCTTGCCTCACAATGTTCAAAGGTGGCGTTTGTTCTAGGTGTGTCTCTCTTATGTGATTAGTAATCACTGCCTGATAAGTTCCTTCCCGCGTTTTTAGTTTTCCCTGGGAAGCTGGGAGGTATTTGATCTTTCGGGTTAGACGTTCAGGGTGTCTCCAAACTTTAGGGTCAAAATTGTGCAGACCACAGAGTATTTTGAAACGGGAACTCAATGTTCGTAAATGTTGAGTGAGCAATGTGTTTTTGAGACGCTTATTTGGAAACATATTGCAGAAGGAACAAGTGGATGTCGCACAGACGTTTGTGTACAGGCTGTCCATAAAGTCCCGCTATCATTTCGAAAAATTGTAAGTGGAAACTCTTATTATAGAAAGAGCATCGTGGTGTTTTCGTAGTACGTTTAGCAGCCCTTGAAGGTATTTTGTGTTATACTACAACTGTCTATTTGTCACCAAGACGCGTTTAGAAGGTTCAGACCTCTATCATCAGGTGGATTTACATTTTTTAGTATGACATACGTGGGTGTTGTGTTACGATTTTGGGGGAACTTGTGACACTGTCTACTGGAGAAACAAAACACCATTTCAGAACATGGTTTTGCGTTTTCCTTTTTGACTAAAAACTAAACGTAAAACAAGTAAAATGGAATACTTCCAGTCGTCACAGATTACTGTCACTGCCGTATCACATCGCGCGTTACTGTCATGTTTTGAAAACAAAGATTGCGTCTGGAAACTATTAGGTGTTAACACAACATGCGTTGGAATAATTATTTCTAGTGGTCAAAAATCCGATTCTGTCAAATATATGTAGCTTAAATTTCATACTCGTTTATGTAATCAGGTGACATCTTGCAAACTTAAAGTGCAATACTTATGTTGCCAACAGTTGTAAAATTATACAGAAATAACAAATGTGGTTGGGATTGAGAGATAGGAATGAAATGCTGGAGGCGGAGGGAGAGAAAGAAAAGAGAAAAAGAGAGAGAGAGAGAGAGAGAGAGACAGAGAGAGAGAGAGAGAGAGAGAGAGTGGAAGGAATGATTGGATGAGAGCAAACTTTCCAAAGCAGAAGGTTCTTAAGATTTTATCTGTTACATGTAATAACTATTTAAAGGTATGCAACTTCCTGACAGATTAAAACTGTGCACCCGACCGAGACTCGAACCTTTGCCTTTCGCGGGCAAGTGGTTCCTAAGTAAAGTTTGGAACGTAGGAGACGAGGTACTTGCAGAAGTAAAGCTGTGAGGACGGGGCGTGAGTCGTGCTTGGGTAGCTCAGTTGGCAGAGCACTTGCCCGCGAGAGGCAAAGGTCCCGAGTTGGAGTCTCGGTCCGGCACACAGTTTTAATCTGCCAGGGAGTTTCATATCAGCGCACACTCCGCTGCAGAGTGAAAATGTCATTCTGGTATTTAAAGGTACACTGTGTATGTCCATAACCCAGGAAATATCCATTTCCGACCACTGGTTCCCTATCTTAATGCAACCAGTCGTGGACCCATTATCACCTTTTTCAATTTGACCCCAAAGCTTTGGACATCCTGTATAGTTACCATCCTCCGCCTTCAAGCCTGACGTCTAGGACATGTTTAATTAAGTTAACTCTCGCTGACAGACACGTTCCCGATTATCTGTGAGTAACAAGAGGTCTGAACACTATTGAATTACACCACCGGAAAATATAGCTGCTGGTTTCATTGAAGAATGGCCCATGTGAAAAACACGAACAGGGATTGCAAGGTGTAAAAAGACTATATGCAGAAGTGGGATTATTCGACAACATCAACCCTTTGTGACTGTGGATTTCAAGAAGCTGCGCAGCACTTATACCGATGTAGACTATGTCACGCAAGATGAACCATTGTCTTTAAATCTTAAATTAGCATTTAGTTTATAACCGTGTGTGTGTATATGTGCGTATCTTGTATTCTGACATGAATAGATAAATAAATAGGCATACTATGAATCTGCATTCGATATTGGAATGAACTTGCCTCAAAGCTTTCAACAGACAAATGCCCTCGCGTATCGCACGTTTGTGGCAAGTGTCAGATGCCGCTTTTTTTTTTATTATTGGAAAAAGAGGACAGCCAATGCAGCGTTTTAGGTTCTGTTCTATAGTTGACCATACTGTCTCTTTAAAACAAAATGATGCTGCGGCGGATATTCGAAATGGAAGAGCCATAAAAAATCATTGAATTTGCAACTACGGCTGGCAACAAATAAGAGATTTAGCACTGAAATATTTTTAAGGGCGAAATTTTTTCGATTTTCCTTTTTGATGCCATATGTTCAACCGTCTTTCATTTTTTTTGGAACTAAATTGTTAATGAGCTTAAGCATTTTCCATGAGTTGGGTACTAGACAGTTTCCTGTTGCGACTACTTCAAAATAAGCACAGTCGTTTGCATATCTGTCTAATCCAGAGGCAATGGCTCAGAATGTCGTATTGGAATCTTATCTGTCGGTGGAAACTGCTCGACACTTCTATACATTCAACGAATTGATTAGCAGCAAGCTCCCACACTAATGACTTAATCTGACACTAACTGCGTAAGTGTATGGCCATAGAATCACATGAAATAGCCTACAACGTCGCTTTTACTATACTGTGTCTCGTTTTCAACGCATAAAGCGGTTCTTTCTCGTATGGTAACTAGAATTAGATCTTTGTTATACTTAGCTCTGAAAAATAACTTTTTCCCTTTTGACGTATTTAGATTCGCATCTGTACCGGTAACAATAACTCAGCGTTTCTAGCACATAAATTCTGAAAACAGGGCAAAACTATGATATTAAAAATTCAGCTCACAGTGTAAAAAAACAGCTTTATAGATAATCACGCGATTATAATAGTATATATATTTTTCTTTTCCTATTTATTCTTTGAATTCTTTCTTTACACGTTTGTCCCACATGAAATTTAAAAGCTTATGTACCATGTAGCGTCTAACTAGTAATGCTATAAAAATATACGAGCGTTGGAAGTTTAGTAGTGGCAACTATTCACTTACAGCTCGTCCAAAATAGATATGTGTTGCAAAGTTTTACTGACCTTCAAAGTGGTCACCATCATTGTGTACAACCCGTTGCCAGCGATGTGGAAGTCGTAGGATACTCTTAGCAGTGCCAGTTGCGTTGACAGTTCGAGCGGCGCGGGTCTATTGCCCGACGAATTTGTAGCAGTTCTGAAGCGAATGCCGTTAAGTGTTTCCTTCAGTTTAGAAATCGGGTTGAACTCACGAGGGCTTAAGTCTGGGAGTGCAGTATGTGGTATAGCACTTAGCAGCCCCATCAGTCAAACAAATCAGTAACAGCTTGCACTGTACATGCTTGAGCATTGTCCTGCAAAATGATGGTCAGGTCCTGCAGGAAGTGTCATCACTTCTGTCTCTAAGCTGGTCGTACGTTGTGTTCCAAAAATGAACAGCATATAGACAGAAGTGATGACACTTTCTCCAGGACTTGACCATCATTTTGCAGGACAATGCTCAACCACGTACAGTGCAAGCTTTTACTGATTTGTTTGACTGATGTGGCTACTAACAAGGGAACCTCCCCATCACACCCCCCTCAGATTTAGTTATAAGTTGGCATAGTCGATAGGCCTTGAAAAACTGAACACAGATCAATCGAGATAACAGGAAGAAGTTGTGTGTAAATATGAAAAAAATAATCAAAATATACAAACTGCGTAGTCCATGTGCAACATAGGCAACATCAAGGACAACATGAGCTCAGGAACGCCGTGGTCCCGTGGTTAGCGTGAGCAGCTGCGGAACGAGAGGTCCTTCGTTCAAGTCTTCCCTCGAGTGGAAAGTTTAATTTTTTTATTTTCAGACAATTATTATCTGTCTGTCCCTCCGTCCGATGCGAGGTAACTGCGCCGTAGTATGGGGACTCTACACCTAAACGAACATCGAAACAAAACATGTTTTGACAGAGCACAGGAAAAATTGTGCGACTGTGAAACTGTTGCATTCATTTTTTGCAGTTTATGTGACAAACTCTTATGTTTTCATCACTTTTTTGGGAGTGATTATCACATCCACGAGAAAACCTAAATCGGGCAAGGTAGAAGAATCTTTTTACCCATTCGCCAAGTGTACAACATATTCCTGTCATGTGACGCACATGCCGTTACCAGTGTCGTATGGAATATATCAGACGTGTTTTCCTGTGGAGGAATCGGTTGACATATGACCTTGCGATAAAATGTTTTCGTTTCCTATTGGAGAGGCACGTCCTTGCGTCTACTAATCGCACGGTTTTGCGGTGCGGTCGCAAAACGCAGACACTAAACCTATTACTGTGAACAGAGACGTCAATGAACGAACGGACAGATCATAACTTTGCGAAAATAAAGAAAGAAAACTTTTCACTTGAGGGAAGACTTGAACCAAGGACCTCTCACTCCGCAGCTGCTCACGCTAACCACGGTAATCACGGGACCACGGCGCTGCTGAGCTCAGGTTCTCCTTGATGTTGCCTATCTTACACGTGTACTCAGTTTGTATATTTTGCTTATTTTTTTACATAGTTCCACACAACTTCTTCCTGTTTTCTCGATTGATCTGTGTTCAGTTTTTCAAGGCCTATCCACTGTGCTAACTTATAATTAAATCTGAGGGGGGTGCGACGGGGAGGTCCTCTTGCAAGTGCTATACCACCTACTGCACTCCCCTCACTTAAGCCCCCGTGAGCTCAACTCGATTTCTAAACTGAAGGAAACACTTCACGGCATTCGCTTCAGAACTGTTACGAATTCGTCGGGCAATATCTACATCTACATCTACATGGATACTTTGCAAATCACATTTAAGTGCCTGGCAGAGAGTTCATCGAACCACCTTCACAATTCTCTATTATTCCAATCTCGTATAGCGCGCGGAAAGAATGAACACCTATATCTTTCCGTGCGTGCTCTGATTTCCCTTATTTTATCTTTGTGATCGTTCCTCCCTATGTAAGTCGGTGTCAACAAAATATTTTCGCATTCGGAGAAGAAAGTTGGTGATTGGAATTTCTTGAGAAGAGTCCGTCGCAACGAAAAACCCCTTTGTTTTAATGATGTCCATCCCAAATCCTGTATCATTTCTGTGACACTCCCTCCCATATTTCGCGATAATACAAAACGTGCTACCTTTCTTCGAACTTTTTCGATGTACTCAGTCCTATCTGGTAAGGATCCCACACCGCGCAACAGTATTCTAAAAGAGGACGGACAAGCGTAGTGTAGGCAGTCTCCTTAGTAGGCCTGTTACATTTTATAAGTGTCCTGCCAATGAAACACAGTCTTTGGTTAGCCTTTCCGACAACATTTTCTCGGTGTTCCTTTCAATTTAAATTGTTCGTAATTGTAATATCTAGGTATTTAGTTGAATTTACGGCTTTTAGATTAGACAGATTTATCGTGTAACCGAACTTTAACGCGTTCCTTTTAGCACTCATGTGGATGACCTCACACCTTTCGTTATTTAAGGTCAACTACCACTTTTCGCATCATTCCGATATTTCTTCTAAATCGTTTTGCAGTTTATTTTGATCTTCTGATGACTTTATTAGTCGATAAACGACAGCGTCATCTGCATACAATCGAAGACGGCTGGTCAAATTGTCTCCCAAACCGTTTATATAGATAAGGAACAGCGAAGGGCCTATAACACTACCTTGGGGAACGCCAGAAATCACTTCTGTTTTACTCGAGGACTTTCCGTCAATTACAACGAACTGTGACCTCTCCGACAGGAAATCACAGATCGAGTCACAAGTCACGATATTCTATAAGAACGCAATTTCACTACGAGTCGCTTGTGTGGTACAGTGTCAAAAGCCTTCCGGAAATCCAAGAATACGGAATCGAAGTGAAATCCCTTGTCAATAGCACTCAGCACTTCATGTGAACAAAGAGCTAGATGTGTTTCACAGGAATGATGTTTTCTATACCCATGTTGACTGGGTGTCAATGGACCGTTTCCTTCGAGGTAATTCATAATGTTCGAACACAATATATGTTCTAAAATCCTGCTGCATATCGACGTTAACTATATGGGCCTGGAATTTAGTGGATTATTCCTACTACCTTTCTTGGATATTGGTGTGACCTGTGCAACTTTCCAGTCTTTGGGTTAGGATGTTTCGTCAACACAACTGGCACTGCTAAGAGAATCCTACGACTTCCACATAGCTGGCAAAGGGCTATACACAATGCTGCTGACTACTTTGAAGGTCAGTAAAACTTTGAAACACGTATCTATTTTGTACGAGCTGTAAATAAATCGTTGCCACTGTTAAAGTTCCAACCTTCGTTTAATAGATCGTCGTCGATATGTAGAAAGGGTTCTGGGAACATAAAATACTTTTGGATTTATAATGCACAGAAAACATTAAAGTTACTTTTGAAATTATTGTTTGTTTCTTTATCGTCCCTTGATCAAGAAGTATTTCGAGTATACACTAGTGTTAATATGCGTTACATTTCATTCTTTCATATTAATGACAAGTACGCCACATTATATTGGTGTTAACTTCGCCGCATGCTATAGTGATTGTGAGATAATGGCGAACTGATTAACACGCGTCTTCCTATTCTCAGTGACGAACTGGAATTAACTTCTCTGCCAACGTGTCAGTCTTCGAAAAGAGAGAGACAAAAGAATGCGTAAGGGTTAATGCCAATCCTTGATCCACTATAGATACGTGGTAAAATGAATTTGATATTTACTTTTCGATACGACTTGTTGCTACGTTGCAGGCAGAAAAGGAAAACAGAGATACTATAGCGTCTTAGTCTGACTTTAGCGACAAGCGCAGTACACTACCTTCACTCAACAGATATACCTATTCAGTGGATGTTTTTGAAATGTCTGGTGTTGTCTTTGAAAACTATATATACGCATCTGTAAGACTACAAATGACACGACAAAGATACTTGCCTGAGGTTTCAACTGCTACAAAAAGAACATGTGTAAGGGTATAACAGAAACTGAAAACTGTCTGTCGCAATTTCCTTCACGTCCTACGATAACCCGATTTTAAATTAGAAAGACACTGAAAAATCCCATACATAGGCGCATCTCCTGTGTTGTCGTTACAATGAAGATCTTTCGATAGCGAACTCAAGCTCTGATGACAAAGCTGTGCTCGAAATGATCTCAGAACAAAATACGCTAGTGGAATGACCGCAGATGGCGTTTATTACGAAATTTTCCGTACAAAAACTTTCAGATTGACTGAAAGTAATAAAACGACTTTTGTCCTTACCTGGTAACGAATTCGCAAACGACTACGCCAACTTTGGAGACGAGCCCCCGGTTTTAAAGTGCGTGATCTACCAGACGATAAGATAGCACCTGGTGTATGCGCTACGTCATTCTGAATTAGTCGGCGTTACGTGGGACCTGTTTACGGTTCACACGTGGAGGTGCTAACTGTTATCAGGGCCGGAGAACAGAGACCGACTTCGCAATTTTCCGATAGTCGGAAACGTCTGTCGTATGAACAAAGGTTTCAGTGAAGAATAAACAGGAAAACATTTCTTTGAAAGCTTGTCACTCTAGAAACGCTTTCTAACTTTATTTCAAATTTCGTACGACAAAGAACTTCCTCATAGCACAACGGAATAATTTAAAGTGGTGTTAATATTGACTACATTAAGACAATACAAACTATAAACCTCACAACAGGTCTCATGCACCTGCTCACTATAGATGTAATTCGTGCAATGCAAATGTGTTTGCACTCCATATCCTACAACACCTAATAAATTGAAAAGGTTTGAGCTAGCATAATAGCAAAATCTCGATGTCTCCCACATTGCAACCACGTGCCTTGAACTTTCGCTGCAACACTTTATTACCTTACTAGCCAAAAATTTAATCTTCTATGAGATAATAAGTGTCGTATCTGCCTGTTTGAACATACTAATCTCCAGAGCTACCAGATGAATTTTCATTGGGGTTTCCGCATGTAATTGAAACTTAGTGTATGGCAACTATAGACTTTATTTCACCAAATTCGGATCACGGAAAAACAAGATATCGTGATTTAAAGTTTTATCTAAAGTCGTACAGTATGCTCAGCTTAGTAGTTTGGATGTTCAATCACCACGGTATAGTATACCAAAGAACCAATAGATCGCACCGTTAGTATCGTAGTAGCTACACAAAAGATCCAAGGGTTGGTGCTTTAGTTTCTTTTCTTTTTCTTTATCTCAGTGACGGATGTATATTCGGAAGCTTGCATCAGAGATAGAGTTAAGTGCCGCGGTCTTATCTTTACGAATACAAACTACCAGTGAATTTACTTGGCTAGGACATATGAACTTATTGATTTCTCTTTGTGTATTAAAAACATAACGAGATTGTTTTCGTTCCTTCGTTAGGTTTTATTTATGTTTGATTTATTTTGAAGGAAAGTTTTTTATCTCAGAGATAGGGAACGTAATATCATGAGAGTCACTTCACCGTACATATTTAAAGCAATTATGCACGTGAGAGCAAACAGTACAATCCAACGGAATAGTGATATACCCAATTAGGTGGGGAATTTAATATCATATATATATTTGAATCAATTATGCACGTGAAAGCAAATCAAATAGCACTATCCAACTGAATAGAGATGTACGCAATTACAATACGAAAAATACGATGACAATCATCTTCACAGGAAGCGGCTCAAGTTATCCGGAAAAGATCCTACAACTGCTGGACGCAGAATAAAATGCATTGAAAAGACATCTGTTTTCAGAAAGGAATTAAATGGTTATTTAGTCTCTGTAGCCCTATGTAGTTTAAATGAATAGCTGGAAGCTAAACAGTAGAAAGGATCTTGTTCAAGCAGGAAAGCCATTATAAAATGTGTGTCCATGAACCAGTAAGTACAACTATGTAACACATGTACTGACTTATTATATAAGAATGATCCTGCTGCTGCCTGACCTATCTTGTTTGCTTCAGGAGCCCTGAAATACAAGTTGCTATAAAGTGAGGCTGTCAGAGTGTAAGTTGGCAGGGATTACTCATCGCAGGGTGTACAGTACCGAAGTGAAAATGTGAAGATGAGCAATGTTAAAGACACCTTTCTTTAGTGATTGGGTACTTATTATAGAGCAATAATCTACATTTTGCTTAATTAGGTACGTCTATTTCATGTGATATATATGTAGATATCACATGATGAAATCAGTAAGTCAGTCATATATCTTAGTCAGTCATATATCTTAGCCAAGTAAATTCAACGTTAGTTTGTTTTCCTAAATATAAGACTGAGGTGCTTAATTCTGTCATTGATATAAACTTAAGAAAATATTTCTATTTTATTTATTTATTTCTTAATCCATTTGTAGACAATTTTCACTGTATAGATGTGGTCACGTTATACACAACGTATATATATATATATATATATATATATACAGGGTGAGTCACCTAACGTTACCGCTGGATATATTTCGTAAACCACATCAAATACTGACGAACCGATACCACAGACCGAACGTGAGGAGTGGGGCTAGTGTAATTGTTTAATACAAACCATACAAAAATGCACGGAAGTATGTTTTTTTAACACAAACCTACGTTTTTTTAAATGGAACCAAGTTAGTTTTGTTAGCAGATCTGAACCTATAAACAAATACGTAATCAGTGCCGTTTGTTGCATTGTAAAATGTTAATTACATCCGGAGATATTGTAACCTAAAGTTGACGCTTGATACCTCCGACGTTCAGTTGCGTGTTGTAACAAACACGGGCCACGGTCGGCGAGCAGCATCTGCAGGGACATGTTTACGATGACGACCGTGTTTACGAGTGTGTCTGTAGTGCACTGTTGTGGTTTGGTCTAGCTGTCGCAGTGTCCGCATGTAGCGCTTGCTGCTATTGTTATTCTGCATTCGTCTCCGCACGCAGACCAACTGTAGTACACCGTGTTACCAGACGTCTGTGATAGTGTAGTGTTGTAGGAACTGTGACCATGGTGTATTCGAACTCTGAAAAAGCGGAGATAATACTCATCTATGGCGAGTGTCGACGAAATGCAGCTGAAGCCTGCAGGGTGTATGCAGAACGGTACCCGGACAGAGAGCATCCAACGTGCCGCACATTGTAAAACATCTACCGCCAACTGTATGCAACAGGTATGGTCGTAGCACGCAAACGGGTCCGTAACAGGCCCGTCACAGGAGAAGCGGGTGCAGTTGGTGTGTTAGCTGCTGTTGCCATGAATCCACACATGAGTACACGGGACATTGCGAGAGCCGGTGGACTGAGTCAAAGTAGTGTCATGCATCGTCACCGCTTTCACCCGTTTCATGTGTCGCTACATCAGCAATTACATGGTAATGACTTTAATCATCGAGTGCAATTCTGTCAATGGGCACTAACAGAGACTGCGTTGCAGTTCTACCTGTTTACCGATGAAGCGGGTTTCACAAACCACGGGGCAGTGAATCTACGGAACATGCATTACTGGTCCGTGGACAATCCTCGCTGGCTCAGACAGGTAGAGCGGCAGTGACCGTGGACTGTAAATGTATGGTGCGGAATCATTGGCGACCACCTCATTGGTCCTCACTTCATTGCAGGGGCCGAAACAGCTGCAACATACATCGCGTTTCTACAGAATGATCTGCCAACGTTGCTCGAAAATGTCCCACTGGAAACGCGTCGACGTATGTGGTATCAGCATGATGGTGCACCTGCACATTCCGCAATTAACACTAGGCTGACCCTTGACAGGATGTTCGACGGCCGTTTCATAGGACGTGGAGGACGCATAAATTGGCCAGCCCGTTCTCCTGATCTTACACCTCTGGACTTCTTTCTGTGGGGTACGTTAAAGGAGAATGTGTACCGTGATGTGCCTACAGCCCCAGAGGATATGAAACAACGTATTGTGGCAACCTGCGGCGACGTTAGACCAGATGTACTGCGGCGTGTACGACATTCATTACGCCAGAGATTGCAATTGTGTGCGGCAAATGATGGCCACCACATTGAACATCTATTGGCCTGACATGTCGGGACACACTCTATTCCACTTCGTAATTGAAAACGGAAACCACGTGTGTACGTGTACCTCACCCCTCATGGTAATGTACATGTGCGTCAGTGAAAAAGACCAATAAAAAGGTGTTAGCATGTGGACGTAATGTGCTGTTCCAGTCTCTTCTGTAACTAAGGTCCATCACCGTTCCCTTTGGATCCCTACGTAATTCGGTGCTCTTCGATACACACGATCGAACAGCGGAGGAGTGGTACTCAAGCGTCAACTTTAGGTTACAATATCTCCGGATGTAATTAACATTTTACAATGCAACAAACGGCACTGATTACGTATTTGATAATATGTTCAGATGTGCTAACAAAACTAACGGGGTTCCATTTTTAAAAAAACGTAGGTTTGTGTTAAAAAACATACTTCCGTGCATTTTTTATGGTTTGTATTAACCAATTACACTAGCCCCTCTCCTCACGTTCGGTCTGTGGAATCGATTTGTTAGTATTTGATGTGGTTTACGAAATCCAGCGGTAATGTTAGGTGACTCACCCTGTATATATATACAGGGTGTCCCAGCTATCTTGTCCACCCAAAATATCTCTGGAACAATAACAGCTATTGGAAAACGACTTTCACCGGTATCAATGTAGGGCTGGGGCACATGAAAGTACATATTTGTAAACATTCTAAAACGAAAGCATATGTGTTTTTTTAACACAAACTTACGTTTTTTTAAATGGACCTCCTATATTTTTTCTTCAGCAGTCCATAGCATGAGAAAGCACATACACAATGGTGTTGATTGCATCGCAATATTCCCATTACATCCCGAGATATTGAGACGCGAAGTTGACGCTTGAAACACCCGACATGCGCTGCTAGCGCACGTCCTGAGGCTCAGGCGTGAACCCCATGCTGCCCGTAATCGCGATGTGATTGACATGTGTAATCACACCTCTATACTTATCAAGAGGGACACTTACTTGTCAATCACATCGCGATTACGGGCAGCATGGGGTTCACGCCTGAGCCTCAGGACGTGCGCTAGCAGCGCATGTCGGGTGTTTCAAGCGTCAATTTCGCGTCTCAATATCTCGGGATGTAATGGGAATATTGCGATGCAATCAACGCCATTGTGTATGTGCTTTCTCATGCTATGGACTGCTGAAGAAAAAATATAGGAGGTCCATTTAAAAAAAACATAAGTTTGCGTTAAAAAACACATATGCTTTCGTTTTAGAATGTTTACAAATATGTACATTCATGGGCCCCAGCCTTACATTGATACCGGTGAAAGTCGTTTTCCAATAGCTGTTATTATTCCAGAGATATTTTGGGTGGACAAGATAGCTGGGACACCCTGTGTACATGAAAATTGTCTTCTGGTGGATTAAGAAGTAAATAAATAAAATAAATTAACGGATTTACTGATTTCGCTTTGTTTATTAAAAATTTAAAGGCAATGCTTTGCTTCTTTCGATAGGTTTTACTCATAATCTTTACTAGCAAAAAGAGGTGTATTAAGTTTGCTTTGTGACTTGGGTGCCTAATCATTACAGTTTAATATCGTTTCGTTTATGAGTAAAAATTTCTAGAAAACGATCGCGTTTTTTCTGAATACAACAGAATCTCTGAAAGACTAAGGACACGCAGTGTCAAGAATCTAATGAAGATCGTGAGCTGAGACTTGCTGCAGCTCGAGAACATCAGAATTTAACTTGGTCTCTGGAAACTGCTCGAAAGCGAGGAGTGACGTAGCTCTGATCGAGAGCATCATGCATTACCTCCATCCTCAGAACCCTCCACTCACCGAGGCTTAAAGTTACCTCTCTCCTAAGCAGCATCGGAAACGTAAATTGTGATGGGTAGTGGCGTAGGCGAGCGAGATTTTATACCCTCAATCCCGCTTGTGACTAACAATTTACCGTTTCACTTTAAATGCGTGCAATTCTTGGTGAGCTTATATCATGTGATAACCTAAGAAAGCACGGGGCCACATGCTGCGTCTTGCAGGCGTGGACCTTAGTGCCAGTTGCCTTTTGCACGGCCAGCTCTGCGTGACTCTCTCTCTTGGCAGCACGGGGTAACCGTGTGGTCTCAGGCGCCTTGCCACGGTTCGAGTGGCTTCCCCCGTCGGAGGTTCGAGTCCTCCCTCGGGCATGGGGGTGTGTTGTCCTTAGCGTAAAATAGATCAAGTTAGATTAAGTAGTGTGTAAGCCAAGGGTCTGATAACCTCAGCAGTTTGGTCCCACAGGAACTTATCACAAATTTCCAAATTTCTCTTTCTTGTGTTAGTGAAGTAAAGAAGCTCATCCTTCACATCCCCAATCTCAATACTTCAGAAGGTGTATACAAAGAAGCTTTATAACTCAAAAATAAATTCGACACGTATGAAATGTCGGGCACAGCAGTAAACAAATACCATGGAAATGGCGGCCTTCTCAGCTGGTTAATAAATCAGAAAATGCCCTCACTGCCTCTGAAGGACGTAATTCTTATGTGAACACATGTAAAGATTTGAATAAAAATGAGAGAAGTGAAAAATAAGTTTGTAATAACCCCAAATTATACGAGTACTAAATATATATTGTTGTAGAAATCTAATAATCATATTTGACATACAAGTACCCTGCAACTGAACACCTCACTCTATATGGCCATATATTTATATTAATACCCATAGTATAATTTAATGAGTGGAGAAGGAATGGGATAAGCTACTTGGAACCCCAAATGACTGGAGAGAAATTGTTTCTCACGTGTTCTAACGAAACTGTGTACTCGACCAAAGAACGAATATTTTCCACGTTGAGTACGACTGTAAACTATGTCGCGTAAATAAATGTGATACGCCACGACGTACAATTACGCCGATTCAGCGAAGCAGGCAACGGTCTCAACATAAAACAGGACGATTTCGATTCAAGCGGCCATTTCTTTATCACAAGGCATCGATCTGTTCTAAACAGGTGGGCACGTCCACACGGCAGTGGGCAGAAAAGAAGAGAATGTCCATTTTGTTTCCTGACCACGTCATCGCTAACAGGTTCTGCTCGTCGAGCAATCCAATCCTATTGGCTGTCTCACGTGAGAGTTTAGGAAAGTTTCTTAAGACATGCCTTACAGTTTCCAGCCAAAGATAAGTTACTATAGCAAGTGAATAACTCACTATAGGCTCTTTGAGACCGACCAGTGATTATGAACACATGGCATGAAATGTGTCTGCAGCAGAAGACTTTCATTATAGGAATTATTTGTCAGTTGGTTTATATTTAACTTGTTTTTCCTCTCTGATTTCTAATACAGCAGTCACCTAGTCCCTTGCGAACACTACCGAAATTTTCGGGTAACAAGTCAAGGTGAATGTTGAGGCTCCGCCTGAACTTGGCTACAACACAAATACAATTTGGGACCGTTTCTGTTGCCTATTTACTACATAAAAAACTCCTTGTATGATACTCAAGTCTCCCTCTCACTCATCAGCATTTTATATTCAAAGTGGGAATCCGAAATCATTCTAAGAATTTTACACTACTGTCCATTAAAATTGCTACACCAGAAAGATGACGTCCTACAGAGGCGAAATTTAACCGACAGGAAGAAGATGCTGTGATATGCAAATGATTGGCTTTTCAGAGCATTCGCACAAGGTTGGCGCCGGTGGCGACGCCTACAACGTGCTGACATGAGGAAAGTTTCCAACCGATTTCTCATACACAAACAGCAGTTGACCGGCGTTGCCTGCTGAAACGTTGTTGTGATGCCTCGTGTAAGGAAGAGAAATGCGTACCATCACGTTTCCGAGTTTGATAAAGGTCAGATTATAGGCTATCGCGATTGCGGTTTATCGTATCGCGACACTGCTGCTCGCGTTGGTCGAGATCCAATGAATGTTAGCAGAATATGGAATCGATGGGTTCAGGAGGGTAATACGGAAAGTCGTGCTGGATCCCAATGGCCTCGTATCACTAGCAGTCGAGATGACAGGCATCTTATCCGCATGGGTGTAACGGATCGTGCAGCCACGTCTAGATCCGTGAGTTAACAGATGGGGACGTTTGCAAGACAACAACCATCTGCACGAACAGATGGCTGCGGTTACCCTTGACGCTGCATCACAGGCTCAAGCGCCGGCGATGGTGTACTCAACGACGAACCTGGGTGCACGAATGGCAAAGCGTCATTTTTTCGGATGAATTCAGGTTCTTTTTACAGCATCTTGATGGTCGCATCCGTGTTTGGCGATATCGCGGAGAACGCACATTGGAAGCATGTATTCGTCATCGCCAAACTAGCGTATCACCCGGCTTGATGGTACGGGGTGCCATTGGTTACACGTCCTGGTCACCTGTTGTTTCCATTGACGGCACTTTGAACAGTGGACATTACATTTCACATGTGTTACGACCCGTGGTTCTACCCTACATTCGATCCCTGCCAAACCCTACATTTCAACAGGATAATGCACTACCGCATGTTGCAGGTCCTTTACAGGCCTTTCTGGATACAGAAAATGTTCGACTGTTGCCCTGGCCAGCACATTCTCCAGATCTCTCACCAACTGAAAACATCTGGTCAATGGTGGCCGAGCAATTGGCTCGTCACAATACGCCAGTCGCTACTCTTGATGAAGTGTGGTATCGTGTTGAAGCTGCATGGGCAGCTGTACCTGTACACGCCATCCAAGCTCTGTTTGACTCAATGCCCAGGCGTATCAAGGCCGTTATTACGGCCAGAGGTGGTTGTCCTGGGTACTGATTTCTCAGGATCTATGCACCCAAACTGCGTGAAAATGTATAATATATTTGTCCAATGAATACCCGTTTATCATCTGCATTTCTTCTTGGTGTAGCAGTTTTAATGGCCAGAAGTGTATATCAGGGAGGACCCTTAACACAGGTCATACATAATAAAAAGGACCCTCTACCACGAACTTGTCAGTTCTGAAGCCACAGTCTCAAAAGATGGAGCTAAAATTCAAATGGCTCTAAGCACTATGGGACTTAACATCTGAGGTCATCAGTCCCCTAGAGTTAGAACTATTTAAACCTAATTAACCTAAGGACATGACACACACCCATGCCCGAGGCAGGATTTGAACCTGCGACCGTAGCAGCAGCGCGGTTCCAGACTGAAGCGACTAGAACCGCTCGGCCACAGCGGCCGGCGATGGAGCTAATTTTTACAGTTAATTTGAATAAACTGAGCGAAGCACTTGAGACTGAAAACTAACCTCACTAAAAACTAAAATCAGCTTTATGTGTAACATGTGGGCAACTGTTCACTGAGGAAAATCACACTCCAGTTCCCCATTTAAGTCTTCGCAAGCACGTCAATATGAGTACGAAAATAAATGGCCACGGGAAAGTAAAGTAGCTGAAATCGCTCATCAGGGGAGAGGCCACTGAACCTGACGGGATACCATTGCAATCCTACAAAGGATTTGGTCCGCCCAATAGCAGCAGTGTACCGTAGGTCGCTGGAGGAGTGGAGCCTTCCTAGTGATTGGAAAAAATGTGGATGTTATTTCTGCTTTCAAGGTCGTCGAACAGACGATGCCAGTCTATTATACAGTTGTGGAACATGTTTTATGCTCGAGTATTATTACAATGTTTCCATAAGACCAAACATCTTCTTAGTAGGAGTATTCAGGGGTTTCGAAAACAACGATCGTGTGAAACCCAGCTCGCTTTTTTTCGTCTACGAGACCCAGAAAGCAGTAGATGCAGGAGCCCAGGTAGATTCCGTGTTCCTAGACTTCTGGAAGGTGCTCGATGCAGTTCCGTACTACTAACTAGCGAATAGTGCCGAGCCGTGTGATTGGACTGAAGAGATTCTAGCAAGCGGAACAAAGCATGTCAGTCTCAATGGAGAGAAATCTTCGAGCGTATAAGTAACTTTGGAGGTACCAAAAGGGAGTGTTACAGGACCGTTGATTTTCATATTTAATATGAATGAGCAAGTGGGTAACGTCGGAAGTACATTGACGCTTTTCGCGGATAGTGCTGTTGTATACAGGGAAGTCGCAACCCTAGAGAAGTGAAGCGAAAGAAGACCTGAGGAGGATGGACGTTTGGTGCAGCGAGTGGCAATCGACTCTTAACATAAACAAATGTAACGTATTGCACACGAATAGGTGGAAGGATCCATTATTGTACGATTACGCGGAATCATCGGAAGAGTCCCCAGGAAATGTAGTCCACCCACAGAGGAGACAGCAGACGAACTTCTCGTTCTACCAATACTTAAATATTGCTCGTCATTCTGGGACTCGCACCAGATACGACTGATGGTCGAAACAGAGATCCAAAGACGAGGGGCGCGTTCCGTTAGCCGTTCATTTAGCAAGCGCGAAGCTATCAAGGAGATACTCAGCCAACTCCAGTCGAAGTCGCTGAGACTTTATGGGTTGCGGTGACATCTAATGTTGAAGTTCCGAGAGCGCTTGTTCATAGCAGAGTCAAGCAGCATACAGGGAGATCCGATTCCAGGGATGATGGAGTAGGGTTGTTGTTGTGGGCTTGAGTTGATGCAGCTTTCCATGTTACTCTACCCTGTGCAAGCTTCTTCATCTCCCAGTACTTACTGCAACCTACATCCTTCTGACTCTGCTTAGTGTATTCATCTCTTGGTCTTCCTCTACGATTTTTACCCTCCACGCTGCCCTCCAATGCTAAATTTGTGAGCCCTTGACGCCTCAGAACATGTCCTACCAATCGGTCCCTTCTTCTTGTCAAGTTGTGCCACAAACTCCTCTTCTCCCCGATTCTATTCAATACCTCCTCATTAGTTACTTGATCTACCCATCTAATCTTCAGCAGTCTTCTGTAGCACCACATTTCGAAAGCTTCTATTCTCTTCTTGTCCAAACTATTTATCGTCCATGTTTCACTTCCATACATGGCTACACTCCATACAAATACTTTGAGAAACGACTTCCCGACACTTAAATCTATACTCGATGTTAGCAAATATCTCTTCTTCAGAAACGCTTTCCTTGCCAATGCCAGTCTCCATTTTATAATCTCTCAACATCGACCATCATCAGTTATTTTGCTCCCCAAATAGCAAAACTCATCTACTACTTTAAGCGTCTTATTTCCTAATCTAATTCCCTCAACATCATCCGACTTCATTCGACTACATTCCATTATCCTCGTTTTGCTTTTGTTGATATTCATCTTATATCCTCCTTTCAAGACACTGTCCATTCCGTTCAACTGCTCTTCCAAGTCCTTTGCTGTCTCTGACAGAATTACAATGTCATCGGCGAACCTCAAAGTTTTTATTTCTTCTCCATGGATTTTAATACCTACTCCGAATTTTTCTTTTGTTTCCTTTACTGCTTGCTCAATATACAGGTTGAATAACATCGGGGAGAGGATAGTAAAAGTATCAATTTCAGTTGAGGGATCCTGATCCCGAAACGACCTAATGTAAGTTGCCTCCGACAGTGGAAAAAACATCTGTCAGTACTGCTGTTGCAAACACCCAAATCTTCAGATGTCCGGCTCTCAGGTCGATATCAAACGTTGTACGTCGATAGAGTATAAAACTCCAATTGAGTTCGTACTATGCGCTGTCGTCCAGGAGAACGGGCGTAAACGTCAATAAAAAGTAACAACAGAACTACGGGGAACGTCAATACCATAACTGTGAGTTTCAAAGCTATTGCATCCGTTGAGAAGTCGGTAAAGTGGTAGATCCACGTACCAAGCATCCCGTGTTCAATCGGCACTAACAACTTTTTATTCGACTGTTTTCTGCGTGAAAGTGTTGCATGGGACAACGTGTTTATGACATGTAAAAGTGCTGTTTGTAGTTTAAAGTAATATTCTCTTGGCAGTCTCCTTTCTCTTCGTTTCTCTGAAAGTAGTAGACCTATAGAGTACGTCTGTAGTTTCACAGAATATACAATTATAACAGAAAAATAAAGAAACAATTGCATCACACGTGCGGAAGTGATAGTAGCAATAATAATTAATAATAACAAAATAACAAGATTAATAATAAGTACATAATGTTGAAGTAACGGAGCGAAAGCAGACTTCCAAAAGAACATTGCTACGAACTTCGAAAAGTCCTTTTACATGTCAGGAAAATGTTGTCCCACATAACAGTTTTACGCGTAAACAGTTAACAAAATTGCCATCAGTGGTGTATGAATGCTCTATCTTCTGTTTTTCCTGCGCTCCGTAGTTCTGGTGATATTTTTAATTGCCATTTACGCATGTTCTACTCGATGACAGCACACACAACGAATTGCATCGGTGTTTTGGTTGATACTCTATCGGCATACACCGTCTGGTAGCGTCTGGTAGCGTCTGATATCTGGAGGTTTGGGTGTAAGATTGTAGCGTAGCCCACTCCCGGAGGTGGTAGCACAGATCAAAAGAAGAAGAAATGTACCGTACACATGGGCTCTAAAATTGGCCACTTTAATAGTTACGTCTACCTGTTCAGTAGAAGAGCTGTGTTTCACATTGGCGAAGATGAACCAGTTCACGTACGTCATGTTATGCATTTCAGAGTTCATATTAACCGGACATTTCTGTCTTGTTTTGGTACATACTACTTCCTTCAAAAATATGGAAACCAAAGAGCTTGCAGTAGAAGAGATGTGTCTCATAGTAACGGAGCTCCACAAGTGCTCAGACGTGTGCGTCTTAGTACCTCTTAGTACCCATGTTCACTAGACTTTTTCTTTTTTGGTCCATACTACCACCTCCAAAATTATGGAAACCAAAGAGCTCGAAGTAGAAGAGATGTATTTTACAGTCTCGAAGATTAATTAGTACTCATAGCTCCCCAGGGATGCATTTTACGGCACATGTTTACTGGACAGTTTTTTTCCGTGTTTTGATCAATACTAACACCTCTGAAAGTTGCCTGCCCTACAATCTTAGCAACAAAATTAGCGGTACGTGTATTCCACTGTCACAGGTATCATAACGATTTTCGCTTGTAACTTTCGATTCGGTGATTTCTGCACCAGTCCCTTACCTCAAATTCTCCATCATCATGGAAACACCCAGTGTTGCTTCCTCGCAGCTACAAGGGCGTACTGAAAAGTAATGCCTCCGAATTGTTTATGTGATAATTCTTAAGGTTTTTTAAATAAAAGAAACTTTATTAACATTCCACATCTTTGTTCTTCATGTCAGCATTATTATTTCTTAACATAGTCACCCGGCGACGAACATATTTCTACCAACGAGAGATCACATTGCGGATAGCCCTGTAGGACAGTGGTTCCCAAACTTCTTTTTACAAGGGACCACTTTGACTTCTTTGTTGTTAGCAGGCACCACAAGCTTCAAGAAAATGAAACTGTGTTAGCCTAAAAATAAACTATAGTCAAAGCTTTTAACATATCCGTTAAACTCAAACGTAACATCCTTTAACAGTACTATTTTAGTAGAAAACACAATATTTTTCGTAGAAAAATTAAATTCGGTTTACATCACTGAGATTTTTGAACTTGCATCAGGGTCTGTAATCCTGGGTCTGATGTTATTGCTCTCATTCTTGGACTTGTTTTTAATTACCAGCAAATCAGAAAACCTTCATGTACATGAAATTTGTGGAGAAAAGTGTAAGATACAACAAGGTAATTTATCGAACTTTAGTGCATGAAATTGCTTTACGATACCAAAACTGCTCAAGGGATTCAGATCCATTACAGTTTCTATAATTCTGGAATTCAATGAGTTCTTACTGGATTTCTTCAGCCACTCCTTCAGCATTATTGGTAGTAGGGTTATGAATCAGTTTTTGGTCAACTTTAGCTTCTGTTTTGCTATATTCTGAGAAGTAATGATTCAGTTCATCAGGTAACATTTGCAGTTGACTCTTGATGCTTCGCCGGCCGGTGTGGCCGTTCGCTTCTACGCGCTTCAGTCTGGAACCGCTTGACCGCTACGGTCGCAGGTTCGAATCCTGCCTCGGGCATGGATGTGTGTGATGTCCTTAGGTTAGTTAGGTTTAAGTAGTTCTAAGTTCTAGGGGACTGATGACCACAGATGTTAAGTCCCATAGTGCTCTCAGAGCCATATGAACCCATTTCTTGATGCTTCCTTGTGTGTTTCCTCCAATCTGTTGTATCTTTCATAATCAGAGAGTTCTTTTAATGTCATGAACGGAGAATAATTGTTTCCTCCAGTTTTACCTGTCTACAATTGAAGATCGCAAGTAAAAACACGAAGTTTATCTTCAAAGATAAATATACTTGCAACTCCTTGTAAATCTCAGTTTTTGAATCTTGCAATTGAAAGTTCAACTTATTCAAGTGAGTGAAAATATCCACAAGGTAAGCCAAATGCTTCTGAGATGTCAGATCAGAAAACTGATGCAGTAAGCCTAGACACAACTAAATCTCTCCTCTGAGTTCGTACAGTCTCCAAATCTACATCTACATCTACATGGATACTCTGCAAATCACATTTAAGTGCCTGGCAGAGGGTTCATCGAACCACCTTCACAATTCTCTATTATTCCCATCTCGTATAGCGCGCGGAAAGAATGAAAGCCTGTATCTTTCCGTACGAGCTCTGATTTCCCTTATTTTATCTTGGTGATCGTTCCTCCCTATGTAGGTCGGTGTCAACAAAATATTTTCGCATTCGGAGGAGAAAGCTGGTGATTGGAATTTCGTGAGAAGATTCCGTCGCAACGAAAAACACCTTTCTTTTAACGACTTCCATCCCAAATCCTGTATCATTAGCCGGCCGGAGTGGCCGAGCGGTTCTAGGCGCTTCAGTCTGGAACCGCGCGACAGCTACGGTCACAGGTTCGAATCCTGCCTCGGGCATGGATGTGTGTGATGTCCTTAGGTTAGTTAGGTTTAAGTAGTTCTAAGTTCTAGGGGACTAATGACCTCAGAAGTTAAGTCCCATAGTGCTCAGGGCCATTTGAACCATTTGAACCTGTATCATTTCTGTGACACTCTCTCCCATATTTCGCGATAATACATAACGTGCTGCCTTTCTTTGAACTTTTTCGATGTACTCCGTTAGTACTATCTGGTAAGGATCCAAGGATCCCACACCACGCAGTAGTATTCTAAAAGAGGACGGACAAGCATAGTGTAGGCAGTCTCCTTAGTAGATCTGTTACATTTTATAAGTGACCTGCCAATAAAACGCAGTCTTTGGTTAGCCTTCCCCACAACATTTTCTGTGTGTTCCTTCCAATTTAAGTTGTTCGTAATTGTAATACCTAGGTATTTAGTTGAATTTACGGCTTTTAGATTAGTCTGACTTATCGTGTAACCGAAGTTTAACGAGTTTCTTTTAGCACTCATGTGGATGACCTCACACATTTCATTATTCAGGGTCAACTTCCAACTGTCGCACCATTCAGATATCTTTTCTAAATCGTTTTGCAATTTGTTTTGATCTTCTGATGACTTTATCAGTCGATAAACGACAGCGTCATCTGCAAACAACCGAAGACGGCTCCTCAGATTGTCTCCCATATCATTTATGTAGATAAGGAACAGCAAATGGACTATAACACTACCTTGGGGAACGCCAGAAATCACTTCTGTTTTACTCGATGACTTTCCGTCAGTTACTACGAACTGTGACCTCTCTGACAGGAAATCACAAATCCAGTCATATAACTGAGACGATATTCTATAAGCACGCAATTTCAATACGAGCCGCTTGTGTGGTACAGTGTCAAAAGCCTTCCGGAAATCCAGAAATGCGGAATCGATCTGAATCCCTTGTCAATAGCAATCAACTCTTCACGTGAATAAAGAGCTAGTTGTGTTTCACAGGAACGATGTTTTCTAAACCGATGTTGGCTGTCTGTCAATTGACAGTTTTCTTCGAGGTAATTCATAATTTTCGAACACAATAGATATTCTAAAATCCTGCTACATATCGGCGTTAACGATATGGGCCTGTAATTTAGTGGATTACTCATACTACCTTTCTTGAATATTGGTGTGACCTGCGCAACTTTCCAGTCTTTAGGTACGGATCTTTCGTAGAGCGAACGGTTGTATATGATTGTTAAGTATGGAGCTAATGCATCACCATACTCCGAAAGGAACCATACAGAAACCGATTATCTTGTCCCACATGACTGTGAAAAAATTGGACTGTGTAAAAACTGGGACTTTGTACTGGCGTTGATGACCGCGCAAGTGAACGCCCCACAAACCAAACATCATCATCATCTCATCATTCAAGGATTCATTCATGAGAACACTTGTGCACTATGGTTTTATTTCTCCATTCCTTTCTATCGAAGTAAATCCGAATTTAATTTGACTAGAAAATAAAACAGAAATGTTATCGAATATAAGGATAACAAGCAAAAGCGAAAAATAATGTACACTCCTGGAAATGGAAAAAAGAACACATTGACACCGGTGTGTCAGACCCACCATACTTGCTCCGGACACTGCGAGAGGGCTGTACAAGCAATGATCACACGCACGGCACAGCGGACACACCAGGAACCGCGGTGTTGGCCGTCGAATGGCGCTAGCTGCGCAGCATTTGTGCACCGCCGCCGTCAGTGTCAGCCAGTTTGCCGTGGCATACGGAGCTCCATCGCAGTCTTAAACACTGGTAGCATGCCGCGACAGCGTGGACGTGAACCGTATGTGCAGTTGACGGACTTTGAGCGAGGGCGTATAGTGGGCATGCGGGAGGCCGGGTGGACGTACCGCCGAATTGCTCAACACGTGGGGCGTGAGGTCTCCACAGTACATCGATGTTGTCGCCAGTGGTCGGCGGAAGGTGCACGTGCCCGTCGACCTGGGACCGGACCGCAGCGACGCACGGATGCACGCCAAGACCGTAGGATCCTACGCAGTGCCGTAGGGGACCGCACCGCCACTTCCCAGCAAATTAGGGACACTGTTGCTCCTGGGGTATCGGCGAGGACCATTCGCAACCGTCTCCATGAAGCTGGGCTACGGTCCCGCACACCGTTAGGCCGTCTTCCGCTCACGCCTCAACATCGTGCAGCCCGCCTCCAGTGGTGTCGCGACAGGCGTGAATGGAGGGACGAATGGAGACGTGTCGTCTTCAGCGATGAGAGTCGCTTCTGCCTTGGCGCCGTGCAGGTGAGCGCCACAATCAGGACTGCATACGACCGAGGCACACAGGGCCAACACCCGGCATCATGGTGTGGGGAGCGATCTCCTACACTGGCCGTACACCACTGGTGATCGTCGAGGGGACACTGAATAGTGCACGGTACATCCAAACCGTCATCGAACCCATCGTTCTACCATTCCTAGACCGGCAAGGGAACTTGCTGTTCCAACAGGACAATGCACGTCCGCATGTATCCCGTGCCACCCAACGTGCTCTAGAAGGTGTAAGTCAACTACCCTGGCCAGCAAGATCTCCGGATCTGTCCCCCATTGAGCATGTTTGGGACTGGATGAAGCGTCGTCTCACGCGGTCTGCACGTCCAGCACGAACGCTGGTCCAACTGAGGCGCCAGGTGGAAATGGTATGGCAAGCCGTTCACAGGACTACATCCAGCATCTCTACGATCGTCTCCATGGGAGAATAGCAGCCTGCATTGCTGCGAAAGGTGGATATACACCGTACTAGTGCCGACATTGTGCATGCTCTGTTGCCTGTGCCTATGTGCCTGTGGTTCTGTCAGTGTGATCATGTGATGTATCTGACCCCAGGAATGTGTCAATAAAGTTTCCCCTTCATGGGACAATGAATTGACGGTGTTCTTATTTCAATTTCCAGGAGTGTATTTTTCATAATAAAATAAATGAATAACACAATAATAAATAAACATACCTTTACTATCTTTATTTTTAACTTCATATCGCTATGTAATATGGTATTCCATTTAACCTCTTTTGTAATATCCAGTTTTGATTAAATGAGTTTAACATTGAAAAATGTGAACTTTTGTGTAAGCCATAACGTAGAGGACTCACAGTTAACTACTGATGCCGTCGAACGACCAACACTGGCTCAGCGAGCAAGACAAAAGAAAGCGTACAGCTTGTCCACCGTAAGTTGACGATTCGCGCGGTGGCTGTCGCGAACAGTATGGGGCGTGTCCTGCCCTTGCGTCAGGCCTGTCGAGGAGACAGCAGCGGGGACGTTCCGGCAGTGTCAGTTACTTCAGACAGTGTTGCCACCATTACCCTTAACAATGTGTGTAGTAATACTTCGCATCCTGCGGCAGCCTAACACTTTGGCAGAGCTCAGAGATAAACGAATGTCTTTGAACTAGTGCCGACTTTCTCCGCTCCTGGCAGCCCTAGTGAAACCGTCAAGTTATGGACACACAGTGTGACTGACTGACTGGCTCATGCCATGCCGTGACGTCGATCACTTGCCATCCTTCCCTCCCCCTAACCGTCCCGGCCACTTGCGTTCGCCAGTACTCACCGGGCCTGCGGCACTACACTCCCTTGTAAAAAGAGATTAATTATTAAAAATGAATTGAAGTTTCAAATTTTAAATCTTTCGTGGACCACTGGACCACATTTCAGCTCCTGGTTGGGAACGAGTGCTGTAGAATGTTTGTTGACGGAGGCACAACCTCAGCTCTGCCTGCAGTGCTATGTTCAGTGGGGGCCGTTACTGAATGGATTTGGTAGTATAAAAAATTGACTTTTATTTTTTACTCGATGTTCGTCAGTGCATTCTGCCTGGCGGCTACGTACAGCGTATCAGTTACGTTGCACAAAACCGGACTGAACCACTTTGAAACTCACGTGTTGAACCGTCAGCAGCTAAACTCACGTGTTGCTGACGTGGTAACGCTACGGAACCGCGGGTCTACAACTTGGCTGTCCAATAGGGAGGGTTGGAGGCGGTCACGTGGGGGTGGAACCGCGGCCAGCCGCTGGGAGCCGACACACCGTCTGCTCTCTTCTGCTGGCAGCTTCCGACCCGACCAGACACCCTGCTCTCCTGCCCTCTTGGGCGGCAGCCCATTCAGTTTCGGCGGCTTCTCTAGGCCTGCCTTTCTTTACTACGAGGGTCACTCCAAACGAAATGCACACTATTTTTAAAAAAAAAATCCGTCTTTTATTCTACATGTTTGAAAGTTTTACAATGTATACATACATCCTTTAGGAACAATATTTTCATTTCTCCACATAATTTCCATCCTTCTCAACTGCCTTACGCCATCTTGGAACCAGCGCCTGTATACCCGCACGGTAAAATTCTGGACCAACCTGTTGGAGCCTGTAAGGGGTCCGTAGGCCCTTACTATAAGTCTGCACTCGGCACAGGTCGATAGGGCAAACAATCGATTGTGTCGTGTTGCGAGAGCGAGTGTGAGTTGAGTCAGTCCCATGCTGCGGGCCGAGCTGTGTGGAGGCCAGGGGTTGTAATGGAAGTTTTTACCGACAAAGGGAGTGGCCATCGCCGCGGTTTAACTCCTTTGTGCTAGAATAATACTGGGAAAGTGAAGAAGTATAATTACGAGAGTGATCAGTGATATTTCCAGTGCCGATATTTTTGGTTTCGCGTCTACCGCGCCGGCATCATTTTGGATTGCAGTGTTGGATTGCAGCGTTGGATTGCAGTGATTGGATTAGCGTGTGACGATAATGAATAACGAAGAAGCCTGTGCCGAGATTAGCCGTAATTAGATATGTATGACGAAGGCAGTGGCTGTCTCCTCCTCTTGTGTTTTTGAGACGAATATAGGTTCTTGATTAGTGAAACTGTGTTGGTGTTCTTCTTGTTACCAGACATTTCATTATTACAGCATTTGAGAAGGACAAACTGGAAAGTAACATCTCTGTAGCATTGAGTTCCGATTGCCAGCCCCATTAGGTACACGGTCACATTAATTAATAATTATTGGGCTGCTATTCGATCAGATGAGGTCGGGTCGAAATTAAAACGGAGGTGTTACAAGCCACTGTTTTGCAGCGTGCACAAGGGAGTCATCATCTTCAAATATTGTTCCACAAAGAGAGTCTTTTAGTTTCTCAAAGAGATGATAGTCACATGGAGCCAGGTCAGGACTGTAAGGCGGGTGTTTCAGTGTTGTCCATCCGAGTTTTGTGATCGCTTCCACGGTTTTTTGACTGACATGTGGCCGTGCATTGTCGTGCAACAGCTAAACATCCATCCTGCTTTTGACGATGTGGTCGAACACGACTCAGTCGAGCCTGAAGTTTCTTCAGTGTCGTCACATATGAATCAGAATTTATGGTGGTTCCACTTGGCCTGATGTCCACAAGCAAGAGTCCTTCGGAATCGGAAAACACCGTAGCCATAACTTTTCCAGCAGAAGGTGTGGTTTTGAATTTTTTTTTCTCGGTTGAATTTGCATGATGCCACTCCATTGATTGCCTCTTGTTCTCTGGTGAAAAATGATGGACCCATGTTTCATCACCTGTCACAATTCTTCCAAGAAATGCATCTCCACCATTCTCGTACTGTTTCAAAAGTTCGCTGCATACCGTTTTTCTTGTTTCTTTGTGAGCCACTGACAACATCCTGGGAACCCACCTGGCACAAACCTATTTTGACGCCAACACTTTCAGTATTCTGCAAACACTTCCTTCCCCTATCCCAACGTAGCGTGACAATTCGTTCACTGTGATGCGCCTGTCAGCAGTCACCAATTCGTTAACTCTTCTGAACATTGTCTGGAGTGTGTGCAGTACGAGGCCTGCCACTGCGAGGACAATCCTCAATATTGCCGTGCCAGCTTTCATCACGTAACCTGCTTGCCCACCGACTAACTGCACTGCGACCGACAGCAGCATCTCCATACACCATGTGCTCTGTCCAGTGGCATTAACCCTGTACCCGTTTCAAATGTTTCTGGCTGCCCCTGCTGCAGTCACCCCTCCACTGAACTCAAACAGAAGAAGACGTCGGAAACGTTCCAAAGCATCCACTTGGCAGTCCATTTTCTAGCGTCCACAGCTCCACTCACTAACTTCAAATGACAAAATGATAATACATAAACTTAAACAGCAGAACTGAAATACCAATAAAAAATTACAATCGATAAATAAACCCATAGCATCCGGAATACCAACATGCAAAACAAAAAAAAGGCTACTAATACAACAGCAAAAGTTTTCTACGCTTGTCGTCAAATATTTGACACATTAACTCATTTCAAAAGTAATCAGTCATTCGGAACTATATTATACATCCAAGATTGATTCTGTGGTTTAGATTGTTGTTATTCTGAATTCTTATAACATTCAACTGGCATTATTGCTCGATATTCTCAGAAAGTAACTGTTATTTTTTCGCAATTAAAGCTGAAAGATAATTAAATTTCTAGATTCGGTCACGTGATCGAAAAAAGGTCTGTTATTGTCTAAAGCGACGATGATGACACATCAGAAATACGACGAAGTAATACGTGTTTTATAGGAGTGTTAGCCGAAGTCTCTAGCGGTTTTTGAACTTTTTTCGAACAGTTTGGTTATTTAATCATGGAAAACGCATTCACAATTTTTAAGTAACAATGGAAATAATTTTTGTAAAAGCTAATAGCGGAGACCTTCCAAATTTGGTGCGTTTATTGTTTCTTCGTCTCCAAAAACAAACCAAATTTTTATGTTCCGGAATCAAGTAACCTGAAAACTGCGTTGCATTGTCATTGGGATGGAAATACTACGACACAACTGCAAGTCGCAGAATTGTCTTAAAACTGAGGAACTGGGTTCCACTACTGGTCATTAAAATTGCTACACCACGAATATGACGTGCTACAGACGCGAAATTTAACCGGCAGGAAGAAAATGCTGTGATATGCAAATGATTAGCTTTTCAGAGCATTCGCACAAGGTTGGCACCGGTGGCGACACCTACAACGTGCTGACATGAGGAAAGTTTCCAACCGATTTCTCATACACAAACAGTAGTTGACCGGCGTTGCCTGGTGTAAGGAGGAGAAATGCGTACCATCACGTTTCCGACTTTGATAAAGGTCGGATTGTAGCCTATCGCGATTGCGGTTTATCTTATCGCCACATTGCTAATGACTGTTAGCAGAATATGGAATCGGTGGGTTCAGGAGGGTAATACGGAACGCCGTGCTGGATCCCAACGGCCTCGTATCACTAGTAGTCGAGATGACAGGCATCTTATCCGCATGGCTGTAACGGATCGTGCAGCCACGTCTCGATCCCTGAGTCAACACATGGGGACGTATGCAAAACAACAACCATCTGCATGAACAGTTCGACGATGTTTGCAGCAGCATGGACTATCAGCTCGGTTACCATGGCTGCGGTTACCCTTCACGCTGCATCACAGACAGGAGCGCCTGCGATGGTGTACTCAACGACGAACTTGGGTGCACGAATGGCAAAACGTCATTTTTTCGGATGAATCCAGGTTCTGTTTACAGCATCGTGATGGTCGCATCCATGTTTGGCGACATCGCGGTGGACGCACATTGGAAGCGTGTATTCGTCATCGCCATGCTGGCGTATCACCCGGCGTGATGGTATGGGGTGCCATCGGTTACACGTCTCCGTCACCTCTTGTTTGCATTGACGGCACGTTGAACACGGGACGTTACATTTCAGATGTGTTACGACCTGTGGCTCTTCCCTTCAATCGATCCCTGCGAAACTCTACATTTCAGCAGGATAATGCACGACCGCATGTTACAGGTCCTGTACGGGCCTTTCTGGATACAGATATTGTTCGACTGCTGCACTGGCCAGCACATTCTCCAGATCTCTCACCAACTGAAAACGTCTGGTCTATGGTGGCCGAGCAACTGGCTCGTCACAATACGCCAGTCACTACTCTTGATGAAGTATGGTATCGTGTTGAAGCTGCATGGGCAGCTGTACCTGTACACGCCATCCAAGCTCTGTTTGACTCAATGCTCAGGCATATCAAGGCCGTTATTACGGCCAGAGGTGGTTGTTCTGGGTACTGATTTCTCAGGATCTATGCACCCAAATTGCGTGAAAATGTAATTACATGTCAGTTCTAGTAAAATATGTTTGTCTAATGAATGCCCGTTTATCATCTGCACTTCTTCTTGGTGTAGCAATTTTAATGGCCAGTAGTGTATTTGCTCGGACCATACCGAAGTGATTTTCCATGGTAACTTGAGGAAGCCTGCACAATACAACACAGTCGGAACTTTTTTCTTCCAGAAAATAATTCTGATTGTTGATTGTTATGGTTTTTATGAGAACTATTACTTTTTTCCAGGTACTTCTATTCTCACTTTTCAAACATTCAGGCAGCGTAATAACATTTGTGGCTAGCTGCAAAGCATTATCGTGTTTGCTTCCAACAGCTTTACACATTACAGTTTTTCTGTTCTTCTGCATCATTAATTTATACGACAGGAAAATTATGTCTATATAATGTGCAGTTGACGTAGTATAACTTTAAAGAATCTGTTGTTCGACTGCATACTTAACCGCTGCTGAAACAGTATTTTTTAACAGTACTTAAGCTGGACCAACTTTCATTTTATCGTAATGACCGTGTCTTATTACGTTTTCTCGTAGGTTCCAAGCAATGTTCAGTTTTTCTCTTTGTCAAAATCTTTCAGCTTTACAAGAAGCACACTGGGAACAGTTGGAAGCGGCAAGTTATTGTTTGCAACGACTTGTCGGAGAAGAATAATGTAGGCAGAAATAGTTAAATGCTTTCTCAGATTGTTCACAACATGAGCTATGTTAGGCATGAAATACAGTTTCTTAACACCGTCCTTGTCATTAATCTCAAATTGATGAGGTGTAAAATTAAGCTAATAAATGAAAATAGTTGTTATGATATAGAAATTAAAGCTCTTACATTGAGGTATTACGAATAAAGTAAACTTCAGGAGACAGTAGTATTAAGCGAAGAGGCACACGACAACGCATTCTTACGGTGTGTTTACTTACACCAAAATGATCACCACGGAAATAATCACACTTAGTTACCCCTATCTCATTTGGTTCTCTATGAGCGAGTTGCAGTTACGTTTCACGCATCTTCTTACTCTTTGGAACACAGAAAAACAATTTTTCAGGTTCTTTTAATACATGTATTTGTGCAATGTTGTGTACACCCCGCTTGTAAAGAACTTTCCGAAATGTAAATCTCAAAATTAGACTATCACTGTGAATGAGCTTAAGATCTACACCCACATACATGCTCCGAAAGTCATCGTACGGTGCATGGCAGAGGGTACTCTGTTACATTACCAGTCATTTCCTTTCCTGTTCGACTTGCAAGTAGAGCGAGGGAAAACGACTGTTTATTTGTCTCCTTATGAGTCCTAATTTCTGTTATCTTACCTCAATGGACCTTATGCGGAATAAATCTTGGCAGTAGTAGAATCGCTCTGCTGTTAGCTTCGAATGCCGTTTCACTAAATTTTCTCAATAGTGTTCGTCGAAAAGAACTTCGTCTTTCCTCCGGCGATTCCCTTTCGAGTTCTCGGAGTATCTTCGAAACTACCACTGACAAATATCCGCCTCTGAATTGCTTCGATGTCTTCCTTTAACCCCTTAAAGGAAGACATCGAAGCAATTCAGGGGCGGGTTGGTATATTTGTCAATGGTAGGCTCGAAGACACTATGAGGTTTACTCTCTTTGGTCCGAGAAAAGCATGTTCTTTGAGAATTTTTTTCTCGGGATGTGTTATAGATATCAATGCCAAATCTAGTCAGAATGTTTATTGATATTTCCTCTACAAACTGGAAGTTTTTCGACCGGAAATGTCGAAGAGCAAAGGCGGAAGTGCCGTCGGAACGAAACAAAATTTCGATGTAGACCTCCGCGCGCGGTATGTCACAGGTCAGCCGGCTCGTCTGAAATCAAAATTGAGTTGACGTTAGCGAAGTATACAAGATTCTTTAGGAGTTGTACCTCGTTTAAGTTATTTGGACCATAGGAAACATAATGGCGGCCATTTGAAAAAAAAAGGGTTTTTTCATCGATTTTTCGACTTCGTCGGCCAAGTAATTTACAGTTGATGGATTGGAATAAAAGTGGTACAACGCCTAGACAATTTAGTTAGCTTCGTCGGAAACAAAGAATCATTCGAATCGGTTCAGTTGATTTGAAGTTACCATACCGTGCGATAAGAAAAACGTCATTTCGAGTATAACGCGTTTGAAGTTTTGACTACATATACATACAATATTATGCAACTTACGTTCACTCTGCTATTCCGGCTCCTTAAACTTGTCCTTCCTCTTCCTCATAGAGGGCGTTCTGCTCGATCTGGGCCATCCTGCGCTGCTCCAGAGCCGCTCGTACGGCCGGTGACAAGCGGTTTTCGGCCGCTCGAATCCCGTGGTCGTCCGAATGCTTGGCGAACTGAGTCGAACAGAGTCCCAGGTTGAAGTCCATCGGTGTCATGGTCTTCAGAATTGCTGAATACCCTTCGCTGAAGCTGCTCACTGCCAGGAAAGTCGCAATGTCCACAGTCTTGGCACCAGAATGCAAATGCTTGGGGGCTAACTTCCAAACACACGCGTTCAAACTTCCATTTGAATTTTGTGTGTTTCCTCCCAAGCACCGGTACAATAACTCGTTCTCCGAAAGAAAAAAACTGGTGCGCGAGAAAGGCCGATTTCAGGCAAGTGTATTTTTTTGTTCAACCGCGAATAACAAACATTTACGTTCCGTATTCGGAAAAACCGTTTCAGTGGTGGATTATAAACACTTTAATGGATCGAAAAATGCAAATGAAAAAAAAAGCGATTTTTTGAACCTCCCCTTACACCGACCTGGTACGGATCCCAAACACAAAAGCGATAATCAAGAATAGGTCGCACTAGTGTCCTGAATGCGGTGTCCTTTGCAGGTGAGCCACAGTTTTCCAAAATTCTGCCAGTAAACAGAAGTTGGTAATTCGCCTTCCCTACCACAGTTCTCACATGCTCCTTTCGCTTCATATCGCTTTACAACGCTACGTCCAGACATTTAAACGACGTGAATGTGTCAAGCAGGACACTAGTAATGCTATATTTGAATATCACGGGCCTGCTTTTGCTACTTGTTTGCAACGACTTACATTTTTCTACGTTTTGTGCCAGATATCATTCATCACACCAACTAGAAATTTTGCCCAAGTCGTCTTGTATCCTCTTACAGTCATTCAACTTCTGCAGCTTCCCCTACGCCACGCACTCATCACGATACAGCCGCAGATTGCCGCCCACCCTTTCCGCCAAATCATTTATGTACACAGGAAGTAACAGCGGCCGCATCACACTTCCCTGGGCCACTCCTAACGGTACCCTTGTCTCTGGTGGACAACAGTAGCAGGGTGTGAGTCAGTGAAGTCACAGCCATCGCAATCTGACTGCATAAAATAAAAATAAAGAATGACAAGGAACTTCCATTAACACAATTGATTAATTAAGTCCCCGGCAACTATAAAAGCTACGAAACAACAAAGCACAAGTGTAACTGTTCTGTGTGCGGTAGTGTGACTCTTCGTACATGTTGTAACCTCCCCACACGAAATAATTTAAATATTATTTGCTTAATGATTCTAATTTTTGAGTAACCTCACAAAAAAAACTTAATTAATAATAATAATAATATAATTCTATTTTTTGTGTAACCTCTGAACAAAATTGGTTCCCATTTAATGTACCCACAAAATTCTTTTCTCATTTAATATAAGCTCGAAACAGAAAGATTCCTAAAACTCGTAATAAAAAATAAATTCAGTAACCTGGTAAAATTTGGACGACAGCAGTGCTGCGTCATGGCCCTGTAAGATCATTCTGAATAAAAAGCAAAAATTCTCACCTCGATAAAGTCGGCAACTATCTGCTCTTACAATAGCTCTTTTCCGGCACAGCTCTGTGCAATGCTGGCCTATACATTTGTTATTTATGAAAGGAAGCAAATGATTTTTCTTTTGCAACAACCGGAATGATCATGCATTAAAAAAAATTAAATTCTTTAAATTGAAATGAATGCTTGTTAGAAATTAGACAAAGATTATTATTAGGACATTTTTAAAAGATTTACATGTGAGTTTACATAATATTACTAGATATGAGCGAGGCTGCTTTTTACATAATACAATAATACTCAGGCTCCGGCATCGCTGCACCGCGACCGGTCCAGCCAGACTGCTCCCTAGCAACAACTTACTGCTACTGTTACACAGTTCGTACTGCAGTCAACACTGCTCTTTGGTCTCAGATTCTCTTATAGCTTACATATCGCAGGCAGCACATACCTCTTACAATGTATCTGGCTCGGTTCTTTCTCAATACGACAAAATATTTTAAACACCATTTACAATGAACTAATTGACCAGAAATAATATAATTGCACATAGCAACCAGAATTACAATAAATGAACACGAGCCAGATGCGTTGTTGACTGTACCTGTGAGCAAGAGGGATTGTTATTAAAGAAAACTGTAATACCTTTTTACATCATTATATATTGACGAGAATATTCCATTACACCAGCATCATAAATCAAAAGTCCATCTCCTTTCTCAAACATATTCTGACAATTGCATCGTGTGACTGAAATGGAGCGTTTAAGTGGGCTATCAAATTATTTTAATTTCTTGAGAGCTGAGTTTCTCCTGGCGTTTACAGCTTTCAAATAACTTCCGGGAATTCAACCAGGTAACACTTTCAACGACCGCCGATATTTCGGCGGGAGAACACCCCTCCATTCTCAAGGCAAACTGCAACGAACAGGCCACCTATATGCAAATTTAAAACCTCGGTTCTCGGACTGATGCAGGAAAGACAACACACACACTGATCACTAGAGTCACCAAAGATGACCAAAGTCAGAGCTATCGATAGTGAGACAATGAACTTGCAGGTAAGCTAGCATTGACTCTGTCCCTCTGTTTTTTGACAAGGGAGAGAGCCGGATTCCAAACAGAGTTTAAACAAAAACCTCCATCCCTGTTAACGAGATTGCTGGCTAATTTAATCTCCAACAAGATCGGTCGTATTTTTCGGAAATACGATGTGAAATGTGTTTTCCGACCTCCATATAAAATTAGAGCACTTTCGAGTTCTGTTAAGGATGATCTTGGTCTGCGTAAGGCGGGTGTATATCGCATTCCTTGTAGCTGCGGCATGGTATCTATTGGTCAAACTATCAGGACCGTGGAGGACCGATGTACTGAGCATAAACGGCACACACGATTACAGCAGCCAAGTAGATCTGCTATCGCCGAGCATTGCTTGGATACTGGTCACCCCATGTTATATAATAGCACCGAGATATTGGCATGCATGTCCAGCTATTGGGGCCGGCCGAAGTGGCCGAGCGGTTAAAGGCGCTACAGTCTGGAACCGCACGACCGCTACGGTCGCAGGTTCGAATCCTGCCTCGGGCATGGATGTGTGTGATGTCCTTAGGTTAGTTAGGTTTAAGTAGTTCTAAGTTCTAGGGGACTTATGACCACAGCAGTTGAGTGCCATAGTGCTCAGAGCCATTTGAACCATTTGAATCCAGCTATTGGGACAGTGTTATTAAGGAGGCAGTTGAGATTAAATTAGCGAGCAAACTCATTAACAGGGATGGAGGTCTTCGTTTAAACTCTGTTTGGAAAACCGGCTCTCTCCCTTGCCAAAAAACAGAGGGACAGAGTCAATGCTAGCTCACCTGCGAGTTCGTAGTCTCACTATCGATAGCTCTGACTTTGGTCATCTTTGGTGGCACTAGTGTTCAGTGTGTGTGTTATCTTTCCCGCATCAGTCCGAGAACCGAGGTTTTAAATTTGCATGTACGTTGCATGTCCGTTGCAGTTGCCTTGACAATGGCGGGGTGTTCTCCCGCCGAAATATCGGCGGTCGCTGAAAGTGTTACCTGGCTGAATTCCTTGAAGTTATTTGAAATATTTGAATTTCATTTACGTTTTTAATAATACTGAAATTCGTGACGAAAAAAGAAACATTATGAACATAAAACGGCCTCATTAGCTATTTAAGACGATTTACAGAAAACAGTCAGATACCCTATTGTGGATGGGGTTGGGTGTTACCGGACACAGAGAAACAAACACTCCAACGGTCAGTGGAAACTCGTGCTGTGTCGCTGCACACTGCAGGCTGACGGGTGATTCAGGGCAAACTGACAGGGAAGAGGATTAAGCACTGACAAGCCCTGAGTAGAGCTGCCATGCCCTGTCATATCTCCAGTAGCTGGCTCAACACTTGTCACATTTCCTTGCCAAGTTTCCTTGATGTTAAACGGTACGCTTAATGCTCTGTCTGCGACTGTCTGTTATCCATTGTAAACAAAGGTAAACTCTGTGGGAACACCAACCGTAATCTAGTATCGGCGCTGCAGCTGCACAGCTTGTTACAACTTACAGGTTTACAGGATGATAAAGTAAATCAGAGTGAAAACAAAAATGATAAACTCCAGTTTCAAATACTGCATTACAAAAGAGGATCCACGAGTATTGCCCACGTTTGATTCTCGTAAAGTATCAGTGGCGCAGAGAAACCGCTGAAGTCACTGAAACTGAACAAGGTCCCAGAGTTCTACCCAACCCTATCAGAAACTATACAACATTTGAATCTGATTTAGCCCTTCTTTTAACCGAAATATACCAGTTCCCTCACAGAAAAGGCTGTGCCCTTTGGTGGGAAGAAGGCGCAGGTCACACGAGTGAGCAAAACTCATAGCAGAAGTGGTCCCCCGAAATACCGTCCATTGTCCCCCACATCGATCTGCTGTAGCGCTTTCACGTATTCTTGTACTCAGACGTAATGTGGCGAACAGAACCGAATGATCTCTTCCCTGGCAGTTAGCATAGATTTCGCTTAAATCGGTCGTGCGAAACCTAATTCGCGCTTTTCGTACATGACATCCAGAATGCCACTCAACGAAGCAATCACATGCATGCAGTAGTTCTTCCGAAAAGCATTTGACTGAATACCACACCAACATTTATTAAACAAAGTACCGTCACAAGGGACGACAAACGAAATTTGTGGCACAGCTGACGATTTCTTCTTAAGTAGGACGTAGGAAGTGTGTACCGTTGGGTTGCTCCTCATGTTGCCCGTCTATGAACTGGGAACAATACTAACTGAAATCTTACACTTTTTGGAGATGGAGTTATCTGTAATGAACTACAGCCTGAAAGTTATCTACACAGATATTCATTAGGAGCGTGATAAAATTTTAATTTCTTGCGAAGTTTGACAAATTTTTGATATGTTGGGAATGTAAATCTGCGTCAGGAGGAGAAATCTCAGAAATAACTGCCCGACTGTACCACAACCAAGAAAACACGTCACTCAGGTACGATTTGTAATAAAATCGTAGGTGCCATACGTTATTTAAGCAAGTAAACATAATGAATTTTTTTTGTTCATTCATCGAGTCTATAAAGTAATTACGTAAAAGTTTATTTTACTTTAATTATTTTTTGTCTGATATGTTTTGTAATTTTTTTGTAGGCGAGATAGGTATAAAGGTAGCACCTATCACAACAGTACAAGTTTATATGCAGCCTAGACCCGTAGAGGATGAATAAATTGGAAAAATGTATGATGAGCTAAAACAATTTATTCAGCTGTTTTGGGGAGACGAGAAAAAAAATTGTGATGGAAGGTCGGAATTCGGCAGTAGAAAAAGAAAGAGAGAAAAAATTGTTGGAGAACTTTGACGGGGGAAACTAATGAAAGAGTCAGCCGCCTGGTAGAATTTCAAAAAGAGCATAATTTAATCATCACTAATACTGTATTTAAAAATCAGGAAAGCAGCTTGTATACATGTAAGAGACCAAGGGATAATGGAAGTTTTCGGATTAGTTACACAACCATAAGTCAGAGATTTTAAACTGTAAAACATTTCCAACGGCAGGTGCGGACTCAGGCCATAATTTTATAATGAACTGCAGATTGAAACTGAAGAGATTCCAAAAGATAGGAAACTGAGAAGATGAAACTTGTACAGATAGAAAGAAGAAGAGGTTGTTGAGAGTTTCAGAGGGAGCAATAGACAATGATAGACCGAATCAGGGAAAAGGAATAAAACAAAAGAGGGGAGCGTTGCTTCTGAAAGACAAAAAGGCAAAACGACAGGTCCCAGTAGAAATCCTTGGAAAACACAGAACATATTGCATCTGACGAATGAAAGGAGAAAATATGAAAATGTAGTAAATCAATTACTTTGGTAAATTCAATGAAAGGGAACAGTTTATAAAGGATCAGTACGGGAAAATATTGACCAACAAAAGTGACATACAAAAAAGATGGAAGACTTACTTCTCACAACTTCTCAACTGCTATGACCCACACTCTTACTTTACATTGGAAGAACATGATACAATTGATACAGCTGACACAGTTACTACCCCATCAGTAAATGAAATACAGCAAGCAATAAAGAAATTAAAGAATAACAAGGCTTGTGGCGAAGACCAGATGTACGCTAAGTAAGACCAGATGTACGCTAAGTTATTAAAGAATGGTGGCCCACAACTGGAATTAGAAATACAGGCGTTAATAGAAACAATTTGGAAGATAGAAACCATTCCTGCAAATTGGAAAACTGCAATTGTGTGTCCCATATTTAAGAAGAATGATCCACTTGTTTGTGATAACTACAGAGGAATTGCCTTACTGGGTGTCACCTACAAAATCTTATCGAGCTGCCTATTAAACAGGCTGATACTAGTAACAGAAGAACTGATTGGGGACTACCAATGCGATTTCCGCAGAAACAGACACACACTAGATGACTTATTCACCCTAAGACTAGTAACTGAGAAGGCGTGAAAATTCAATGTAGATGCCCACATGTTATTCATAGATTTTAAAAAGGCCTATGATAGCATACACCGACAGACACTCCTAAAAATAATGAAGGAATTTAAAATACCATCAAAATTAATCAGATTAGTTAAAATGTGTATAGACGAAACTTTATGTGTCATAAAGACACCGTTAGGAGAAACCGAAGATTGTAAGGTGTATACTGTAGTGAGAAAAGGGGATGACATTTCGCCTATTTTATTTAACCTTGTCCTAGAGAAGATCGATAGAGAATTTTCTAAAACCAGTCCACAAGGGATCCAGCTACAGGATGTGAACATTACAAGACTTGCCTATGCAGATGATGTAGCACTAATAAGTAGTTCCAAAACAGAATTAATCAGAATGATGCAAAATTACTACAAAATTTCTGAGAAAACAGGATTACATGTTAATGAAGAAAAGACAGAATACCTGCCCATAAGTAAGAAAACCAGAAAAGATGCACCTTTGACTGTAGATGGATTCAATTTCAAGACTGTTGACCACTTCCGGTGAATAGATGCCCGTTTATCAGCAGCAAACAAGACACTTTTTAGTTTCATCAAAATTCTAAGAAAAATATCACTTAGCAGTAACTTCAAACTCCGCTTATACCAATCGACTATTATACCTGTGATGTTATATGGATGTGAAACATTAATATTTAGAAAGAAAGACGAAGAAAAATTGTTAATACTCGAAAGAAAAGTACTAAGGAAAATTCTGGACCTGTATACGACGAAAATAACACGGAATGGAGAATAAGAAGAAATGAAGAATTAAGAGGGCTGTACAAACACCGTAACATCGTCGAAGTGCTCAAGAGGAGAAGGTTGAATGGGGCAGGCCATTTAACAAGAATGACAGAGGACTACCAACAATAGCATTCAGCAGAACAATAGATGAAACGAGAGGAAGAGGAAGACCCAGAATCAGATGGCGGGATAACATTCGGGAGGACACAACTAGAATGAACAGCAATAGCAACTGGACAAACAGCGCATTGGACAAACAGAAGTGGAAGAGGCTCATAGTGCAGGCGTATGATCGATAAGGCTCTTGCCACATTTAAAGTAAGTAAAGCAAATCAAGCATTCAAATAGAAATTTAGAAGTCGAAAAAAGTGATATTGACAATCTGTGCAAAATGGCAATACCGGTATGGCTAGACGAGAAATAGAAGGATGTAAGAGCGTTAATAACTAGGGGAAGATAGAGGCTGCCAATGGGAAAAGTTAAAAAATCTTTGACGAAAAGAGAAGCAGATGTATGAATACCAAAAATTCAGATGACAAACCAGTACTAACGAAAGAAGGAAAAGTTGAAAGTGAAAGTAATGCACTGAAAGGCTATAACATTAAAACGAACTCGAAATTTATAACATAGAATGTGAAGAGGAAGCAAATGAAGATATAATACTGTACAAAGAATTTCACAGGGTACTGAAAGACTTAATTCGAAACAAGCCATCTGGGATAGACATTTCCTTAGAATTACTGGGTCCTTGTAGAGCTAGTTATAACTAAACTATTCCACCTGGTACGTAAGATACATGACACAATCAATTATTCAAAATGACAGTCACAATCGCATTAGTTTATTTCGCCGCCAACCGGTTTCAACCCGCGATGGGGTCATCTTCAGGGCACGGTTGGTAACAGTGCACTGGCAGGGTGACGACTCCAGCGAGCGTCCAAATGGTGAACAATGCCCTGAAGATGACCCCATCGTGGGTTGAAACCTTTTGGCGGCAAAATAAACTAATACGATTGTGACTGTTATTTTGAATAATTGATTATAAGCAAATTAATCGCTGTTTCTCCACACAACTATGTTGTCTAAAAATTTATACATGACACAGGCAAAATGCCTCAGACTTCAAGAAGAATGTAATTATAAATTCAAAAGAAAGCAGGTGCCGACGCGCGTGAATATTACAAAGCTACCACATTAGTAAGCCATACTTGCAAAATACCGACTCGAATTATTTACAGAATGTTGAGAAAACTGGTAGATGCTTAACAGAGGGAAGATCAGTTTGGGCTCCGGAGATATTTAGGAAAATGAAGACAAATGTCAGAAGGTAGTCTAAACAAAAGACAAACCTACTTTATAGCATTTCTTGACTTACAGATAGTTTTTGACAATGTTGCCTGGAACGCATTCTTTAAAATTGTGAAAGGTATGTGATTAACTGCCTGTGGCAAGTTCCGCGGAACGGAATTTGCATAACGCAGTTCATTATCTGTTATCACCTTAAGACTAAGCTTTTCGGTGAGCTTTTGGTACATGACGAAATTACCTCAGTAATTCATGTTTCTAGACTGCACGTAAAGTTTAAAATCGGTGCATGCTGAAAAATTAAATACCATTTCCACCTCCTTAGTGGCTGAATTCCACAAAAACCTTTCTTAGACCACGTCTTCGACACACCGACAGTTGAACTCCAAAACATAAAATTCATATTTCTAGTACTATTAATTTAGAAGCGTAGTCGATGCGCTAAAAATACGTTTCCCCCGAAGGCCTGTAAGGGTTGAACTGTGAAAAATCCTTTCTCTGCGGGCTTATACGTTAGAAGAAGACTGTTCCATTTAAATTTGGGCTACACCACATCGCATCCAACAAGTGATGCAATACACATTTCAGCCCCTTAGACGCTTAATTAGCAACGGTGGATTCCCACTGAGGTAAGATTTTGTATAATTCATGTCCCCAGCAAAATTCATGTATATAGAACCAATGGTTCAGGCAGGTTGTAGAATACGTGAAACACTCAGAAAACGGCTTTCAGAATTTTCTTAAATTCCTTTTTTAACATTACAGCATCAAAGACAGAAATTTGCCTCACTTTCCTTTTCCATGGAAGATTGGCATTGGCTACGTGTTGTTTAACGGACAGTCAGTTTCTCTTTTTATATGCAAGTGCAGATTTCCTCAAGCATTCGCAGGAAAACATTTAACACGATCAAAATTATTATGAGATGAGCTTGTGGAACAAGTGAAGGTTTTAAAGCACATTGGTTACAGTTTAAGTTTACACAATTCCGGTGACATTGACTGCGGTAGTAACCATTCTCTTGTTAATGTGGCACAGTTAAAAATCCAGTGTTATGTCAATGATAAACATTCATGGAACCCTGACAGTTCCTATAATTCTTTATGGTGCAATGTGATAGACCATGGTTAACTGTAAATATACGATACCAAGGAGGGTACAGAAAAACTTCGAAACGCGACTGTAAATCTTTATTTGAGCAATGACATACTTTTGTGAGAAAGAATTACAAAATCTTAACTGTTGCGCAGTTCGTGTTTTTTTCCTTGTATATTGTTTATCAAAGCAAGAGATACGACGTTTGTTTTTCACCAGGAGTGATGTTAACTGTACAGTTTCTAGGAACAGTGCAGTACGTAATTCTGTTAATCCTCAACGTTTCGACAGCATGTTCTTGTTGCCGTCTTACGCAGTTGCGGCGGGAAGCAAAAGTGATGCACGGAACAGCAACTAACATTGGATTCATCAGGTGGCAGTCGTGTTTACATTGTCTTTGAGAGGACAATGTGCGTAATCTCTCAGTGGAGGTTACAACGTAACGCCGCAACACGCCATTTTTAGCATGTTTTGCAAGACACAATGCTCGGAAACCTTGAAACTCATCCGCTGTATCACTTTCTTAGACAATGTCATTCAGTAAGTTATGAAAAGGAAGGAAAATTACGGTTCAACTTCCATTCGACGACGGCGTCTTTGTAAAGCGCGGAACTAGGTTGCGGTTCTACACTTACATCTACATACATACTTAAGCTGACCAAATTTCAGAGAGAAAAAACCGGGACGCTTGTGTTTTTACCTCATACCTAACTTCAAATGGTTCAAATGGGTCCGAGCACTATGAGACTTAACATCTGAGGTCATCAGTCCCCTAGACTTAGAACTGCTTAAACCTAACTAACCTAAGGACATCAGACATACATCCATTCCCGAGGCAGGATTCGAAACCGAGCGAGGTGGCGCAGTGGTTAGACACTGGACTCGCATTCGGGAGGACGATGGTTCAATCCCGCGTCCGGCCACCCTGATTTAGCTTTTCCGTGATTTCCCTAAATCTCTCCAGGCAAATGCCGGGATGGTTCCTTTCAAAGGGCACGGCCGACTTCCTTCCCCGTCCTTCCCTAATCCGATGAGATCGATGACCTCGCTGTCTGGTCTCCTTCCCCAAATAACCCAACCCAACCCCCAGGATTCGAACCTGCGACCGTAGCAGCAGCGCCTAGAACCGCTCGGTCACAATGGCCGGCTATACCTAACTTCATTACTCCGCTTCCGCTTAATTTTCTTGTCAGTTATATTTTGAAATCGATAATAGGCCTATGACGATGCAACGGCTGAAAACCCCAATGTAAGAATACATCTTCATGTAGGTACATTACACACAAGTAAAATTCTTTCTTCAGGAATAAAAAATTCTGATATTCACTTTTTATTAGGATACCATGGATATATTTTCTGCCGTGTTTAGTCGTTTACCGGGTACTTAGGTACAAATTGTTAACTGTAATAACTGTGTAATATTACTAATCAGTAATCAGGTACAAACTATACATGTCGTACTAAAATTTAAGATTTCTTTTGACTGCAGCGTATTAGAAGAAGCGTACACGCCAAAGAATATTCAAAGCGCATCGCTAACACACGCTACACCGTTCATATTCTTCACGAAATTAACTTTCATATAGCTACAGATTTCAATAACGGGTCATCAACAAGTGTCAGCGTGCGAATCATTCAGTGAAACATCATCTATATGGGCTTTCGGAGCTGAAGGCCCACTCGTGTACCCTTGATGACTGTACGGCACAAAGCTTCACGCCTCGCCTTGGCCCGTCAACACCGAGATTTAACTGTTGATGACTGGAAACATGATGCCTGGTCGTATCCAGCGGACGTATACGGGTATGGAGACAAACTCATGTCAACAGTGGAATGTTCAAGGTGGTGAAGGCTCTGTAATGGTGTGGGGAATGTGCCGTTGGAGTGATATGGGACCCCTGATACGTCGAGATACGACTGTGACAGGTGACACGTACGTAAGCATCCTGTCTGGTCACCTGCATCCCTTCATGTCCATTGTGCATTCCGATGGATTTGGGAAATTACAGCAGGACAATGCGACACCCCACACGTTGCTCTTAGCATAAGCTAAGTTACGGTAAGTAGTGTGTAAGTCTAGGGACCGATGACTTCAGTAGTTTGGTCCCGTAGGAATTCTCACACAATTTAATATTTTTTGAAACAGAGCAGACGCCTATTCACCATGTCCGACAGATCATTTATGTCACTCAGAAACAGTCTGAAAACTGTTATGGCTTCCTTTGCACGTCGTGTGGTTCTTTAGTGGATACAGGAGCGCGGAACAGATGCTGTTCATGAACAGAGAATTCAGATACTAAATTATTCTACGTCTAACATCAAATAGTGAAAATAATACATAACTTACTTGCTGAAGTTGTAGCGTCTTGTGACAGTACATTTGGGTGTAGAAATATATACAGATACAAATGATTTATAAATGTGTTACTCTTCAATAAATTTCACAAGCTGCGACATCGTCGCGAAAAAACAGTGACCCGTATATGTAATAAGTTTCCTTTAATTTACGTCTAGTTAACAGATTACCGGTTTCGGTCTTTAATGACCATCATCAGATCTGCAGCAAAATTGGGAAAAAACATAAATACACTCGCAAACTGTATACAGCTTAAGAACAATACATTGACCATAATGAAAAGTAGTAATGTCAAAATTTACATTTGTGCGCTTTAAATATGAAGAGGCATACCTCTTTCATAAAAACAAAGTTCTAATGTACTGCAGTATGTCCATTATGATGTCCATATGACCTTTTTTGCTCCTTGTTCTCTCGGGAGTCATTTCCTATAGCTTGCCTCCACCTAGCAAAACCACCCAGTACAGCTAGTAAGATTACAAAGGTTGGACGAAGCAAGCAAGATATCAGAAGTAGAGGGCACAGTTTGAAGAACAAATTAGCAAAAAAAGAGCTCTGCTGGTACTGGTGTGACAATGACAAAGATGTTTTTGAAAATGTAAATTCCAGACACATTTCTCAGTTATAGAGTATAAATACATATGGAGCGAGCATTCGGATGCACAGATCGAAAATTCTGCCCGAAACATCTCTTGCAACGCAAGTCATGTGATTTTGGGAGGGCGCATTTTAGCTCGTACAGCGCTTAGCGTTTCGAAGTGTTATTACTTCGCCGCTACAGACGGATCACCTTCGGAGGTACCGTGAACTTTGTATATCCTTTTCACTGACATCTTAACAATTCGGTACCTGAAGCTGTGTTAATGATGTGAAGCGCAATGGTACTGCGGTTTTTCGCCACAGAATCATAGCTCAGATCCGCTTAATTTAAGTTTTTTTCCCTAACGAGATAGAAGTTCAATCAATAATATTTCTTTGCGTTTTCTATTGCACTTATTCATATTGCCGAATCTCTATTCGAATTAATTACGTTACAATGACACAGTAGATGGCGCCGAAGTCTCATGAAACAAAAAACGCGTCTGGAACTATAAAATTCTTACAGTAAATACGACAAGCGATTGGCACCACCTGCTTGTCCATTATTATATTCAGTTTTTCTCTATTAACCCTTCTGCTTTTTATAGACAGGTGACATAGCTACAACTTTTTTTTCGCCATCTCATCAGGAAAATAAAACCGTACACTATTCACAAAAAATATAAATGCGGGATCATTTCTGGAATTTTGGAATAAAATCAGAAATGACAGCCAACAATATGTTTTTTTTTTTACGTTTTCTATTGCACTGATTCATATTGTCGACTCTGTTCTACACTCCTGGAAATGGAAAAAAGAACACATTGACACCGGTGTGTCAGACCCACCATACTTACTCCGGACACTGCGAGAGGGCTGTACAAGCAATGATCACACGCACGGCACAGCGGACACACCAGGAACCGCGGTGTTGGCCGTCGAATGGCGCTAGCTGCGCAGCATTTGTGCACCGCCGCCGTCAGTGTCAGCCAGTTTGCCGTGGCATACGGAGCTCCATCGCAGTCTTTAACACTGGTAGCATGCCGCGACAGCGTGGACGTGAACCGTATGTGCAGTTGACGGACTTTGAGCGAGGGCGTATAGTGGGCATGCGGGAGGCCGGGTGGACGTACCGCCGAATTGCTCAACACGTGGGGCGTGAGGTCTCCACAGTACATCGATGTTGTCGCCAGTGGTCGGCGGAAGGTGCACGTGCCCGTCGACCTGGGACCGGACCGCAGCGACGCACGGATGCACGCCAAGACCGTAGGATCCTAGGCAGTGCCGTAGGGGACCGCACCGCCACTTCCCAGCAAATTAGGGACACTGTTGCTCCTGGGGTATCGGCGAGGACCATTCGCAATCGTCTCCATGAAGCTGGGCTACGGTCCCGCACACCGTTAGGCCGTCTTCCGCTCACGCCCCAACATCGTGCAGCCCGCCTCCAGTGGTGTCGCGACAGGCGTGAATGGAGGGACGAATGGAGACGTGTCGTCTTCAGCGATGAGAGTCGCTTCTGCCTTGGTGCCAATGATGGTCGTATGCGTGTTTGGCGCCGTGCAGGTGAGCGCCACAATCAGGACTGCATACGACCGAGGCACACAGGGCCAACACCCGGCATCATGGTGTGGGGAGCGATCTCCTACACTGGCCGTACACCACTGGTGATCGTCGAGGGGACACTGAATAGTGCACGGTACATCCAAACCGTCATCGAACCCATCGTTCTACCATTCCTAGACCGGCAAGGGAACTTGCTGTTCCAACAGGACAATGCACGTCCGCATGTATCCCGTGCCACCCAACGTGCTCTAGAAGGTGTAAGTCAACTACTCTGGCCAGCAAGGTCTCCGGATCTGTCCCCCATTGAGCATGTTTGGGACTGGATGAAGCGTCGTCTCACGCGGTCTGCACGTCCAGCACGAACGCTGGTCCAACTGAGGCGCCAGGTGGAAATGGCATGGCAAGCCGTTCCACAGGACTACATCCAGCATCTCTACGATCGTCTCCATGGGAGAATAGCAGCCTGCATTGCTGCGAAAGGTGGATATACACTGTACTAGTGCCGACATTGTGCATGCTCTGTTGCCTGTGTCTATGTGCCTGTGGTTCTGTCAGTGTGATCATGTGATGTATCTGACCCCAGGAATGTGTCAATAAAGTTTCCCCTTCCTGGGACAATGAATTCACGGTGTTCTTATTTCAATTTCCAGGAGTGTAATTAATTACGTTACAACGACATTATAGCAAACTGTGCCATGCAGAAATACATGCAGACAAAGGTAGAGGAAATTAATGAGACAGTCGATATAAGTTTTATCTAAATATGAACATAAGCAGCAATATGTTTCGCCTGACTGACAGTTTACTGAGACCCACTTGCTAATCTGAGTAGCACTTGTCTTCTAAACGCATGGCCGCAAAATTACAGAAATTATCTGTACAACATAAGACTACAATACCGAGTCTCGATATTTTTCAACTTAGAAAGCGCCTTATAGCAATATGACATTTGCAATTATGCATTTGTTGTACGTACCTATGAAACGTAACTGGCCCTCTCCTCACATACTTCTCTTTACATCCGTAGCGACGACAATACTGCACCACAGCTGTTACTAAAACTCAAACTTGCAGAAAAGTATATAAAACAAGGCGAATAGGTTTGACCTTCAACTTTCGCTATCACCACAAATTGTCGACATGCAGCGTCGTCCCAGAATCACGTGGCTAGCGCGGTTTCATGATGAGAACCTACGCAGACTATGCTCACTCATAGATGGAACATAAAGAGTGTTTCCTGGAACTGCAGTTGACATATGGTTTGATCCTTATGCGGACACTTCAGCTAAATTTTATCATTTTCGACTCACAGTTTATAGTGCTACTGCTATTTTGTGATTTACTTTTTGTTCTCGCGTATTTTACAAATTTAAAATCGATTTTATATACGGGAAAGTCTCCTAAATTGACATTGTCTGGTAAAATGACATACCTTGCGTTTCTTGAAACTTCCTGGCAGATTAAAACTGTGTGCCCGACCGAAACTCGAACTCGGAACCTTTGCCTTTCGCAGGCAAGAAACGATCTTAGCTTTGGTAACTGATAATAACTTGATACCAGTGCCTACGGTCTTAGCTTTGGTTACTGATAATAACTTGACACCAGTGCCTATGAGTTTAACTTGCACACCACAGCACTGAAGATGATCACTATGTGATTGAAAATCGATTTTGCTATCAATAAACCATCAATATTATGGCCAACGCTGACCTTCCTTCTGATTTCACGTATGTGGTCGTGGTGCACACAGCACTCCTTGGAGTCGCTGATCAATAAAAAATTGATGCTTCTGAGTAAATGTAATCGAAAGGAAGGCTCATTTATGTCACATTTTTGATACTCGGAAACCCACTCATCCAAACCTATAGGGTATTTCGCTTCACCTACAATCATGAAATTTGGCAGGAAACAATGTTTCACAGTACAAATAAACGAAAAAATACGATAATTCTTAATTTTTAATCAGATTGCATAACAAATACTTCTTAATCGTTTCTTTATCCCTCGTCAGACTTATAATTAAAACACTGTTGAAGGTATTGGAAGTCCCGGGTCCTTTGTCTCGCCCGCATCAATGTCGATAACAGGCACAAATCTCGATTCCCGGTATGGACGAACTGTCTATAAACATAATTAAGTTCGTATGGAACCCTCAAGGCGAAGTCCTACTCGCACCTACCCAGCCTTTATATAAAGGAAAACGTTACACACAATTTGTCAAGTTGAAAAAATTTCGACATTGTGAATGCTTGAATGCTTCTGTTACTTTTGTACACAGTCTCCATGTTTCTCCAACCATTTTTGGTAACGTTTCTCGAAACCATTGTTGTACCACGTCGGGATCTACGCTCGTCTTGAGGAACCTGTGAGTTGCCATCAAAAGGAAACTTCCTGGACTTTTGTCTCGCAAAGTTGTCTTCGTTCAGGACAATCCTCGGCCTCATACAGCTCGAATGACCCAGGAGAAGCTCGGAAGATTCAACTGGGAACTGTTCCCACATCCCCTATATCCACCAGAACTTGCGCCAAGTGAATTTCACATCTTCCGCCAACTGTAAGGTCATTTTGGAGGTGAGCACTTCACCATCGATTATAAGTGTAGGCTGACGCGTCTGTTGTCACTGTCAGTAAAATTCTTCTGGGCTGTTGACCGTATTGTCAATATACAAAATCTTCCGACGTTTCGGTCACCTTTGCAAGTGGCTTTCCTCAGAGCCGAAAAGTCGGACACTTCTGTATATTGACAATCCTGTCAACTGTCCAGAACAATATTATTGACATCGATTACGACGTCACATCAGCAGTGAATACTAGTTACGAGAACAGGATCCGACCTGGTACAACACTGGTAGGAAAAACTGCTGTCGCATATACCGTCCCCAGTGAAATACTAAAAAAAGGACTTAAAACATTATTTAAAAAGAAGAGACATTTGAAAATTGAATAAGAAGTGGACACTAGCCGCTCAATTTTATTTTTCTCATGTATCCGTATTATAATAGTTTCTCTGCTTTAAGTTTCGACGGCATAGAAATATAACAAAATGATCTACAGAGACGACAAGATACGCTCTTTTGTTAATTTTTTAGTCGTCTTCGACTTCTTCTCTTGTCTGTGGAAAATGTAAGCATATTTGTACTAATTAAGCAGATAATATATTGATTTAATATTATTGTTCACTTTTAATTTGTAAGGGGTGATCCCGATTTCATGTCCACCTTCCTTGAATTAACCTGCATTCGAGTAATTTACAGTGCACCAATCGCAGCAGCCGATGCAGCCAACGACGCCATTACGCGGCGATATTAATGGTTCAAATGGCTCTGAGCACTATGGGACTCAACTGCTGAGGTCATTAGTCCCCTAGAACTTAGAACTAGTTAAACCTAACTAACCTAAGGACATCACAAACATCCATGCCCGAGGCAGGATTCGAACCTGCGACCGTAGCGGTCTTGCGGTTTCAGACTGCAGCGCCTTTAACCGCACGGCCACTTCGGCCGGCGGGCGATATTAACTTATGAAAATTAGCGGAAGCGAAAAACTCCCCCGCTATTAACATAATATACATTTTTCTCCACAGCCGCCCGACGTTGCAGAAAATACGTAGCTTTAAGATTCTTATTTTAAGTACCACAGCCGAGAGCCAGAACCAGGACACCGACTACAATGCAATGGTTAACGGAGGTAAGAAGAAACATTCTCGCGCGTGTGTGGACGGCAATTGTAATTACTAACTGAAGATTTTTTACTTTAAAGTGAACTGACTAGCCGAGCAAATTAATATGAAAAGTTTATTTCATTGTTCAACTTATACGCTCATGTTTTAAGATTCAGCGAGTCTAACGTTCATTAACGTAACAAATAATTTCCACTGAAGATTAATATTGTTAAAAAAGAGAACTTCACAAAAGCATGTAATTGTAAATCAAAATTGAATGAAATATCATTTTGATTACGGCAACAATTACGATTACCAATCAATTTCTGTGGTAAATAACAAAATTAAATTACGTCGGCCGACGGACTCGAGACACATTGGCAAAAGCGCTTGGAGGCTCTGAGCACTATGGGACTTAACTGCTGAGGTCATCAGTCCCCTAGAACTTAGCACTACTTAAACCTAACTAACCTAAGGACATCACACACATCCATGCCCGAGGCAGGATTCGAACCTGCGACCGTAGCGGACACGCGGTTCCAAACTGAAGCGCTTAGAACCGCACGGCCACACCGGCCGGCAAAAAAAGCGCTTGGAAAGACTTGGCGACTGAGTAGTAAAGTAACAACAGTAATGTACAGATTCAACAACATTAATTTGATATGACAAATTGTGTCGCCTGTTTTTTTTGTGAAAGAGGGAAACTTACTTATTGGACGGCCATCGTTAATTATAACATTGCGCTGCTAGGGGGACCATTATTCAGTTACTCTATTTATTTAATTTTCGATCTTGCGTTAATTATGATAAGTTTGAAATGATTATCTACGTTGAAAGTACATCACTAGTCAATTGCAAAATAGAAAATATTGAAAAACATAAATAATTTTCTTGCATTCTGTATATGCTAAAGAAATGGTACATTACAATGGTTTTAGCATACGTGAGCCATGCTCACCTGATTGAAACAATTTTTACTGTAAGATTTATTCAGTTTCACCTGTTCTCAACAGTTCACATTTCAACATTCTGTGTTCCTGAAGCTATTCATTCAGCCAGTTGTTAGCGAAATGTTATCACGGATACATTCGCGTTTATTGTGTGCTGTCGCAATAGCACAGTATCAATACCTCTTCATTTATTTTTAAAAAAAAAAAAAAAATGGTTCAAATGGCTCTGAGCACTATGGGACTCAACATCTTAGGTCATAAGTCCCCTAACTAACCTAAGGACATCACAGACACCCATGCCCAAGGCAGGATTCGAACCTGCGACCGTAGCAGTCCCGCGGTTCCGGACTGCAGCGCCAGAACCGCTAGACCACCGCGGCCGGCTATTTATTTTTCAATACTACCTTATTGTTTGTGACTTTCGATATTTAACGATAACATTTGTAGACGAATTATATACTGAAGAGCCAAAGAAACCGGTACACCTGTCTAAATATTGTGTAGGGCCCCGCAAGCGCGTAGAAAGCGCCAGAACACGATGTAGCATGGACTCAGCTAATGTCTGAAGTTGTGCTGTGGGGAACTGACGCCATGAATCCTGCAGGGCAGTCTATAATCCGTAAGAGTACGAGGGGATGGAGATCTCTTCTGGACAGCACATTGCAAGGCATCCCAGATATGCTCAACAATGTCTGAGGAGTCTGGTGGTCAGCGGAAGTGTTTCAACTCGGAAGAGTGTTCCTGGAGCCACTCTGTACCAATTCTGGACGCGTTGGATGTCTCATTGTCCTGCTGGAATTGCCCAAGTCCGTCAGAATACACAATGGACGTAAATGGATGCCGGTGATCAGATAGGACGCTTACGTACGTGTCACCAGTCAGAGTCGTAACTGGACGTATCAGGGCTCCCATATTACTCCAACTGCACACGCCCAGTACCGTTACAGATCCTCCACCAGCCTGAACAGCCCACTGCTAACATGCAGGGTCCATGGATTTATGTGGTTGTCTCCATAACCATACACGTCCATCCACTCGATACAATTGGAAACGAGACTCGTCAGACCAGACAACATGTATCCTGCGTATAAAAAAAAAATGGTTCAACTGGCTCTTGAGCACTATGGGACTTAACTACTGAGGTCATCAGTCCCCTAGAACTTAGAACTACTTAAACCTAACTAACCTAAGGATATCACACACATCCGTGACCGAGGCGGGATTCGAACCTGCAACCGTAGCGGTCGTGCCGTTCCAGACTCTAGCGCCTAGAACCACTCTGCCACTCAAGCCGGCTTTTCCTGCATCAACAGTCCAACGTCGGTGTTGACGTGCACAGACAAGGCGTAAAGCTTTGTGTCGTGCAGTCATCAAGGGTATACGAATGGGCCTTGATCTCCTATAGCCCATATCGATGATGTTTCGTTGAATGGCCCGGCATTAAAATATGCAGCAATTTGAGGAAGGGTTGCACTTTTGTCACGTTGAACGATTCTCTTCAGCCGTCGGTGGCTCGTTCTTGCAGGATTTTTTTCCGGCCGCTGCGACGTCGGAGATTTGATGTTTTACCGGATTCTTGATATTCACTGTACACTCGTGAAATGTTCATGCGGGAAAATCTCCACTTCATCGCTATCTCGGAGATGCTGCGTCCCGTCGCTGTTGCGACTTCTATAACACCACGTTCAAACTCAATGACCTGCCATTGTAGCAACATTAACCGATGTAACAACTGCGCCCGGCATTTGTTGTCTTAGTAGGCGTCGCCGACTGCAGCGCCGTATTCTGCCTGTTTACATACCTCTGTATTTGAATACACATGCCTATACCAGTTTCTTCGGCGCTTCGGTGTATATAATACTTACCTTCAGTTTCAGTCAGTGTATGGTATGGCAATAGATAAACATACTTGCACGGTATCCGTTAATTTCTTTCTAAAGTTCATAACAAGTGATTTCAAAAATATGTATTTGGCATTAAAACATATACAGTTACATTTAGAAACGCCAGAATGAACTAAGTGCAACAACTGGCTGGGGTAATTCTTTACAGCTTGCAGTGCGCTGTAACGGCTACCCTACCAGCTGGCTGTTCTTTAAAGAAAGAAAAAGTGCCGCTGTATTTAAATTCTGACTGTTCACCAATTACTTTGGCTGTCTCCTTAAATATTTTCCACTCCTCTAGTACGCGCAGTTTCATTCCCTTAGGCGCTGAGTGTAGAAATTTCATAGAATTTTTGTCACTACGTACTATGGATTACTATTCAGACTAATACGTACTTGAAATCTAGTGCTAAAGATGGAAAGTTTAATAAATATCAAGTTTCCTTTAAGAAGCAGCAGAAAAATGAAAAATTAAATAATTGCTACCGAAATTCAAAGTAGATTGAAGCGAAAACTTCATATTATTAATTTGTGAAATGACCATATGATGGAGGCCTTGGACAAGAATGTTTGTTATTATAATCTTATCAGCTTGCATCCATTCGGAGAACTGACCATTCTAAAGGAAAGTTTTCACAACTCGGTATCTTTATTATGTTTTATAAGGAAGTGAGCATGTGTTTGAGATACTGAGCCACGTGCTGACGTGAACAAACTCTATCAGTTTTATCTGCTGGCAACTGAAGTGTGCAATTACTCGACGGACATAAACTGCCTCTGATTATTTCGCAATCAGGGACGATATATTTGACTGTATTTTTCCACAACTTGAATGTTGTAAGCTGACGACATTGATCAAATGTGCTTCATTGCCTTGACTCTGCCGAAATGTTCTTCTTTGATACGATTTTTTTAAATAGTAATACCTCTTATGACATGTTTTAGAACAATAAAGAACAACCAAACAATCAAAACAGTCCTGAGACTGGTTTGATGCAGCTCTCCATGCTACTCTATCCTGTGCAAGCTTCTACTGCAGCCTACATCCTGCTTAGTGCATTCATCTCTTGGTCTCCCTCTACGATTTTTACCCTCCACGCTGCCCTCCAGTACTAAATTGGTGATCCCTTGATGCCTCAGAACATGTCCTACCAACCGATCCCTTCTTCTAGTCACGTTGTGCCACAAACTCCTCTTCTCCCCAATCCTATTCAATACTTCCGCACTAGTTATGTGATCTACCCACCTAATCTTCAGCATTCTTCTGTAGCACCACATTTCGGAAGCTTCTATTCTCTTCTTGTCCAAACTTTTTATCGTCCATGTTTCACTTCCATATATGGCTACACTCGATACAAATACTTTCAGAAGCGATTTCCTGGCACTTAAACCTATACTCGATGTTAACAAATTTCTCTTCTTCAGAAACGCTTTCCTTGCCATTGCCAGTCTACATTTTATATCCTCTCTACTTCGACAATCATCAGTTATTTTGCTCCCCAAATAGCAGAACTCCTTTACTACTTTGTCTCATTTCCTAATCTAATTCCCTCAGCATCATCCGACGTAATTCGACTACATTCCATTATCCTTCTTTTTCTTTTGTTGATGTTTATCTTAGATACTCCTTTCAAGACACTATCCATTCCGTTCAACTGCTCTTCCAAGTCCTTTGCTGTCTCTGACAGAATTACAATGTCATCGGTGAACCTTAAAGTTTTTATTTCTTCTCCATGGATTTTAATACCTACTCAGAATTTTTCTTTTGTTTTCTTTACTGCTTGCTCAGTATACAGATTGAACAACATCGGGGAGAGGCTACAACCCTGTCTTACTCCCTTCCCAACCGCTGCTTCCCTTTGACGTCCCTCGACTCTTATAACTGCCATCTGATTTCTGTACAAATTGTAAATAGCTTTTCGCTCCCTGTATTTTACCCCTGCCACCTTCAGAATTTGAAAGAGAGTATGCCAGTCAACATTGTCAAAAGCTTTCTCTAAGTCTACAAATGATATAAACGTAGGTTTGCCTTTCCTCAATGTAGCTTCTAAGATACGTCGTAGGGTCAGTATTGCCTCACGTGTTCCAATATTTCTTCGGAATCCAAACTGATCTTCCCGGAGGTCGGCTTCTACTAGTTTTTCCATTCGTCTGTAAAGAATTCGTGTTAGTATTTTGGATGTCTTATGGCAATAACTAAATTTTTATTGGGACCGCTAGTTTCCTTTTATGCTCCTTCATTAATATATCCGTGAGAGGTGTTGTAGCTGTATTTTCACTCTTAATTGGAGCACCTCTAGTCATTATGTTTCAAAAAGACGTTATCCTTTACACAACGCTGTTTCCCTTAATTTTGCATGATTTTATGGAGAGCTTCCCTTCACTGTGGTACTACGGTCGCAGGTTCGAATCCTGCCTCGGGCATGGGTGTGTGTGATGTCCTTAGGTTAGTTAGGTTTAAGTAGTTCTAAGTTCTAGGGGACTTACGACCTAAGATGTTGAGTCCCATAGTGCTCAGAGCCATTTGAACCTTCACTGTGGTTGACTGGGGATCGGAGTTGTAGTCTCTTAGTGGTGCACTAAACAGCTCAACGCCTTATGCAGGGATTCTGATGCGAATTTTGCCGGCCGTTGTGGCCGAGCGGTTCTAGACGCTCCATTGTGGAACTGCATGACCGCTACAGCTGCAGGTTCGAATCGTGCCTCGGGCATGGATGTGTGTGATGTCCTTATGTTAGTTAGGTTTAAGTAGTTCTAAGTCTAGGAGACTGATGACCTCAGATGTTATGTCCCATAGTGCTCAGAGTCATTTCAACCATTTGTGTTGCGAATTTTGCATGCTTACTCTGCATTGGCGTGATTACGTTTTGTATGGTTGTCCAGGTGCAGTTGTTTACCCAAGTGCATAAGGTTAGGTTTCTTTGTTCCAATCAACATATAGTTCGAACATGCAAGGGTCAATATTGGTCTTCCATTGAGACATCAACGGATACTGTGCAGGCGTAAGCTGTCTGCAGCGCACCGGCTGGCAGAGATATAGCGCGAAGGTCGATAGTAGTCACTGGATCAAGCGCGCCTGTCACGAAAGAGGTCAGAGACACATCGACAAGCAACACGCCGCCAACGCCTTCTCGACAGCAAGTATTTAGGCTGGTGCCACTGACCGGAGGGCCCACTGACTCACTAACTCACGTTCCAGTTGGCATCTGTCAGTTAACATCGCAGGTTACGACGATACATAGCGATCAGATTAATGTAATAGCAAGATTACCAATGTAGTCTGCAAGTGAACTGAGCCAAGCGTGACTCCTGTTCCCGCCATCATGTATTTTACTCCCTCTTTTTAACGTACTTCCACCTCACTACGTTAATTTAAATTACTACTGTTTCTGAGTTGCTGCTTTGCCTGACCGTGACCGGCGCTAGCAGCGTGTATCGATACATCCCCTCTCGTAGTATCTTTGCTGACTGCTATGACTTCCCAGTCGTTGTCTGTCGTAAGGAGTTTACGTCGCGAGTTCGGGCGGCCAGTCAGTTGGAACGTGTCTGGAGCGCAGTCCAGACCTGCCAGTCAGGGAGTTGCAATGCGGCACTAGGGCAGTCGGGTTGGAGCAGCAGTGAGGTCTGCGTCGACATGGCTCGCCCGACCATTGCCGCCACGCATCACTTGAGCCGGGCCACGGTCTTGGTGGATCGTCCTACAGGAAGACGCATTTGGGCTCCCCGATCGTTCTTAAGTAGGCTGTGTGTTTGTGTGTGTTTGTGTGTGTGTTTGTGTGTGTGTGTGTGTTTGTGTGTGTGTGTGTGTGTGTGTGTGTGTGTGTGTTTGTATGTGTGTGTGTTTGTGTGTGTGTGTGTTTGTGTGTGTGTGTGTTTGTGTGTGTGTGTGTTTGTGTGTGTGTGTGTTTGTGTGTGTGTTTGTGCATGTGTGTGTGTTTGTGCGTGTGTGTGTGTTTGTGTGTGTGTTTGTGTGTGTGTGTTTGTGTTTGTGTTCGTGTGTTTGTGTGTGTGTTTGTGTGTGTGTGTTTGTGTGTGTGTGTGTTTGTGTGTTTGTGTGTGTGTTTGTGTGTGTTTGTGTGTGTTTGTGTGTGTGTTTGTGTGTGTGTTTGTGTGTGTGTGTGTGTTTGTGTGTGTGTGTTTGTTTGTGTGCGCGCATCGACTCCCGATTTATCTTCGTCCGTGCTTAACTACTGTTGGGTATCATTCAGGTCATCGTGAAAGTGTTTGTCAGGTTGTGTGTGTAGTTGGCGTTATTTCCACTGATGACTATTTTAGACGTTGTCTCGGCATTCTGAAAGGAGTCAGTAGGTTGTTGCGGACGAGGGAAGTTATCTCTGGACGGTGCAGTCGGCTGGGTCCGCTGGCAGCCCCTGCGCAGTTATCGCTACGAGCTTCGTGGTTCACCGACCCAGGACGTCAAAGCTGAGTAGCGGTTTCAACTACCCAAGCCACGTCCATTCATGTTGTGGTGGTTCGTTTCGGTGGTTCACTGTTGGGGAGGTTTTCCTGTGAGCAACACCGAGTGTTTTTATTGCTGAAATATAGCCGTCATGCGGTGCAATTAACTATTTTGGTTGACTACAATTCGAGTGCACCAGTGGAATTTTCTGCCTAGTGGCCGTTGGTGTTCCGGTTACCTGCCCTGGTCCTGGCCACTAACGTAATTTCAGGCATCGTCCCTTCCTCATCTGTTGTCGCTGTCCAACATGGTGTGTAATTTTGACAGCTAATACGTATTACATTGTGGATTATCATGTTTGTAACCTTTTGTGTTTGAGTTCTCATGTACTGATGGGGGGGAAAGCAAGTCGTTATGTCAGTCGGTCCGTGGCTGTCCCCTGGTTGGGTTCCAACAGATCAAGTGTAGTTGGGCTCTCACCACCTGTCTCACCTAAGTGAACGAGGGCAGACCAATATCCCTGGAGGCTTCTGAATGCCACCGGTGTTTAATTATCTGTTTTCAGCTGCTTAAAATTTAAAACTTATGGTTATTTTTTCCTTTTTCTTAAAAATTTTGCAAAATTAACTCTTTAATTTATCTTTCAAGCTTAAAAATTGTGGGCTTCTGCCTTTAAAAGTCTATGGTAATATATTCTAAAATTTTGAAACTTAATGGTGGCCTTCAGCCTTCGGTACTGCACCTTGCATATGTTTGTTCTGTCTACTTTCCAGTGATGTTTTTGTAATTATTTTATTGCTAACTTAATTGGATTTTTTTATCTTGTTGATTTCTTAAGCTTTCTTGTTTGGAGGCCTTCAGCCGTGAAATAGTTGTTGCATTCGGTAAAGGTCCGGCAATATGCTGCTTTGGTTGTAAAAGTGTTATTAAATTACAATAAATTACAATTAAAAGGTGAAACTGACCCCAACGTTATTTGGCCCTTTCCACAATCCTAATTACCTGTTCTTCCCAGCGGGTTTAGCGAGCGTTTCAAGGACTTTTACTGATGAGCTCATATGACAACACACGGCTGTATTCATGTTAAGTAGCAGCTTCATGTAAATGTTGTAGAAAGGGGATACTGGCCAACCATAACGTCCTCTCCCTTGCTTCATTACAGTACAAGACTCCAGATATGCGAACTGGACGTTACTTTCTCATTGTGTGAAGAGCATGCCAGGGATTTGAAATTATATTTGTTTTCTTTCTACATTTGTGAAGGTGTGTAATTTGTACAACCATGTGGTCTGACTGTGGACACTTGTATCTATGGTTCTGAGATTTTCATGTTTATTTTGAATAATAAGGTAAAGTTACTGGACGTCTCTCATGCATAATTTCCTTCAGAAATAATTAGTTAAGATTACAAACTATAAGGTGGGGCAAATAAAAGTGGCCCGCACGAGTGGATACCAATTGTGGCAGCAATAAAGAAGGAGGAAAAGACCTACAGTTACTTGCAGCATGATGGAGCAACTGCCCATAAGGCAGGCAGAACCTTGGAACACATTTACACAATCTTAACGCCTGACAGTTGTTAGCACGGGTCAGTCTGGTCGCAGCCCTAGCTGGCCAGCCAGGTCGCTTGATCTGTCGGTGTGCGATTAGTCTTAGGGGTATCGCAACAACACTCATAGTCTTCAAGAACTGCAGCAGAACATTTCGGATGAGATTGCAGTAATTCCAGCAGTGCAGCTTCGATTAGCCTTCAGCAACTTGCTGACCAGGGCTCAAAAGTGTCAACAGATGGGTGGTGGTGACTTTCAACATCTGCTGCAGTCAGGTTAGTACTGTATTTGCTTACCTCTTCTGTGTTTCTTTGTACCATGGAACTTTCTTCTCCTGGCTACTTTTATTTGCCCTACACACCCTGTGTTAGAGTCTGTGGCACATGTGCTCCTTTAGCCTTTGTCCTGACTACTAGTATGTACAAAAACAACTTATTAAAATTATCTGCCACTACAGACTACCATGACTATCCCTGATGTCATTCAATCTGTATATTGAGCAAGCAGTAAAGGAAATAAAAGAAAAATTTGGAGTAGGAATTAAAATCCATCGAGAAGAAATAAAAACTTTGAGATTCACCGATGACATTGAATTCTATCAGAGACAGCAAAGGACCTGGAAGAGCAGTTGAATGGAATGGACAGTGTCTTGAAAGGAGGATATAAGATGAACATCAACAAAAGCAAAATGAGAATAATGGAATGTATTCGAGTTAACTTGGGTGATGCTGAGGGAATTAGATTAGGAAACAAGAGACTTAAAGTAGTAAATGAGTTTTTCTATTTGGGGAGCAAAATAACTAATGATGGTAGAAGTAGAGAAGATATAAAATGTAGACTGGCGATGGCAAGGAAAGCGTTTCTGAAGAAGAGAAATTTGTTAACATACAGTATAGATTTAAGTGTCAGGAAGTCGTTTCTGAAAGTATTTGTATGAAGTGTAGCCATGTATGGAAGTGAAACATGGACGATAAATAGTTTGGACAAGAAGAGAATAGAAGCTTTTGAAATGTGGTGCTATAGAAGAATGCTGAAGATTAGATGGGTAGATCGCATAACTAATGAGGAGGTACTGAACAGAATTGGGGAGAAGAGAAATTTGTGGAGAAACTTGACTAGAAGAAGGGATCGCTTGGTAGGACATGTTCTGAGGCATCAAGGGATCACCAATTTAGTATTGGAGGGCAGCGCGGAGGGTAAAAATCGTAGAGGGAATCCAAGAGATGAATACACTAAGCAGATCAGAAGGATGTAGGCTGCAGTAGGTACTGGGAGATGAAGAAGCTTGCACAGGATAGAGCAGCATGGAGATGTGCATCAAACCAGTCTCTGGACTGAAGACCATAACAACAACAGACTACCATCAGCAGATGATATAGGTATTAGTTTTCGAGACAGTTAAGGTAAATCAGAAGTCGCAGAGAACTTAGAGACACGTTCCGCAGCCATCAGGGTTCCTAAACACTACATTTCAGCAATTCGTTTGGTTGTTAGTAGGCCTCAGGTCAAACAAGAAGCAATCCCATCTGTATCACACACGTATTTTGTATAAGAAAAGTACACACTCACACTTACACGTTTTATCATGGTGGTTGAACAATTTTGCATTACTTAATATAATCTGCGAGCCTCTTTATATTTCGTTGTACTACGAGAGTTCACTCACTATGATATATTTCGTTAACAATAGACAGAACATGTTATTTGTTAATTCATGGGTCAGTTCTCACAAACATAGGTGTGATATCCACCAGAGATCGTGGTTCCACACCGAAGACAGCAACACGAATCAATATTACAAACATTAACGAGGCCTCGCTGCAATCCGCAACAGCCAATGGAAGGCCCTCCAGGAGACCACGCCTCCCACTCGGTAACAGCAGCGCCCTCACACTGAGGTCAGTATAGTGTCGAGCAAACAAGAGCTCAGCCCCCACTTCGCGATCTCAGTTACAGCACTCATCGTTTAGAACTGTGACTGTTGGTAAAGTTTCTGAGGAAATGTACATTCGTAAACGTTGCATTTTGTTGTTAATCTGTGCAGCAAGTGATGCTTACATAGTCAGTCACAGTCGGAAGTTATCAAGCAACCTTGTGGCAAAGAAATGCGTCACAGTTAAGTAAATCTTTTATTCATCTGTGTAGTAAAGTGAACTATATTTCACGTGTTCTAGTTTTCCCCCAAGGCAATCAAAGAACACACAGTTATGGGTGGACGAAAGTAGGATCGTGTGGCCACAACAAGGGGAATATTTTCAGGGAATTAATACAGGACTTGTAATTTATCTGCACTGTCGTGTAACAAACGATAGAGGGGAAGGCTTTCAACATGGCCTGAAACATTCGTTTTCGCGTGATGTCTGGGTGGTTCCGTAGCATTGGGGTAAGAGCAAACCGCTTCCGTGGCCAGTGCTGTGCGTTGTGAGAGACAAATCACGCGAGATAAATCACACAGCGTGCGGTGCGTGAGAAATTCTGCCGAGATAATTCTCACGAGATAAATGATGCAGCGTGCAGTGCGCAAGATTAACCGCCCGAGGTAAATCACAGTGCTCTGAAACGTTTGACGGACTCACAGTATTACCACGCACTGCTACACGCACACTGTCACGCTGAGTAAAGAACTCAAGCGGCCTGCTTTGATCGGTGCGACAGGGATAAAATAGTCACTTCTTCCAGACGGCTAAACAATGCCCTGCGGCAATAACTACTTATCAAAAGACTCTCAGATCCGACTGCTGGATTGGAAAAGGAGGGCCCACATCATCTCGACACCGTCTCTAATGGTTTATAGCATCAGTTCCGTTAACAAAAGTTGATAAGAGTCTAAAGCTAAAAATTGGACACACAAAAAACAGCAACAAAAGGAATTGATTGGCTTCTGTTAAGGTCCGTCCAAGTCCACGTCGCTGTTATCAAACACTCCCTCCAGCCAGCTGATGTCTCCACGTTGTAACTTGAGACTTCTGTCCACCTAGCATGCGCTCGCCCATTAAGTCGCTTCCTTTCCCACGAAACGAATTTTATAAATCTTTGAGTATCACTTCTGCTACCACACCTAAACAGACTGCCACATTTCTCGCATCCAAGGCGGCCTGAATGGAAATACCTTGTCCCAGTTAGAAGGCGAGATGAATATCGATAGGCCATCGGGATCTCACGTTGTTATTCTACCCTGTGTCAGACCGTGGGAAAGCATGGACTACGATCCCAGTTCCAGAAAGCCACTAATTTGATGGATACTGGGGGAAGATGATAGAAATCGCAACACAAATAAAAGATTTAGAAACCAGCGCAAAGAGGTATATTCCGAAACTAGCACAGAGCGACGTATACGTAATCGAAGGCAGCCTCCACTGACATTGACACAATCACAGAATGACAAATAGATATAGCATTCACCTGCAGCTATACAAGTTTGACTGAGAACATTACGAAGAGACAATACTGAACCATGAGAACTAGCTTTCGTCAACAACAAAAGGGGGTGGGGAGTAGGGGGGGGGGGGGGAACGGCAGGATTCGACGAACCTTAGTGCATGGCTGACGATGTTGCCCTCCCATAGTATCGCGAAATACTCGCAACCGCCAACCGACCGAAACGGCGAATGACTTTGAGTATCATTATTAGACTGTGCCTGAACTGTTAAACTTTACCATCGCATGGCGGAGTCTACATACGGACAATAGGCAGCAGCTGGTGGGCCTTCAAAAAAGACGTTCCAGAATGCCCTGGAGCGACGAAGCTCAGGGGTTTTGTTAGCTTGTTCCTTAGCACACTAGTGCCATTTTTTTTAGCATCGTTCCTCTCCAGTGGCAACCTCTTTATTTCAGAGTAGTACTTCCATTCTACTTCCTCAATTATTACTGCATGTATTCCAATTTCTGACTTCCTCAACGGTATTTGCCCTACACAGCTGCGTCCAATGCAATGAAAGTCATTCCCTGAAGTCTTAAGAGATGTCCTATCATCCTGTCCCTTCTCCGTGTCAGTCTTTTCCATATATTCCTTTCCTCTCCGATTATGTGCAGAACCTCCTCATTCCTTACCTTATCAATCCACTTAATTTTTAACATTCGCCTGTAGCACCACATCTCTAGTGCTTCGATTCTCTTCTGTTCCGTTTTTCCCACAGTCTATGTTTACCTACCATACAATGCTGTATCCCAGACGCTCATAGTGAGAAATTTCTTCTTCAGATTAAGAGCTATGTTTGATACTAGTAGACTTCGCCAGGAATGCCCTTTTTTGCCATTGCTAGTCTGTTTTTGATGTCCTCCTTGCTCCGCCCGTCATTGGTTATTTTACTGCCTAGGTAGCTGAAGTATTTAACTTCATTTACTTCGTGATCGTCAGTCCTGATGTCAGAATTGTTGCTGTGCTCATTTCTGCTACTTCTCATTACTTTTGTTCTTCCTCGCTTTACTCTCAGTTCATATATTACAGTCATAAGCCTGTTCATTCCATTGAGCAAATGGTTCAAATGGCTCTGAGCACTATGGGACTTAACATCTGAGGTCATCTGTTCCCTAGAACTTAGAACTACTTAAACGTAACTAACCTAAGGACATCACACACATCCATGCCCGAGGCAGGATTCGAACCTGCGACCGTAGCGGTCGCGCGGTTCCAGACTGAAGCGCCTATAACCGCTCGGCCACACCGGCCGACTCCATTGAGCAGATTATGTGATTCCGGATCACTTTCACTCAGGATAGCAATGTCACGGGCGTATCGTATCATTGATATCCTTTCACCTTGGATTTTAACCCCAATCCTGAACCTTTCTTGTATTTCCATCATTGCTTCTTCGACGAACTGTTTAAACAGTAGAGGCGAAAGACTAAATTCCTGTCTTACACGCTTTTGTTCCTGGTCGTCCATTCTTATTATCCCCACTTGGCTCATCTACATACGCGTCTCCTCCTATAGCTTAGCCTAATTTTCGACAGAATTCGAACATCTTGCACCATTTTACATTGTCGAACGCTTTTTTCAGGTCGACAAATCCTATGAATTTGTCATGATTTTTCTTTAGTCTTGCTTCCGTTATGAACGACAACGTCAGAATTGCGTCTCTGGTGACTTTACCTTTCCTAAATACAAACTGATCGTCATCTAACACATCCTCAATTTTCTTTGCCTATGGCTGAAAAAAATTAGATTCGGTGCCAACTTGCTGGGTTCTCAAGTGGCTAGCTGTCGCTTCCTGGCCTCTAGTAGAACTCGCCACTTCCTTTCTGCAACAGAGGTTTCCTGCAGTCTCAGCCGTTGGGATGGTGAGTCTTTCTGTGTTCGCCGGCCGTTGCAGCCGAGCGTTTCTAGGCGCTTCAGTCTGGAACCGCGTGACTGCTACTGTCGCAGGTTCGAATCATGCCTCGGGCACAGATGTGTGTGACGTCCTTAGGTTAATTAGGCTTAAGTAGTTCTAAGTTCTAGGGGACTGATGACCTCAGATGTTAAGTCTCATAGTACTCAGAGCCATTTGAACCATTTTTTTCTTTCTGTGTTCGTGCCCGCATCAACATCAAGAAGATACTCGGCCTGAACTTGAATCACTGTAACGGCCACCGCCATACTGGACAATTTATTAATTTCTCTCAAATGACGGCATCCGAAATCTGTTTACGATTACGGTGCTTCTGTGTGCAGGGAATTGTTATTACGAGGTTTCTTTCGTTTCTGTAATTATTTAGTTGCTTTAATTCGCTGCTGAATCTTTGGCAAATTATGGGAATTGCAGTGGTTTGTAAGTCATCAAAAGGTCCTTTGCTTCCGGCCTCGCTTGACCACCCACACGCTTGTCACTCAACGTGGCGTTCTCAGGAGGGTCCGCAACACTATGTGTTAAATACTTACTCGCTACCTGATACGCGGTACGCTTTTAGTAGCTCAACGCCACCCCACAGAGACCACCAGTCCCGTCCTACCCCCGCGACGTCTGCCGGCAGACTTCAAACCTCTCCACAAAATTAATTAACATATAGGAATTTTTTCCAGTCAGAATCAGGAGCAGAATTGCTGTTCGTCATTTGCTACTCCTGATAATAGAGATTTAGTAAGGCACAGTCCAATGACATGAGTGGGTCACTATAAGAAATCGCAACACTTTTACCCAACCACTTAGGCTCTGGCCGCAGTTCACTTAGGAGTATTAGGGAATGACTGGCGTATCACCTCCAGGCTGGAGAACGCTTAATTCCCACGAATACTGACCTTGCTGGAAATAATAACAAATCGACGAGTACACAGATTGTGAGCTGTGTCCTGTTTTGGGCGGATATTAACTTTCCAAATTTTACGCGTATTTAAACTACACTTCTGGCCATTAAAATTGCTACACCACGAAGATGACGTACTACAGAGGCGAAATTTAACCGACAGGAAGAAGATGCTGTGATATGCAAATGATTAGCTTTTCACAGCATTCACACAAGGTTGGCGCCGGTGGCGACACCTACAACGTGCTGCCATGAGGAAAGTTTCTAACCGATTTCTCATACACAGACAGCAGTTGACCGGCGTTACCTGCTGAAACGTTGTTGTGATGCCTCGTGTAAGGAGGACAAATGCGTACCATCACGTTTCCGACTTTGATAAACGTCGGATTGTAGCCTATCGGAATTGCGGTTTATCGTATCGCGACATTGCTGCTCGCGTTGGTCGAGATCCAATGACTGTTAGCAGAATATGGAATCGGTGGGTTCAGGAGGGTAATACGGAACGCTGTACTGGATCCCAACGGCCTGGTATCACTAGCAGTCGAGATGACAGGCATCTTATCCGCATGGTTATAACGGATCGTGCAGCCACGTCTCGTTCCCTGAGTCAACAGATGGGGACGTTTGCAAGACAACAACCCTCTGCACGAACAGTTCGACGACGTTTGTAGCAGCATGGACTATCAGCTTGGAGACCATGGCTGCGGTTACCCTTCACGCTGCATCACAGACAGGAGCGCCTGCGATTGTGTATTCAACGACGAACCTGGGTGCACGAATGGCAAAAGTTCATTTTTTCGGATGAATCCAGGTTCTGTTTACGGCATCATGATGGTCGCATCAGTGTTTGGCGACATCGCGGTGAACACACATTGGAAGCGTGTATTTGTCATCGCCATACTGGCGTATCACCCGGCGTGATGGTATGGGGTGCCATTGGTTACACGTCTCGGTCACCTCTTGTTCGCATTGACGGCACATTGAACAGTGGAAGTTACAGTTCAGATGTGTTACGACCCGTGGCTCTACCCTTCATTCGATCCCTGCGAAACCCTACACTTCAGCAGGATAATGCACGACCGCATGTTGCAGGTCCTGTACGGACCTACCTGGATACTGAAAATGTTCGACTTCTGCCGTGGCCAGCATATTCGCCAGATCTCTGGCCAACTGAAAACGTCTGGTCAATAGTGGCCAAGCAACTGGCTTGTCAGGCAATACGCCAGTCACTACTCTTGATGAACTGTTGTATCGTGTTGAAGCTGCATGGGCAGCTGTACCTGTACACGCCATCCAAGCTCTGTATGAGACGTATCAAGGCCGTTATTACGGACAGAGGTGGTTGTTCTGGGTACTGATTTCTCAAATTGCGTGAAAATGTAATCACATGTCAGTTCTAGTGTAATATATTTGTCCAATGAATACCCACTTATCATCTGCACTTCTTCTTGGTGTAGCAATTTTAATGGCCAGTAGTGTAGAAAGATAGCTGTAGTTATTTCGCAGTGTTGAAAAGTGCGGCAGAATAAGTCGTCAGTTGGCAGGAAACCGGTTCCCAGAACAGTACAGTGCGATGGTGAATCATAGGATAGGAAAGAGGTATGGGAGCCTTGAGAACGGATCCTAGTCGACAATTACTGAGGGACTACTAGTATAGACAAATTTGCTTTATTAAATATTAGTGATTAAAATCATATTTTGGCATAACTGTTACTCGGAAGAGTCTAAATATGGGTTTCACCACAATAATGACACCAAGCAGTAAACTACTAAATTTAATAGACAAATGGTAATCGTGACATGTTGTGCCGTTTCGCCAAAACGGTAGGCAACTCATCTGGCAAAACAACATCGCGGGTTGTCTGCACCCCACGCAACAGCTCTGCGCCAGAACATAGCTTTGCAGCAGTTCCAGCAGGTGGCATTCGCTGCGCCGCCGTAGTTAGCTGGCCGGTGACGACGACGACGACACGTATTTGCACCTGCGACCACGTGACGTACAATGGTTACTACGTTATCCGCTCGACAGTAATGAGGCTCGTACACCGCCGTGTAGAGGGAGTTCACGTCGAGCCGGAGCTACAGACGGTCATCTGCGAAACCGGATCCTACTGCCGATCATCCACCTCCACTACGGACACCGCCTGCCATCTCTAACTCCGCCGACCGTCTAGTCTCCTTTATTGGATGTCGTAAGCTGGTTTACAATAACATTGACTGAGCCGTGCTCTCTCCCAAGTATGCGTTTTCGTGAATTTCTCTGTCTATCTGTGTTTGGTTTCCCGCCCTTGTCGCGGTTACGTAGTGGTTCTTCTTCCTTGTACGTGTGGCAGCACTGATGTGTATCGAATTTTGCGGCGTGTACCATCTTTGGTTTGCTGCATACAGTTTCCGGCAAGGGATCTGGAGGGAGTCGGTCGGTTGTTGCGGACAAGGGAAGTTATCTCCGAGCGGTGCAGTCGACTGGGGTCGCTGGCAGTCCCTGCACAGTGTCGAAGCCTGCGTGGAGCTGTCCGATCGCTACGAGCTTCGTGGTTCACCGACCCAGGACGTCAAAGTTGAGTAGTGGTTTCAACTACCCAAGCCACGTCTACTCATGTTGTGGTGGTTCGCTTCGGTGGTTTGCTGTTGGGGTGGTTTCCTGGTGAGCAACAAAATGGTTCAAATGGCTCTGAGCACTATGGGACAACTTCGGAGGTCATCAGTCCCCTAGAACTTAGAACTACTTAAACCTAACTAACCTAAGGACATCACACACATCCATGCCCGAGGCAGGATTCGAACCTGCGACCGTAGTGGTCGCGCGGTTCCAGACTGTGGCGCCTAGAACCACTCGCCCACCTCGGTCGGCCGGTGAGCAACACCGAGTTGTTCTACTGTTGATATTTAGCCGCTATGCGTTGCAATTAACTATTTTGGTCGACTACGATTTGAGTGCACCAGTGGAATTTTCTTTCTTGTGGCCTTTAGTGTTCCGGTTACCTGCCCTCGCCACTAACGTAATTTCAGGCAGCGTCCTCTCCTTACCTGTTGTCGCTGTCCAACATGGTGTGTAATTTTGACAGGTAATACATACTCCGTTGAGGATTATCAAGTTTGTAATATTGCCGGTTTGAGTTCTCATGTACTGATTGTTGGTCGGTCCGTGGCTGTCCCCTGGTTGGGTTCCATTGGACAGATAATTAAACACCGGTGGCACTCAGAAAGCCTCTAGGGAGGTCGGTCTGCCCTCGTTCACTTAGGTGAGACAGGTAGTGAGCCCAACTATACTTAGTTGGGTTCACCACCTGTCACACCTAAGTTAACGAGGGCAGACCGACCCCCCTAGAGACTTTCTGAGTGCCAACGGTGTTTAATTATCTGTCGTCAGCTATTTTAAATTTTAGGCCTATGGTTATTTGTTTTGTTTCCTTAAAATTTTGCAAAATTAATTTTTAAATTTATCTTTCAAGCTTAAACACTGTGGCCTTCTGCCTTTAAAGGTTATGATAATATTTTTTAAAATTTTTGATGTTTAATTGTGGCCCTCAGCCATTGGCACTGCACCTTGCATATGTTGCTTCTGTAAATTATTTTACTGCTAACTTAATTGGATTTTTATCTCGTTGATTTTTAAGATTTCTTGTTGTTAAACATGCTGGCCTTCTGCCTTATGTCTATGGTAATATATTCTGAAATTTTGAAGTTTAATTGTCGCCCTCACCCATTGGGTTTGCACCTTGCATATGTTGCTTCTGTAAATTATTTTATTGCTATATTAATTGGAATTTTATCTTGTTAATTTTTAAGATTTCTTGTTGTTAAACATGCTGGCCTTCTGCCTTTAAAGGTCTAAGGTAATATACTCTAAAATTTTGGAATTTCACTGTGGCCCCCAGCTATTTGTATTGCACCTTGCGTATGTTGTTTTTTGAATTATTTTATTATTATCTTAATTGGATTTTTATCTTCTTAAGATTTCTTGTTGGAGGCCTTCAGCTGTGAAAGAGTTGCATTTGCTAAAGATTCGGGTATGTGCAGCTTTGGTTTGCAAAGGTTATTAAATTACAATAAATGACAATTAGAAGCAGAAACTGACCTCAGCCCTTGGCCCTTTCCACAATCCTATTGCGTGTTCTGCCCAGTGGGTTTAGATGGCGTCTCACTGACTTTTAATTTATTCATTAAATATTAACTATTACTGATTGAAATCATGTTTTGGCATAACTGTTACTCGGAAGAGCCTACATATGGGTTTCACCACAATAATAACACCAAGCTGTGAACTACTAAATTTAATAAACAAATGATAATCGAGACATGTTGTGGCGTTGCGCCAATACGGCCGGCAATACATCTGACACAACAGCATCGCGGGTTGCCTACATGCCACGCAACAGCTCTGCGCCAGATAATAGTTTCGCAGCAGTTCCAGCAGGTGGCATTAGCAGCGCCGCCATTGTTCGCTTCCTGGTGACGTTGACGACGACGACACGTATTTGCATCTGCGACCACGTGACGTACAAATGGTTCAAATGGCTCTGAGCACTATGGGACTCAACATCTTAGGTCATAAGTCCCCTAGAACTTACAACTACTTAAACCTAACTAACCTAAGGACACCACACACACCCACGCCCGAGGCAGGATTCGAACCTGCGACCGTAGCAGTCCCGCGGTTCCGGACTGCAGCGCCAGAACCGCTAGACCACCGCGGCCGGCACGTGACGTACAGTGGTCCCTGCGTTATCCGCTCGACGGTACTGAGGGTCGTACACCGCCGTGCAGAGTGAGTTCACGTCGAGCCGGAGGTACAGACGGACATCTGCGAAACCGGATCCTACTGCCGGCCAGCCGTCTCCTCGACGGACACCGCCTGGCCTCTGCAACTCCGCCGACCATCCAGTATGCTTTATTGGATGTCGTACGCTGGTTTACAGTCTTCGAAATAACATTGTATGTATTCTGTTTTACCAATGATAAGGTCGTATATCACCGTGCACATACCAAAACTAAATTCTTGTAGAACTTGGTTTCCGTGTGCAGTAGGAGAACTTCGTAAATATTAGTTTGTGGAAAGCTCGACAAAGTACTAGACTTTGAGTTGAGTTGCTGAACAAAAGCCTTCAGCTTGCCAGTCATTTTTGAGCGTTAATTGTGTTTGGTTCGTCGAATCAGACGAGCATATTATTTTTTTCAGTGGACTGTATTTGTCAAAAATTAGTGACTTTAGTTGTGCCTAAGGCGGATTCTTCAAGTTGTTAACTTACTAAAAATGTGCGAAGGGCCAGGAAGAGTGAAAGATTACCGTCAAACCTCCTTGCCTAGGGACGCCAGATGAAAGTTGATGTCGTCAAGCCCTGGATGAAAATTGCGCAACGGATAACTGGGGAGGGGAGCTTGAGAGCGCTACCTAGAGAGCGTGCCCTTTCTGTACGATACTAGGCAAGGGGCTGGAGGGCTCACACGCTGATGTGTGGGTCCCTGCATTCTATATCTTTTATTTTAAATGAATTCCTTTAACTTGACTCCTATGTGATTTTTGGGGGATGGCTCAAATGGCTCTGAGCATTATGGGACTTAACATCTATGGTCATCAGTCCCCTAGAACTTAGAACTACTTAAACCTAACTAACCTAAGGACAGCACACAACACCCAGTCATCACGAGGCAGAGAAAATCCCTGACCCCGCCGGGAATCGAACCCGGGTACCCGGGCGTGGGAAGCGAGAACGCTACTACACGACCACGAGCTGCTTGTGGGGCATGTTAAAGATTGATGATAATTGATTACCTATTTATTTTAAATATTATCACTCGACTTTGCAGCGATTGCAGCAATTGTTCCATTTTACAGATATTACAATTTTACAACTTATAGCTCAGGTATATAATACACTAATCTGCATGCACATTTCTACGGGCAAGACGGAATTGCGTTGGCCAAATGTATACCACCAAAGTCTCCCAATATTTTACATATTACATCCACTATGTGAGGAGGATAACAGGCAAACTGGGGACCAGATAAATTAACACAGAAGGTCAGATTTCCGAAATTAAACGAGAACATTCACTTCCTTATACAATCTGAAACTGGAAATAAAAGAATTAGCACAAATATTCAAATACCTCTCTTCCATGCGTGAACATTGAGACAGACGCACTGAGGGCACGTCTGCTCACTTACCCGTCTTCTGTAACACTCCCAGAATATCGCGGGCACCCAGAGGTCTTCCTGGGCCCCGGTGGAGGGGATGGTCGAACCACTTTGCCGTGACCAACCTCTCCACCCCAAATCTTGTGACACTGGAACGTCTTTGACTTTTCCTGCCTGTGCTGTCTCTCTGATCCCCTACCCAGGAGTAAGGTTGGCGCTACTATACTACAGAACTACTTCCCAAGTAAGATTTGGCCACGCTTTACGGAAAGATGTGAGGAGGGTTAGGAAAGTTCATGTGCAGATTCACACTCACGTACAAGAAATGCATAATAAACGACACATATAAATATGTATTATGAAGCCTGACACATTTCTTTCCACCCGTCCACATGGGTTCTGTTGCACCCGCGGCCGGCCGCGTCGTGCAATGAAATTGGAGGCGGAGCCGCCTCCGTTTGTATTTCCCGATGCGAGCGAGCAGCGAAACCTGCTGCGTATGGAGCGGAAACTACTGTACCGTTTCAAGAGTTACGACGTAAGCAAGAGATGTCGGCTGCCCACTAAGCTCGGCAGTCGGCAATAGGACCTACTCTAAGATAGTTCATATGTGAGAATCAGCAGTAGAGTGTATAGTCGTACTCCTCATACCTTTCCCATGCTCCTGGAACGGTTTTATAATATTAAACTGTTACTATTTTACGGATTTTGCAAATAAAAGCATCGTCATGCCATTACGGAATTTATTTCATAGAAACTAAGGCCAAACCACTAACCAGAAGCACAGGCCGCCTGCTTGCACCTTTTGTAGAGTCCAGCGCGCTGCCCGATGTGCTTTTGGGGACATCATCTACCAAAGATTCACATAGTAAAGGTAAGAGGAAACCCTACATACCGATTCACTAATGTAATCCAAGTAGGGAACATCTTAACTAGCAAAGTTTCTGGTAAGCACGCTTGACCAGTATGCTGTACGTCACTTATACCACATTCTACGGAATCGTGGTTGAATTGAGATACTTGTGTGTGTGTGTGTGTGTGTGTGTGTGTGTGTGGTCTTCAGTCCAGAGACTAGTTTGATGCAGCTCTCCATGCTACCCTATCCTGTGCAAGCTTCATCTCCCAGTACCGACTGCAACCTACATCCTTCTGAATCTGTTTAGTGTATTCATCTCTTGCTCTCTGTCTACGATTTTTACCCTCCATGCTGCCCTCCAATACTAAACTGGTGATCCCTTGATGCCTCAGAACATGTCCTACCAACCGATCCCTTCTTCTACTCAAGTTGTGCCACAAACTTCTCTTCTCCCCAATCCTATTCAATACTTTCGCATTAGTTATGTGGTCTACCCATCTAATCTTCAGCATTCTTCTGTAGCACCACATTTCGAAAGCTTCTATTCTCTTCTTGTCCAAACTTTTTATCGTCCATGTTTCACTTCCATACATGGCTACACTCCATACAAATACTTTCAGAAACAACTTCCTCACATTTAAATCTATACTCGATGTTAACAAATTTTTCTTCTTCAGAAACGCTTTCCTTGCCATCGCCAGTCTACATTTAATATCTTCTCTACTTCGAGGTAAAAACATATGAGAAGAGTTTGCAACATGTGGACAGTTAAACCTCCTGGCAGATTAAAACTGTGTGCCCGACCGAGACTCGAACTCGGGACCTTTGCCTTTCGCGGGCAAGCGCTCTACCATCTGAGCTACCAAAGCACGACTCACGCCCGGTACTCACAGCTTTACTTCTGCCAGTACGTCTCCTACTTTCCAAACTTTACAGAAGCTCTCCTGCGAACCTTGCAGAACTAGCACTCCTGAAAGAAAGGATCTGCCAGGAAGTTTCATATCAGCGCACACTCCACTGCAGAGTGAAAATCTCATTCTGGAATGTGGACAGTTCTTCATTTTATGGTGACAGATGACATTATCCCTAAATAGGATAACGAGAAAATGGAGCTGAAAAATTTATGTAACATGCAGGACTATCGGCAAAGTTCATAGAGACCACATACACACGTCTCTCACCGTTGCTCGAAAACAGAAACTTGGCATACATTTCTCTACTATACGTACACCATATGATGAAAACTATACAGACACACCTGTGTGGCCGAGCGGTTCTAGGCGCTTCAGTCCGGAACCGCGCGACTGCTACGGTCCTTAGGTTAGTTAGGTTTAAGTAGTTCTAAGTTCTAGGGGACTGATGACCTGAGATGTTAAGTCCCATAGTGCTCAGAGCCATTTGAACCATTTGAACCACACCTATGTAAAACGGCATTGACCTGTAAATGTCACGAGTGGTCCATCCGACATGATCGGGAGCTCCACCGTTAGGTCCGTTATGGAACCTCTTGGGAAGATAGTGTTCAGGAGTGGAAAGAATGCCGATGTGCACTTGGTATGTCTGCCGGAGGGCCTCATCCGAGATGTGGAGGCGGCCTTGTCTCTGGCTATCGGGCGTGCAGGGTGCAGTAGTCTGCAAGTTGTGGCTCACGTTGGCACCAACAGCGCCTGTAGCATGCGTTTTGAGGCCATACTCAGTTCATCCAGGAGGCTGGTGGGAGTGGTCAAGGCTGGTGGCTTCGCGAACGTGGTACAATCAGAGCTCGCAGTCTGCAGCATCGTTCCCAGAATTGGTGGGGATCCTCTGAGTTGGAGCCGAGTGGAGGGTCTCCACCAAAACCTTCGTAAACAATGCGACAGTCTTGACTGCAGATTTTTACCGTGCATTGTCTGGTGTGGATTTGCAGGACTCTCCTCGAATGGTGACGAGTGCGCTATTCAAAGAAAGAAGCCACTCTTTTAGCAGCGTATTTGTGGAGTGCACTCCATTGGTTTTTTTAGGCTGGGCGATAGTTTGTTAAGAGTAGTTCAGAGTACCTCAAAGTTCCCGAATTTAATGCCCTCCGGGAGAGCTCTTGCGATCAAATCATTCTTGGGACCGAGAGCTGGCTGAAACCTGAAATAGAAAGCTCTGAGATATTCAGCGAATAATGGAACGTATATCAGAAAGACAGATTAGAGGCCTTATGAGAGGCTACGTTCATTGAAATTTACAAAAATATTGTCTTTATTCATAGCGAAATTGAGAGTGACGGTGAAGTTATTTGGTCGCTTCTAACGGTTCTAGGTGGAATGCTTTTACTGGCCACCTGATACTGCTTTGATGGTCCTAGAGTCATTCAAAGAAAGTCTATAGTCAGAAGCGCGTAAATAACCAGGTCATGCAACACTAGTTGGAGGTGGCCCAGATCTAGCGGGTATAGACTCGAACGCCAATGATTTATATCAGAGGCGGGAGGGGGGGGGGGGGGAGAGTACACAAAGACAGTCTTGCTAAGTACTTCTGAACACGTTTTCCGAAAACTGTCTTGAGCAGCTGATTCTGCAGCCCACATGTAATGGAAATACACTACTGGCCATTAAAATTGCTACACCACGAAGATGACGTGTTACAGACGCGAAATTTAACCGACAGGAAGAAGATGCTGTGATATGCAAATGATTAGCTTTTCAGAGCAGTCACACGAGGTTGGCGCCGGTGGCGACACCTACAACTTGCTGACATGAGGAAAGTTTCCAACCGATTTCTCATACACAAACACCAGTTGACAGGCGTTGCCTGGTGAAACGTTGTGATGTATCGTGTAAGGAGGAGAAATGCGTACCATCACGTTTCCGACTTTGATAAATGTCGGAATGTAGCCTATTGCGATTGCGGTTTATCGTATCGCGACATTGGTGCTCGGGTTGGTCGACCTCCAATGACTGTTAGCAGAATATGGAATCGGTGGGTTCAGGAGGGTAATACGGAACGTCGTGCTGGATCCCAACGGCCTCGTATCACTAGCAGTCGACATGACAGGCATCTTATCCGCAAGGCTGTAACGGATCGTGCAGCCACGTCTCGATGCCTGAGTCAACAACCATCTGCACGAACAGTTCGACGACGTTTGTAGCAGCATGGACAATCAGCTCGAGGACCATGGCTTCGATTACCCTTGACGCTGCATCACAGACAGGAGCGCCTGCGATGGTGTACTCAACGACGAACCTGGGTGCACGAATGGCAAAACATCATTTTTTCGGATGAATCCAGTTTCTGTTTGCAGCATCATGATGGCCGCATCCGCGTTTGGTGGCATCGCGGTGAACGCACATTGGAAGCGTGTATTCGTCATAGCCATACTGGCGTATCACCCGGCGTGATGGTATGGGGTGCCACTGGTTACACGTCTCGGTCACCTCTTGTTCGCACTGACGGCGCTTTGAACAGTGGACGTTACATTTCAGATGTGTTATGACCCGTGGCTCTACCCTTTATTCGATCCCTACGAAACCCTACATTTCAGCAGGATAATGCACGACCGCATGTTGCAGGTCCTGTACGGGCCTTTCTGGATACAGAAAATGTTCGACTGCTGCCCTGGCCAGTACATTCTCCAGATCTCTCACCAATTGAAAACGTCTGGTCAATGGTGGCCGAGCAACTGGCTCGTCACAATGCGCCGGTCACTACTCTTGATGAACTGTGGTATCGTGTTGAAGATGAATGGTCAGCTGTACCTGTACACGCCATCCAAGCTCGGTTTGACTCAATGCCCAGACGTATCAAGGCTGTTATTACGGACAGAGGCGGTTGTTCTGGGTACTGATTTCTCAGGATCTATGCACCCAAATTGCGTGAATATGTAATCACATGTCAGTTGTAGTGTAATATATTTGTCCAATGAATACCCGTTTATCATCTGCATTTCTTCTTGGTGTAGCAATTTTAATGGCCAGAAGTGTAATACAGAACAATTGACACCTGCTAAGGAACAACTGACATCTATTACGAACGCCTGGCCAATTACACTAAAAGCAAATGTAGATGGCGGGATGTGCTAATCACAGCAAAGCCTGTGTACGAACGCTCTGTTTGCTTCCGATATTACATGCAATACGATGTCTGTTGTGCAACCGACTAGCGCGACCCACCGTGTGGTACGGCAACATGCCTGCAAGACATCGTATGAGTGTTTACCTTCGTGGACGAGCAGCTGGACGGCTGGAAACAGCTCAAAGTGTCACTACTGTGGCCACGGCAATCTCTGTGTCCAAAAGTGTCATCTCGCGAATATAAAAGGTTGCTGAAGGTGGAAATTCTGTGTGAAAGCATGCCTGTAGTTGTAGACGGGGCACCACACTGCAAGAGGATCGATATGTAGCCCTAGTGTCGATAAGAAACAGACACCGCTCTCCCTGGCAGATCGCTGCAGACACTGCAGCCGCTGCCAGTACACATATTTCTGTCAGAACCATTTCGCAGCGATTACTTCAGGCTGGTTTGTATGCTCCGAAACCTGTTCAAAGCACCCCACTTCTACCTCGCCTTCGTCGAAGAAGAATTCATTTGTGTACGGTTGGAGTCAGCAACAGTGGTGTAGAGTGATGTTCGCCGAGGAATTCCTCTACACAGCGAAATTGATTCTGGCCATCAATTAGTATGGAGAGAGAGGGGAACTCGTTACAAAACACAGAATGTACATGAGCGTTATTGGTATGGTCTATGGCTCTAAGTGTTACGGTGTGGAAAGGCGTTATGCACAATGGCTGAGCAGCTTTGCGTATTTCTGCGCGAAGTAACATTTTAGCAGAGGGGTATTGCGGGGAATTTATTCTGGATCATGTCCGTCTGTTTAGGAGTGCGGAAGGCCCCGACTTTCTGTTCTAGGACAACAATACCCGCCCACACAGGACCACCGAGGTGTCAGGCATGCTGGAAAGTCAAGATATTGTACGTTTGGAATGCCCTACCTACTCCACCGTCCTCAACCCTACAGATCGTGCCTGGAAAGCTCTTGTCAGATGGGTTTCTCAATGAATATCCCCTCCCCGGACCGAACAAGAAATGAAATCGGCTTGTGAGGACACCTCAACAGTTTGGTAGCCAACATAAACAACAGGTACAGAATGCGCGTAAGTGCCCAAGGAGTACATATTTCTTACTAAGAGTCCGATATCGACCTCTCTGTTTGGAGTTTGACCTGTGGCAATCATATATATATATATATATTACCAATGGGAAAGAGGGATAATATATATATATATATATATATATATATATATATATATATATATATATATATATATAATCCTTCTTTCCCATTGGTAAAATCTGTACAGTTTTTCGCTATAAATATACCACTCCCCCTCTCTTACGTATGTATTGTGTTTCATATCGTCAATCATTGTCTGTGATTATTCCTGTCCAACAATGTCTCCGTCGCATAGCAATTGTCAGACAGTGTAGTAGTTTGCATTTGTTGCATTTGTTGTTATAAGTACACTTTTCTTCATAAGAGAGATTCTTCCACGAATTTTGCGCAGCGTGTATATCATACTTACAGGTGTATGAAACTCTAGACTTTATTTAATTTATGAACAAATGAATTACATTTTAAACTTCATGTTTAGAAAAATTCAAATTTTATAGTTAATTACCAAAATTTTTAGTACAGTTTTTAATACGTTTGGAACATTCTAGAGTTTGTGTTTAATAAGCATACCAAGTTTGAAAGTAATAGGACATTTATTTCGGATCTTACATGCCCCTAAGCACAGAAATTTGTGTTTTGCGGAAAATGGTCGTTAAAGTTTTTGCTTGTATTTGGCATTCTTTAGAACTGCGCAGCATCATAAGCGGGTTCTTTTTCGTTTTCTACATCAGTTTTCTTCCTTTTCACATTCCTACGATGCACGCTTCTTCATTTTATCACTTCCAAAAATGATTTAACTGCTTTCACTACACGCTTTCTGTCTATCGCATACCAAGCTTTGATGCAGTTCACTCCGGGCTTAATTCCCATTTTCTCTAAAACATATTTCCTGCTTTGCACACCATCATTAAAACTTGAAACTGCGTCATAAACACCAGTAGCAAATGCAGTTCCCCGCACAAAAATTGTTTTTGCAATCTTTCCCATTTGGGTTTTGGGTACAGTCATATCTTCAGAGAAAGTTTCGATATCAATAGTCCTTTAGAAAGACATTTTCACTCTACTGAGGAGTGTGCTCTGATATGAAATTTCCTAGCAGATTAAAACTGTGTGACGGACCGAGGCTCGAACTCGGGACCTTTGCCTTTTGCGGCAAGTGCTCTACCAATTTTTCTTTGGAAATACAGAAGCGTCCGATCTTACCCGTCGGCTTTGACCCATGACGTCACAAATACCGCGGAAACGACTATAAACAATTCCAATATGGCGGATATAAAAACATCGCATACGTATTGTAAACACTGAAATACACAAGTTTCACAAAAAGCCTAATGACTGTAACGGGACAAGCGAGGGAAATTAGGGGTTTTTGGGTGCGGAGAAACTAAATATACAGAAATGTAGCCACCGACCGCCATTCAAAACCACGCAAAACAACGAAATAAATCAACATCACAAAACTGACCAAATACCAAAAAACACATTCCTATCCATAATCGGACACTTCCCTTAACCTATATAGCTCAACAGAACCTACCGATCACATCCCGCAATAGAAAACTAAGAAACGAAAGCTTCCCTTACACCTACATACATCGGCACTTATGCAGTTTAGCAGGTACGGAAAAAATTTTTCATTGTAACCTCCCCACAAAAATTTAAAAAGAATTGACGATATTTTGAATGTTAACAAGAATACAACCTAACGTAATCTCCCAGCAAATCAATTCAATGACAATGACCATTAGACAAAAATTAGCAATCTGACCCAAGTATAAGCTCCTCACAAAAAAATGAAAGTCGATTCAGTGATAAGAAAATCTCAGTGATAATGATAATTCAATTAAACCGAAATATCGGTCTTTGGCCCTGTGCAAAAATCAGAATTAAATTCTTACCTCATTGTAACTGCTAGTCAAATTTCTGCTCTTATTCTTGCGCACAGCTTGGAGGAACTGCATTGCAAATAATAATATTCCTTTTTTTGTAATTCAACTGAACTTTTGTTTAAGGGAAGTGGAACGAAATCGTTAAAATAAATTTTTTTTTTGTAAAATTGCTTTTGAAATCAAAATTATTATTGGGGCACTTGTTGGAAATTAATTACAATAAATAAACTTTACATTATCTGATGATTACCTTAATTAACAATATACCTCATTCAGCATCTTGACCAGTGTTGCCCACAGACTGCTCTGCATGACGACTACTAGCGTACTCCACGACGACTACCACTGAACTGCTCTCAACGACTACTGACAGAGTACTGCCCGCAACTAGACAGAGCTACACACTCGCAACGACTGACTGACAGACTGAGAACCGCTCGCAACACTCGCGCGGTCAAGCGCATACTCTCTGGTCACAGATGCTACAATGCCTCGCCATCGCTGCTATGTTACATACGTGTTTCATAACCCTCCACTGGGGGGGCAAAAATTTGGCAGCGATGGTGAGTTATTTGGACTTGCCATCGCAAGAAATTTTTACAATTTACAGAATATTCAAATTTAGTACATAAATTAAATGTTGTGCACATGCACCGAGTACAAAATATATCAGACAAAGACAGGATGTGAGTACAAAACATAGTAGTAAATCAGAAAACTGTATATACAAATTATTTGACAGATAACAAAGTGCACAGGCACTGAAAAAAATTCTTTAGCATATTCAGAACAAATAAACAGACTGGCAAAAAATATTATGTTGACAAGTGACATGAGTGCACATGCACTGCAGTTGAGAACATATCAGTAAATGATGAAATGTATATACAATTCGTAACAAATGACATAAGTGCATACGCATTGAAGTATTGAATATACAGAATAGTACAAATCATATTGAAAAATGAGAAAAGTGCACAGGCACTGGAGTTCAGCAGAGAACATATTAACACACAACATAAGTGCACATGCACTGTAGTTCAGAACATCATTAAAATAAAATACTAAAAATTGTATATACAATATAAAAGACAAGAGTGCACATACTGTACTTGAGAACAAGTCGAAAAAATGTCTTAGGTATTTTTGCAATAAATAAACATAATGGCAAAAATCATATCGACAAGTGACATAACTGTACTCGCACTGGAGTTCAGCGAATCAAAAAAAAAATGTATAGTCATGAACATAAATAATGTTAGCAAAAAAATGATTTTCACTGTGTGAGAAGAATTAGGATAGGAAAGGGAAGGATTGCATCATGGTTGTAGCACTTTAGATTGCACACAGCTGTTCTGAAAGTCCATATCTTTCCACAGATGTACAACACCAAGTGACACAATTTGCAGTTCTTTTCCCATCAGAATTCATCAGTGTAGCCAAGACACTGAACTCTCGTAGTAATATTTCATGTTCTCATTTTGGCAGTACATTAGGTACACCAAACAGTGGGACCATAATAACGTCTTCATCGCTCATGGTGGTGGACAGCATGTCGTGTCAACACCACGCTTTTACAAGGCACACCAACGTAGAAGTAGTGCAAACCCAAAGGTAGTGCTCCATGATCACTAGGATAGACAGGACAAATGGACATTGCAGTAATTTAGGGTAGTTAGCTCATGAGGTGAAGGACATTAAGTCACATAATATTGACAATTACAGTTTTCATTTGGGGCATTCATAGCCCAGTGTTGAACATTTCTGTACCATGAATGTAGTATTACAGAAAAATGTTCACAAAATTAAATTATTGGCATCATGGGTAATCGTATTACAATAAACAGTGGCAGTCCTTGGACGGTTACAAAGCATATTTAGTATGACAGAATAATGTTAATTATTGGCACTCAGTGGCCAGCAAGTATTGAATATTACAAAACATTACACTCATCATTGGCACTCAGTGGCCAGCAATTACTGAATAGTACAAAACATTACACTCATCATTGGCACTCAGTGGCCCAGCAATTACTGAATAGTACAAAACATTACACTCATCATTGGCACTCAGTGGCCCAGCAAATATTGAATAGTATAAAACATTGTTCCTCATTCAGTATTATTCAGATCATTAAGAAGTAATAACAATTCATTGAGTGACATTCAGATCATTACGAAGTCATTATTAAAAAATCAGCTAATTACAGTCATAGCATTAATAATCCTGGGCATTATAAGTAGTCTCATTACAATAAACAGTGGCAGTTATTAGCCAGTTACAAGGCATTATTGGGGACTGGTAATATATATTTTGTTTGTTCTTGTGCTAGCAACGCATTGCTTTAGGTAATTACAAGAGAAAGCAAGAAGAGAAAAAAGAAAAAAAAATGGTACTGGGTTGTTCCTGTGTAACGTCATTCGTCATGAGTCAGCTGTAGCAAGGTTATGTAACAAGGCAGTATATGTGATCACATTTATAAATGATAAACACAAATGGGTTAAAAAAAATGCAAGTACTAGAACAGGTATAATAAGTAACAGGTTTAGTAAGTATCATGAAAAACTTCTCCTGGAAAAAATACAAATTGGATTATTGACCTGAAAGAAGAAACGCACACTATGCTGAAAAGTAGTGAACTTCGAATTAACAAGTAGTGAAATGTGTATAAAATGTGTTCCATAGCTGTCCTTTCCAAAACTTTCCGTCATCCTACTATGCAATATAACACCTGCTGTCAAAACAAACTGCAACAAATACTTAAATAACTACGTAGCATAAATACATAACTTCAACATTATCCTCATCTGTAAAGAAAAAACTTCATTATTCATAACAGCATTATCCATATTATCATAACTTCTTTATTATCATCACCTGTAAAGAAAAACTTCATTATTCATAGTAGCATATTCTTCATCATTATTCATCATCACTCATTATCATCTGCAAAAAAATATCACTTCATTATTCATTATACAACTATTCCTTATCTCTAGCATATTTCATCACTAAAACTAAGTGTGTAGTTCTGTCTGACAGCCTGCATCAATCGCCTTGTATTCTGAAAGAAAAAATTAGTTAAGACTGCTATTCTGCGATGTGTATTGTATATTCTTGTTAATGCTTGTTAATCCTGATCCATTTACCCTTCCTCATAAAGTTATTGCATCTTCTATCGTTTATTCCGTAGGTGAAATTCCCATTGCCGTTTAATTTATTTTCTTTACACGTTATTTCTTTCTGAAAATGATGAACAGAAATTAACGTCTTGCATTTAAATCATATACCCACTAAATAATTACTGATTAACGGTAACATACTTAAGCATACAGCCTAACATGACAGAAAACGTAATATGTCAAAAGCATAGACAGTGTTCAAAGGCAAAAAAAAAAATGTACACGGAATATCACAATGCAGCAGCAAAAAAAGAAAAACGTAAAATAGTCACGATGTTGAGACATCATAGGGCAAAAAAAGTCAAAGTCAACGGGTGTGTTATACCTTAACTATTTCACAGTGCATATAGACAAGACCGGAATACAATCGTACATAAAAAAGTGGAAAATGTGCATGGTCTGATGTGTAACGACAAGAAAAGCGACCTGCTAACCTTACCTTGCCGGGCACTTGCCAAGAAAAAATACGATAATCATCAGTAAGTATTCATGAGAGTATAATTGCATACGTGATCATAAAATTAGCAAATGGCATTATAGCTTGTTAAATCATAAAGTGATTTCATTCAATAAACGGTTTAATGTTTGAGATATGGTGGTTGCCTTTCGATTTTCTGGTTCTCAAAGTTTCGACGTGTACAACATTGGGGTGAGGGATGCTGCGAATCCGATATGGACCTGCGTATAGAAGTTCAAATTTACTGCACTTACCTTTTAATTTACTGGATAAGTAGTGTGTACGTACTAATATTTTCTGTCCAACGTGAAAGTCTCGGCGTGTACAAACCTGTTTTTGCTGTCTTCTCCGGCGCTCTGCGGGACGTTTGATGTTGTTCAGTGCAATGTCGATTATTTCGTGGTGTCGTAAGCGACGAGATGTAGGAAAATTTACAAATTCCTTAATTTTGTTTGGTGGTTCAACGTTTTTCAGTATTACAGACGGAGATAGCATAGTGGATTCATTTGGAATTGAATTAATTACATCTTGGAATGAGAGTATGTGTGTATCCCAATCAATATGTCTTTTGTGGCAGTATATTCGGCACAGCTTACCAATTTCTTTCATTAACCGTTCACAGGGGTTCGAAGAAGCGTGGTACTTGGATATATAGATCGGAGAAATGTTTCTGGCTCGTAACATGCGTGTCCATATGCTACTACGAAATTGAGATCCATTGTCAGAAATTACTTTCATCACATGCCCTACATGAAATAGAAAATGTTTTACGAATGCTTTCGAAACAGTTTTAGCAGTAGCTTTGCGTAACGGAGTGAAAGTAACAAATTTTGAAGTGAGCTCAACAGCGACAAAGATGTAGCAAAAACCTCTGTTAGTTCTCGGAATCGGACCAAAAATATCTACTGCGGCCATGTGTCTTAATTTAACAGGTACAATGGGATATAAAGGAGGAATATGTGAAGTGGTGTCTGATTTAGCTTTCTGGCAAATTTTACATGACGCTAAAACTCGTCGTATACGTTTCTCCATGTTGTTAAAATAACAGTTCTGTCTCAGTATAAGAAAACATTTTCGTGCTCCGTAATGTGCGTAACTTAAATGAGTGTACCAGATTAATTTGTTAACCAGTTCGTCAGGAATACATAATAACCAATTGTTGGTGTCAGGGTGAGAGCGGCGAAACAAAATGTCATTGCGTACAGTGTAATGGTTTCTAATCGTAACATTTTTCCTATCTTGCCAAAGGTGTTTAATTTCTTTCCACACATTGTCTTTATTTTGTTCTTGTGCTATGTCCTGTAATGACGATGAAATAAAATTTTCAAATGCTACTTGTTGAATGTACATGACACTGAAATTTGTTTTGCAGAAGTTGGTTGCTACGTCTTGCTGATTGTTGCCGAGAGAACGCGATAGTGCGTCTGCTATAACATTTTGCGTACCGGGAATGTGAACTATTGTAAAATTAAATTCCTGTAAATAAAGTTTCCATCTACTTAATCTGTCGTGAGTGAATTTGGCCGAAAGTAAAAATTGTATCGCTCTGTGGTCTGTGTACACGGTGGTGTGTCTTCCATAAAGAAAGTGCCGAAATCTCGTAAAAGCCCATACAACACATAATGTTTCCAGTTCTGTAACGGAATAATTTCGTTCAGCAGGTGACAAAATGCGGCTTGCAAATGCGATGTTTTTAATTGCTATTGAACCATCTTCTTCAATTTCCTGGAAAATGTGTACGCCTAAAGCGGTGTTAGAACTGTCGGTGGCAATGGAAAAATTTCTGGTAAGATCTGGGTGCGATAAAAGTGGAGTATTCAACAAAGCGTATTTCAAATAACATTTTCGTGGACAAGATTCTGTGTGTCAAGAGTATTGCTTACATTATTGGAATATGCAACCTGTACTATATTTAATCATATTCTATCTGACGTGTCATTGAATGTACTCTGAAAATTGTGCTAATTAATTTTACGTATGTCGTGATAGTCATTTCCATACGGCGCATTGCGATAGAGATTGAAATACTGTTTTTTCTGTACGTAGTTATTTCCTCGTGGCTATGCGTTACTATTTGTTGTAGCTGGGACAATACGTGCACGCGGCGGAACATTAAAGCCTGGTTGACCTTGTGCATTACATTGTTGGTTACGTATGCTAATCGGTTGACTTTCATGCTGTTGCGGTGGAAAACTTCTATTGTTACCAAAATGTGTTTACTGTTACTGATAATTTTACACGTACTGATGATTAAAATTTTGTCAGTTATTAAAATTACGCTGGTAGTTCTGGAGTGCCTAATAAAAATTGTCACTTTCGGTATATACTTGTCTTATCCGGTTTTCTTATTACTACGTTTCTTAATTCTAGATAGAGCAATAGTTAAAGAGCGGTTTTGATAGATATAAAGTATAGTAGAAGAGAAGGCAGCAGTGCAGAAAACTAAAGATGAAACAGCACTACTACAGCTCGGGGCCCTATGCTCGCTACGGCACATATTCATTAAAGTGTAATGAATCCCCTGAGGTTAATTATGCACTGCAAATAAATTTTAGCTTTTGCGTTACACGCAATGGCGGTAAAATTCCAAAATCAAATTGCTGTATTCTTGCTAATTCAAGTTTCCTCATTACAGGCAATGCTGATAAAAATGCAATAGCAAATTGTCGCATCAGGTTCAAAACTCGTTTCCGCATTACAGGCAATAGCGGTGAAAGTACAAAAATAGATTGTCGCATACAGTTCAAAGCGTGTGCCTGTACGCTGTCATTATTAAATTCTTTAGTTTTTCTTACGGATAAAAATTGCTCGTAATCAACGTTCTCGTCATTGAATTTGAAAACACGTTCGGGTTTGTGTGTGAATCTGTTTGTCTGTGTCATTACGGATTTCAAGTTGCGTAGCTTTTCAGATTTTAAGTCGCGTAGCTTTTCGGTTTTTAATTCGCGTAGTCTCTGTAAATTGCTCGCATTATACGCGCTGTGTAAGTCTGACAAATGTTCGCAACGTGGCGGATTCTGTGACGTATTGGTGACTGAAATAGTTTTTAATTCTGTTACTTTAACATCTTCGTCAATTTGGTTGATCTGTCGTGCAAATTTCTCGTTAACTTCCGTATTCGGAGTGTGTGAAACTTCCACTGACTCTAAATTAAACTCGTCGCGTATCTGCACTGTGTTTTTACGGCAGTGTTCAGTGACTGCATTAATTTCGTGTATCTGTGTTTCGTTCGCTGAACATTGTTCAGTGACTGCATTAATCTTGTCTTTATGTGATTCTGTTGTGTCTACACGTGTGCTACTTAATTCTTGTGCAACAGTGCCAACTTCTTCATTACTGTTATTAGCACAAGTCTTAGTATCCACACGTAATTGTCCTCTATTATCATAATTTTGCGCGGCAATGGCATCAATCTGTTCATTAATCTGTTCATTCCGTTCACTAAGTTGTTTGATTTTTTTATTAATGTCGTCTTGATCTTCATTCGATTGTTTGTTTCTTTCATCAATTAATTCACGTTGTTTGCGCTCGTTTCTCAGTATTTCAGTCATTAGTTGTACTACTGCCACAATTTGATCCAATGTAACTTTCTTTACTCTATTATCTGTGCTGTTTGATTGCGTACCTACAATTGTAACGTTTTGTGTGACCATTTGGTCATTCTGTAATTTACAAAAACGTTTCTCACTCGAGTCCGTCGTATTTTCGGTACACTGACCACTTTCATTCGAAAAATTTGTCTGTACATTACTTGGATTTTCTAAATCGGGTGTGTTAAGCTGGGCATCGCTCATTACAATAGAGCGTTCCGCATCATCGATTGTCGTCAAATCAACAGAAGACACAATCGAGTTCGTTCGTTCATCATTAAGACAAAAGTCATCATTAGTGGTTGGAATACACTGATTGTTAGTGAACGCAGGATTGTCACAATTACTATCGGTCACGTTGTTTAAATCGGTAATTTCGTTCATAATACCTCGCGATACACTATTCACAGTCTTTCGCGGCATTTTGACAATAGTCACAAATATTCACAAAATAAATAAGCACAATGCAAAAGCAACACACAAATACAACAGAGCAACGAATTGCCGTTGACCTGTAGAAAGAAAGTCACAAGTTAATAAAAGCGTTGCGCCAAATCCTAATTATATCTAAGCAAATAAGAGCAGATATCTGACTGTTGTTCAAAAGACTCTCAACGAAATACGATCCTGGACTGGGTGTCGCCAAGTGTAACCTCCCCACAAAAATTTAAAAAGAATTGACGATATTTTGAATGTTAACAAGAATACAACCTAACGTAATCTCCCAGCAAATCAATTCAATGACAATGACCATTAGACAAAAATTAGCAATCTGACCCAAGTATAAGCTCCTCACAAAAAAATGAAAGTCGATTCAGTGATAAGAAAATCTCAGTGATAATGATAATTCAATTAAACCGAAATATCGGTCTTTGGCCCTGTGCAAAAATCAGAATTAAATTCTTACCTCATTGTAACTGCTAGTCAAATTTCTGCTCTTATTCTTGCGCACAGCTTGGAGGAACTGCATTGCAAATAATAATATTCCTTTTTTTGTAATTCAACTGAACTTTTGTTTAAGGGAAGTGGAACGAAATCGTTAAAATAAATTTTTTTTTTGTAAAATTGCTTTTGAAATCAAAATTATTATTGGGGCACTTGTTGGAAATTAATTACAATAAATAAACTTTACATTATCTGATGATTACCTTAATTAACAATATACCTCATTCAGCATCTTGACCAGTGTTGCCCACAGACTGCTCTGCATGACGACTACTAGCGTACTCCACGACGACTACCACTGAACTGCTCTCAACGACTACTGACAGAGTACTGCCCGCAACTAGACAGAGCTACACACTCGCAACGACTGACTGACAGACTGAGAACCGCTCGCAACACTCGCGCGGTCAAGCGCATACTCTCTGGTCACAGATGCTACAATGCCTCGCCATCGCTGCTATGTTACATACGTGTTTCATCATTTTTTTTCAAAATTTGATCATCATGTGTCGTTATGCGGTGGGGGGAGTCTGCAGTGCCCCCCCATCCCCCCACAGGCTTCATTAGTGTCAAATCAATATTTTCGAATCATAGGCGGCCCCTGCCGCGGCCGCATTCCAAAAAAAAACTCCCAACCTAACCTCAAGTGGGCTACGCTACAGATCAATATGTTCATCAAATTGCTTCATATTACGTATACATGTTCATTAGTGTCAAATCAATATTTTCGAATCATAGGCGGCCGCTGCCGCGGCCGCATTCCAAAGAAAAACTCCCAACCTAACCTCGTATTCAGGGCTACGCTACAGATCAATGTGTAGGTCCCTTACGTCACGGGTCAAAGCCGACGCGTGAGATCGGATGTTTCCAACCTATACCCAATACACAAAACATACATAAATAACCAAAAAAAAAAAAAAAACGGAACTTACCTCAAAAAAGTTCCAGCTCCACAAACTAGATTGGCCACCACAATCACACACAAATGCACACACGCACGCACGCACACACACACACACACACACACACACACACACACATACAAAAACACACACACACACACCCCAACGAAAAAATACTGAACTAAAATAAAAACCCAACCCACCCAAACGTCAACCCCCTCCCCCACAACTCCAAAATACAACACACAAACACTATACAACAAAATAAACCACCCACCCACCTACCCAGCCCACCCTAACTAACCACTTTCGGTCTATACATTTTACCCACAGCACTCAATAACAAACTCACCCGACGTACAGCAATGAGCATTAAATTAACCATTAACTCACTAATAGAAATTCCGCTTCAAATCCAACACCTGAGCAACAGAAAACTGACCCCACCACACGAAACAAACGAAACAAACGAAAACCATGAACACACCACCAGAGAGCACGACAAACAAAAACAAGACATCTACAAACACGCCACAATCGCAAATCAAACTCCGCGCCGTAATGACGTCACACACCACAACACGCTTACGTCACGGGTCAAAGCCGACGGGTAAGATCGGACGCTTCTGTTGACCCCTTTCTTTAACCTCATTTTGTTCGTTTTATTTCGTAGCATCTGCTCGGGGCAGACGTCACAAGACAACCGTTTCAGTTCGTCGTTGATCCATTAACTGAGTTTTTTGATTACAGAGGGCAGCTAACCCTCTGACCGAACACGCTGAGCTACCGTGCCGGCACAACTGAGCTACTCAATCACGACTCACGACCCGTCTTCACAGCTTCAATTCTGCCAGTACCTCGTCTCCCAAACTTCACAGAAGCTCTCCTGCGAACCTTGTACAACTAGCATTCCGGGAAGAAGTTTTATTCTGCCAGGAAGTTTCATATCAGCGCACACTCAGGTGCAAAGTTAAAATCTCATTCTGGAAATATCCCCCAGGCTGTGGCTAAGCCATGTCTCCGCAATATAATTTTTTCCAGGAGTGCTAGTTCTGTGAGGACGGGTCGGGAGTAGTGCTTGGGTGGCTCAGTTGGTAAAGCACTTGCCCGCGAAAGGCAAAGGTCTCGAATTAGAGTCTCGGTCCGGCACACAGTTTTAATTTGCCAGGAAGTTTAAATAGACCTTTGTTTGACGTATGACAGTCTCTGGCGCAGATATAAACATTTGAATTCTCCAGAGCGAAATACACTTATGTATGACATAAGAATGCTGCGAAAAGGTGTGTGGTGCTGCATCTAGGTACACTTAAGACCAAATGACGTGCCGTATAATCTCTCAAATACATATGTTTTATACATCAAACTATTCAGGAAGACTTGTAGAATTTTGGAACACGTATTATGTTCGAGTATAATGACTTTTCTGGAGACTAGAAATTGTAGGAATCAGCAGGGGTTTCGAAAAAGACGATCGTGTGAAACCCAGCTCGCGCTATTCGTGCACGAGGGCCATAGACACGGGTTCCCAGGTAGATGCCGTGTTTCTTCACTTCCGCAAGGCGTTCGATACAGTTCCCCACAGTCGTTTAATGAACAAAGTAAGAGCATATGGACTATCAGAACAATTGTGTGATTGGATTGAAGAGTTCCTAGATAACAGAACGCAGCATGTTATTCTCAATGGAGAGAAGTCTTCCGAAGTAAGAGTGATTTCAGGTGTGCAGCAGGGGAGTGTCGTAGGGTCATTGCTATTCACAATATACATAAATAACCTTGTGGATGATATCGGAAGTTCACTGAGGCTTTTCGCGGATGATGCTGTGGTACATCGAGAGGGTGTAACAATGGAAAATTGTACTGAAATGCAGGAGGATCTTCAGCGAATTGACGCATGGTGCAGGTTCAAATGGCTCTGAGCACTATGGGACTCAACTGCTGAGGTCATTAGTCCCCTAGAACTTAGAACTAGTTAAACCTAACTAACGTAAGGACATCACAAACATCCATGCCCGAGGCAGGATTCGAACCTGCGACCGTAGCGGTCTTGCGGTTCCAGACTGCAGCGCCTTTAACCGCACGGCCACTTCGGCCGGCCGCATGGTGCAGGGAATGGCAATGTAGACAATGTGCTGCGAATACACAGAAAGAAAGATCCCTTATCATTTAGCTACAATATAGCAGGTCAGCAACTGGAAGGAGTTAATTCCATAAATTATTTGGGAGTACGCATTAGGAGTGATTTAAAATGGAACGGATCGTCGGTAAAGCAGATGCCAGACTGAGATTCATTGGAAGAATCCTAAGGAAATGCAATCCGAAAACAAAGGAAGTAGGATAGAGTACGCTTGTTGGCCCACTGCTTGAATACTGCTCAGCAGTGTGGGATCTGTACCAGATAGGGTTGATAGAAGAGATAGAGAAGATCCAACAGAGAGCAGCGCGCTTCGTTACAGGATCATTTAGTAATCGCGAAAGCGTTACGGAGATGATAGATAAACTCCAGTGGAAGTCTCTACAGGAGAGACGCTCAGTACGGGCTTTTGTTGAAGTTTCGAGAACATACCTTCACCCGAGGAGTCAAGCAGTATATTGCTCCCTCCTACGTATATCTCGCGAAGAGACCATGAGGATAAAATCAGAGGGATTAGAGCTCACACAGAGGCATACCGACAATAGATCCTTTCCACGAACAATACGAGACTGGACTAGAAGGGAGAACCGATAGAGGTACTCAAGGTACCCTCCGCCACACACCGTCAGGTGGCTTGCGGAGTATGGATGTAGATGTAGATGTAGACGTGCGCTACAAAATAGGTATATTTTTGAAAAATCGAATTTTTTAAAACTTTGACACCCCCCTCCCCCCCTTTAAGTTAATTTTGCCGTGTCAGGTACCAGGACGTGTCGCCTGTGCTACCCGGGTGCTGCAAGCTACCGGTTGGTGTCTCCAATCCAGTCAGCCGTGGGGTCTGAGTAAGCGTTTGGCCTCAGTGTATAGGAGGTGGCGCTGCGCCGTCACTTCCTCCCGTGTGCAGGAACCAGTGCTTACCGTCAGCTGGCAGCTGTGGCGTTGACGTCTTGGTCGTGTCCGCGATGGCGTCTCGCGATGCAATGTCGCATTCGAGTTACCTCCGGCGCTGCAGCGCAGACGCGAACAGGCGCTGCAGCAGAGGTCGGCCGTCTTCTAGAGGACACACACACACACACACACACACACACACACACACACACACGGCATCTCGTGGTGCTAAACAGCGCGCCAAAACACCCACAGCGACTAGCGTAAATATTTGCCGAGATGCAGCCAGCGCGAATGTCATAAACAACTACACGTGTGCCTGCGCTGACTCCGTCTGAAGGTAACGATTCAATGCGCCTCAGGACGACGTCGATTTTGACAAAAACAGTGTACAGGTTGATTCAAAAAGAAAGACCGCAGATGTTTACATTTACATCTACAGGGTGTTACAAAAAGGTACGGCCAAACTTTCAGGAAACATTCCTCACACACAAAGAAAGAAAATATGTTATGTGGACATGTGTCCGGAAACGCTTACTTTCCATGTTAGAGATCATTTTACTACTTCTCTTCAAATCACATTAATCATGGAATGGAAACACACAGCAACAAAACGTACCAGCGTGACTTCAAACACTTTGTTACAGGAAATGTTCAAAATGTCCTCTGTCAGCGAGGATACATGCATCCACCCTCCGTCGCATGGAATCCCTGATGCGCTGATGCAGCCCTGGAGAATGGCGTGTTGTATCACAGCCGTCCACAATACGAGTGTGAAGAGTCTCTACATTTGGTACCGGGGTCGCGTAGACAAGAGCTTTCAAATGCCCCCATAAATGAAAGTCAAGAGAGTTGAGGTCAGGAGAGCGTGGAGGCCATGGAATTGATCCGCCTCTACCGATCCATCGGTCACCGAATCTGTTGTTGAGAAGCGTACGAACACTTCGACTGAAATGTGCAGGAGCTCCACCGTGCAGGAATGCTTCCTGAAAGTTTTACCGTACCTTTTTGTAACACCCTGTATATGTACATAGATACTGTGCAAGCCACCGTAACGTGCAAGCCGGTACCTGTACCATTACTTGTCATTTCTCCTGTTCTACTCGTGAATAGAGCGACGGAGAAACGACTGTCTGTACGCCTACGAATGAGACCTAATTTCTCGTATCTTATCTTCGTTGTCCTTACGTGCAATGTATGTCCGCGACTATAGAATCGTTCGGCAGTCAACATCAAATGCCGGTTCTCTAAATTTTCTCAATAGCGTTCCTCGAAAAGATAGTCACCCTCCCTCCATGGATTCCCATCTGAGTTCCAGAAGCATCTCCGTAACACGTCTTGATAGAACCCACCAGTAATAACTCTAGCATCCCGCATTTGAACTGCTTCGATGTCTTCCTTCAGTCCGACCTGTTACGGATCCCAAACACTCGAGCAATACTCAAGAATACATCACACCAGGTCCTATATGCGGTCACCTTCACAGGTAAACCACTCTCTCCTAAAATTCTCCCAGTGAACCGAAGTCGACCATTTGCCTTCCCTACCACAGTTATCAAAACCTAGTTCCACCTCATATCGCTTTGTAACGTTACGCCTAGATACTTAAACAACTTGACTGTGTGAAGATGGACAATAGGAATACTACACTACTGGCCATTAAAACTACTACACCAAGAAGAAATGCAGATGATAAACGGGTGTTCATTGGACAAATATATTATACTAGAACTGACATGTTATTACATTTTCACGCAATTTGGGTGCATAGATCCTGAGAAATCAGTACCCAGAACAACCACCTCCTGCCGTAATAACGGCGTTGATAAGCCTGGGCATTGAGTCAAACAGAGCTTGGATGGCGTAAACAGGTACAGCTGCCCATGCAGCTTCAACACGGTACCACAGTACATCAAGAGTAGTGAGTGGCGTATTGTGACGAGCCAGTTGCTTGGCCACCATTGACCAGACGTTTTCAATTGGTGAGAGATCTGGAGAATGTGCTGGCCAGGGCAGCAGTCGAACATTTTCTGTATCCAGAAAGGCCCGTACAGGACCTGCAACATGCGGTCGTGCATTATCCTGCTGAAATGTAGGGTTAAGCGGGGATCGAATGAAGGGTAGTGCCACGGGTCGTAAAACATCTGAAATGTAACGTCCACTGTTCATAGCGCCGTCATTGCGAACAAGAGGTGACCGAGACGTGTAAGCAATGTCACACCATACCATCACGCCGGGTGATACGGCAGTATGGCGATGACGAATACACGCTTCCAATGTGCGTTCAACGCGACGTCGCCAAATACGAATGCAGGCATGATATATACTTTAAAGAGAACCTGTATTCATCCGAAAAAATGACGTTTTGACATTCGTGCACCCAGGTTCGTCGTCGAGTACCCCATGGCAGGCGCTCCTGTCTGTGATGCAGCGTCAAAGGTAACCGCAGCCATGGTCTCCGAGCTGATAGCCCGTGCTACTGCAAACGTCGTCGAACTGTTCGTGCAGATGGTTGTTGTCTTGCAAACGTCCCCATCTGTTGACTCAGGGATCCAGACGTGGCTGCACGATTCGTTACAGCCATGCGGATAAGATTCCTGTCATCTCGACTGCTAGTGATACGAGGCCGTTGGGATCCAGCATGGCGTTCCGTATTACCCTCTTGAACCCACCGATTTCATATTCTGCTAACAGTCATTGGCTATCGAGCAACGGGAGCAGCAATGTCGCGATACGATAAACCGCAATCGCGATAGGGTACTATCTGACCTTTATCAAAGTCGGAATCGTGATGGTGCGCATTTGTCCTCCTTACACGATGCATAACAACAACGTTTCACCAGGCAACTCCGTTCAACTGCTGTTTGTGTATGAGAAATCGGTTGGAAACCTTTCTCATGTCAGCACGTTGAAGGTGTCGCCACCGGTGCCAGCCTTGTGTGAATGCTGTGAAAAGCTAATCATTTGCATATCACAGCATGTTCTTCCTGCCGGTTAAATTTCGCGTCTGTAGCACGTCATTTCCGTGGTGTAGCAATTTTAATGGCCTGTAGTGTATATCCGAGCATTACAAGTTTGTTCTTTCTACTCATCCGCATTAACTCACATTTTCTCCACTTTTAGGACTAGCTGCAAACAAACTGTGAAAGACAGAAAGATATTGATCACGTCACTGGATAGAGGAAGGTTCAGATTTTTTTGTTCGTACAGACACTATACCATACACCCATCATGAGCACCATGCGTTGGTCGAGAAGCGTCGAAACGGTAGTCCATTTCAAGTGATACACGGATCAGCAGGTCCCTCTTTATTGACTCAACATCTTCAACAATTCCACTTTCGAGTTTCTGAAGGGTATCCCCACGGAATAAAACCGCAAGTTGTGAGGTCTGGTGTCCTGCGGGGCCAAAGGCAGTGAACGAGGTCGTATTGTCCACCTCTTTGAGTCCACCGTTGTGGGATGTTATCGCCGCACCTCAAGGTAATAGTGAGTCGGGGCGCCATCATATATAAACATGAAATCAACGGGATCTTGACTTCTTAAGTAATAGAACCCAGTACGTTGTCCTCGATGGTGAGTGTTCATCGGAGGTGAGGGTATCATCTGGAGTGCTCCAGGGAAGTGTGGTAGGTCCGCTGTTGTTTTATATCTACATAAATGATCTTTTGGATATGGTGGATAGTAATGTGCGGCTGTTTGCTGATGATGCTGCGGTGTACGGGAAGGTGTCGTCGTTGAGTGACTGTAGGAGGATACAAGATGACTTGGACAAGATTAGTGATTGGTGTAAAGAATGGCAACTAACTCTAAATGTAGATAATTGTAAATTAATGCAGATAAATAGGAAAAAGAATCCCGTAATGTTTGAATACTCCGTTAGTAGTGTAGCGCTTGATACAGTCACGTCGAGTAAATATTTGGGCGTAACATTGCAGGGGGGTATGAAGTGGGATAAGCATGTAATGGCTGTTGTGGGCAAGGCGGATAGTGGTGTTCGGTTCATTGGTAGAATTTTGGGAAGATGTGGTTCATCTGTAAAGGAGATCGCTTATAAAACACTAATACGACCTATTCTTGGGTACTGCTCGAGCGTTTGGGATCCCTATCAGGTCGGATTGAGGGAGGACATAGAAGCAGTTCAGAGGCGGGCTGCTAGATTTGTTACTGCTAGGTTTTATCATCACGCGAGTGTTACGGAAATGCTTCAGGAACTCGGGTGGGAGGCTCTAGAGGAAAGGAGGCGTTCTTTTCGTGAATCGCTACTGCGGAAATTTAGAGAACCGACATTTGAGGCTGACTGTAGTACAATTTTACTGCCGCCAACTTATATTTCGCGGAGAGACCATACAGAGGCATATAGGCAGTCATTTTTCTCTCGTTCTGTTTGGGAGTGGAATAGGGAGAGAAGATGCTAGTTGTGGTACGAGGTATCCTCCGCCACGCACGGTATGGTGGATTGCGGAGTATGAATGTAGATGAAGATGTAGAAGTTGAGGAAACAACCTATTCTGTAACATGTCCAGGCATGATGTTCCTGTCACAGGTTCCTTCGCAAAAAAGAAAAGTCCATCAACTTTGTGAACAGAAACGGTACAAAACAAATTCAGTTTCTGTGAAACTTTTTCATGTTCGACGGGCAAGCCAGGAACTCCAGCTTCCTCCATCAACGCTGTGGCGTGTTGTGCAACGGCGCCTGCATACTTACAAGTTGCCATAACTGCAGCAACTGCGTCCCGGCGTTCGTAACAGAAGGTACGAATTTTGCACTTCAGTTCTCCAGGATACGACAGAGGACACTTTTTCCGAACGACCCGTCTTTTCCAACGAATCAACGGTTTATCTGCTATATAGACGACGGAATGCACGTTGCACTTGAACAGTGGATGGACTAGGCGCAAATTTCAACACCCAAAATTATTTCTCTTGTGGTGTAGAAGCCGTGTTGCTACGAACGACAGCGCAGCTATTATCGCGTAACTTTCTTTTTTTAATGAAAGAAAATATTCTGATAATTGAATGAAATGTTTTGTTAAAAATTCTCTTCTACGTTTGTTGAAAGCCGCGGCTAAATTGTCTCAGGGCGCTATCGCCAGAAGCAGCATACGTATTCCAACGTGAAGACATCCGTCTTACTTACGATGGATTAAAAAAAAAATTGTTTAATATTACGCGAAAAACCAGTTAAACACAGTGCTTAATAATTTTTTCTGTGAGGCTTGATGCTCCAGGATAGTTGCCTATGTACAATGACAGCGTACACATTTATAGATATTACTCTAAATAAAACTGTAACTCTGGCCAAAAATGAATTGGAAAATATTACAAGACGCCGTTTTGTATTTATTGAGATTACTTTTTAAATACTTTTAGCATTAAATTAATATTAAAATAGCATATAGCATTTCTATTATTAATGGCGTCGCTACAACAATGAGCCTATACAAAATGGCGAGGGCAGCATTTAATTATTACGTAACTAAATCATGGGCAGGAAAGGTACTTGCTGCTGACATAAACACAATTTTGAATGATTATTTTTATATATGTTCAAAATATTACTTGTATTACTACAGATAATTGTGTTAGTTACATACCGTGAACAATAAGCGTCCGTCAGCTAGAACATCAAAACCAAAAATTTATACTTTTCTTTTCTCCGGAGGCTGTACTATACTACGTCAAAACTTTGAATTTTTCTCTATCCTGTGACATGGGAAATGTGTTTCAAATGGCTCTAAGCACTATGGCACTTAACATCTGAGGGAATCAGTCCCCTAGACTTAGAACTACTTAAACCTAACTAATCTGAGGACAGCACACACATCCACGCCCGAGGCAGGATTCGAACCTGCGGCCGTAGCAGCAATGTGTTTCTTTCACAGTTTGTCTGTAATAAACAGTTGAAATATGATGATTCTTTTTGAAGCACCCTGGACAGAGGGTCGACATGAGAAATTAATACACTTATTACAAAGCAGCAAATTCATTTATTATAAGATGCTAGAGTTCGAAGGTAATCGCCGAATAATGGACGAGAACGGATGTGAGTACTGGGTGGCTCAGCCCAACTGCTCACATCAAATATTTTGGGAACTGTTTAAGATATCGTCAGTTTTTTCCGTCCAGATGAGCTGTGAGAAACTATTCAATAAACGACGTATAGTCACTTTTCGTAGCTTTGTTCAGTATAGGAAGTACTCCGAAAACATACGCAGTTGGGGATATAGTACTGCACACATTAACATACGATATCCTCTCCTTTACATGTTTCCCTACCTCAGTCAGCAGACAGTCCGCAACTCATGGTCTAGTGGCTAGCGTTGTTGCCTTTGGATCACGTGGTCACGAGTTCGATTCCCGGTAGGGTTGGGGATAGACTCTGCCTGGGGACTGGGTGCTTGTGTTGTCTTCATCATCATCATCATCATCATCATCATCGTCATCATCATCATCGTCATCATCATCATCGTCATCATCATCATCATCATTCGTGATAGTGGCTAGATTGGACTGTCTAGAAAAACTGGGCTGTGTTATAATTGGGGCTTTATATACATATGCATATACCATGCATCTTCAACACGATACCATAGTTCATCAACAGTAATGGCTGGCGTATTAGAACGAGCCAGTTGTTCGGCCACCATTGACCAGGCTTTTCAATTAGTGAGAGATCTGGAGAATGAGCTGGCCAGGGCAGCAGTCGAACATTTTCTGTATCCAGAAAGGCCCGTACAGGACCTGCAACGTGCAGTCGTGCATTATCCTGCTGAAATGTAGGGCTTCGCAGGGATCGAATGAAGGGTAGAGCCACGGGTCGTAACACACCTGAAATGTAACGTCCACTGTTCAAAGTGCCGTCAATGCGAACGAGAGGTGACCAAGACGTGTAACCAATGGCACCCCATACCATCACGCCGGGTGACACGCCAGTATGGCGATGACGAATACCGATGTGTGTTCACCGCGATGTCACCAAACACGGATGCGACCATCATGATGCTGTAAACAGAACCTGGATTCATCCGAAAAAATGACGTTTTGCCATTCGTGCACCCAGGTTCGTCGTTGAGTACATCATCGCAGGCGCTCCTGTCTGTGATGCAGCGTCAAGGGTAACTGCAGCCATGGTCTCCGAGCTAATAGTCCATGCTGCTGCAAACGTCGTCGAACTGTTCGATACGATAAACCGCATTCGCGATAGGCTACAATCCGACCTTTATTAAAGTCGGAAACGTAATGCTACGCATTTCTCCTCCTTACACGAGGCATCACAACAACGTTTCACTAGGCAGCGCCGGTCAACTGCTGCTTGTGTATGAGAAATCGCTTGGAAACATTCCTCATGTCAGCACATTGTAGGCATCGCCACCGACGCCAACATTGTGTGAATGCTCTGAAAAACTAATCATTTGCATATCACAGCATCTTCTTCCTGTCAGTTAAATTTCGCGTCTGCAGCACGTCATCTTCGTGGTGTAGCAATATTAATGGTGAAACGTCCCCGAGAACAAACAATGTATTTACCTTAATAGTCATAATATATATAGCAGTTCATGACAAATTTCAAAACTCCGCCATCTCTCTCCCCACATCCACCACTGCTGGCGGCTCACCTCCAACTGCGCAACGCTACGCGCTGTTCACATCCAGCTGCCGCTGCCCAACACTACAATGGCAGACAACAATGCAAACTAGCCACAGACTGCACACAGCACAGCCAGTGATTTTCATATAGAGCGCTACGTAACGTTGCCAATAAGAAAACATAAACAGCCTACTTACATAAAGAAAACATAAACAGCCTACTTACAATGGCCCGTAGTGTATTTCTTTTTATGCAGGTAGGTTTCCAGCTATCCTTGGGTCCTTATGTTCTGAAGTGTTATACCCATTTTATCTGTATCTTTTGACTTTACGTTCATTTGATATTGTCCTTCCAATTTTTTCTGTGAGGAGGAAATAGTCAGTGTTCATATTAGCTCCTCTGAAACTACGGGAATCTAGTACATCAGAGCCATGTCGGTGTCTATTAATGTATTATCAGTTTGGTTTCCAGTCATTTCATGTATATTTTTACGGTGGAACAACTGTCATGATAAGTGGTGCTGCATTATCTGACGGCATCCATTGTTATTACTTTGTTTATGGGGGCACATGGAAGGTACCCTGTTCAGTCCATCTTATCTCTTGCCGTGTTTTCACTATTTGGAATGAAAACGAAAACTCAGGGTGTGGGTGTTGGAGAAAACAATTCCTTTATTCCCACATACATTTAGCAATAACTTAACACTACACACATGAATGAATTGTGTAGACATGAGCAGCACGGAATAACTAACAAAAGCTAAGTCAAAGAATAACTATATCACTGCACATAAATTAACACTTCACGGAATGTTTATGAAGCACTGTACACTTGAAGGGATCGATTGTCAGAAATAGGTCACTACATGACTCCCCCCTTTAATACTAACGATACCGCAGATTAAATTTCACACGCCGTCCAGCTCTTGTAACTACTTCTTTATTGAAACCGGGCGGTGCATCACGTGTGTCAGTGGTTGTTTCAGGGAGTGGTGTAGTAGTCCTCGACATCGGTCTTGGTGTTGCAGTGACTGGTGTTCGCTGAGTGTTGTGGTGTTCATGGAGTATAGGAACACATCTTGTAGCTTCTCCTGTCTTCTCTGGTTTGTGTTCATTGGTAGCTGTGGTGTCTGTTGCGTCCAGAAATGCAGGCTTGATACGGTCCGCTGCAACTGTGGTGGGTGTACCGTTAATCATTATGCGGAAAGTATTGGTATCCCTACTGACTGCCAGATATGGTCCGTCATATGGTGGCTGCAGTGGTTTACGCACAGTATCATTGCGTAAGAATACATGCGTGCACTTGTCTAGCTCCGCAAAAACGAACGAGTGTCTTCCAAGCTGGTTTCTGGGCATTGTTGGTCTCAATTGGCGTATATGCTCTCTTAATCTTGTGGCGAATTCTGAGGCTGTGATTGTATCATCTGCCATGCTGTGCACAAATTCTCCAGGTAGGCGTAACGTTTGTCCATACACCAGTTCTGCTACTGTTGCTTTCAGATCACTTTTGAATGACGTTCGTAGACCCAAAAGTACGATAGGTAGTGTCTCTGTCCAATTCGGTGTTGCGTGACATCTCAGTGCTGCCTTTAACTGTCGATGAAGACGCTCAACCATGGCATTTGATGCGGGGTGGTATGCCGTGGTGCGTATGCGTTTCATACCTAATAACGTAGCCAATGCTTTGAAAACGTAGGCTTCAAATTGTCGTCCTTGATCAGTTGTAATTCTCAGTGGAACTCCAAACCGGGCAATCCAACCACGAAAAAATGTTTGAGCTATAGTTTCTGCAGTCATGTCCTTCATTGGAAATGCCTCAGGCCACCTAGTAAATCTGTCAATCACCGTGAGGCAATAACTGCAGCCTTCCGATGTCGAGAGTGGGCCGATGATATCAACATGCACATGGTCAAAACGCTGATTTGGTGGAAGAAATGTGCCTAATGGTGCCCTGACGTGCTGTGTGATTTTATTCCTCTGGCACGCCAAGCATTGCTTCACAAATGTTTTACAGTCTGTGTGCATACATGGCCATATAAATTTTTGTTTGACCAATCTGAGTGTGGCTCTTACTCCTGGGTGTGACAGATTGTGCATTGATGCAATTGCCTGTGTTCTGAATTGCTGTGGCACAAATGGACGTATCTTTCCTCTTGCTACGTCACAGTACAACTCAATGCTTGCTTCAGGAAATGTCACGAGCTGTAGCTTCAATCCTTTCTCTTGTTGCAATAGATCACGTAACTCACTATCACATTGTTGCGCATGCGTGAGGGCGTCGTAATCAATGGCCTTTGTCACTGCTTCTACCTGTGCGGTGTCGTCTGCTACTGTGGACACTGCTTCTATGCGAGAAAGTGCATCAGCTGGAACATTTAGCTTCCCTTCCACATACACAATGCTGGTCGTGAACTGGCTGATATAATATAAGTGTCGCAGCTGCCTGGGCGATGCTTTCTCTGGATTTACCTTAAAGGCATAGGTAAGCGGTTTATGATCTGTGTAAATCGTGAACTGTCGCCCTTCTAATGCGTGTCTGAATTTTTTTACTGCCGCATAAGCGGCGTACAGCTCACGGTCATATGTTGCCCAACGTTGCTGAGATGGTGACAACTTATGACTATAAAATGCAATGGGCTGCCATAACTGATCTATTTGTTGCTGAAGTACGGCACCAATTGCAGTGGACGAAGCATCAACCATGAGAGCTAATTGTGCGGCCTCTGCTATAGCTTTTTTTATAGCGTGAAACGCGATGTCCGCCTCCATAGTCCAATGCACACTGTGGTTAGGTTTAGGTGCGCCTTTAAGTAGTTCATTCAATGGTGCAGTTATCAGTGCATGATTGCGAATGAAGCGTTGGTAGAAATTCACTACTCCAATGAATCGTCGTAATTCTCTGACTGTGACAGGGCGGGGGTATTTGTTTATGGCCTCTACTTTACTATGTGGCGGTCGAATACCCTGTGCATTCACCAAATATCCTAGAAAGTGGACCTCTTTCTCACCAAAAACACACTTGAAAGGATTAATTACTAGTCCATGTGTGCGTAGGCGGTCAAACACTTGTGCCAAATGCTGTAAGTGCTCCTCTTCCGATGCAGACATCACCAATAAATCATCTATATACACGTAACAAAAATCTAAATCTCTTGTAACCTCATCCATAAAACGTTGGAAGGTCTTGGCGGCATTACATAGTCCGAATGGCATTCGGGTGAATTCAAATATACCGAATGGTGTAGTCACCGCTGTTTTAGGGATGTCTTCTGCAGCTATAGGGATCTGATAGTAAGCTCGAACTAGATCAATGGTAGAAAATATAGTCTTACCGTGAACATTTGCAGAAAAGTCTTCTGTATGTGGAACTGGGTACCGGTCTGGAATGGTCCTTGCATTGAGTTGGCGATAGTCACCGCAGGGGCGCCATCCATCCTTCTTTTTAGGCACGATGTGAATTGGGGATGCCCAACTGCTACTAGAAACTCTGCAGATACCTTGTGACAGCATGCTGCGAAATTCCTGTTTTACCACTTTTAGCTTTTCGGCCGTTAAACGTCTAGGCCGAGCGTGAGTTGGCGGCCCTGGCGTGGTCAAAATGTGGTGGACGGTTGTGTGCTTGACTGGTGGGAGAGCAGGCGATTGCTGTGTGATCTCGGGGTATCCTTTCAGTAATCGTATATATGGTGTGTCGCCTGTGACTGTGCGTACCTCTAGTGGTGTGATACAACGGACTTTTCCTGTTGTATGCAGACTAGTAGTCAAATCTATTAGTCGCTGACGTCGCAGATCTGGCAGTAAGTCGTAGAAGGACAAAAAATCTGCTCCGATAATAGGCTGTGATATATCTGCCACTGTAAATTGCCATTCAAATACACGGCGTAGCCCCAAGTTAAGGAATAATGTTACTCGACCGTATGTTCTAATTTTGGAGTCATTGGCGGCGTATAGATAACAGTCGTCGCAGCTCCGGCGTGATAGGCGGTTTGCTGGATATACGGACACTTCTGCGCCTGTATCGACGAGAAACTGTAGTTTTCTTTCGCGGTCTGTCACAAAAAGTCGGCGAGTGTTTGCACTGGAAGTTATCGCTGCTACGATGTCTGCCTCATGTTTCCACTTGCAAGGTGGCGTACACTTTCGTGCATCATTACAAAATGTCTTGTGGTACCAGCATAAGTTCTGTAGTGATGGTGATCGATTGCGACTTCGTGACCGTCGGCGGCGTGGTCGTTGGCGGTTGTGCGTTGTTTGTAATGCAGTTACCTGTGCGGTCAACTCTGCCAGTTGTGATTGTACGGAGACTAGCGTCACTATGGGCGAATTTTCTTGTTGTGGAGTTAATGTTGAGACACTTGATGTGGGATACATTTCAATTGACCTGTCGGCCGTTTGTGCCACTGCGTTTAAATCGCCTGCATATACCGTGAGAATTTTTTGAGTATCTGACTTCAGCCGAGACAGCCATATATTTCGTAGCACATCATCAGTTACAGTGTTACTTGCCAGTGAGCGCAAACGTCGTAAGAGTTGTGGTGGAGTGCGACCTCCGAGTTCTTCGGTGCGCAGTAGCTTCTCTAGCCGTTTTGCCTCTGATTGTGACAAACGCGTTATTATTGCGTTTTTAATGGATGCATAACGATCGGTATCCGGTGGTGCGGCTAGGATATCTTGTACTTCTCCTGCTAGATCTTCTGTAAGTGCCGCAACAACATAGCTGTACTTAGTTTCGTCCGCCGATATTTGTGCGAGGACGAACTGGGCAAACCACAATAGAGCATTATGTAACCAGAATGGTGGAGGTTTTATTGTCACCCTGTTAATTGCACTGCTGGCTTCAGGTTGAATTGAGACTGGCGAATCGGTCATTATCGTGCTGAAACGTGCGCGACGCGGCTGGCGCGGAAGTTACAAACGAGAACGTTGCGGAACTTCGTTAAACGCTGAAGCCGACGCGGGTGTTTCGTAGTTCGTCGGGTGTCACCGAATGTGGGTGTTGGAGAAAACAGTTCCTTTATTCCCACATACATTTAGCAATAACTTAACACTACACACATGAATGAATTGTGTAGACATGGGCAGCACGGAATAACTAACAAAAGCTAAGTCAAAGAATAACTATATCACTGCACATAAATTAACACTTCACGGAATGTTTATGAAGCACTGTACACTTGTAGGGATCGATTGTCAGAAATAGGTCACTACAAGGGAAATGATTACGACCAAGAATGTGCAATAATCAGTTTTGCTGTGGATGGTGAATGATTTCAATCCAGGTGTTATGATCATAATGGCTACTGGATGCTATTACAATTACTCTAGGTACTACCAACATGGCCCTGCAAATACGAAAGAGACGTAACCGCATTTAAGTGTTTATTCCATGTTCGTCATTCATTTTGAAGTCTCAAACAGTGACGGACGGTGACAAACGGATAGAACGTATCAGCTCCTGCAACGAAAGAGCACGCCTTCCAGTACGTAATATCGGCGTCCAGCAAAGCCGTCAACAATAGGCAATGCTGGAGCTGACGAGTGACGTTGCTAGGAAACAGTCGGAGACGTAATACGAAACAGTTAATTCGGTGCTTACGAATCTCTTCGAGCTTGCCGTGGAAAGACTACGTATCTTGCGCGGTAAGCATCAACTGTCTTTCCTTTTATTGCAGGCTAACTGTCTCATCACTTTTTCTCGCTTTGCGACCGGAAATTTGAAGAGCGACGCAAGTCGCTCAATGTTTAGTGATACACGGTGTGGTTGAGGAATACGCAGCTTCATTTCGCATTTCGGTAGTGCAATACGGGCGTGTGAGATTTGTTGAGACAGCAATATCTTTGGCACAAGTACATTTTAAGTGTACATTAAGGAAAGGCTTAATGGCTTTCTTAGATTAGACGATAGAGATCATCAACACCTTTCTCGCCTCAGTTGTAGCAAGGATGTGGGAAAATATCTAAAATTACATGGTTTCTTATCTCTTGCATTTCACATTTTTTTATAACAGTAAAAAATATTGATTGGACCGAAAATTTACCAGCAGACACAAACTATGATGGAGTTTACCATTCGTTTTTTATCGCACATGTTTATAATACGTATCCTATCATTCAGCTGTAGTTACATTAGAAAGTGGCAGTTTAAATTTGATTACTGCGAGTGGAGCTAATTAAGGGAAGTATCTGACTTGCCTTCTAGAAATGCTTATATGTTGTGTCCCTGTCTGGCGCGTCAGACAATCAAGAATTTTGTATTCTGTTTTTAGTATATTTCCCTTGACCATGTACATAATATATTACGTTCTTCAGTTGTTAATAAGGAGTCTCTTTAATTGGTAGTATCACGATTTTATATTACAGTCGAACTGAATTACTCTAAACATTCATTTCAGATCAGTCATTAAAGATGAAAGTTCCTTGGCGTACAGTAACGTTTCTACTTTTCTAAATTGTACCTCAGAGTATCTTGTGGGGAGAGTATTAGTATTTCGGACAATGCTTTAACAGAAATTTGATTTACTATTCCCATAGCTTGAATATTAAATGAAGACAAAAGTAAAGTAAGAAACAAATCGTTTCGTCCAAGAGAACTGTCACAGCAAATGCCAATATGTTTGTCGAACATTTTGCTACACTCCATCAATCTGAAATCATAAAAAGTGGTTCTGATGCCGAAGAGCTGGGGAGTTCAAACGGCAGTAAAAATAAGTTTGTAGGATTCCAGATAAGCTGAAATTTCGTACAATCGATTTTGAAGTTTTAGGAAATGTTGCAAAACGTATAATGAAAATACGTCCTTCATGGGTACTTAGCAAAGCCGCCGAAATTACACCGAAAGAACTATTTTATATTTCATATTACGACACGACCGTCTAATTTTCTTTAGGGTAGTGTATATTTTGAGCAAGGAATTGATCCTCCTGTATTTGCCGACTAAAAAAATACAGTATTTGGAAAATTACCTACTGAGACTGATGAAAGACACAATTCTAGAAGGTTTCTGATATTTGTTGAAAACTACAGAGAGACTTGAAAAGACTGCTAATAGAAGAAGCTACAAAGAACTTGACTTCTCCTTTGTGACCCTACAGCCATTGACGGGTCTTCGCATGCTCCAGGAGATCATTATATTATTCCTTTTCGAGCGTCTTGCATCTCTTTTCCCTGACTCCAATGATTTTTAAATCGTCTTGTACATCTTCCAAGTATCGAAAATTTGGTTTTCCACTTCCTCTTCGTCTCACTGGGTTCTGTAACAGCACTATTTTTTTGGTGTTCTTATGGTCAATGGGAAGAACATGATTCACCCATTTTAGGCGGTTTAGATTAATGAGCTTAGCATTTCAAGAGACCTATATACACTCCTGGAAATTGAAATAAGAACACCGTGAATTCATTGTCCCAGGAAGGGGAAACTTTATTGACACATTCCTGGGGTCAGATACATCACATGATCACACTGACAGAACTACAGGCACATAGACACAGGCAACAGAGCATGCACAATGTCGGCACTAGTACAGTGTATATCCCCCTTTCGCAGCAATGCACGCTGCTATTCTCCCATGGAGACGATCGTAGAGATGCTGGATGTAGTCCTGTGGAACGGCTTGCCATGCCATTTCCACCTGGCGCCTCAGTTGGACCAGCGTTCGTGCTGGACGTGCAGACCGCGTGAGACGACGCTTCATCCAGTCCCAAACATGCTCAATGGGGGACAGATCCGGAGATCTTGCTGGCCAGGGTAGTTGACTTACACCTTCTAGAGCACGTTGGGTGGCACGGGATACATGGGGACGTGCATTGTGTTGTTGGAATGGTAGAACGATGGGTTCGATGACGGTTTGGATGTACCGTGCACTATTCAGTGTCCCCTCGACGATCACCAGTGGTGTACGGCCAGTGTAGGAGATCGCTCCCCACACCATGATGCCGGGTGTTGGCCCTGTGTGCCTCGGTCGTATGCAGTCCTGATTGTGGCGCTCACCTGCACGGCGCCAAACACGCATACGACCATCATTGGCACCAAGGCAGAAGCGACTCTCATCGCTGAAGACGACACGTCTCCATTCGTCCCTCCATTCACGCCTGTCGCGACACCACTGGAGGCGGGCTGCACGATGGTGGGGCGTGAGCGGAAGACGGCCTAACGGTGTGCGGAACCGTAGCCCAGCTTCATGGAGACGGTTGCGAATGGTCCTCGCCGATACCCCAGGAGCAACAGTGTCCCTAATTTGCTGGGAAGTGGCGGTGCGGTCCCCTACGGCACTGCGTAGGATCCTACGGTCTTGGCGTGCATCCGTGCGTCGCTGCGGTCCGGTCCCAGGTCGACGGGCACGTGCACCTTCCGCCGACCACTGGCGACAACATCGATGTACTGTGGAGACCTCACGCCCCACGTGTTGAGCAATTCGGCGGTACGTCCACCCGGCCTCCCGCATGCCCACTATACGCCCTCGCTCAAAGTCCGTCAACTGCACATACGGTTCACGTCCACGCTGTCGCGGCATGCTACCAGTGTTAAAGACTGCGATGGAGCTCCGTACGCCACGGAAAACTGGCTGACACTGACGGCGGCGGTGCACAAATGCTGCGCAGCTAGCGCCATTCGACGGCCAACACCGCGGTTCCTGGTGTGTCCGCTGTGCCGTGCGTGTGATCATTGCTGGTACAGCCCTCTCGCAGTGTCCGGAGCAAGTATGGTGGGTCTGACACACCGGTGTCAATGTGTTCTTTTTTCCATTTCCAGGAGTGTAGATTGCAAAGTCCAAAATTATTCCACTATGCCATGCTCCATCATTATGAGACACCCCACAGACTTTTTTAACATCTTTCGTTGAAAACATCCTATTAACTCTTCACACTGTTGCATCAGTGTCCAGGTTTCTGAGCGATATGCTAATACTGGACGTATTACAGCTTTATACAGTTGACACTTTGATCCTGTAGACAAATTTCTGGACATACGTATTGAGGCCAGCCCAAAATAACATTTATGAGGTAGGTAGTTGCGCCGCTATATTACCCTACCAATATCATTTTCTGATGGTACCAGTTTTGGCAGATAGATAAATTCACTAACAGACCTGCTCAATTTCTAACGTTGTATTTGGTTCTGGTCGTATTATTTTCAAGTGTTTGCTTTTATTGATGCTTTATTCCCGTACCGTTTCTGTTTCTGCTGCCGCCAGTTCCCTGTATGTTTCCTTAGTAGCGAGTTCCGCTCTTGCACAGGCCAGAAGCTGCACCAATCTATTGGCCATTCCTGTTTTGTGGATTTGAGCTGTCCTTATTACCTTCTTTTGTGCTAATTAAAAAGCACATCCTCTCGGCTCAGTCCCCAGCAAGTTTCAAAACTTGGTGTCAAATTTACTACTTTCCGTACTCTTCCTACTAATAATGAGCGTATGGCATTGGTGGCCGGGAGACCCCTCGCGGGGCGGTTCGGCCGCCGCTCCACAAGTTCTTTAGCGCCACTACGGCGACTTACGAGCGAATGAGGATGAATTAATGATGAAAGACACACAACACCCAGATATCTCGAGGCAGAGAAAATCCCTGACCCCGCCGGGAATCGACCCGGGACCCCGTGCGCAGGAAGCGAGGACGCTACCGCAAGACCACGAGCCGCGGACACTCTCCTTACTATTTTTCCGATAGTCTAACTAGCGAGGCATATTAAATGTTGTAGTATACCCAGTTGATACATGTTTTCAATAAGTTAATTTCTTTTTATGGTGTCGTATGCTGCTTGAAAATAGGAAAAAATACTGATGCGTTCCGATTTCGAATTTACTTGTTTTTCCCAATATCTGCCTCAGGTTGGATATTTGGTCAGTAATTGATTTCCACACCTAAAGCCTGCCTGATGTATCCCAGTTGGTTTTACTGCTACAGCTTTTACACGGGCACAAAGCAGAGAGGAGAATATTTTATATGTGATGTCTTGTAATGCAATTCCCTTATAGTTGGTACATTTCCTATATGTATCTTCTATTACTCCCATATTCCAACAGCTGGGATGACATTCTGCGTCCACATGTTGGAGATAAGGAGGTGCATGCAATTAATTAGATGTTCTCCAACACATAATAAGCTGATCTGGCAGCTTGTCATTGCGCAGTGTCTTATTGTTGGCTTGATTCTTTACTACTAGACGAATCTTTTGCAGGCATGGCATTCCATTTTCCTCTTCTTCCACTTGTTGGTTTTCAGTAAGATAACACACTTTACCATTCTCTGAGTGTAATAATTCCTTAATGTACTTTGCCCAACGATGTACCCCTCCTTCCTGTGATGCCATTACTTCACCATTTTTTCCTCTACATTGTGTTGTTTTTGATTGAAACTCATTTCTAAGGTTGCTGATGCTTCTGTAAATTAGCTTGCTTTCATTAGCGTTATTCCATGATTCAATGTCCTGCAACTGCCCTTCAAAACAACTTCTCTTCTTTGCTTTCAGAATCTGCTTTTCTGCATCCCTTTTTTCCTGCTTTTGCTCTTCTGATCTTAATCTTTTTTTATGCCTCATTCATTTGTCTAATTGCTTCTCTCTCCATTCACCATATAATTCATTCCTTGTGCTTTGTTGTTCCGTACCATTCACTTCCTGAATTTCATTTCTGAATTTATTCCACGCCTCATAAGACTTGTGAGTTTATTTCTGCAGGATTGCTGTCAATCTATTTTCCAAATTAATGGATGGGTGTTAAGCCTTCCTGGGGTCCAAATATTTTCAGATATTATACTTGCTTTGCCTGTCTCCCTTAATTTTATGTTTAATTTTTGGTATGAGGAGGTAGAGATCAATGTTTATCACCTCTGAAACTAAAGCACTGTAGTCCATCAGAACCATGCCAGTATACATTAATGTATGATCGATTTGGTTCCTAGTATTATCGTCTGGTGACTCTCTGATCACCTCTTGTATATTTTTATGCTGGAGCAACGCGCTAGAAACTGTCGTGATAACTGGTGCTGAAAAATTTATTGGGCGGAATCCACTGTTATTAGTCTCTTTATGGAGGCTCTATCTGCCAGTGGTAGTGAAGAAGACCCTATCCTGCCCTATTTTAGCACTCATGTCTATTATGACCAACTTCATATCATTTCTAGGAGACTGTCGGTAAGTTTGATACAGTTTCTCGGAAGGTCTCCTTGTCTTATGTTGTCTTGTCGTCTGTAGGGACTTGCGCATCTAGGAAACTGTAATTAAGGAATTCCTCTTTTATTCGCATCTAACACATCCTTGGGCTTATTGCTTTAAATCCTGTTCTCTAGTTGTTCAGTGATTTGATTGACTATAAATCCTACACCATGTATGTGTCACTACTGCGGCCGCTGTAGTACATAATACCATTCTGGTCTGGAAGGTATCCTACCTAGGCCATATTATCTCGTGGAAAATTTTCACTGTTACGAACAAAAATAAAACACAAGAAAATCATTACGACTAAGAATGTGGAACAATAAACGTTCATGTCGAAGGTAAATGTTTCCATTCAGGTGTAACGCGTATAATGACTGCTTGATGTTTTTATAAGTACTGTAAGTAACACCAACAATGTCTGCAAACTCGAAAGACAAGATAAATGAATTTTATCGTAAATTCTGTTGTCTTCGCCTATTTTAAGGTCTCAAACAGTGACGGCCAATGACATGTGGACGGAAAAATTCATTTCCCGCAACTCTTTGCACTATGCAACATCGGTGACCAGCAAAGCCGTCAACAATTAGCGATGTTTATAGGCGACGAGAGACGTTGCTAGGAAACAGTCTGAGACGTAATACGAAAGAGTTAATTCGGTGCTTACGAATCTCTTGGTGCTTGCCGTGGAAAGACTACGCATCTTACATGGTAAGCGTAAACTGTCTTTCACTACACCTTTTTAACGTTTTTCTCAGTTTGACTACCGAAATTTGAAAAGAGTTCCATGATACGCGATGCGGTTGAGGAATATCCAGCTTAGTTTCGCTTCTCGGTAGTACAATAGTGGCGTGTGAGATTTGTAGAGACCGCAACATCATTGATTCAAGTATTTGTGAGAGTGCGTTAAGGGAAGGGTATAAATGTATCTCTTAGATAAGATTATGGAATTGATGTATACTTTCCTCGCGTCACTGGTAACATCGTCATAGGAAAATGTCTAAACTCGCATGATTTGTTATTAGTTGTATTTCGTGTTTCATCATAAACGTGAAAGTTGTTAAGTAGGCCGAATGTTTGCTAGCAGAGATCTTCTACGATCGCACTAGTGACTAACGTAAATCGTATCATGCAACTGCCGTTGTGTTATGGCTTGGTAAATTAAATTTGATTCCTTCGGGCGGAGCTAATTCACGGTGGTATTTGATTCGCCTTCCTGATTACACATACGCTGACCCTTCGACTAGTGTGTCAGGCGCTCAATAATTTTGTATTCTGTTTTCAACGTGTTTCCCTTTATCATTTAGATAATGTATTGCAGTCCATAACTATTATTAGGAATTCTCCTTAATTATTGATTTATGTATTTTATATTTCAATCAAAATGGCTGACTATAAACTTTCATTTCATATCATTCGTTAAGATACGAGTTCCATAGATATACTGTCTTTAACGTGCAGTAGCGTCTCTTACTAATCTAAATAGTGCATCAGAGTATCAGAGTACCTTTTATGCAGAGTTGTTAGAAAATGGCTCAAATGGCTCTGAGAACTATGGGACTTAACATATGAGGTCATCAGGCCCCTAGAACATAGAACTACTTAAACCTAACTAACCTAAAGACATCACACACATCCATGCCCGAGGCAGGATTCGAACCTGTGACCGTAGCGGTCGCGCGGTTCCAGACGGAAGCGCCTAGAACCGCTCTGCCACACCGGCCGGCAGGGATATATATCGGGCAATCCTTTAAGGAACATTTTATTTTATCATTCGCGTGAAATGCACACTGAATACAAATGAATGATACGAAGGCAATGTGAAGTAAGAAACAAGTCACATCTTCCAAGAGGAGATCCAATTTAGTTTAGTGAACATTTTTACATTGCTGCATCGTTTTCCTGTCATAGAAATTGGTTCTGGCTCTGACGAGGTGAGGGGAGCTTGCAGCAGTAAACAGAAGTTTGTAGGATTCTGGATAAGCTGAATCTACGCAGAATTTACTTTGAAGCTTTAGGGAATGTTACAAAACGGATATTGAAAAAACCTCCTTTATGGGAATTTAGCAGACTGCTTAAATGCCCGCGAAAGTATAATTTGGCATTTCATATGACCATCTTATTTTCATTAGGGCAGTATGTTTTCTGATCAACGAATTGATCCTGCTGCATTATGTCTTTCTGTTGTTTTTTGCCGACTAACAAAATACGGTATTTGAACAGTGACCTATCGAGAATGATGAAAGACCGAATTCTAAGTTTCTGATATTTGCTGGAAACTGCAGAGAGTCATGATTGGATTGACTGTTAACAGAAAAAGCTACAAAGAAGTTGACTGCTTTTTCTTCGTCGCTCTACAAACCGTGACGGGCCTTGGCGTTCTCTAGGGCATGATTCCATTCGTCTGTGTGCAGCGACTTGCGTCTCCATTCTCTCCCGCCAATAATTTTTAAATCGTCCTGTATGTCGTCGAAGTATTGGTCTTCCCCTGCTTCTTCGTCTCACAGTATTCTGTAGCAGTGCTATTTTTGTGTGTTTCTCATGTTCCATCCGAAAAACATGGTCAACCCATTTCAGGAGGTTTATTTTTATGAACTTTATGATTTGAAGATCTCTAAAGAATGATTTTTTCACCGTGTAGAAATTACAGGGATTGATCGATGAGAGGATGCGGACCAAAAAAGATCTAATGTTTATGTTCGGAAATGCATTGTTTCCATGCTAGAGACCAGTTATTCAGTCATACACTGTTACAGAGACTGCGGTCTAATATGCATTGTACCATGCAGCCACAATTGCAGTATGTGTTGAAAATGGGTCCCATGTGCCTCAACGCATGCGTGTACGCGCCACACCATGTTTTGTCTCACGCGTTCGGTGAAGCTGCATACGAAATGTGTCAAAGGCAGCATGAATGAGGTGTTCCAGTGTCTCCACATCTGGAACGGGCTCTACATGCACGGTAATTATGAGATGTCCCCATAACTAGAAATCTCACCGCTTGATATTCAGTTGAAAGGGTCCTGTAGCCACCTTTCATTAGTCTGGGAGCCCATTTTCACTAGCATTTCTCTTTCTTTTCCTTGTTTATCTTTTCTCATAACTCTCATAGTGATGTGATTGAATGAATGTGGTTGTGTGTCACGCTGCTAGACGGTGGCGTAGACTGCTGCAGAAAGTCTGCGATAGTGATACAGATTCAGCAGCAATTGTACAGAATAGCCAACTCTCGTAGTGGTCAAGTAGGCAAAGAGGTTTGCGCTACTGGTGAGAAATCCACCTGCGTTAGGTTGGTGGCGGAAATGGCATTCTTGGGTTTTCCGCGCCTCACGGAGCGTGGAGGAGGCTGGGGAGGAAAAAGGGAGGCAGTCTGCCGCCGGTACGGGAAGCGTCCACAGCTGTGCTCCAGTCGAAAAAGGGTGAGTTAGACTGACCGCGTGGCGCGTTGTTACTTGGCGAGGGGAGAGCTGTTAGCTTTTGGTCTCGCTTTTCAGCTCTGAAAGACTGCTTTGCCTTGTCGTAGCAAGGAATGCAAAACTTTGGCAGATTTTTTTTTTCTTTTAGTAAATTTCTATAGCAGACTTGAATCCACCGGAAGAGCGCCACACAAAGGTGTCGATAAGAACACTCGCTTCTGTATGAATGTCTGTCTGCCTCCAGCTGTGCCTGTATAAGCTTTCATTTTTCTAAATATTTATAGCTTCGCCTTCTCGTAAATTTCCCTTGTTTTATGTATCTTTCGTCCGTGGGGAGCCGATCATGTGGTTGAACATTAGAGTTTGTTGGGCTATCGCCATCACTAACTGTCCGATCTCATGTTTGTTTTAAAGAATCTTAGCTGTTGATGATTGTGTGATGTGATATTGTTGCAACTTGGCCACGATACCTAGAAATTGCGTCTCCACAAACCACGTGGGCACGCGGGTGTACTGCGAAATGTGTACCGTTTCACGAGTTATTGCGATCAGTTATCAGGCAACAGCAGTTGTATGAATGATTCACACGAATGATTTTAGGTGTAGATTATAACGGTGTATGTATTGATGCTTTTCTTTAATGTTTTAGGAATTAATGTTATCAAGAATTGTGTACATGCCTCACACCCATATCTTAGGAATAAATAATTTTATACACAATTTTCTCTTGTATTCCGAGGTTACATTTTTGCACCTAAGCCACTCATCTCGTAGCTTTCCTGTTAGCACATCCAACGCGTTTCCTTATGCACAGTCCCCATTTATTTTAAAACAAATGCTTTAGATTAAGTCTTATTTTCAGGTGTGTTGCTGGGAGCTGATCTTCTGCACAGTGTTCATGCCTGTACTATTCTATTTTAAATGGTTGATTCTCATGGACAGTGCACGGGAAATACTGTTAATTACATCTCATCCCCTATGAGCGATATCACGACGCACGTATTTTTATGACTTTTTGGTCTGTGATCAAATTAATTTATTTTCCGACTCGGCCAAATCTTTGATTAGTTGAGTCGGTGGCGACCCTAATCTTCTCACGTTAATTTCACAATCAGTAAGCATTTCCATTTCCGCTCTCAACGTATTAACCCGTAGAAACAGGTTAGTTACACAGTGAACGAGCAGGCCGTGCAAGTCGATCCCGTTGTCCGATCCATCGACCAGGGAAGACAGGATTGAGATCCGTCCGGACGTTAGCGAGAGGTGGGCTGGAGCACCATCACGCAGCAGCCATTTAACCCTTCGAATCATCAATGGCACTTCTTCCAGCAGGGGAGGCAAAGTCGCTTGCAAGAAACGCCGATAATTTCGGCCTGTTGGGGGACGTGGAAGGAAGACTGGTCCCAAAATACGGTCGCCAATTATCACGGCCTTCACATTCCGGCTGCACCGATGCTGATGATTCGCTGTCACCATGGGGCCTGCATAATATCCCACATGTTGTAATGGCGACCAGAACAGTCGCGGGGTTGAAGGGACGGAAAACGCAGCGGGACCTGCGGAGCGGCTCGCGAACAACAACACAACGGGAGAGGACGGACACGACCAACGGAGGACCTTACAACACAACAAGAACGAAACAACAGAGTCAAGAAACCCTAACTAGACAACCACGTCCACTCGTCAACATAACATGAAAGTAAATACGTTGTCTAAGGCGAGGCGATATGTCCTGAGACGTACGCAAGATTAGACTTGGTGGCTGAGCTTTTTTTTCTTTATTGTTGTTTTCATACCTGGTACAGGTAGGCCAGCAGCGGCATACTACGCCGCTCTTCGGCCACAGATAAAACTAATGAGACAAAAGGAGACAATTGCAGAACACACATGGTGGATATACAAACGTAGACATACAAAATTAAAACACACGGAGCCGCTCACGGGCGCAATGTTCAAAATAAAAACGTTCAGAAACGTGGACATGCACAGAGATGACAGAGATGATACACGCGAACGTCGCAGCACACACGATGAAACACTGGAACACGAACACGACGGCACACACAAACATTAGGCGATGATCTCCGGAGCGCGAAAGTTCACTATATGTGTGCGAGTCCGGGGACCTGCCAAAAGTGGAAAAGGTGAGGGAGGAGGGAGAGGGGAGGGTGTAGATGCCAGAGGCAGGGGCGATGCTAGGGGGAGGAAAGATGAAGGTTAGGGGAGGCCCGGGGGAGAGGAGGGAAGGAGGAAGGGAGGAGGGAGAGTAGGGAGAGAGGCTGCCCTTGGGAAAAAACATCGGGGGTGGATGGGGGGGATCAAAGTTGGTAGGAGGGATAGATAGAGGGGATGAGGGCATCATCAGGGAGGGGCAATTGGTGGAAGCCACCTTGGGCGAGGGTATTGAGAGTGGAGAAATGGAGAGCAGGTGGGATGTGGGAATGGAGGCGCAGCAGCAGACAGGGGTGGGAGAGGATGGGGGAGACAAGCTGGTGAGGTGGATCAAGTTTGCGGGAGGTGTAGAGGATCTGTATCCGTTTGAGGAAAAGAAGGAGGTGCGGGAACGGAATAAGGTCATAGAGGATCCGCAAGGGGGAGGGGAGACGGATGCGATAGGCGAGGCAGAGCGCATGGCATTCTAGGATTTGAAGGGATTTGTAAAAGGTAGGAGGGATGGAGATCCAGGCGGGGTGAGCGTAGCAGAGGATAGGGCGGGTGAGGGATTTATAGGTGTGGAGGATGGTGGAGGGGTCCAGACCCCATGTACGGCCAGAAAGGAGCTTGGAGGCGAGAGTGTGCCTTGGCTTGGATTGTCCGGAGATGGGGGGGTCCAGGAGAGGTGACGGTCAAGGGTGACGCCAAGATACTTGAGGGTGGGGGTGAGGGTGATAGGATGGCCATAAATGTTGACGTAGAAGTCGAGAAGACGGAAGGAAGAGGTGGTTTTGCCACAGGCAGAGCGAGAGGGAGGCGCTTAAGAACGCTATCAGGGACGCCGCTATTGGCCGCTGCAACCACGTGTTCCACTGTGGCGCCCTCACTCTAAATGTGGGCCAGAAGGCGCACGCCGCCACAGTTTACGGCGCGATGTTGCAGAGACCTCTAGGGGGTCTTCGACGTCCATGACGTTTGGTGCGGATTCAAATTCCGCGGCGCGCGGTAACAGACCAGAGATGACTATTATGAAAACTGAAGATTCTACTCGACGGAAAGGTGGCCTCATCAGTGAATTGGATGAATGACACAAAGCCCGGAATCGTGGCTGCCTGGTGAAGAAACCAGTGAGAGAAGGGCGTCCGATGTGGAAAGTCTCTTGCTAGTAAACTCTGCACACGCTTTAGGTGATAAGGATAGTAACAATTGCCACGGAGAATGTTCCACACCGTCGTCCGGCTTACCCTGTACTACCTGATTCTGACACGTCGGCCTGCTTCCACAGCGTCAATCTCATTTTTCTTCAGGCTGGTGTCCGAACATTTCGGGTGCGTCCTTCATGGTTTCCTGCTTCCTGAAACGACCATATCTCAGACAAACGGCGAAATACTGGTGCAAACATTGAATGCTGTGGTTGTTGTCGGAGGGGAAAAAGTCTCCTCATACTAACTTTCTTCCCGCCTCCCGTTGCCATTTGCCTTTCCATAACTAAACACCATGTTGGCAAGCTCTCGATTCGAATACGGAACCATTGTGTACAACGCTGTATCACATCTACGGCAAGGTGAAACGGCAAGGGAAGTGAATCGCGCACGACATTACCAATTACTATGAGAGGAGAGGGCGTTAGGGCACGACGTATGAGGAACAGTATCATCCTCTAGGAAGAAACCATTCATACTGTAACTGTGGCTGCACAGTACATCACGTGTTAGACCGCTGTCTCTGTAACAAAGTACGATAGAATAATGCTCTCTAGCGTGGAACCATGCGGTCTCGGACATAAGTTCGTTGGATCTTTTTTGTTCCGTATGCTCTCATCTATCAGTCCCTAGAGTTTTTACATGGTGTAAAAATCACCCTGTATATAATCTGTAAAGTTCAAAATTATATGATCTGCCCCATGCTCTACGATTATTAGACGCCCCTTACATTTTGCGTAACACCTTTCGTTCAAACATCCTGTTAACTCTTCACATTCTTGTGTCATTGTCCAGATTTCTGAGGGATATGTTAATACGAGAAGTATTAAAGGTTTATACAGTAGACACTTTGTTCTTCAAGACTTATTTATGTACTTAAATTGTGTGTTCAGCTCATAATAGCATTTACTAGTTAGGGTGACGTACAGCGTTATCTCCGTACTAATATCATTTTGTCATGTTACTAGTGTTCCCAGAACAAGAATAATGTTAGAAATAGAGCAGACGCAAGCCTGCTCTATTTCTAACATTATATTTAGTGCTAGTGGTATTATTCGCATATGTTTTGGTTGACTTACGTCCACTTCCAGTTCCAATTCCGGCCGGCCGATGTGGCCGAGCGGTTCTAGGCGCTTCAGTCTGGAACTGCACGACCGCTACGGTCGCAGGATCGAATCCTTCCCCGGGCATGGATGTGTGTGATGTCCTTAGGTTAGTTAGGTTTAAGTAGTTCTAAGTTCTAGGGGACTGATGACCTCAGATGATAAGTCCCATAGTGCTCAGAGCCATTTGAACCATTTTTGAAGTTCCAATTCTATTGCAGCTGTTCCCAGGGCCCTATATGTTTTCATAGCAGCTAGTTCCATTCTTGTGATGATATCAACATCATCTGTATAAGCCAGAAGCTCTAACATTCTATTGTCTGTTGTGCCTAGAGTAGAAACCGTTGACTCAGAAAACAGCTAGTTTCGAAAGTTGGTGTTAGTTTTTTTTTTGTAACCGTAGTTTCCATACTAATTTTCCTACAGTCAAACTTTGCGAGGCATTTGAAATGTTGTGGTATACTCAGTTCACCCATGGCTTCAATATGTTTATTCCTTTTTATGGTTTCATACGTTGATTTAAGATTTAAAAAATCACGTGTTCCAATTTTATATTACCGTGTTTCTTCCAATACCTGCCTGAGGATGAATATTTGATCAATAGTTGATTTACAGAGTTAAAACCTGCCTGACATCTGCTATTTGCTCTTAGTAATAAAGGTTTCCGTGATGTTCACTAATCTGACTCCCCTATAGTTGGAACATTCCAGCATGTCAACTTTCCTTTGTAAATCACGTATTACTCTCAATGTCAATCATCTGGGACGACGCTCTCTGTCGATATATGTGAGATTAGGGGGTGCATGTAATGAATTAGATGTTCTCTATGACACCCTAGAAACTCCTCTCGGACAGGCCATGAAGGCCCAACGGTACCGACTGGACGTCGTGTCATCCTCAGCCCACAGGCGTCACTGGATGCGGATATGGAGGGGCATGTGGTCAGCACATCGCTCTCCCGGCCGTATGTCAGTTTCCGAGACCGGAGCCGCTACTTCTCAGTCAAGTAGCTCCTCAGTTTGCCTCACAAGGGCTGAGTGCACCCTGCTTGCCAACAGCGCTCGGCAGACCGGATGGTCACCCATACAAGTGCTAGGCCAGCCCGACATCACACCCTACAAGGTGAGATTAAAGCTTTTCATTGCCATGTGACTTACTGCTGACTAGTTTCTTTACTGGGAGACGAATACCTTGCATCGATGGCAGCCTGTTTTCCTGTACTTTCACTTGTTGATTTTCAGTAATCTTTGCAGTATCACCCTGCCTTCCACCATCGGAAACGGGCGGAGGAGTCTCTGGCGATAGCCTTCTCTTCTCCGAATCGTGAGTGCTACAATGCTGCCTTCACTATGAGGGAGCTCGATAGTGCTTTCAATTCATCCCGATCCTCCGCCCCAGGGCCAGACACCATCCACATTGACATGTTGCAGCACCTTTCTCTTGCGGGCAAGCACTTTCTGCTTAACACGTACAACAGCATCTGGGCAGAGCGCACATTTCCCGGACGCTGGCTTGAAGTCACCGTCTCACCGATAACTAACCCCGGGCAGGGACAAAAACCTTACTTCTAGCTACCGCCCCATCTCTCTTACCAGCTGCGTTGGCAAGGTGGCGGAACGTATGATTCGTGCTCCGCTGGTGTGGTGGCTCGGGTCTCGACATTTACTAAAGAATGCACAGTGCGGATTTCGAGTTCGGCGTTCTGCAGTTGACCATCTCGTTACTTTGTCCATCCATGTCATAAATGGTTTTCTGCGGAAATCTCAGAATGTGGCCGCGTTTTTCGATCTGAAGAAGGCCTACGACACCTTCTGGAGAACTGGTATCTTCTGTACTCTTTACATGTGGGGCTTCGGTTGGGGCCTGCCCTGTTTTCTTCGGGCATTTTCACAAGACCGAGTTTTCAAGGAGCGTGTGGGTTCTGCCTTGTTAGACACCTATCCAGGAAAACGGTGCGCCTCAGGGTTCCGTACTGAGCCTCGTCCTCTTTGCTGTCGCCATTAACCCTATGATGGCCTGTCTCCCGCCAGGCATCTCCGGCTCTCTTTTTGTAGACGATTTTGCCATCTATTGCAGTTCCCCACGGACCTGTCTCACTGAGCGGCGTCTTCAGGGCTGCCTTGATCGTTTTTACTCCAGGAACATCGACAATGGCCTTAGCTTTTCCCCTGACAAAACCGTCTGCATGAGTTTATGGCGGCGCAAATGGTTTCTTCCACCATCTCTACATCTTGGACGTGTTGCCCTTCCGTTCTGTGAAACTACGAAATTTCTGGGGCTCATGCTCGGTAGGAAACTCTCTTGGTCCTCCCATGTGTCTTACCTGACCGCCTGCTGTACGCAGTCCTTCAATCTCTACATGTCCTCAATTGTACTTCCTGGGGTGCCGATCGAACGACCCTCCTCCGTTTGTATCGGAACCTTGGCCGTTCGAAACTCGACTATGGGTGCTTTGTTTATGCGTCTGCATGTCCATCTCTCTTACACTGTCTCAACACTATCCACCATCATGGCATCCGTTTGGCAACGGGCGCCTTTTACACCAGCCCAGTTGAGAGTCTGTATGCTGAAGCTGCTGAACTACCACTGCCCTACTGCCGTGACTTTCTCCTCAGCATCTACGCATGCCGTTTTTCTGCCATACGTGGCCACCCCTCCTATGCCTCCTTCTTTGATGATTCCTTTGATCGTCAGTATCGGGCTCGTCCCTCTTCTCTATTACCTCCTGGAGTCCTCTTTCGCCACTTGCTCGGGCGGCTTAACTTCATACTACCTGCAACTTACCCAGTGGGTATGAACCCTTCACCACCTTGGCTTCGTGAAGCGGCCCATGTTAACCTTGGCCTAAGGACACTACTCCAGCCTCTGTCTATCACCTCCAGTTTCACGACCTTCAAATGGAACTCCGCGATAGTACCATTTTCTACATTGATGGCTCTCGGACTGACCAAGGGGTCTGGTGTGCCTTCGTCATTGGCACCCGTGTCTTTCGATAACGGCTTGCAACACACTCCTCAGTATTTACAGCCGAGCTCTTCGCCTTATATCAAACCACGGAGTACATCCACCGACACAGCATTCCCAATTGTGTACTCTGCTCAGGCTCACTCAGCACCCTCCAAAGTCTAAGTGTACTGTACACTGCCCATCCCTTAGTGCAGCAGGTCCAGGAAAAGTGTCAGATGCTCACTCTTTGGAGCCAATGTGATGTTAATGTGGCTCCCTGGTCATTTCGATCTGCCAGGAAACGAGGCTGCTGACGTCGTTGCCAAGGGTGCAGTCCTCGTACCTCAGCCCGCGAGTACCTCTGTCCCTCCGATGATCTCTGCGTTGCCGTCTGTCAGGAGGAGATGTCCCTTTGGCATCGCCAATGGTCCTCCCTTCACGGGAATAAGCTTCGGCTTATTAAGCCTCTCCTGGCGCCTTGGACGACCTCCTCTCGGCCATCCCGCCGGGAGGATATTATTTTAACTCGGCTGTGTATTGGGCACTGCCTTTTTGGCCATCGTCATTTGCTAAGTGGCGCTACCGCACCACTTTATACGCTTTGCGCCCAAATTTTAACTGTCCGTCACTTCATGCTTCAATGCCATTTTCTTAAAAATTTACGTTCCAGCTTGGGTTTACCATCTGATTTATCAGCCGTTTTAGCGAATGACGCGCGGGGTGCCGAACTTGTTTTACTTTTTAGCCTCCGAAGCAATATAGCGAAGGCCATTTACTTTTTAGTTTTGGACTTCCATTTCTACATGATGTTTTTTTAGCCCTTTTTCCACGTGCCTGTTTTTAGCTGTTTCCTATTCGGTCCATTGGGACTGACGTATAGTCGTTTAACTCCCCTCTGTGTTCGTGTTCTATAGTTTTGACTTGGGCGCGTATGACCCCAGTTGTTTTTTGCGCCCTAATGCAAAACAAAACAAACAAAACAGATCCCATGCTTTAGGATTCTCTGATATAATAATTTCTTAAAGTACTTTTCCCAACGACATAACACTCCTTCCTGTGAAGCGATTAGTTCATCATTTTTGCGGCTGTAAGGTTACTGACTTACAGTAAAATATCCTGCTTTCATTAGCATAATTCAGTCATTCAAAGTCTGGCAACTGTCTTAAAAAAAGTTTTTCTTCTTTACTTTCAGAATCCGCTATGCTCCTCGCCTCTTTCCTCTGCTCTTGCTCTACCCGCCTGCATCCGTTTCTAATCTTCATTCATTTATGTCGTTGCTCCCTCACTCTCTTTGTCATACCATTGATTCCTTCTGGTTTGTTGTTCCATAGCAATCACTTCTTCTGCATTTCATATCTGATTTTTTCCACGTCTCATATATGTATGAGTATTTTTCTACTGGACTGATTGCAAGCTATTTTCCAAACTAGTAGCCATGTTTTCACCCTTCCTTGGGTTTTTAAGTTCTGAGATATTATACTTATATAGTCTATTTCCTTTACCTTTACGTTAATTTGAAATTCTCTCTCCAATTTTTGCTATTAGGAGAAAAAGATCAGTGTTCATATTAGCATCTCTGAAACTACGACAGTGTAGTACATTAACAACCGTGCCGATATCTATTACTGTATGATCAGTTCGGTCCCTAGCATTGTTCTCTGGAGACACTCAGGTCATTTTATATATATTTTTATATTGGAACCACGTCCTAGAAATTGTCACTTTAAGTGATGCTGAAAAATTTATCAGGCGGAATCCGTTGTTATTACTTCTTTGTGGAGGCTGTATTTACCGGTGGTACTGGGGAAGACCCGCCCGTGCCCTATCTTAGCATTCATGTCTCCCGTTACCACCTTTATATCATTATTTGGAGAGTGTCGATAAGTTTTCCCCAGTTTCTCAGAAGGTATCCTTGTTTCTGCTGTCTTCTCCTCAGTAGAGACAAGGAAATTTAGGAGACTGAAGTTAATTCATTCGCATAAAACATGCCCTAGGACTTACTGGTTTAAATCCTATCACTAGTTGTTCGGTGCTTTGAATGACTGTAAACCCCACAGCAAAAATGTGTTCACTTTTGTGGCCACTGTAGTACAAACCACACTTTTTTAAGGTACCTTGTCAGGGCCAAGTTATCTCTTGCAAGGTTTTCGCTATTAAGAGTAGAATTAAAAACGCAGGAAGTTGATTACGACTATGAATGTGGAACAATCGACTTTTCTGTGGAAGATGAATGATTTCAATTGAGGTATCACGCTTATAATGACTACTTGTGTTATTATAAAGACTGTAAGTAACACCAACACTGTACTGGAAAAACGAAAGAGGAGCAAACTGCATTTTATTGTAAACTTCGTTTTCGTCATCTATTTTACGGTCTCAAACAGTGAAAGCCCGAGACATGTGGATTGAAAAGTTCATCTCCTGCAACGAAAAAGCACTGTTTCCACCACGCAACATCGGTGGCCAGCAACGCCGTCAACAATAGGCAATGGCTGGAGACTACGAGTGACGTTGCTAGGAAACAGTCTGAGGTGTAATACTACGGAGCTAATTCCGTGCTTACGCATCCCTTCGTGCTTGCTGTGGAAAGACTACGTGTCAACTGGTTTTCATTTTATTGCCGGCTAATGCTGCCGTTACTTTTTTCTCAGTTTCACTCCCGAAATTAGAAAAGAGTCGCAGTCCGCTCAGACTTAAATGATAGACAATGTGGTTGAGGAATACACTACTTCGTTTCGTATCTCGGTAGTCCAAGAGTGGCGTGTGAGATTTGTAGAGATCGCAATATCGTTGTTTCAAGTAGTTTTAATTGTGCGTTAAGGAAAGGGCGTAAATAGATAAGACTATGGAATTCCGGTATACTTTTCTGGCGTCGCTGGTAACATCGATACAGGAGAATGTCTGAACTTGCATTGTTTGTCATCGGTTGTATTCCGTATTTTATCTTAACAGTGAAAGTTATTGATTAGACCGAATATTGCTAGCAGAGAGCTTACCATTAGTTTCTGGTCGCAAATGTTAATGAGATACATCCCATCATGCAGCGTAAGTTACGTTACGACTTGGCAATTTAAATTTGATTGCTACGAGCGGAGCTAGTTCAGGATGGTATGCGAATCTCCTTCTTGATTACACATATGTTGCTCCTTCGAGTATTGTATAAGACACTTGATAATATTGAGTTCTGTTTTCAGCATAGTTTTTTTTAAAATTCCCTTTATCATATAGATAATGTATTACTGGGTTGTAGGTTTCAATATTTTATGTTTCAGTGGTAAGGAGTCACTGTAAACTTTCATTTCATTTCTTACATTAAAGATACAAGTACCAAAGATATAACTGTATAGTCTCCTAGATGTGCAGTAATGTTTCTACTGATCTACATGCACTACAGGCCATTAAAATTGCTACACCAAGAAGAAATGCAGATGATAAACAGGTATTCATTGGACAAATATATTATACTAGAGCTCACATGTGATTACATTTACACGCAATTTGGGTGCATATATCCTGAGAAATCAGTACCCAGAACAACCACCTCTGGCCGTAATAACGGCCTTGATACGCCCGGACATTGAGTCAAACAGAGCTTGGATGGCGTGTAGAGGTACAGCTGCCCATGCAGCTTCAACACGATAGCACAGTTCATCAGGAATAGTGACTGGTGTATTGTGACGTGGCAGTTACTCGGCCACCATTGACCAGACGTTTTCAATTGGTGAGAGGTCTGGAGAATGTGCTGGCCAGGGCAGCAGTCGAACATCTTCTGTATCTAGAAAGGCCCGTACAGGACCTGCAACATGCGGTCGTGCATTATCCTGCTTAAATGTAGGGTTTTGCAGGGATCGAAAGAAGCATAGAGCCACCTGCATCATGTGCTCGTTCATTATCCTGCTGAAATGTAGGGTTTCGCAGGGATCGAATGAAGGGTAGATCCACGCGTCATAACACATATGAAATGTATCGTCCACTGCTCAATATGCCGTCAATGCGAACAAGAGGTGACCGATACGTGTAGCCAATGGCACCCCATCCGTCACGCCGGGTGATACGCCAGTATGTCGATAGCGAATACACGTTTCCAATGTGCGTTCACTGCGATGTCGCCAAACACGGATGCGACCATCAAGATGCTGTAAACAGAACCTGGATTCATCCGAAAAAATGACGTTTTGCCATCGTGCATCCAGGATCGTCGTTGAGTTCACCATCGCAGGCGCTCCTGTCTTTGATGCAGCGTCAAGGGTAACTGCAGCTATGGTCTCCGAGCTGATAGTCCATGCTGCTGCAAACGTCGTCGAACTGTTCGTGCGGATGGTTGTTGTCTTGCAAACGTCCCCATCTGTTGACTCAGGGATCCAGACGTGGCTGCACGATCCGTTACAGCCATGCGGATAAGATTCCTGTCATCTCGACTGCTAGTGATACGAGGCCGTTGGGATCCAGCACGGCGTTCGGTATTACCCTCTTGAACCCACCGATTCCATATTCTGCTAACAGTCATTGGATATCGACCAACGGGAGCAGCAATGTCGCGATACGATAAACCGCAATCGCGATAGGCTACAATCCGACCTTTATCAAAGTAGGAAATGTGATGGTACGCATTTCTCCTCCTTGCACGAGGCATCACAACAACGTATCACCAGGCGACGCCGGTCAACTGCTGTTTGTGTATGGGAAATCGATTGGAAACTTTCCTCATGTCAGCACGTTGGAGGTGTCGCCACTGGCACCAACGTTGTGTGAATGCTCTGAAAAGCTAAGCATTTGAATATCACAGCATCTTCTTCCTGTCGGTTAAATGTCGCGTCTGTATCACGTCATCTTCGTGGTGTAGCAATTTTAATGCCCAGCAGTGTAGTTCATCAGACCAACTTTTAAGTGTTTGACGCAATTCTTTAAGGAAAATTTTACTTATGATTGCCATGAATTGCGTACTGTGTCCAAATGGATGATAAGAGGACTTAGGTAAATTAAGAAGCAAATCGCACCTTCCACGACAACTGTCGTAGAAGATCCCATTAGGTTTTCTGATGTGTTTAGTAGGCTGCACCATGTGATATCATGTAATGTGGTTCTGACGGTGGCGAGCTGAGGAGCCCTTACAGCAGTAAACAGAAGTTTGTAGGAGTGTGGATACGCTAAAATTATGCACAATTAATTTTGAAGTTTTAGGCAATCTTACAGAACGTCTAGTGAAAAAACTTTCTTTATGGGCAGTGTCTTGAATGAAGGATATAAGATGAACACCAACAAAAGCAAAACGAGGATAATGGAATGTAGTCGAATTAAATCGGGTGATGCTGCGGGAATTAGCTTAGGAAATGAGACGCTTAAACTAGTAAATGAGTTTTGCTATTTGGGGAGCAAAATAACTGATGATGGTGGATGTAGAGAGGATATAAAATGTAGACTGGCAATTGCAAGGAAAGCGTTTCTGAAGAAGAGAAATTTGTTAACATCGAGTATAGATTTAAGTGTCAGGAAGTCGTTTCTGAAAGTATTTGTATGGGATGTAGCCATGTATGGAAGTGAAACGTTGACGATAAATACTGTATTTTAGACAAGAAGAGAATAGAAGCTTTCGAAATGTGGTGCTACAGAAGAATACTGAGCATTAGATGGGTAGATCACATAACTAATGAGGGGGTATTGAATAGAATTGGAGAGAAGAGAAATTTTTGGCACAACTTGAGTAGAAGAAGGGATCGGTTGGTAGGGCATATTTTGAGGCATCAAGGGATCTCCAATTTATTGTTGGAGGGCAGCGTGGAGGGTAAAAATCGTAGAGGGAGACCAAGAGATGAATACACTCAACAGATTCAGAAGGATGTAGGCTGCAGTAGGTACTGGAAGATGAAGAAGCTTGCACAGGATAGATTAGCATGGAGAGCTACATCAAACCAGTCTCTGGACTGAAGACCGCAACAATAACAACATGGGAATTTAGCAGACCACTAAAATAACCACGAAAGTATAATTTCGCATTTTACATTAAGGCCTGGGTGTGTTATATTTTTAGCGTAGTATTTTTTCTGAAAGAATTGGTCCTCTTGCATTACATCTTTCTGTTGTTTTTTTGCCGACTAATAAATACAGTATTCGAACAATGAGCTAATGAGACTAGTACAACGAACGTGACTGCTCCTCCTTCGTGGCTGTACATCACATGACGGGCCTTCGCCTCTCCAGGACATCATTACATTCGTCCCTGTCCAGCGTCTTGCGTCTCCATCTCTGACACCAACAATTTGTGAATCTTGTTGAACATAACCCCAGTATCGAAGTCTCAGTCTTCCTACGCTTCTTCTTTTTGAGGATTTCACAGATTCGCTGTAATGACCAAGAAAGTATACTTCTCCATTTCAGATTACTGTATTACCGTCTTATATATACTAGAGTAATGTATTTTCTGATGAACGAATTGATCCACCTGCATTACTTCTTTCTGAGAATTATTTTGCCCACTAGTAAAAATTCAACTATGTACTACGAAATGAAAAGTCGAAAGCGGATAGATTTACGAAGTTTGTTCAAAGGCAGAGTGAGCCGCGTGTCGACTCGTGCTACACCTTGTGTTTAAAATGCATTGGTTTTCCTTCCCTTCCCCTGACATGTTTGTTTGATATGTTGTCTGTCATTAAGTGGCTGCTTGGTTGTCTTTTTCCCTCTGCTATCGATATCTGCGTTTTGCTTCGGGATACTGCTATGGAGGAAGTGAGATCTTTGACCGGTTGTAACTTCGTGTGGTGGCGCGGAAGTAGGGGCGTTGAGCGCTCGGAGAGAGTCTGGTGGACACGGGAGGGTAGTGTGGCTCGCCAGCGCGGACCAGGCGTGATCGGTTGTACCGAGTCGCCACGTGATGTGTGTCGGTTGTGTGTAACGAGCGGCTCGAGTTGACGGAAGAGCTCCCCGCGGGTTGGTTGTACACAGAATCGTCCCTCGAGTAGTTGCTGTTCATTTCACCTTGGTGGGACGTTAACAAGCTTCTTTAAGTCCTCCGTTTCGACACTGGAGTTTAAAAAGGAGACACCTACAGATGAAGCGGTCAATACACGTCAACGTTGCAGAGAAGACGTGAACTCTGGTTACAGAGCGTGTTGTCGCGTGACCGTGGCGTGTTGGGTACACTGGCGACGCGTGCGCAGTCGGACGTGTGGATCATTGCCATCGGAGGTCGTGTACTGCCTGTTCGAGCATAATTGCAAGTTAGTGGAAGGTTTAGTCATTAAGTAATAAGTTTGCGTAACCAGTGCCTCTTCTGCCTTGTGGCCTACGGCGATCGGGTTTCCTGTCCCCGGCACCGGTGTAATTGAAGACAGTGATCTTTCCTCCAGCTCTCGCGCTGCCGAGATGACGTAGGCCGGCCTTATCGGCCGGGTTCAAAGGTCAAGCGCTCAGAGAGCTGACGTAACATGCTGTTCTCGCTCTATGGCCGACAGGTTCTAGATGTACCCTTGTCCGGTTCTCAGCTACGCTACAAATCACTTTATTTATGAAAATACAAAGTACAATCACCAACAAACTTTACATATTCACAGGTACCTTTACCTTTGATCCAAATAAATACAGTTTCATTAGATGATAACTTACGTCTACTACGTGTATATAAAGTAAAGGGTGATGGTGACATATAGGTCGATTTGCCGAAGTCTTTATTAGCATTTTCAGTAACATGATAGGTTCTGTATGCGATGACATCACGGTCGACAAAGCTTTCGAGGCCGGATACATTTGGCACACCTGAACCACCACGTACAATAGCAACGGTTAACCATCCATTGCCATGTGTGAAGGAATCATTGATGTCAATGCTGAAGTTTAGTCTGCACCCACAGAAGACTGCTGGTCCATCCAGTAGAGAGTGTGCAGCAACAGATTTTATAGTATTCTTCTTCTTGTCTGCAGCAGATGTTGTCATTTCAACGTCTTCAATTGTTTTATATATTGTATGTCTTGAACGACGACGATATCTTCTGTAATAAGGCATCTGCCCGATGGGAGGTGTAGTTTTGGCAGTTTAATTGTTTCGCTATTCTGTTGTGTGTTATGAGTAAATTCATGCTTCTTGTTGGTTGATCATGTGGTCGCTCATTCAGGACTGTGTGGTGTAATGTTTCCTTTCACGAGGTTAGCTCTAATTCTGTCGGCAAGTTAAGCCATCTTATTACAAGTTTTCGCTGGCTAAAGGTCGGTGCAGTGACCAGCCTGAGAGAGGCAATTGTGTTTACGGGTGTATTTAAATTGTTCAGTATTCTGCCTAGCCTGAGCATCCCTGAGTGGGTGATTTGTGCCCGCCTTACATGTCCGTCATATCTGTTATGTTCTAATGATATTCCAGGACACTTGTGTTTAAAAACTTTTTCTAAATTCCTCCATTCCTTTATTGCCAGTAATCGAGTGTTTGCTGAGACTTAAGATTTTTTTAAAATTTTTTTTTAATGGCGGTGTTGGTAGCTTCACTACCTCACCGTACCTTATTAACAAAGTTCTGTATTTACTTTAGTAGCGTTTCTAATAATGTTCTTTAAATTTATTTTAACTGTTGTATTGCTATAAATTACTTGATTGCCGTAAGCGGCGTGTTTTGAAAGGCTGTTATTGCCGTAGTGTTAGCTTCTGTGTTTCTTTAAAAAAATTTTTTAGCTGTTTTAGTGCTATAAATGACTTGACTGTCGTTTTTTAAAGAAATTTTGAACTGTTGCATTGCTGTAAATTACTTGATTGTCGTTAGCGGCGTGTTTAAAAGGCTGTTTATTGCCGTACTGCTAGTTTATATAAGTTATCAATAAAACATTTGTGTGTGAAAATGTCAACTCGACAGTAAACTATTGGAAATTTGGCCCCGTTTCCCAACTTGTGGTGTGGCTTGTAGTAACCGTAACCACTGTGTGTGTCACACAGAAATTTGAATTAACTGTTGGCAGAACGGGTATGAAGAACTTGGAAGTAGATCTAACTTAACCAAATTTAGTCATGTGCGTTGGCACATGACATGGCAATTTTTAATTAGACGGAGGCGATAGCTGTACTTTCTGTAGGCTGTAATCACCAATGGAAAAATTTCTAGTTTTCCTGGCTATTACTGTTTCATTGTTTAAAGATAACTGGAGGAATCCCGCATTGTTATCGACTAGGTCAGTAATGTTCAATGTCCTTCCAAACTCTTAGCAAGACTGTCCCCTTCCTGCCGCAGATGTTTCGTCGTGTGGTGACTCGCCTGTTCCGCCAGGAGCTGGACTGCTGTTTCGGCCGCCTGTCCAAGAGGAAGAGGCGCACTGCCGATAAAGACCTAGAGGAAGAAGAATTCTACTTTAAGGAACCGACGAGAGAGGAATCGCAGGTTAGCACGCCGGAGTAAACTCACTGTCGTTGCCGTGGGACGATAAGATAATATACCCAACTGTGCTAAGCGTTGAAACTCTTTAATTTGAGGAATATGAGGGTACGTCGATGTAGATTTCACTGAAAATACCTCTCGTTTGACATCAGATAGTAAATCGAACAACCACGTCAGTAAGGATAGGCATTTACATACAGGGACAACTAAGAGATCTAAGCGATAAGTAAGTCGACGTTATGTTAGGACTGTCGCACTCTCAGCTGAAATAGATGTGGAACCGCAAGTAAGTAAACATTTGCCTGTCACAATGTGTGGAAAAGAAAAAAGATGGTATACAGATTTTGGTTACCTTCCTTTTCTGTTTCTCTGTGGGTTTTACAGTCAGTGTAAAAAGTAAATTCAAACGATTTGTTTAGAGATATAATTAACTGAATGAATATATGAATGAATCAGTCAGTCAATCCATCATTGTATGTGGACGTCGAACAAGCTATTATCAAGCACGGGGGATACTATGCACAATCCACAATGCTCAATGAACCAAAGTTACGTGAAGTTGATAGATTAATGTAGAAACAAATCAGGGGTGTCAGCCTTCATGCAGATCCTCTGCGGCAGTTGGAATAGCATGCAGGAAAGTAAAACCATTTGGCACATGTTCGTAAACAGATAAACGATACAATAGTCCACTACTCACTGACTCTTACTGTCTCAGAACTCAGAGAATAAGCATACTATCCTGCCTACGACGAATACGTAAGACGAGATACAGGTAAGGCGTCAGAGGTGAATGATCGACGAATAAATAACAAATTTGCACGTTTCTATGCAGTGGTAATCGTCCATTAAATTGCTTATTTTTCCCTCCCCTCCTTTCCTCGTTGTGACTCCCCTTCAATAAAAAGTTGGTGGTTTTCGATCAAACAAACAAGATTTACGACTGGTCCTAGAATCGCAGCGTCCGCTTGTTCTCTGTCTCCAGGAAACAAAATTTTGTCCTCACGACCGCTTTGAGCTCTCGCGTTTCCTCCCGGTCAGTTTTGACCTTTCCCCCGAGGATGACATTCTGTCTTATGGGAGATTCTTGTTGCTCATGCGGGATGACGTTCATAGTCCCTGACTACCCGTCTTCAAGCTGTTGCAGCTGAGCTTTTCGTTCCTCGCATGACCTTTTCCCTTTGTACCGTTTCCATCCCTCCGTCATTCGACGTGGCCAGGGCAGACTTCCTCTAACTTATTGGGCAGCTACCTAACCCATTTTCCGGCCGCGGTGGCCGTGCGGTTCTAGGCACTTCAGTCCGGAACCGCGTGACTGCTATGGTCGCAGGTTCGAATCCTGCCTCGGGCATGGATGTGTGTGATGTCCTTAGGTTAGTTGGGTTAAAGTAGTTCTAGGGGGCTGACGATCTCAGATGTTGAGTCCCATAGTGTTCAGGCCCATTTGAACCTAACCCATTTCTGCTGCACACCATCCCAGTAGCTGTCCGAGGGGTGCCCTCTTTGCTGAACTTCTGAATCAGCTTAACCTCCCCTGTCTTAACACAGGAGCACCCACGTTTCTTCGAGACTCCACGCACACCTATTTCCATTTGGATCTCACCTTCTGCACTGCCCAGCTTTCCCATCGTGTCGAGTGGTCCGTTCTCTGTGACACGTATTCGAGCGATTATTTCCTGAGTGCTGTCCGTTTGCTGACTCCTACTCCACTTACGTCCACAACTCGTCATGTTCCTCGGGATAGCAAAAGAGCTAGCTGGATTTTATTTACTAGTTCTTTCAACAGCAATTCCTTCATCCATCGTGTGAGCCAACCTCTGATGGCTCTCTGGGACCAAGATCCATTCGCCAATTTCCGGTTCAAAATGGTTCAAATGGCACTGAGTACTATGCGACTTAACTTCTGAGGTCATCAGTCGCCTAGAACTTAGAACTAATTAAACCTAACTAACCTAAGGACTTCACACACATCCATGCCCGAGGCAGGATTCGATCCTGCGACCGTAGCGGTCGCTTGGCTCCAGAATGTAGCGCCTAGAACCGCACGGCCACTACTTCGGCCGGCCCAATTTCCGGCTTGAACGTAGCAGACGTCATCGTGAACCTTATTGCTGTCTCCAACACCTTGGGCGGCCGTTTTGCGAAGATTTAGAGCTCTTTCCTCTATCACCATGCCTTCCTCCATGGGAAAAGAGTGAAGGAGACTCAGGCGGTACGCTTCTCAGAATCGTGAGTGCTACAAAGCCGCCATTACTATGAGGGAGCTCGATCATGTTCTCGTGTTGTTGTTGTAGTGGTCTTCAGTCCTGAGACTGGTTTGATTCAGCTCTCCATGCTACTCTATCCTGTGCAAGCTTCATCATCTCCCAGTACCTACTGCAGCGTACATCCTTCTGAATCTGCTTAGTGTGTTCATCTCTTGGTCTCCCTCTACGATTTTTACCCTCCACGCTACCCTCCAATACTAAATTGGTGATCCCTCGATGTCTCAGAACATGTCCTACCAACCGATCCCTTCTTATAGTCAAGTTGTGCCACAAGCTCCTCTTCTCCCCAATTCTATTCAATACCTCCTCATTAGTCACGTGATCTACCCATCTAATCTTCAGCATTCTTCTGTAGCACCACATTTCGAAAGCTTCTATTCTCGTCCAAACTATTTATCGTCCATGTTTCACTTCCATACATGGCTACACTCCATTCAAATACTTTCAGAAACGACTTCCTGACATTTAAATCTATACTCGATGTTAACAAATATTTCTTCTTCAGAAACGCTTTCCTTGCCATTGCCATTCTACATTTTATATCCTCTCTACTTCGACCATCATCAGTTATTTTGCTCCCGAAATAGCAAAACTCCTTTACTACTTTAAGTGTCTCATTTCCTAATCTAATTACCTCAACATCACCCGATTTAATTCGATTACATTTCATTATCCTCGTTTTGCTTTTGTTGATGTTTATCTTATACCCTCCTTTCAAGACACTGTCCATTCAGCTCAGCTGCTCTTCCAAGTCCTTTGCTGTCTCTGACAGAATTACAATGTCATCGGCGAACCCCAAAGTTTTTATTTCTTCCCAATGGATTTTAATAGCTACTCCGAACTTTTCTTTTATTTCCTTTACTGCTTGCTCAATATACAGATTGAATAACATCGGGGATAGGCTACAACCCTGTCTCACTCCCTTCCCAACCGCTGCTTCCCTTTCATACCCCTCGACTCTTATAACTGCGATCTGCCTTCTGTAAAAATTGTAAATAGCCTTTCGCTCCCTGTATTTTACCCTTGCCACCTTCAGAATTTGAAAGAGAGTATTCCAGTCAATCCTCCGCCCCAGGGTCGGACAATATTCACATTGAAATGTTGCAGAACCTCTCTCTTGTGGGCAAGCGCTGTCTGCTTCATACGTACAACCACATATGGGCAGAGGGCTTGTTTTCCACACGCTGGCGTGAAACCACTGCCATACACATACCTAAGCCCGGTAAGGTCAAACACTTTCCTTCTAGCTACCTCCCCATTTATCAGACCAGCTGTGTTTGCAAGATGATGGTACGTATGATTCATGTCCTACTGGTACGGTGGCTCGAGTCTCGCAATTTCGAGCACGCCGTTCTGCAGTTGACCACCTCGTCACTTTGTCCATCCATGTCATGAACGGCCTTCGGCGAAAATCGCAGACTGTGGCCGTGTTTTTTGATTTGGAGAAGGCCTACCAAACCTGCTGGAGGACTGGTATCCTCCGTCATCTCTACACGTGGGGCTTACGAGGCCCCATGCCTCGTTTCCCTCAAGAATTTTTATAAGACCGAGTTTTCAAGGTGCGTGTGGGTTCTGCCTTGTCGGAAACCTGTATCCAGGAAAACGGTGTGCCTCAGGATTCCGTCCTGAGCGTCATCCTCTTTATCACCACCATTAACCCTATAATGGCCTCTCTCCCCCCAGGAATCTCCGGCTCCCTTTTTGTTGACGATTTTGCCATATACTACAGTTCTCCACGGACTTGCCTCGTCGAGCGGCGTCTTCAGCGATGTCTCGATCGTCTTTTCTCATGAAGCATCGACAGTAGCTTCCGTTTTTTCACTGTAAAACAGTTTGATTGAATTTCTGGGGGCGCAGTTACTTTCTTCCACGGTCTTTACATCTTAGACCTGTTACTCTTCCGTTCGTTGGATGTACGAAATTCCTGGAGCTCATACTCGATAGCAAGCTTTGTCCTCCCACGTGTCTTACCTTGCACCCCGCTGTATGCGGTCGCTCAGTCTCCTACGTGTCACCAGCGCTACTTCCTGTGGAGCAGATGGAACTACCCTTCTACGTTTTTAGCGGTCCGTGGTCCCCTTCTCCACTAGACTACGGATGTTCAGTTTATGCATCTTCACGTCCGCCCTCTTCCGCCCGGTGGCTCAGAACAGGATTCGTGGTCACAGAGCCTGTTGCCAGGCTAACACTGTGTTGATCTAATACAGCAAAGCATTCTCATACGACGGAACCGAACAGTGAGCCAGAGACTACACAATGAAATCACCAGTCTTAAGAACACAATTATAAACATGGCTGAGACGCAACGGTACAACAATATAATTTTTATAATACAGAAAGCCGGTTGCAGCACGATTTTCCTTCAACCTTGATTTTCATACAGACTTTGGGTATCTTCATCAGAAAATTCAAACAGCTAGCTAACAAGATTACAAAAGCATTAACATAGAGAAAAACCAAGAATACAGATTATACCGAAGGGATTTATGAGGAGACTACACTTACTTGTAGCAAGAGATGAAATGATTTGTTCGTAAACCTCTTCCTCTGTTACCACAGGTGTGTAGAGTCTCCACTAGATATGTTCGGTGTAATAGCCTTGTATCTCGTTTCCTCTCTGTTTGTGGTTTTGTAACATTTTTAGGCAGCTGTTTGGATTTTCTGGTGAACACACCAATAGTCGGGGTCGAAGTCAGATTAAAGTACAATCGTCTTGCAAACGGCAGGTTATTTTACACAAATTATATTAAGCACAATGATAGAGTATCATCACATATTCACATGAAGTATGGCAGAATGACGTGTAGTTAACTGGTGCAGATGCCATGAAGTGTCCTCAAGCATCTGAATAACACTCGGTAGTGTGATACAATAAATTCGCCAATTCGCCGCATTCTGGCGTCTTAACGTTGTATTCGTTGTATTAGCCGGGAAAATCTTGAAGTTCACGACTCGTCCATTATCTTATCATTATTAAGTATATATATTAGAATGGATCTAGGAAATAATTCTGAAATTGACTGTGCCATTGTGCTCTTGCTCGCAATAATTGTCACTCGTGTTATTCTGTGAGACTCTGTCCTTCCAAATCTAAGTGCTATAGGTTTAGTCAAATGTTCACGAATGATACCGGATGATCCCATTTGATGGATCTCAAATGAAGTAATCAGATTACTTGATTAATTTGCATTTCTTCTTGAAAAATGTAGGAAATTGTCTAAATGGCTATCACTGAACTTATTGATGCTGTTCCGCATTACTGCAGACTGACTTTGTTGAAGACGAGAAGGTTAACAAGAGCAAAAAAGGAGTTTACGGTAAATTATAACGCCTTCTTTGATTCTAGATAAAATGGTGAATCCCTGCTATATCCCTTTCTTCTTTAAGTATGGGATACGTAGCACTAATCACGTTACAACTGCCTGCATTCTAATATTTTCACGTTTAATCGTTTGTCACGAATCTTGAATACTATATGTAACAAATCTGACCGTGTGAATGTTAAAGACACTAAGTAAGTTTAGTATAAGTTATGGTAGGGGTCGACTAACGTTTCCTCTGATGGAACACTTTAAGAATCCAGTTACCGTGATGGAACACCTTTTTTATATTCTGGGTTAACAAAATGTTAAAAATGAGAAAAACTTGTTGTATTCAGCGATTATTTTAATTTTAAAACATAAGTAATAACACAGAAATAATAATATTTTAAGAAAATAAATATTATCGCTAAAATGTCGAAAAATCGGCGTGTTATTAATAATATCTTACGAACACGTGTTTATTTCCGGTGGAACATGAGTATTCTGGAGAAAACTCCAGAAATCGCTCCAGAATTCGCTCCGCTACAGGCCGTCCGTTATGAACAGGTGATCGATCGTGTTGAAAGATGCTATCGCCATCCCCGAATTGATCTTCAACAATGGGAAGAAAGAAGGTGCTTAAAACATCAATCTAGGCCTGTGCCGTGATAGTACCACGCAAAACAACAAGGGGTGCAATCCCCCACCATGAAAAACACGACCACACCATAACACCAGCGCCTCCGCACTACACACGCTGGCAGATGACGTTGACTGGGCATTCGCCATACCCACACCCAGCCATCGTATCGCCGCGTTGAGTACCAAGATTCGTCGCTCCACACACAGTTTTTACACTGTTCAATCATCTAATGTTTACGCTCCTTACACCAAGCAAGTTGTCGTTTGGCATTTACCGGCGTGATGTGTGGCTTATGAGCAGCCGCTCGACCATGAAATCCAAGGTTTCTCACGTTGCTCCTAGTACTTGCATTGGATCCTGTTGCAGTTTGGAATTCCAGTGTGATGGTCTGGATGGATGTCTGCCTACTACATATTATGACCCTCTTCAACTGTCGGCCGTATCTGTCAGTCAACAGACGAGGCCGGCCTGTACGCTTTTGTGCTGTACGTGTCTCTTCACCTTTCCACTTCACTATCACGTCGGAAGCACTGGCCCTAGGGATGTTAAGGAGTGTGGAAATATCGCGTACAGACGTATGACACAAGTGACACCCAGTCGCCTGACCACGTTATGACTACTGAGGTCGCTGATATGGAGTACCTGGCAGTAGGTGGCAGCACAATGTACGTAATATGAAAAACGTATGTTTTTGGGGGTGTCCGGATACTTTTGATCACATAGCGAAGATAATACCTCATATTTTAATTTGAAAAAGAGAGATTCATTATGTGTTTATGTCTCCATGCCTCTGACCAAGTGGACTTCGCCTTAACTTAAATTCATTTCCCTGTTTTGTCGAATTAGGAAACGTAGAGTTATGCTGTAAGTTTTCATAGAATTGTTGCTTTATGAAGCAATTTTCCTGCTATGGAACGAGCATTAGGGAATGCCAATTTCTGTAGTTGAATTTTGTTGGTACCTACTTCAGCTGCACTGTGATAATTAAAAAAATAAGACTCATCTGCTAAACATTTCAGCCATCTAACCAAAATATGGATATTAAATGTATATCTTAATCCAAAGAATGTTTTAGTAGGCCTTTTGATTTCATAAGATCTTATAAAAGGAAAAAGGCAGTAAGTTAAATGGATTTAGAGTTGTGGTACTCATTACATAGATATAAATGTATAACATTAAGTAGCATGTTTCAGTTTACCAACATTCATTTTCAGAAGGGTAGAAACACTTATTTGAAGTTGGATACATTGATTGACATTGCAATAACCGTTGAATCATTTTGCATAGCCCATAAAATTGAGGACTATTTGAAGAGTTCAGCTCATGAGTAAAACGTGGCAGTAGAACAAATGAATTACTATTTACTTTATTCTTGTGATTCTTTTTTTCAGTGATTTGTCCACATCTTTATTTCAGCTGCCTGCGAACCCAATAGAGCAAACAGCTGACATGGAAGAACAGTACGATTTCGACAGAGATTTAATTCATAACCATAATAAACAACTTACTAGAGATGACTTTGTCGCAATTGTTGAAGATTTACCTGCAGAGGAATTTATGACATCAAGGATGTTGGCATGTAGAATGGCGTCGTCATATTATGGACGTGTGTCAACGAGAGCAGGAGGTAAGTAACTCAAATAGTTGACAAATTTATCTTTTGAAGCTGATAATAAAAAATGTGTTAGAAAAAAGTAGTGATGTGTTTCATTAGGAAATATTAAGATTATCTGTCGTGTTTTTCACAAACTGATGATAAATCTGAAGTGGACTAGTGGAATGTGTGTTGGTCAGTAGCTTTCTAGTTAATTTACAGAAATAGTAACTGTGTTGTTATTTAGTCTTCGGAGTATTGAATCTGTCATAATATCCAGAGCTATGACAGCTTCTCCAATGAGGTGACATATCTTTGGGATTAAAAATTTGGAGAGTAAGATTAAGCACAATGCATTCAAAATTTGACGTCGGAGCGAGATCAATCACAACGCATCTAGCATGGGTGGTACTAAGCGAACAACACGAGCAGTTACTCCAGCAAAGGCGGCGTTTGTGTTTAGTGTACTTTGCATTTCCCGCTGGGTCCTGGTCAAGAACACCAGCGCACGCTGTAACGTTGTGGAACGTTGCATCTTACAGTGAGTTGCGATATCAACACAGTATGGCAAATGGCGACATTCGTATATATCTCCGTGCAAAAAATTAAAATGAAGAGTAGCCACCATCAAGGAGAGGTATGCTTAGAGTGCTGAACAACAAAAGCGTATGCCACGAATGTCCTGGGAAGCAGTGCTATAAGGCTGTTAGATGATAACTAGTGTCAGACTGTGCTGACAGTGCTTTCTTTACGTTTCGTAAGATTCGAATAATCTAGTTTTGAAGGACCTCCAGAAGATCGAACACATCTTCCGGCAAACGAGTTCGAGAACGTACTCACCCCCTCTATTAGCAGTTTGAGAAACGCGCAATGAACGTCAGATGCTGTGGAATATTTTCACTGACTTGAAAGAGAAGAGGACAGGATGTTTAAGAATCCTTATAAAGATGAGGCTGTAGGAGCTGTAACGAAATCTGATATACAGGGTGTTACAAAAAGGTACGGCCAAACTTTCAGAAAGCATTCCTCACACACAAATAAAGAAAAGATGTTATGTGGACATGTGTCCTGAAACGCTTAATTTCCATGTTAGAGCTCATTTTAGTTTGTTCTTCCACCTACGCTCAATGAGCACGTTATCATGATTTCATACGGGATACTCTACCTGTGCTGCTAGAACATGTGCCTTTACAGGTACGACACATGTGGTTCATGCAGGATGGAGCTCCTGCACATTTCAGTCGAAGTGTTCGTGCGCTTCTCAGCAACAGATTCGGTGACCGATGGATTGGTAGAGGCGGACCAATTCCATGGCCTCCACGCTCTCCTGACCTCAACCCTCTTGACTTTCATTTCTGGGGGCATTTCAAAGCTCTTGTTTACGCAACCCCGGTACCAAATGTAAAGACTCTTCGTGGTCGTATTGTGGACGGCTGTGATACAGTACGCCATTCTCCAGGGCTGCATCAGCGCATCAGGGATTCCATGCGACGGAGGATGGATGCATGTATCCTCGCTCCCCCCCTGCGGGTCCGGGGATTAGAATAGGCCCGAGGTATTCCTGCCTGTCGTAAGAGGCGACTAAAAGGAGTCCATCCCCCTCACGGGGGTAGTTAGCGCCTGCGTCCGGAGACGGACGGTTCCACGACCTATAATTGTGGTCTTTTTGGTTTTTCACTTCTCGTTTCATCCTTCCTTTGGTTGGTTCCTTTCTTTGCTCTTCTCCACCTCACTGTCTTCCTTACTCTTTCCCTTGACTTCTGCTCCTTGCCTCCTCATTGCCTTCCTCTTCTTGCCTTCACATTGCCTTCTTCTCCTTGCCTTCACATTGCCTTCTTCTCCTTGCCTTCACATTGCCTTCTTCTCCTTGCCTTCTTCTCCTTGCCTTCTTCTCCTTGCCTTCTTCTCCTTGCCTTCTTCTCCTTGCCTTGGTCCCTCCGTCTGTTTCTCGGGAGGTGTGACCTGAGGTGTAAACATTCACCTAAGGCGGGAGTGTCCTCTGAGAGGGTCCCCACAAGGAAGGAGCGCGCCATCGGAGACGCTGGCAATCATGGGGGATTCCTCCGCAATGGATTCTACTCCATCTCTCTCGACTTCTGCCCAAAAACGGAAACGTGACCAGCCACCAGTGACAAAAGTACTACCGCCTGCCCCACAGTTCCTCGTCGTTTCTCGATCTGAGGACGGAAAGGATTTTTCCTCTGTCAACCCTTTCGTTATCCAGAAGGGCGTAGATGCCATAGCTGGATCTGTCAAATCTTGTACCAGGTTGCGTAACGGTACCTTATTACTAGAAACTGAGAGTGCCTTTCAGGCACAAAAACTGCTTCGGGCCACACTCCTGTACACGTTCCCTGTCCGGGTGGAGGCCCACAGAACTTTGAATTCGTCTCGTGGTGTAGTCTATACTAGCTCCCTCGACGGATTGACTGACGAGGAGATTCAATCTTTCCTCGCTGAGCAGGGCGTGACGGCTGTCCATAGGGTCATGAAAAAGGTCAACAATGACCTTGTATCGACCCGGACACTTTTCTTGACCTTCGATAGTGTTAAGCTGCCATCGCGCATCAAGGCGGGCTACGAGGTTATTACTGTTCGCCCCTATGTCCCGACACCTACGCGCTGCTACCAGTGTCAGCGTTTCAATCACACTCGACAGTCTTGTTCCAATGCGGCTAAATGTGTCACTTGTGGCAGGGATGCCCATGAGGGTGACTGTCCACCTCCGTCTCCTCCGTCTCCTCCTCCTCCCGCGACTGTCCTGTCTATAAGGAAGAACGCTGTATCCAAGAAATTCGGGTCAAAGAGAAAGTGTCCACCTCTGCTGCTCGCAAGCTATTGGCTAGTAGGAAGCCCGCGCTGCTCCCAGCGGCGAAATACAGTACTGTCCTCGCCTCTCATCGGACTACCAGGGAGGTAGCAACCCAGACATGCGATCTGACCTTCAGCACCACGGTCGTCCGTTCGGCCAGTGCTAAGATCGCGCGGTCGACGTCTCCTCTTCCTCCCATCACCCCACAGACACCAGCCCTTCATCAGCTTCTGCTAAGACGAAGACCCCGAAGTCAGAAGCACGGGCCTTCAAGAAGGAACCATCCCGTGCAGACTTCGTACGTACCTCGACCTCCCAGCCTTCGACCGGTACTTCCACCAAACGTCCTTCCAAAAAGGCTCATAGGAAGCACAGTTCTCCTTCTCCGCCACGGCGCATTTCTTCTCCTGCGCCACCCAGCGGTTGCCGCCCCAGGCCGTCATCCGTTTCGCCTGGCCGCACCGCTGGTAGCCGTAAATCTGGCCGTTTACCGGCGGAGGAAGCTCCCCCTCCCGGCCATCCTCCCGAGATGGCCGATGAACCTATAGACCCAATGGACGATGACTGTCCGCCTACTGATAGCGGCGACAGTGCTCGCTCGAAGCCAGGCCCTAAGCGGCCTTCGAGGTGACCCCTTCTTTCATCTTCCTTTTCTTACGATGGCACTTATTCACTGGAATATTCGCAGCATTCGCTCCAACCGAGAGGACTTGAAGTTGCTGCTCCGCTTGCACCGTCCGCTCGTCGTAGCCCTCCAGGAAACGAAGCTGCGCCCATGCGATCAAATTGCCTTGGCACACTACACCTCTGTGCGTTTTGACCTACCCCCTGTGGTAGGTATCCCAGCTCATGGAGGGGTTATGTTGCTGGTCCGGGATGATATTTACTACGATCCCATCACCTTGCACACTGGCCTGCAGGCAGTTGCCATCCGCATTACTCTCCCCACTTTTACGTTTTCCTTTTGTACCGTTTACACTCCATCGTCATCTGCCGTTACCAGGGCAGACATGATGCAACTTATTGCTCAGCTACCTGCACCATATTTGTTAACTGGAGACTTCAATACCCACCATCCCCTTTGGGGCTCTCCAGCATCCTGCCCGAGGGGCTCCTTGTTAGCAGACCTTTTCAACCAGCTCAATCTTGTCTGCCTCAATACTGGCGCCCCTACTTTTCTTTCGGACACATCTCACACCTATTCCCATTTAGACCTCTCTATATGTACTCCCCAACTTGCACGCCGGTTTGAGTGGTATGCACTTTCTGATACATATTCGAGCGACCACTTCCCGTATGTTATCCATCTCCTGCAGCGTACCCCCTCTCCGTGCTCCTCTAGTTGGACCATCTCCAAGGCAGACTGGGGGCTCTTCTCTTCCAGGGCGACCTTTCAGGATCAAACCTTCACAAGCTGCGATCGTCAGGTCGCACACCTCACGGAAGTCATTCTCGCTGCTGCTGAATATTCCATCCCTCATCCTACTTCTTCTCCACGTCGCGTACCGGTCCCCTGTTGGACCGCAGCATGTAGAGACGCTTTACGTGCTCGTCGACGTGCTTTACGCACCTTTAAACGCCACCCTACAGTGGCGAATTGTATCAATTATAAACGATTACGTGCTCAGTGTCGTCGTATTATCAAAGAAAGCAAGAAAGCCAGCTGGGCTGCTTTCACAAGCACCTTCAACAGTTTTACTCCTTATGTTGTCTGGGGTAGCCTGCGCCGGCTATCTGGCACTAAGGTCCACTCACCAGTTTCTGGCTTGAAGGTCGCGAATGACGTCCTTGTGGCCCCTGAGGCTGTCTCCAATGCCTTCGGCCGCTTTTTCGCAGAGGTTTCGAGCTCCGCTCATTACCACCCTGCCTTCCTCCCCCGCAAACAGGCAGAGGAGGCTAGGCCACCTAACTTCCGCTCCTCGAATTGTGAAAGTTATAATGCCCCATTCACCATGCGGGAACTCGAAAACGCACTTGGCCGATCACGGTCCTCCGCTCCAGGGCCTGATTCTATTCATATTCAGATGCTGAAGAACCTTTCTCCTGCGGGTAAAGGTTTTCTTCTTCGTACATACAATCGCATCTGGATTGAGGGACACGTTCCCGCATGCTGGCGCGAGTCTATTGTCCCGATTCCTAAGCCGGGGAAGGACAAGCACTTGCCTTCCAGTTATCGACCTATCTCGCTTACCAGCTGCGTCTGTAAAGTGATGGAGCGAATGGTTAACTCTCGATTGGTTTGGCTGCTCGAGTCTCGACGCCTACTTACCAATGTACAATGTGGATTTCGTAGGCGCCGCTCTGCTGTTGACCATCTGGTTACCTTGTCGACCTTCATTATGAATAACTTCTTGCGGAAGCGCCCGACCGCGGCTGTGTTCTTTGATTTGGAGAAGGCTTACGACACCTGTTGGAGGGCGGGCATTCTCCGCACCATGCATACATGGGGCCTTCGCGGTCGCCTCCCTCTTTTTATACGTTCCTTTTTAATGGATCGACAGTTCAGGGTACGTGTGGGTTCTGTCCTGTCCGACACCTTTCGCCAGGAGAATGGGGTGCCACAGGGTTCAGTTTTGAGCGTCGCTCTCTTCGCCATCGCGATCAATCCGATAATGGATTGCCTCCCAGCTGATGTATCAGGCTCCCTTTTCGTGGACGATTTTACCATCTATTGCAGCGCGCAGTGTACACGTGTCCTGGAGCGCTGTCTTCAGCGTTCTCTTGACCGTCTTTCCTCCTGGAGTGTCGCCAATGGCTTCCGTTTTTCTGCCGAGAAGACGGTCTGTATTAACTTCTGGCGCTACAAAGAGTTTCTCCCACCGTCCTTACGACTCGGTCCCGTTGCTCTCCCAATCGTGGAGACAACCAAATTTTTAGGCCTTACATTTGACAGGAAACTTAGCTGGTCTCCACATGTGTCATATTTGGCCTCCCGTTGTACCCGTTCTTTAAATGTCCTCCGTGTTCTCAGTGGTGTGTCGTGGGGAGCGGATCGAACCGTCCTACTTTGTCTATATCGGTCGATCGTCCGCTCCAAGCTGGATTATGGGAGCTTCGTATACTCCTCTGCACGGCCATCCATCTTACACCGCCTCAACTCCATACAACATCGGGGTTTACGACTTGCGATCGGAGCATTTTATACTAGTCCCGTAGAGAGTCTTCATGCTGACGCTGCCGAATTGCCACTCACCTACCGGCGCGATGTACTGCTTTGTCGGTATGCCTGTCGGCTACTGTCAATGCCCGACCATCCGTCTTATCGTTCCTTTTTTGACGACTCTCTCGACCGTCAATACGGGTTGTATGTCTCTGCCCTGCTACCCCCTGGAGTTCGCTTTCGTCGCCTCCTTCAACACCTTAATTTTTCACTCCCTGCAACCTTTCGAGTGGGCGAGAGCCACACGCCACCTTGGCTCCAGGCTCAGGTCCGCGTTCACCTTGACCTCAGCTCGCTCCCAAAAGAGGTTACCCCCGGTTCGGTCTACCACTCCCGTTTTTTGGAACTTCGTTCGAAGTTCATCAACATGACTTTCATTTATACAGATGGCTCTAAGACCAATGAAGGGGTCGGGTGTTCCTTTATTGTCGGGGCACAAAGTTTCAAATACCGGCTCCATGGCCATTGTTCGGTCTTCACAGCTGAGCTCTGTGCCCTCTACCAGGGCATCTGCCGCCACCGACGTTCTGCTTATGTCATCTGCTCAGACTCCCTGAGCGCCATCCAGAGCCTCAGTGATCCGTACCCGGTTCACCCTTTCGTACACCGGATCCAACGCTCTCTTCAGCAGCTGGTGGACGTCGGTTCTCCGGTTAGCTTTATGTGGATTCCTGGCCATGTCGGTATCCCTGGGAACGAAGCTGCAGATGCCGCGGCCAAGGCTGCGGTCCTCCAGCCTCGGACAGCTTCTTGTTGTGTCCCTTCGTCCGATTTTAGCAGGGTCATTTGTCGGCGCATTTTATCGCTGTGGCATGCCGATTGGGCTGCACTTACAGACAACAAGCTTCGGGCCTTAAAACCTCTTCCCGTGGCTTGGACGTCCTCCTCACGCCCTTCTCGGCGGGAGGAGGTAGTTTTGGCCCGGTTAAGAATTGGACACTGCCGATTCAGCCATCGCCATCTGCTGACGGCTGCGCCGGCGCCGTTCTGCCCATGTGGGCACTTGCTGACGGTTCGACACATTTTACTGTCCTGTCCAGATTTTAACACACTGCGTCTAGATCTTAACCTGCGAAGTACTTTCGATGCCATTTTAGCGGATGACCCACGAGCAGCTGCTCGTGTTCTTCGTTTTATCAATTTGACAAACCTCTCTAAGGACATTTGATAATGCTGTTTTTTAATCCTATGCCTGTCAGTCTGTCTTTTATCGTGTTTTCCCTTTTAGTTGTTGTTAACTTGTGCCTCGCGGTGCATTCTTAGAGTAGTCAGGGCGCTAATGACCATTGAAGTTGTGCGCCCTAAAACCACAAAAAAAATGTATCCTCGCTAACGGAGGACATTTTGAACATTTCCTGTAACAAAGTGTTTGAAGTCACGCTGGTAAGCTCTGTTGCTGTGTGTTTCCATTCCATGATTAATGTGATTTGAAGAGAAGTAATAAAATGAGCTCTAACATGGAAAGTAAGCGTTTCTGGACACATGTCCACATAACATATTTCCTTTCTTTGTGTGTGAGGAATGTTTCCTGAAAGTTTGGCCGTACCTTTTTGTAACACCCTGTATGTAAGGCAACCAATCAGTCACCCAAACAGACTTTATTGACACATTCCTGGGGTCAGATACATCACATGATCACACTGACAGAACCACAGGCACATAGACACAGGCAACAGAGCATGCACAATGTCGGCACTAGTACAGTGTATATCCACTTTTCGCAGCAATGCAGGCTGCTATTCTCCCATGGAGACGATCGTAGAGATGCTGGATGTAGTCCTGTGGAACGGCTTGCCATGCCATTTCCACCTGGCGCCTCAGTTGGACCAGCGTTCGTGCTGGACGTGCAGACCGCGTGAGACGACGCTTCATCCAGTCCCAAACATGCTCAATGGGGGACAGATCCGGAGATCTTGCTGGCCAGGGTAGTTGACTTACACCTTCTAGAGCACGTTGGGTGGCACAGGATACATGCGGACGTGCATTGTCCTGTTGGAACAGCAAGTTCCCTTGCCGGTCTAGGAATGGTAGAACGATGGGTTCGATGACGGTTTGGATGTACCGTGCACTATTCAGTGTCCCCTCGACGATCACCAGTGGTGTACGGCAAGTGTAGGAGATCGCTCCCCACACCATGATGCCGGGTGTTTGCCCTGTGTGCCTCGATCGTATGCAGTCCTGATTGTGGCGCTCACTTGCACGGCGCCAAACACGCATACGACCATCATTGGCACCAAGGCAGAAGCGACTCTCATCGCTGAAGACGACACGTCTCCATTCGTCCCTCCATTCACGCCTGTCGCGACACCACTGGAGGCGGGCTGCACGATGTTGGGGCGTGAGCGGAAGACGGCCTAACGGTGTGCGGGACCGTAGCCCAGCTTCATGGAGACGGTTGCGAATGGTCCTCGCCGATACCCCAGGAGCAACAGTGTCCCTAATTTGCTGGGTAGTGGCGGTGCGGTCCCCTACGGCACTGCGTAGGATCCTACGGTCTTGGCGTGCATCCGTGCGTCGCTGCGGTCCGGTCCCAGGTCGACGGGCACGTGCACCTTCCGCCGACCACTGGCGACAACATCGATGTACTGTGGAGACCTCACGCCCCACGTGTTGAGCAATTCGGCGGTACGTCCACCCGGCCTCCCGCATGCCCACTATACGCCCTCGCTCAAAGTCCGTCAACTGCACATACGGTTCACGTCCACGCTGTCGCGGCATGCTACCAGTGTTAAAGACTGCGATGGAGCTCCGTATGCCACGGCAAACTGGCTGACACTAACGGCGGCGGTGCACAAATGCTGCGCAGCTAGCGCCATTCGACGGCCAACACCGCGGTTCCTGGTGTGTCCGCTGTGCCGTGCGTGTGATCATTGCTTGTACAGCCCTCTCGCAGTGTCCGGAGCAAGTATGGTGGGTCTGACACACCGGTGTCAATGTGTTCTTTTTTCCATTTCCAGGAGTGTATATTCACGAAGATGCAAAGCTGGTACTTTTTGACGATGATACAAGTATAGCTATCACACCCAACAGACAAGAATTAACTGGTGAAATTGTAAACGATGTTTTTCAGAAAATCATAAAGTGGTTCTCTGCAAATGGGCTCTCATTAAACTTTGACAAAACCCAGTACATACAGTTCCACACAGTAAATGGAATGACACCATTAATAAATACCGACTTCGATTAGAAATCGGTAACTAAGGTAGAATATTCAAAATTTCTAGCTGTATGCATTAATGAGGGGTTGAACTGGAAAAAAACACACTGAGGATCTGATGAAACGTTTGAGTTCAGCTACTTATGCTATTAGGGTCATTGCAAATTTTGGCGATATACATCTGAGTAAATTAGCTTACCATGCCTATTTTCATTCTCTGCCTTCGTATGGCATCATATTCTGGGGTACCTCATCATTGAGTAAAAGTGTGTTCATTGCAGAAAAGCGTGTAATCAGAATAATTTCTGGAGCTCATCCAAGATCATCCTGCAGACACTTATTTAAAGAGCTAGAAATCTTCACTGTAGCCTCACAATATATATATTCACTTATGAAATTTGTTATTAACAATCTGAACGAATTCAAAAGTAATAGCAGTGTACATGGCTACAACACTAGGAGAAAGGATGATCTTCACTACTCAAGGTTAAATGTAACTTTGTCTCAGAAGGGGGTAAATTATGCTGCCACAAAAGTCTTTGGTCACTTACCTAATAGCATCAAAAGTCTGACAGATAACCATATAGCATTTAAAAGAAAATTAAAAGAATTTCTTAATGGCAACTCCTTCTACTCATTAGATGAATTTTTGGATATAGTAAGAGGGGAATTTCCCAACCCCCACAAAAAAATTGAGTGTCTTTTAATATTTATGTAATGTAATATCTTGTATAGACATCTTCTATTAACCTGACACGTTCCACATCATTACGAAGTGTCGTATTCATGATCTATGGAACAAGTACTAATCAAATCTAATTTCGTGCCAGTCGCACAAGATTGGCGCCTGGCGCTAACAAGGGAACCTCCCCATCGCACCCCCCTCTGATTTAGTTATAAGTTGGCACAGTGGATAGGCCTTGAAAAACTGAACACAGAGCAATCGAGAAAACAGGAAGAAGCTGTGTGGAACTATGAAAAAAATAAGCAAAATTATACAAACTGAGTAGTCCATGTGCAAGATAGGCAGCATCAAGGATACTATGAACTCAGGAGCGCCGTGGTCCCGTGGTTAGCGTGAGCAGCTGTGGAACGAGAGGTCGTTGGTTCAAGTCTTCCCTTGAGTGAAAAGTTTAATATTTTATTTTCAGTTTATGTGACAAACTCTTATGTTTTCACCACTTTTTTGGGAGTGATTATCACATCCACAAGAAAACCGAAATCGGGTAAGGTAGAAGAATCTTTTTACCCATTCGCCAAGTGTACAAGATAGGTGGGTCGACAACATATTCCTGTCATGTGACGCACATGCCGTCACCAGTGTCGTATAGAATATATCAGATGTGTTTTCCTGTGGAGGAATCGGTTGACCTATGACCTTGCGATCAAATGTTTTCGGTTCCCATTGGAGAGGCACGTCCTTTCGTCTACTAATCGCACTGTTTTGCAGTGCGCTCGCAAAACATAAACACTAAACTTGTTACAGTGAACAGAGACGTCAATGAACGAACGGACAGATCATAACTCTGCGAAAACAAAAAAAGCAAACTTTTCACTCGAGGGAGGACTTGAACCAAGGACCTCTCCATCCGCAGCTCCTCACGCTAACCACGAGACCACGGCGCTCCTGAGCTCACAATATCCTTGACGTTGCATATCTTACACATGGACTACTCAGTGTGTATATTTTGCTCATTTTTTCCATAGTTGCACACAACTTCTTCCTGTTTTCTCGATTGATCTGTGTTCAGTTTTTCAAGGCCTATCCACTGTGCCAACTTATAACTAAATCTGAGTGGGGTGCGATGGGGAGGTTCCCTTGTAAGTAGCACCTCTTTGAGGATGCAAATCAAATTTGTTTCAAATACGCGCTGTAGTGGTCGTGAGCGTTAGTTGCCTCTGATATTAGATACTGTGAGTTGGTTAGTCAAGAATGGCTTTAAGGCGACAAAGACGGCATTATCAACACCTCACTGAGTTTGAACGAGGCCGTGTAATAGGGCTACGAGAGGGCGAATGTTCCTACTGCGATACTGCAGAAAGACACGCCAGGAATGTAGTCACGGTACATGATTGCTGGCAGTGGTGGTCGCGACAGCGTACACCCGCAGGAGCTCTGGGCTCCGGGCGGCCACATGGCACTCCCGAAATTGAACACCGTCGTGTTTGGCAAATTGCTCTTGCTCATCGTACTGCATCCGCAGCGGCAGTCTGAGCAACAATTGACACCACAGTGACACAACGAACTTTTACAAAACAGTTACTTCGGAGAAAGCTTCGAGCCAGAAGTGCATTGCACTGTCACCAAACGATGGTCATGTGAGAGCTCATTGGAGGGCAGGATGTAGGGGAAGGCGGGGCAAGATGGGGAAGTTAACTTTAAACCCTTACGAAAGGGACAAAAACAAACAAATTCAAATAGGTTCGATTGTCATTTGTTTATTTAACCATTGAATTACAATAGCATGCAAAGAAACCTGCAAACTTGTTACATTTAGTTAGATATATCTCGATTTGAAACCAATTCCCCATCTTGCCCCATATGCGGGGTAAGATGGGGAACTAGCACGAATTCATCTCTAAAGCTTAAATAAGGACTGGTATAACGAAAGCATGTGACGATAAGGTTTCGAAACACGGTTCTGCGATTTGTAGAATCAAGTATTACGTTTTATTTAGGCCTCTTACTTTCACATAGTACACAAGTGTGGACAGCCTCGTCATCACCACTTTCTGTCCGTGCACAACTGTCGTGGGCACCCCGACGCTGAAACACATATTTCTGTGGCACGTTGAACTGTCGAGCAGCCCTGAAAGAACCCATATGACCTTCCATAACAGCATTTACAGCGCCTTCCATTGACCCCAATGACCAATCTTGCCTAGACGTTTGTCGCCGATACTTGCGAACCATCTGAAATGAAGCACGTGGAATGTACTATTGAGTCAGATCATTCCTGGTAATCTATATTATACAGTAAATACCATATTTCCAATAGTCAGTCGTTAAAGCATGGCAAGAATACTGACTTTGCAGGTTTTGTGTGTTTTTATTCACCGTATAGCCTAAGGCATACTTTGTAATAAATTAGGAAAGTCTTGGAATAACGAATACCATTCTATTTACAATTGTATTCAACGTATAATGTACGTGTTTAAAACCCGCAGCGAGGTAAACACATGAGACGATAAGAACGTAATGGTTGGACAAACAGTATGGCTGACGGGGAAGCTCCCCATCTTGCCCCACTCCGTCTTGCCCCCTACCATTCTGTCAAGTTATATTACGCCTACATGAACACTATGCATTGAACATTAACTACTGACACAGCAGTTTACTGTTAATAAGACGTACTATTCAGTGCTATATATACAGTCTGGACAAATGTTCACGAAACACTTGTTTTAGGACCTCGAAAGGTGTAAAACATTGCAGATCAGTATAACAATTGTACGTACCTTGAAAAGCTCACAGAAACAGCCGCGAAACTAAGGTTCAGCAATGTCAACACACTGAGACCTGTGTATTGATGATGTTGACGTAGCTATCCACAGATGGCAATACTCTAACTGTAGCTTATAGCCCTTCCCTGTCTTATCCCACCTCCCGTCTTTTCCCGCCTTCCCCTAGTTCCTTTGCAATTTCTAATGAAAACTGTTTCAGCCTCGGTTCCATCGATGGCCGTGTGTTGGTTACAAGGAGGCCAGCTGAGGCTCTGCAACCAATCTGTCTGCATGCGAGACACAATCGACCTACAACCGGAGTTTATGATATGGAATGCGATTCCGCATGACAGCAGGAGCGCCTTCGTGGTTATCCCACGCTTCCTGACTGAAAATCTGTGCATCAGTCCCGTGATACGACCTATTGTGCTGCCATTCGTGAGCAGCATCCCAGGGGTAGTTTTCCAACAAGATAACATTTGGCCAAGATTCTCTACGTAGTGTCCACATACTTCCCCGCCCCGCCGGTGTGGCCGAGCGGTTCTAGGCACTTCAGTTTGGAACCCAGCGACCGCTACGGTCGCAGGTTCGAATCCTGTCTCGGGCATGGATGTATGTGATGTCCTTAGGTTGGCTAGGTTTAAGTAGTTCTAAGTTCTAGGGGACTGATGACCTCAGATGTTAAGTCCCATAGTGCTCAGAGCCATTTGAACCATACTGCCCCGGCTTACATTAACCTGTGGTCTTACAGCGTTAATCACATATGTTACCTGGACGGATGTAAAACTGAAATTTCATTGTTGTTGTGCTCTTCAGTCCAGAGACTGGTTTGATGCAGCCCTCCATGCTGCTCTATCCTGTGCAAGCTTCTTCATCTCCAAGTAACTATTGCAGCCTACATCCTTCTGAATCTGCTTAGTGTGTTTATCTCTTGGGATCCCTCTACAATTTTTATCTTCCACGCTGCCCTCCAATACTAAACTGATGATCCCCTGATACCTCTGAACATCTCCTACCCCAATCGATCCATTCTTCTAGTCAAGTTGTGCCACAAATTTCTCTTCACCCCAATTCTAATCAGTACCTCCTCATTAGTTACGCGGTTTACCCATCTAATCTTCAGCATTCTTCTGTAGCAACGCATTTCGAAAGCTTGTCTTCTTGTCTAATTTAATTATCGTCCATGTTTCACTTCCATATATGGCTACACTCCATACAAATACTTTCGAAAAAGACTTCCACATACTTAAATCTATACTCGATGTTAACAAATTTCTCTTCTTCAAAAAGGCTTTCTTTGCCATTGCCAGTCTACATTTTATATCGTCTCTACTTCGACCATTATCAGTTACTTTGGTTCCGAAATAGCAAAACTTATCCACTACTTTAAGTGTTTCTTTTCATAATCTAATTGTCTCAGTATCTCCTGATTTAATTAAACTACATTCCATTACCCTCGTTTTGCTTTTGTTGATGTTCATCTTATATCCTCCTTTCAAGACACTGTCCATTCCGTTCAACTGCTCTTCCAGGTCCTTTGCTGTCTCTGATAGAGTTACAATGTCATCGATAAACCTTGAGGTTTTTATTTCTTCTCCATGGATTTTAATTCCTGCTCCAAATATTTCTTTTGTTCCCTTTACTGCGTGCTCGACATACAGACAGAATAACATCGGGGAGAGGCTACAACCCTGTCTCACTCCCTTCCCAACCACTGATTCGCTATCATGCCCCTCGACTGTTGTAACTGCCAGCTGGTTTCTGTACATATTGTAAACAGCTGTATTTTATTCTTGCCACCTTCGGAATTTGAAAGAGAGTATTCCTATCAATATTGTCAAAAGCCTTCTCTAAGTCTACAAATGTTAGAAACGTAGGTTTGGCTTTCCTTAATCTATCTTATAAGATACTGTATTAACTATTTTTTGGTGTTGCGTTTTTTTTCCGTCAGTGTACACTTCGCACAATGACTACAACGGAAAAGCCCGTCAAGTTAGAGTTAATACGGAAGTGTATAGACGCGACATGCGCGAGTGGACCGGGGAAGAAGGGGTACCAGATGTGGGGCCTAAAGTGACGGCCAGCCTTGCCGTTATCGGCTCGCGGTTGTTGTCCGTCTGTATCTTGAGGGCCTCCACTCACTTCCACTGTCCACTAGAGACGTTACGATGGTGAACTGCGTCGCTGTGACACTTTGTTTCCTCGTGTTTGGCCTTGACAGCGGGCCAATCACAGCTCATCTGGGGCCTGAACTGCCGCCCAGCCGTGCCGTTATCGGCTCGCTGTTTTCCTCTGTATCTTGAGTGCCTCTCACCCACATTCCTGTTACACGTCCTATCTCTCGTGCCAGGAGCAAAACAGAAGGGCAGCCCATCCAGTGTCCAAGTGAGATACTTATTGGTACACGGCATGCACACGGCGTTCTATTATTGTGCATTCTGTACGAACCGTGATCCTCTTTCACTCATAATTCTTGCTCGCCTTGTCGATGACAGATTCTTTCATCATTGTTGTTGTTGTGGTCTTCAGTCCAGAGACTGGTTTCATGCAGCGCTCCATGCTACTCTATCCTGTGCAAGCTTCTTCATCTTCCAGTACCTACTGCAACCTACATCCTTCTGAATCTGCTTAGTGTATTCATCTCTTGGTCTCCGTCTACGATTTTTACCCTCCACGCTGCCATCCAATAGTAAACTGGTGATCGCTTGATGCCTCAGAATATGCCCTAAGAACCGATCCCTTCGTCTAGTCAGGTTGTGCCACAAATCAATACCTCCTCATTAATTATGTGATCTACCCATCTAGTCTTCAGCATTTTTCTGTGGCACCACATTTCGAAAGCTTCTATTCTCTTCTTGTCTAAATTATTTATCGCCCACGTTTCACTTACATACATGGCTACGCTCCATACAAATACTTTCAGAAACGACTTCCTGACACTTAAATCTATACTCCATGTTAACAAATTTCTCTTCTTCAGAAACGCTTTCCTTGCCATTGTCAGACTACGTTTTATATCCTCTCTACTTCGACCATCATCAATTATTTTCCTCCCCAAATAGTAAAACTCATTTACTACTTTAACCCTCTAACGGTAAGGTTGGGGTTGGATCCGACCCCAGCGTTTTGTTTATAACTCCCCACTCCCTTTTCTGAGAGCGCTGTGGTTCCAGCTACCCTACCAGCCAGTCGTCCCGAGAACGCCGAGGAGGCCACGTCACTCTGGTGAGTGACCAGCAGCTGCCCTCTCTATCCAAAACCTACATTACCCGCGCTCGGTTTGGATCCGACCCCACTTTACAGTTTACGTCACACTTATTAGTTTCTGTTGTGGGGTGGATTCAACCCCATATTGATGTTTATATTACATCTTTGTTTTCTCTTCTAGTATCTTACTAAAAAGGCGCATCATCTCCTTAGAACACCTGAGGAGATATACAACGAGTTTCTCCGACAGGAGGCTGAGTCAGAGGATGGCGACAATATCGATGCAGAAAACTGTTCAGAAACCGAGGATGATGTATTATCTAATACTGACGACGAGGATGATGCATTTCATTGTGCGGCAGGACCAGTCGAGTTTGATAATTCTCAGTCAGATGTAGATGATGAGAGAAATTTTGAGCTAGATAAAGACTTAGAGGCAATATGGAACAAGAAACCCATCCATTCAAAATTTTCTAGGACACCAGCGTCAAATATTATTACTCATCTCCCTGGTCCAAGTGGGGAAGCAAGGGGGGTCACTAGTCAATTGGATATACTTTCGTTATTTATAGATTCGAAAATTATAGAAAAAATTGTTTTGTACACAAATCTTGAAATCGAGAAATATATGCAAAAGTACAATACGGTCCAGCGCTTTCATTCACCAACAGAGACCGTTGAAATAAAAGGGTTGATGGGCCTTCTCTTCATGAGTGGTGTCCTAAAAAATTCTGTGCTTAGTGTAGATGAGATGTTCTCAGCAACCAATGGACCTCGGGTATAGTGCAAGAAAAGGTTTGCGTTTCTTCTAGAAAAACTGCGCTTCGATGATAAAGCCACCAGACAGGCCAGAAAAATCAACGACAAATTTGCGGTTTTCAGAGAAGTGTGGGACATGTTTGAATCTAACAGTGAAAAAAATTATAGTCCATCTGTATATGTCATAAGACTACTGAGTTTTCGGGGTGCCTGTCCATTCAAAACGTATATCCCATCGAAACCCGACAAATATGGGTTGAAAATAATGTCACTATGCGACGCAAGGGCATTCTATTTTTTGCTGGCGTTCCATACACTGGCAAGGACAACAGAATAAAGAGGAGACCTGATATCGTCTATGCACTTCTCTGGAGAGATAAATGAAAAATCAAATAAGCCTGAAATTGTGGAGTTCTACAATCTAACTAAAGGAGGAGTCGATGTATTAGATATGCTTTGCCACAGGAGGACCACAAAAACAGAATCGAGAAGATGGCCCATGCGGTACTTTTATGCTATTTTAGACATCGCTGCTATAAATAGTTTTATCATTTACAAAAGCAACAGTAAAATGGACATCTTTTCAAATGATGCGAGAATATCATTTCTCAAAAATCTTGTGCTCTCTTTGACAAAACCTCTTATGGAAAAGAGGTTGAATAACACACATCTTCCCCGTGAGCTCCGTTCGTATATTGGAAAACTTTTAGGAAAAGAACTAATCGACTTAGACAAGCCTACCCAAGCACAGCGACTAAAGAAAAGATGTGATTTTTGTGACAGATCAGAAGATAGGAAGGGGAATGCTTTTTGTAGTAAGTGTAATCGTTCTATATGTGGGGAGCATAAAGTTATTATATGCCCTGGCTATAAAGAAACTGAGGTGTGATAAATTGTGCCAAATATGTATTTTCAGGGCTGTATGGGATCGTTTCCAGGATAACATCATATATTTATTATTTGTTCCTATTACATTATGTGTACAAAGACATTTATTATTGAGAACTTTATATTTCGAAACTGCCGACACTATAATTATTTTCTTCAGTTAGTAAGAGATGTTTCTCATTTAGTTCCTATCTTTAGAGTTTCTAAAGCACTCAAGTTCCTAGTTGATGACTGATCTATTGATTTTTACTATGTTTACAATAATTTTATAGAGAATATTTTTATTAAGGTATTTTTTTGTAATCAAGTTCCTATTTTTTTCCAAAGTACTTTATATTCTTACTTACTGACTATAAAAATAAAAAAACTTGTTGTTATAACAAATATTATGTGTTTAATTGATAATAAAACCTTTACCCATTATTCATTTTTTATTTTACCCCGAAAAATCGGTATTTGGAGGGTGGGGTCTGATCCAACTCCACCTTACCGTTTATGTGAGGAAACTTCACCTTACCGTTAGAGGGTTAAACGTCTCATTTCCTAATCTAATTCCTGCAGCATCACTCGATTTAATTCGACTACATTCCATTTTCCGCGTTTTGCTTTTGTTGATGTTCATCTTATATCCTTATATCATTACATTTGATGATTCCTTGGGTGAAGTTCACTGTAATGGCCTAAAAAAGTGTTTCCTTGACTCTTTCCTTTCTTCAATTTTCCCCAAGAGAGGATGACATTTGTTAATAAATATTGTTTTAATTAAGTAATTGAAAATCCCCTATGTGGTGCTCTTTGAAATGTTTTTAATGTTGTGGTTAAATTTTGAAACACAAGGACTGAAAATTTTTGGAGTTGTGCTGCGTGCCGTTTTGAAAAATCATATTCGAAGGAAGAGTCGTTTGAAGTTTTTTAATGTTATATGCAAGAAAAAAATGAAGAAAATTCAACTTTTAGAAATGTTTTAGCATTAATCTGCTATCCTTGGACAGCCTGCGATCGGAAAAATTTCTACCAGATTATCAAAGATCGAGGGTTTCATTTCAGTCCACTCTCCGCTGCAGAGTGAAAATTTCATTCTGGAAACACTCCCTAGGCTGTGGCTAAGCCATGTCTCCGCAGTATCCTTTCTTTCAGGAGCGCTAGTTCTGCAAGGTTCCCAGGAGAGCTTCTGTAAAGTTTGGAAAGTAGGAGGCGAGGTACTGGCAGAAGTAAAGCTGTGAGGACGGAGCGTCAGTCGTGCTTGGGTAGCTCAGTTGGCAGAGTACTTGCCCGCGAAAGGCAAAGGTCCCGAGTTCGAGCCTCGGTCAGGCGCACAGTTTCAATCTTCCAGGAAGTTTCGTATCCGCGCACACTCCGCTGCAGAGTGAAAATCTCATTCTGGAAAGACCGACGGTAATATCGGTGGTCACGCTTTCATGAAAGCACCAAACTTTACAATTCCGGTTAGTCCTATTCCAAGCAGGCACATTGCTAGGACGATTCGACGTTGATTTCATATACATTTCGTAATATCTTACTACTTGGCATAACAACTTCGGGGCTGTTTGGAGAAGCAATAATTATTGTGAAGCATAAGCCTCGACGACTTTGTTCTTGGAACATGATGTCTATAATGCGCGTTTTATATTTCACGTTGTGAGAAACGACAGAGAAAACGGCAAGAAAATTTACAGTCACATAGCTCAATCCGTAATTCACATCAGAATCCTGGTCACTGACTCTCAGTTTCTTACCAGAGTCACTGACTCCCTCCGAACTGCTCCCGGCCTCACATCTGTTATTTGGAGGTTTTGATGACATACTGCGCCGACGCCACGTTGTATACGATGCTTTCGTGTCTTTTCTACCCGGATACACCTTCTTACCAATTGTTGTCGCTTGAAATACAAAAGTGTATACCATGAAGACAAAAACAAACTATCAAAAGTCAGCACTGCACACAAAAATCAAGACTCGAAGCGAAAGAGCTGTCTTTTTCGTACACGTACTGACGTTTGCTGACGCCACGCTAATATATTATTGTTCCGAAATGCTTCTGGCTGTACCCAGACTCTACAAGGAGGAATCGAGTTGGCGCAGGCAGTCCGCTTCCGGTCATCCTAGAGGCTATAGGAGAAACTCCGAATTCCGTAGAACAAATTTTTATTCAGGGGTTGCCTCGTATTTTAGAAGAGTTTTTAAGCCGATTAAAATAAGTTTTTGTAAATTCTACAGTGGTATTACCCGTTAAGCACTATGGATTGAGATGACGCTATTAATTCTGTTGTGGCGTATCAAAACAGCCACGCCACTCGGAAGTAGCCGAAATGCACGCGTTAAATTCAAGCAGGCTTGCTGAGGTCTGAAACAGGATACGTAATGAATGCTATAAAGAAATGTACGTAGCTTCTGTAATACTTAACTTTAATCCATCATTTATATACAGCATTCTTGATGATACAAGTGAGACTCTCTCTAGAAATGGTTAATGGCGCCTTGCTAGGTCGTAGCCATGGACTTAGCTGAAGGCTATTCTAACTATCTCTCGGAAAATGAGAGAAAGGCTTCGTCAGTGTAGTCGCTAGCAAAGTCGTCGTACAACTGGGGCGAGTGCTAGTACGTCTCTAGACGTGCCGTGAGGTGGCGCTCGGTCTGCAATTACTGACAGTGGCGACACGCGGGTCCGACATGTACTAATGGACCGCGGCCGATTTAAAGCTACCACTTGATGATACAAGTGAGACTCTCTCTAGAAATGGTTAATGGCGCCTTGCTAGGTCGTAGCCATGGACTTAGCTGAAGGCTATTCTAACTATCTCTCGGAAAATGAGAGAAAGGCTTCGTCAGTGTAGTCGCTAGCAAAGTCGTCGTACAACTGGGGCGAGTGCTAGTACGTCTCTAGACGTGCCGTGAGGTGGCGCTCGGTCTGCAATTACTGACAGTGGCGACACGCGGGTCCGACATGTACTAATGGACCGCGGCCGATTTAAAGCTACCACTTGATGATACAAGTGAGACTCTCTCTAGAAATGGTTAATGGCGCCTTGCTAGGTCGTAGCCATGGACTTAGCTGAAGGCTATTCTAACTATCTCTCGGAAAATGAGAGAAAGGCTTCGTCAGTGTAGTCGCTAGCAAAGTCGTCGTACAACTGGGGCGAGTGCTAGTACGTCTCTAGACGTGCCGTGAGGTGGCGCTCGGTCTGCAATTACTGACAGTGGCGACACGCGGGTCCGACATGTACTAATGGACCGCGGCCGATTTAAAGCTACCACTTGATGATACAAGTGAGACTCTCTCTAGAAATGGTTAATGGCGCCTTGCTAGGTCGTAGCCATGGACTTAGCTGAAGGCTATTCTAACTATCTCTCGGAAAATGAGAGAAAGGCTTCGTCAGTGTAGTCGCTAGCAAAGTCGTCGTACAACTGGGGCGAATGCTAGTACGTCTCTAGACGTGCCGTGAGGTGGCGCTCGGTCTGCAATTACTGACAGTGGCGACACGCGGGTCCGACATGTACTAATGGACCGCGGCCGATTTAAAGCTACCACTTGATGATACAAGTGAGACTCTCTCTAGAAATGGTTAATGGCGCCTTGCTAGGTCGTAGCCATGGACTTAGCTGAAGGCTATTCTAACTATCTCTCGGAAAATGAGAGAAAGGCTTCGTCAGTGTAGTCGCTAGCAAAGTCGTCGTACAACTGGGGCGAATGCTAGTACGTCTCTAGACGTGCCGTGAGGTGGCGCTCGGTCTGCAATTACTGACAGTGGCGACACGCGGGTCCGACATGTACTAATGGACCGCGGCCGATTTAAAGCTACCACTTGATGATACAAGTGAGACTCTCTCTAGAAATGGTTAATGGCGCCTTGCTAGGTCGTAGCCATGGACTTAGCTGAAGGCTATTCTAACTATCTCTCGGAAAATGAGAGAAAGGCTTCGTCAGTGTAGTCGCTAGCAAAGTCGTCGTACAACTGGGGCGAGTGCTAGTACGTCTCTAGACCTGCCGTGAGGTGGCGCTCGGTCTGCAATTACTGACAGTGGCGACACGCGGGTCCGACATGTACTAATGGACCGCGGCCGATTTAAAGCTACCACCTAGCAAGTGTGGTGTCTGGCGGTGACACCACAAATTCATTATATCCTTTGTGGAAAGTTAGTATTGAGTTATAGTAACGAAGTGACGCGACGGGATTCGAATACAACTTGAACTTTCACGAAAGCTTCAGTCTTGGACTACATCGCGTACTTGCCAATTACTATCCAGTATTACCTCGACACTTGGTCGACAACTTCAGTACACTATTTGGCTTCCATCCGAATGCCTCCTCTGGGCGAACACTCGCAGTAGACCACATCTGAACACTCTCACGCGTTCGAAAACAAGTCACCGTACAGCGATACTTTTTAAAGATTGGTACATAGAGTTTTCTATGAGCGAAATGCTGTCAGCGTTGGTTATAATTTCTAAGAAATGAGACTTGGTCTTCAGACGCGGAACGAGAATAGACTCTAGTTTCTGGGGTGGTAGCAGGCCGTAGGTGTTGCTCTCAACAGGGATGGCAGACTTGGAAGGCAGCTCCCAGCAGAACAGCTGTAGCGGCACACTTGCCGGCAGCCAGCTTCGCCGTCAACTGTCTGCTCACGTCACATCAACGAGTATGGTGCGAGTACTTCGCAGCGCCGCAACATTAGGATCAGTGGAAATTAGGGGATCCACCATCACCTTCGGTTTAGCTCTCCCAAGTTCGATGGAACTGCCACAGCTGCATGGGCGACGCCAGTTTCTCTTCTGACACTCACAATCACTGTTCCTAACTGGCAGGCAGGTTGCAGTAAAATCGTTAGCAAAGGGTAATTGTGTTTAGCAAATACCGAACACCCGCCAGTTATCTTTACTAACCCTTTTTTGGATTGTCTCAGTTTCATCGTTATCATTGTTCAATTGTGCACCCAGTAATTTCATTTTATGTCTTTTCCAATTTTTTTGTGCATTTACACTTTTATAAAAAAAATTCAGTCTCAACATCATGCTTATGATTGTTACGGCGTACAGTCAGCGCCGGTACACCAGTCGATCCAGTGACAGAGAAGGGAAGGCTGTGAGGAGGAGTCAGCCAATAGCACACTGACCGACCTCCCTTCCAGGACGACAACGCGACACCAGCGGTCCCTATGTGAAGAGCACACAATCGCCGCGACCGACTTCTATGTAATGTATTTGCCAATGTAATGTATTTGATTAATTGTGATAAAACCCATTAATACGAGTTGTTCGATTGTTTGTCTAGCGAACCGAGTACGCAGGCTTCCTAGACACTACAAGACTGACAACGAGGCTGGACGAAAGAATGACGAACATAGTTAGCTAACCCTCTATCATGATCAACGTCATTGAATAAAATAATTACTAACACACCAACTTCAGTTTTACTGCTAGGGACTCACAAACTTCTAAAGGATTAATTTAATCCGTTGTGCACATTTAATGTAGCGTGGTCCCTCAAGGGCGAATCAGTCTTACAGATAGATACTTCCGCCATAGAATGTTTTCACAACACTGAGTTTCACACATTTCACATAAAAAATTAGTTAATTGATTTTTTTACCAATCATTGGAATAGACGGCGCATTTTGCAGATGCTAGAACGCGTGGCGCGGTGGGTGATATTTATGGTATTTGTTCTCTAATTTATAAGTTGAAATGTGTAGTAGCGTTGCGCGATTTTTAGATACCACACAGCCGGCCGCAGTGGTCTAGCGGTTCTAGGCGGTCAATCCCGAACCGCACGACTGCTACGGTCGCAGGTTCGAATCCTGCCTCGGGCATGGATGTGTGTCATGTCCTTAGGTTAGTTAGGTTTAGGTAGTTCTAAGTTCTAGGGGACTGATGACCACAGATGTTAAGTCCCATAGTGCTCAGAGCCATTTGATACCACACACTTTTACAATGTCCTTGTGTGAACACGCAGAAAGCGATGGTGAACGTACTGTCCATACTCTTCTTTCCACAGGACCACTTCTCAGCTCGCCTAAACTGAAGTAAAATGTCATAGCTCTCTAACAATAATGCATAGGTGGCAGGAACCACGGATAAATAAAAGTCTGCCCGTCGTTTAATGTTAGTGTGCGCTATGGTCAGTGTTCACAAGCAGAACGTATAAAACTTCCTGGCAGATTAAAACTGTGTGCCGGACCGAGACTCGAACTCGGGACCTTTGCCTTTCGCGGGCAAGTGCTCTACCAACTAAGCGACCCGTCCTCACAGCTTTAATTCAGCAACTACCTCGTCTCCTACCTCCCTACTAGTAAGTATAAAAATCATTCAAACTTGTCGATCGTACTCAACACTCGAAACAGTTCAGACACGATTTCTACTGCCCTTTGACGAAAAGTCAATTGCCCGTTTTAAAAGTGGAGAATAATCTCCGGGTGGCACAAAGAACGGAGAACAAAACACGGGTTTCTCAGAAAATTCATAATCCAATTGGTTCACTTTTGCTCAGTTATACCAGTTTCACGTAATATATCATTCTACCGAAACAGAATAATATCAGGCATTATGAACGCCATCCGAGGATTAAGCTGGCGCGAAGAGAATCACTAAAGACCATAGCACATTCTCGTATGACTGCCAACGATCGAGTAAGTTCCCAAGTACAGACACCTCGTTATTTATATATTCTCGGTGCAGACTACGAAGGGAACGATTACACCAAAACTGCTTCTAGCGTTGGCAGCAGTACTCAGCCACTACTCTCTATGAGTACAAAATTATTTTCTTGTTGTTAGTTGAAGAGTAACCGATGGTAGATGGTCGCCTCTGAACTGTCTCCGTTTTAACTCCGTACGAGTTTAAACATTAAAATGTTATCTTGAAACTTGCCCAGCTTCATTACTACATACACTGAAGAGCCAAATAAATTGCTACACCTGCCTGATACTGTGTAGGATCCAACGAGAGCACGCAGAAGTGCTGCAACACGACGTGGCATGCACTCGAATAATATCTGAAGCAGTGCTGGAGGGAACTGACACCACGAATGCCCTTAGGGCTGCCCGTAAATCCGTAAGAGTACCAGGGGGTGGAGACCTCTTCTGCACAGCACGTTGCAAGGCATCCAACATATGCTCAATAATGTTCATATCTGGAGAGTTTGGTGGCCAGCGTAAGTGTTTAAACTCAGAAGAATGTTCCTGAAGCCACTCTCCAACAATTCTGGACGGTGGGGTGTCGGATTGTCCTGCTGGAATTGCCCTCGTCCGTCGGAATGCGCAATGGACATGAATGGATGCATGTGATCAGACAGGATGCTTACGTACGTATTACCTGCCAGAATCGTATACAGAGGTATCAGGGGTGCCATATCACGCCAACTGCACACGGCCCACGCCATTACAGAGCCGCCCCATGCTTGAACAGTCCCCTGCTGACATACGTACATTGTCCTGGATTCATGAGGTTGCCTCCATACCTGTACATGTCCATCTGCTCGATACAATTTGCAACAAGACTCATCCGACCAGGTAACAGGTATCCAGTCACCAACAGTCCAATATCGTTGATCACCAGCCCAGGCGAGGCGTAAATCTTTGTGTCATGCAGTCGTCAAGGGTATACGAGTGGACCTCCGATTCCGAAAGCCCATATCAATGATGTTTCACTGAATCGTTTGCACGCTGACACATATTGATGGCCCAGCATTGAAATCTGCAGCAGTTTGCGGAACGATTGCACTTCTGTCACGTTCAAAGATTATCTTCAATCGTCGTTGGTCCCGTTGTTGCAGGATCATTTCCCGACCTCAGTGATGTCGCAGTTTTGATGTTTCTCCGAATTACTGATATTCACGGTATACTCGTGAAATATAATGATGTTATCTTGACTTTGCAAGTTGATGACAAAGGATATTTAATCTAACGCGTTTTACGAAATTTAGATACAAAAATTCGTTCTTTGTGAATACATCAAAACAAAGACGTGGTATGGTTAAAAAATGATTCAAATGGCTCTGAGCACTATGAGACTGAACTTATCAGGTCATCAGTCCACTAGATCTTACAACAATTTAAACCTAACTAACCTAAGGACTTCACACACATCCATGCCCGAGGCAGGTTTCGAACCTGCGGCCGTAGCGGTCGCGCGGTTACAGACTGTATAGCGCCTAGAACCGCTCGGCCACGCAGGCCGGAGAAGACGAGATATCTTCATGGACATTTATACCATATGTTTTTCCGAGAGGCTGAACCTAGTTCCAGAAGCAGAACTCTGTAACTTTGATATTATACGCTTCTAATACAAAAAAGTGGAATACTTCAAAAAGCAAGAGTTAGCTTCATGAAACGTTTTTATGGTAAACGCTGTCTAATTTCAAAAGTAGAGCTTTCTACCTTTGATACTGTCTACCTTTTACAATCTTATGAGAAGTGAATTTTTGAAGTAACTAATTATGTTGAATTCACAATATTTACAATATGTAATGTTTTAGTGGTCTTAGATATTCTGGCCAAGCCTTGAAACAATGTTTAAAAATCGAACTTTATGTAAGTGGATGGTGCAATCGTTTTGGTAGCGGCTGGCAGTCGGTATCTGGTCCTCTGTTGGACTGACCTTGCCTGAATGACTGGGAAAAAATGTATCTACATCTACATCCATACTCCGGAAGCCATATCACGGTGAGTAGCGGAGGGTACCTTGAGTACCTCTATCGGTTTTCCCTTCTATTCCAGTCTCGTATTGTTCGTGGAAAGAAGGGTTGTCGGTATGCCTCTGTGTGGGTTCTAACCTCTCTGATTTTATCCTCATGGTCTCTTCGCGAGATATACGTAGGAGGGAGCAATATACTGCTTGACTCCTCGGGTGAAGGTATGTTCTCGAAACTTCAACAAAAGCCCGTACCGAACTACTGAGCGTCTCTCCTGCAGAGTCTTCCATTGGAGTTTATCTACCATCTCCGTAACGCTTTCGCCATTACTAAATGATCCTGTAACGAAGCGCGCTGTTCTCCGTTGGATCTTCTCTATCTCTTCTATCAACCCTATCTGGTACGGATCCCACACTGGTGAGCAGTATTCAAGCAGTGGGCGAACAAGTGTGCAGTAACCTACTTACTTTGTTTTCGGACTGCATTTCCTTAGGATTCTTCCAACGAATCTCAGTCTGGCATCTGCTTTACCGACGATCAACTTTATATGATCATTCCATTTTAAATCACTCCTAATGCGTACTCCCAGATAATTTATGGAATTAACTGCTTCCAGTTGCTGACCTGCTATATTGTAGCTAAATGATAAGGGATCTTTCTATGTATTCGCAGCACATTACACTTGTCTGCATTGAGATTCAATTGCCATTCCCTGCACCATGCGTCAATTCGCTGCAGATCCTCCTGCATTTCAGTACAATTTCTCGTTGTTACGACCTCTCGATATACCACAGCATCATCCGCAAAAAGCCTCAGTGAACTTCCTATGTCATCCACAAGGTCATTTATGTATATTGTGAATAGCAATGGTCCTACGACACTCCCCTGCGACACACCTGAAATCACTCTTATTTCGGAAGACTTCTCTCCATTGAGAATGAAATGTTGCATTCTGTTATCTAGCAACTCTTCAATCCAATCACACAATTGGTCTGATAGTCCATATGCTCCTACTTTGTTCATTAAACGACTGTGGGGAACTGTATCGAACGCCTTGCGGAAGTCAAGAAACACGGCATCTGCCTGTGAACCCGTGTCTATGGCCCTCTGAGTCTCGTGGACGAATAGCGCGAGCTGGGTTTCACACGATCGTCTTTCTCGAAACCCATGCTGATTCCTACAGAGTAGATTTCTAGTCTCCAGAAAAGTCATTATACTTGAACATAGTATGTGTTCCAAAATTCTACAACTGATCGACGTTAGAGATATGGGTCTTTAGTTCTGCACATCTGTGCGATGTCCCTTCTTGATAACGGGGATGACCTGTGCCGTTTTGCAATCCTTTGGAACGCTACTCTCTTCTAGAGATCTACGGTACACCGCTGCAAGAAGGGGGGCAAGTTCCTTCGCTTTACTTTTCTCGCTAGAGCCGGATTGCTTCCTGACGAAAGACTCAATGAGTCTAGCTTCTTCTGATTTTACTAAAACTATTAAAAATCTGTAGGAACGAACTCTTTCTTCTTTTAATATTTAATACAGAAGTGAGATTCACAAAGTTATTTATATCACAGAGGAATGTATAGCTAGTAGAATAGTACATATTTTGAAAAGAAAAAGAACACATGGCCATGTCCCTAGATTATACCTGAATTTTTATCCTGGAAATTGCTTCTGCAAAATTGCAGGAAGACTTTGCAGGAATGTAGCCAATGTACATGATTGCTGGCAACAGTAGTCACGAATATGTACTGTCGCAAGAAGACTGGCCATATGACAGTACGGAGAGGGAAGACCATTGTGTTCGCCGTATGGGTTCTGGTGCATCATACTGCATCCTCAGGAAAAGTTTGAGCAGCAATTGGTACCACAGTGACACGACGAACTGTTAACAGTCTGTTACTTCAAGGACAACACCAACCTCCGAGGAGGCTCACCACTCTTTGGTGAGTTTATGCTTGGCTACCAGGGAGCCCCGGCCGTTGTAACAAATGATTCAAATGGCTCTAAGCAATATGGGACTTGACATCTGAGGTCATCAGTTCCCTAGAACTGAGAACTACTTAAACCTAACTAAGCTAGGGATATCACAGCTTTCGAACCTGCGACGGTAGCAGCAGCGCGGTTGCGGACTGAAGCGCCTAGAACCGCTCGGCCACAGCGGCCGGCCAGCCGTTGAACTGTAGTAACCACAACCAACAGCGGGAACGCCTTGGGGTGCGGATCGGAGCCGCCAGGCGGGGAAGCCGCTGGCGGTGGAGCACGCACCATTGGGTAAACACAGGACGAGTTGGACGACAGACCAACGACACTGACAACAACCGACCACGACCGACTATGACCGACACAACAAGGAAGAGATAAACAAACGGAGGCTTGTGGAAACCACAACACCAAACACCAACAGTAAATCCACTCGGAACCAGAGCCAGGCAAGTGTCAACAACGAGCAACGATCAGAACGCAGTACCGCCGAGATAGAAACGAAATCCAGAGCGAGTACCAGACTCACTGGACTAGGGTTTTTTTTCTTTATTGTTATTTTTAGCACCTTACACAAGGCGGGCTGTCAGCAGCAGAGTACGCCGCTCTTCAGCCTTGAGTTTTACAATAAGTAAGACATAGAGGGGGCACAGAGAATACAAACAAAACGGCTGGCAAAACAATGTAGACACTAAGAAACAAAAAAGAAACATGGAGCCGTTCACGCTGGACGAGAAAACATCACTGACACTAGTGGACACGGCGCACAGAACATGGATGACGGCGACGGTACACGTGAACAGTGGCGGCGTAGCGGCGAACAAACACTAAACACAAACGAAGGCACACACACGATATACTGATGGCGATGACCTCCAGCGCGCGAATGTTCACTGTGCGTGTGCGAGTCTGGGGACCTGCCAAGAGTGGAGGAGGAGGAAGGGGAGTGGGAGATCGAGAGGGGAGAGCAGAGATGCCACGGGCAGGGGAGATAGGGGGAGGGAGGAAGGGGGAGGGGAAGCCCGGGGGAAGAGGGGTGGAGGGAGGGGATGGGGGGAAAGGAAAGAGAAGGGAAGGGAAGAGAAGGGAGGGAGGGTGCCGAAAGGAAAGGACACAGGACGTGGGGGGAGGATCAAAGTTGGTAGGAGGGTAGATGGAGGGGAGGAGTACATCATCAGGGAGGGGGAGCTGGCGGAAGCCACCTTGGGAGAGGGTGAGGATGGTGGAGAGATGGAGACCGGGTGGGACGTGGGAATACAGGCGCGGCAGCGGGCGGGGGTGGGAGAGGATGGGTGAGACAAGCGGATGAGGAGGATCGAGTTTGCGGGAGGTGTACAGGATCCGTATCCTTTCAAGGAAGAGATGGGAGAAGGGGATGAGATCGTACAGGATCCGCGTGGGGGAGGGGAGACGGATGCGATAGGCGAGGCTGAGAGTGGGCTAGGGCAGAGCGGGTCCCTATATACGAAACCGGAGGGAGCGTCTATTGGCCGCTGTCTGCACGTGGCTTAGCGGTGGCGCCCACGCTGCGCGAGAGCCGCTGCGCGGAATAGCTGCCGCGAAATAGCTGACCACGTCCATTTGTTCTGCCGCGTGTTCGACTTCCGCGGCGGAAGGTACAAGAGTAACACCTTTTCCCTTTCCATGCTGCATATCTATCCTCCTGCTATTCCTTTTCCCTCCCTTGGGGAGCATGACATCAAAACAGCCGTTCCACTGTTTTTTCTTTCTATCTTTCTTTCTTCGTCCTCCATCTCCTATCCTTCTTCCGCTTCGGCGTTTGAGGTTCCTTTTTGTTTATTCTTCCTCCCTGTGCACTTATGAAGGCTGTTCCACGTGCCTGACACATAACAGGTGACTGGGTAATGCGTAATTCCCTGCCCCAGGTTGACAGGTAAGGTTTGTATATACTCTTGATGCAGGCCAGACCTATGGAGGATTATCTGAGCTTTTACCTTCCTGAATTGCCAATTGGCCCCTATGTCCTGAGTTCGCTAGGTGTCACCTGAGGTGAGAACATCACCTAAGGCAGGTGAGCCCCCCTCTCGATGGGGAGTCCAGTTGGAAGGAGTGCACCATCGGAGACGCTGGCAACCATGGGGGATTTTCACGCAATGAGCCAATCACGATCTCAGTCTACATCTACTAAACGTAAACGGAATGAGGCTAAAGATTCCAAGACTCTCCTCGTGGTGCTGAAGGAGGTCAGTCATTTGCTATAGTTAACCTGTTTATTATTCAGACAGGTGTTGACGCCATTGCAGTCTCTGTGAATTCCTGCTGTCGTTTATGTAACTGCACTTTGCTTTTGGAGATCAGTTGTGATTCTCAGGCCCAACAACTGCTCGCAGCTTTGCTCCTCCATGGCTACCCGGTTTCTGAAGAGGCCCATTGAATGTTGAATTCTTCGTGTGGTGATATTTACAGTAGGCTGCTCGACGGTCTGGCTGATGGGAAAATCCAAACTTGGCTCTCTGATCAGGGCGTCACGTCAGTCCACTGGGTAATCCACTGGGTGATGAAAACCGTTGATGCAACCTTGGTGCTTACAATCATTCTTTTTCTCACTTATAATAGGATGGTGCTTACAGCGAAGATCAAAGCAGGCTACGAAATCACCATAATCCGACTGTACGTTCGAAACTAAAGGCGCTGCTACCATATTCAACGTTACAATGACTCTCGAATGTCCTTTCGAAACACGGCAAAATGTGTTACCTGTGGTAGGAATGGACATGAGGGTGATTTCCCGCCTCTTTCTCCCCACTGTGCCAATTTCAGTTGCGATCATGCTGCCTCCTCCAGAGAATGTTCCTTGTATCCCGATGAACGGCCCATCCAGGAGGAAAAAGGGAAAAGTGCCTTACTCTGTCGCTTGCAAGTTGTTGGCTAGTCTCTGTGTTTTTCGATCTTGCACTTGCAGTGCCGTCCTTGCTACACCTCGCTCCGCGAACGACAGGGCCACACGGACTGGTGACCACAAATGCAGCACTGCGGTTGTAAAATCGCCCAGTGTCACGCTAGCATTGCCGTCTTCTTCTCCTCCTGCAACAAGCCTCCAAATATTCCTCTCCGGCGGCGAAAACACCTGCTACACAACTGCAAGACTGGAAAGAACAGAAGGAATACTCCTACGTTTTACGTCCCTCCACCTGATTCTTCACCTGCCAACGGCAAAGGCTACAAGAAATCAAACAAAAGCAAACAGTATTCTCCTTCGCCGACTCAGAAATGCTCTTCAACGGTGTCGCCGCATTGTGCCCCCGTCTGGCCGACTTCTGTCTCGCTGGTGCACACTGCCAACCATTTGTCTGTCCTGCAATCCGGAGGCCGACCAAATGACAATGCCGACGCCTCTGTAGACCTCATGGAACAGGATCCTCCAATCTCTTCGCCCTGTAACAGCAAGTCCCCAAAGGCTGGCACTCGGCAGCCGCCGGGGTGACAACACTTCATATTTTCCCTCTTCCCTTTTCTCCGCCATGTTGTTGTTGTGGTCTTCAGTCCTGAGACTGGTTTGATGCAGCTCTCCATGCTACTCTATCCTGTGCAAGCTTCTTCATCTCCCAGTATCTACTGCAACCTACATCCTTCTGAATCTGCTTACTGTATTCATCTCTTCGTCTCCCTCTACGATTTTTACCCTCCACACTGCCCTCCAATGCTAAATTTGTGATCCCTTGATGCCTCAAAACATGTCCTACCAACCGATCCCTTCTTCTGGTCAAGTTGTGCCACAAACTTCTCTTCTCCCCAATTCTATTCAATACCTCCTCATTAGTTACGTGATCTACCCACCTTATCTTCAGCATTCTTCTGTAGCACCACATTTCGAAAGCTTCTATTCTCTTCTTGTCCAAACTAGTTATCGTCCATGTTTCACTTCCATACATGGCTACACTCCATACAAATACTTTCAGAAACGACTTTCTGACACTTAAATCTATACTCGATGTTAACAAATTCCTCTTCTTGAGAAACGCTTTCCTTGCCATTGCCAGTCTACATTTTATATCCTCTCTACTTCTACCATCATCGGTTATTTTACTCTCTAAATAGCAAAACTCCTTTACTACTTTAAGTGTCTCATTTCCTAATCTAATTCCCTCAGCATCACCCGACTTAATTTGACTACATTCCATTATCCTCGTTTTGCTTTTGTTGATGTTCATCTTATATCCTCCTTTCAAGACACTGTCCATTCCGTTCAACTGCTCTTCCAAGTCCTTTGCTGTCTCTGACAGAATTACAATGTCATCGGCGAACCTCAAAGTTTTTACTTCTTCTCCATGAATTTTAATACCTACTCCGAATTTTTCTTTTGTTTCCTTTACTGCTTGCTCAATATACAGATTGAATAACATCGGGGAGAGGCTACAACCCTGTCTTACACCTTTCCCAACCACTGCTTCCCTTTCATGCCCCTCGACTCTTATAACTGCCATCTGGTTTCTGTACAAACTGTAAATAGCCTTTCGCTCCCTGTATTTTACCCCTGCCACCTTCAGAATTTGAAAGAGAGTATTCCAGTTAACATTGTCAAAAGCTTTCTCTAAGTCTACAAATGCTAGAAACGTAGGTTTGCCTTTTCTTAATCTTTCTTCTAAGATAAGTCGTAAGGTCAGTATTGCCTCACGTGTTCCAACATTTCTACGGAATCCAAACTGATCTTCCCCGAGGTCGGCTTCTACCAGTTTTTCCATTCGTCTGTAAAGAATTCGCGTTAGTATTTTGCAGCTGTGACTTATTAAACTGATAGTTCGGTAATTTTCACATCTGTCAACACCTGCTTTCTTTGGGATTGGAATTATTATATTCTTCTTGAAGTCTGAGGGTATTTCGCCTGTCTCATACATCGTGCTCACCAGATGGTAGAGTTTTTCATGACTGGCTCTCCCGAGGCCATCAGTAGTTCAAATGGAATGTTGTCTACTCCCGGGGCCTTGTTTCGACTCAGGTCTTTCAGTGCTCTGTCAAACTCTTCACGCAGTATCTTATCTCCCATTTCGTCTTCATCTACATCCTCTTCCATCTCCGCCATGACTCTCCTCAAATGGAACATTCACGGCATTACATCCAACAAGGAGGAATTAGTGCTGCTCTTAGAATTGCAGTGTCCACTTGTTTTTTGCTCTCAGGAAACAAGACTGCATCCTCGCGACCACTTTGACCTCTCGCTTTTCTTTCTGGTCCACTTTGACCTTCCCCCCTAGGATGGCGTTCCATCTTATGGGGGAGTCATGCTGTTCATTCGGGATGACGTTCATAGTCAAACCCTCTCACTGGACATCCGGCTGCAAGCTGCTGGAGTTCGCATTTCCGTTCCTTGCTCCACCTTTTCTCTTTGTAACGTCTACATCCCTCCGTCATTCGGAGCCATCAAGCAGACTTCCTCCACTTATTAGGCAACTCCCTCAACCTTTTTGCAGCTTGGTGACTTTAATGCACACCATCCCCTTTGGAGCTCTTTCAGAACCTGTCCGAGTGGTACCCTATTGGCTGACCTTGTCAGTCTTATCTGCTTTAGTACTGGAGCACCCATATTCCTTTCAGACCCTGTTACTTTTGGAGTCACACGTCTGCACTGCCGTAAGTTGTTTCAATATTTGTGCATATTATTACTGTGAGAGATATTCGTTGCGACCAGCAACATTGTAAACGACCCTGGAATTTGTAGTACTGTTCTAATATTATACCAAAAGTGTTAGCACCTAGTGACAAATGTAAACAAGCAGCAACACTTGTTTGTATCGGACTAGTCACGCTCCCAGTGACCCGGTCATAATATACAGAGGGGTTCAAAAAATTGTATCCACTGTTTAAAAGTCCCTAACCTGCAAAATAATTTATTTATTTATTGTTCCGTGGGACCGAATTAAGGAGAAGTCTCCATGGTCATGGAACAAGTCAATATATGAAATTATAACACGATAGTAGAAAAAGATAAAATGAAATATAAAAAAACATATTCAGGCGACAAGTCGTAAGTTTAACTAAAGAAAATCAACAATGTAACACTGGAATTTGCTTAATTTTTTAGCTTTTCCAGGAGCTCTTCGACAGAATAGAAGGAGTGAGCCACGAACTTATTTCATGAACTACATTATTTGATACTGTTTCAATATTACGCACAAGATCCTTCACTACCAAGCTGGTGTCATCAGCAAACAGAAATATTTCTGAATCACCTGTAATACTAGAAGGCGTATCATTTATATAAATAAGAAACAGCAGTGGCCCCAGTGTATTCATTTTTGGTGGAAGTGTAGCTTAAAGTCCAACTTAAAGACATTACTGTAGGTGTTCTAAATGGTCACCATTAGCATCCACACACAAACGATGCCGCCGAACTGCAGCACGAACTACTGACTGCAACGTGTTCAGTTGGATATTAGCACATGAACGTACGATGGATTCTCGAAGTTCATCCAGTGTGCGTGGCTTTTGTCGACAAACGACGTCCGTTAGTGTTCCCCACAGATAAAAGTCCAGAGGAGTTAAGTCTAGGGAACGTGGTGGATACTCCACAGCACCTCTACGGCCTATCCATCTTCCTGGTAGATGTTCGTCGAGATACGCTCTAACACGATTTTGGTAGTGGGCTGGGGCACCATCTTGTTGAAAGTAAACTCTTCTGTCTCCATACAAGTCTCGGATGGCAGATAAAATGGATGTCTGAAGCTTCCGAAGGTACATCTCACCGGTAACTATGCTGTCAAAGAAGAATGGTCCAATCAAGTCCCGGTAAGACAATCCACACCACACATTTATTCCTGGCTTTGTCTACATGGACGTTCGGATTTTTGGCGGTCCAGTAGATGCAACTGTGGCGATTTAGTGTACCATTGAGTTTGAACTGTGCCTCATTAGACAACACAATCATCTCTGCAAACTCCTCATCGTTGCACACCATGTTAGTAAACCACTCGTAGTACTCCATTCTACGATCTGGGTCATCCTCGTTCATTGCGTGTAGCAATCGTGGGATGTAGCACTTCCACTTTGATGTCTTCAAAATTCGCCGAACACTTGAGCGACTCACTCCAGTTTTACGGGCACACTGTCTCACAGACTTCTGTGGTGAGCAAATGAATTGTTGTAACACACGACGGGAGTTAGCTGGACGTGTTACTGTTACAGGTCATCCAGATCGTTGTTTGTGTTCATCTTTAACACAGCCTTAGGCTTCAAATTTGTCTCGAATGCGACGAATCGTTAAACGTGTCGGTGACTCTGTTTGATACTCATTTCGCCATTGCCGTTGAACCTCATTTATGTTTTCGTACTCAAAATACCACTTCAAAACTTACTTTCTTTCATCAAATGTAAGCCTTGCGCCAGCCATGTTTACTCGAGTAACTAGGTGCAACTAAGAACAAAACACTGACTATCTGGGGACTGTCATCTGACAAAATAAAACAACGCAATATAACGCTTGTGTGGTGATTGCCGGAACTACAAACTATTACACTACCAAAGATGAGACAACTCTGTCAATTAGTTTGCCAGTTATGGACTTTTAAACAGTGGATACATTTTTTGGACTCTTCTGTATTAATGCAACTGCCACACTTTCAACCAGATCACTGTTGTTTTCTATATGCTGTCACGTAAATGTAAAGGAAACAAAAGAAAAATTCGGAGTAGGTATTAAAATCCATGGAGAAGAAATAAAAACTTTGAGGTTCGCCGATGACATTGTAATTCTATCAGAGACAGCAAAGGACTTGGAAGAGCAGTTGAACGGAATGGACAGTGTCTTGAAAGGAGCATAAAAGATGAACATCAACAAAAGCAAAACGAGGATAATGGAATGTAGTCGAATAAAGTCGGGTGATGATGAGGGAATTAGATTAGGAAATAATACACTTAAAGTCGTAAAGGAGTTTTGCTATTTGGGGAGCAAAATAACTGATGATGGTCGAAGTAGGGAAGTAGACTGGCAATGGCAAGGAAAGTGTTTCTGAAGAAGAGAAATTTGTTAACATCGAGTATAGATTTGAGTGTCAGGAAGTCGTTTCTGAAAGTATTTGTATGAAGTGTAGCCATGTATGGAAGTGAAACGTGGACGATAAACAGTTTGGACAAGAAGAGAATAGAAGCTTTCGAAATGTGATGCTACAGAAGAATGCTGAAGATTAGATGGGTAGATCACATAACTAATGATGAAGTATTCAATAGAATTGGGGAGAAGAGGAGTATGTGGCACAACGTGACAAAAAGAAGGGACCGGTTAGTAGGACATGTTCTGAGGCATCAAGGGATCACAAATTTAGCATTGGAGGGCAGCGTGGAGGGAGACCAAGAGATGAATACACTAAGCAGATTCAGAAGGATATGGGTTGCAGTAAGTACTGGGAGATGAAGAAGCTTGCACAGGATAGAGTAGCATGGAGAGCTGCATCAAACCAGTCTCAGGACTGAAGACCACAACAACAACAACAACAACGTCACGTAAATGGCCGTCCTGGACATTCATATAAAAATTGAAGCAGAAGACTCTACAACCAGATGATGGCTTATAGGCTCAACATCAGAAGGTTATGTAAAACAAATATTCTTTTGTGAAACTCGCATGTTGATCAGGAAGAAAATACACTCCTGGAAATGGAAAAAAGAATACATTGACACCGGTGTGTCAGACCCACCATACTTGCTCCGGACACTGCGAGAGGGCTGTACAAGCAATGATCACACGCACGGCACAGCGGACACACCAGGAACCGCGGTGTTGGCCGTCGAATGGCGCTAGCTGCGCAGCATTTGTGCACCGCCGCCGTCAGTGTCAGCCAGTTTGCCGTGGCATACGGAACTCCATCGCAGTCTTTAACACTGGTAGCATGCCGCGACAGCGTGGACGTGAACCGTATGTGCAGTTGACGGACTTTGAGCGAGGGCGTATAGTGGGCATGCGGGAGGCCGGGTGGACGTACCGCCGAATTGCTCAACACGTGGGGCGTGAGGTCTCCACAGTACATCGATGTTGTCGCCAGTGGTCGGCGGAAGGTGCACGTGCCCGTCGACCTGGGACCGGACCGCAGCGACGCACGGACGCACGCCAAGACCGTAGGATCCTACGCAGTGCCGTAGGGGACCGCACCGCCACTTCCCAGCAAATTAGGGACACTGTTGCTCCTGGGGTATCGGCGAGGACCATTCGCAACCGTCTCCATGAAGCTGGGCTACGGTCCCGCACACCGTTAGGCCGTCTTCCGCTCACGCCCCAACATCGTGCAGCCCGCCTCCAGTGGTGTCGCGACAGGCGTGAATGGAGGGACGAATGGAGACGTGTCGTCTTCAGCGATGAGAGTCGCTTCTGCCTTGGTGCCAATGATGGTCGTATGCGTGTTTGGCGCCGTGCAGGTGAGCGCCACAATCAGGACCGCATACGACAGAAGCACACAGGGCCAACACCCGGCATCATGGTGTGGGGAGCGATCTCCTACACTGGCCGTACACCACTGGTGATCGTCGAGGGGACACTGAATAGTGCTCGGTACATCCAAACCGTCATCGAACCCATCGTTCTACCATTCCTAGACCGGCAAGGGAACTTGCTGTTCCAACAGGACAATGCACGTCCGCATGTATCCCGTGCCACCCAACGTGCTCTAGAAGGTGTAAGTCAACTACCCTGGCCAGCAAGATCTCCGGATCTGTCCCCCATTGAGCATGTTTGGGACTGGATGAAGCGTCGTCTCACGCGGTCTGCACGTCCAGCACGAACGCTGGTCCAACTGAGGCGCCAGGTGGAAATGGCATGGCAAGCCGTTCCACAGGACTACATCCAGCATCTCTACGATCGTCTCCATGGGAGAATAGCAGCCTGCATTGCTGCGAAAGGTGGATATACACTGTACTAGTGCCGACATTGTGCATGCTCTGTTGCCTGTGTCTATGTGCCTGTGGTTCTGTCAGTGTGATCATGTGATGTATCTGACCCCAGGAATGTGTCAATAAAGTATCCCCTTCCTGGGACAATGAATTCACGGTGTTCTTATTTCAATTTCCAGGAGTGTAGTTGTTGGAGTGCATGCAGAGGACACAGCACTTGATGAAAGCTCGTAATAGTGCATAATACATTTATTTCCTGAAGCCCAATTTCACCACTGTTCCGATTTTTCTGTAAGCTACTCCTGTTACTGTTTTTTAACAATTACCTATTAAACTGTTAGGCAATACTCCTACCTTCCATTACCTGCCACCGTTTGGTTACGCGTTTGTCACATCCCTCTTTAAATCTGAAGTTATTTCACCAGTCACATATATCCTACATAGCATATGGAACATTTTTGTTACTGCTGGTTCTCCCAAGTTTCTTAATAATACTGACGAAATGTTACACACTCCAGGGGCCTTGACTTAGGTCTTTCATTGTCAAATCCTTCTAGTAGCATCACATCTCTTTGATATCATCGTAACTGTCACCCACGTCCTCTTTCCTTCCTCTAACATTGTCCTCAAAGGTCTTTCCTTGATATACCCTTGTACATTCGTTCCACATTTCAATCTTTCCTTTTCCTTACAAGGGAACCTCCCCATCGCATCCCCCTCAGATTTACTTATAAGTTGGCACAGTGGACAGGCCTTGAAAAACTGAACACAGATCAATTGAAAAAACAGGCCTATCTACTGTGCCATCTTATAAGTAAATCTGAGGGGGCGGGGGGGGGGGGGTGCGATGGGGAGATTCCCTTGTTAGTACTGGCATGCCACCTGAGTTCTTGACACCCATATCACAGATCTTCACAAGTTTCTTTAAGTTTCCTGTATGGAGTATCCATATTTCGATCTGTAATGAACAGTTCAACAGCTATGCATATAGCTGAAGCTTAGCCTTTTCTGATTTTCTGTCACTCACATTTTTTAGACATCTGTCCCTGTTCCGACTGAAGCATTCTTATATTTTCTCTTTTCAACATTTAAAGTTAATACCTCATACACTGTCTCTCGTGTTTTTGAAAATTAGCAGCATGTTCTTTGTCACGATATGGCTGCCTGCCGGCATCACAACTTCTTTTGTTTATAGTTACGATCAAGCTTGGCATTGTTCAGGTGATTTCACTTGGTATTCTAACTTTTAGTGGCGCTGACATCATCCGGAGGGCGAAGTTCACATGTGAAAATGCAGGTAATCGCTAATGAGGCACAATGCCCACCTCTACCTCCCTCCCCCCCCCCCCCAAACTACCTGCTCTTGATGTGTCAAAGGAGGACGGAACCCACCTCGAGGACCACCTGAATTTTTGTTGTATTACCTTGAAGGCGCTCCGAATCAAGAGCTCATCTCGATCCACCACTTAGATTACAACCTCCGTCCGTGTCAAGATTCTAAGTGCTCCGCGAATTTCTACTGTTCCTTTCATCATGGGGTCCCAGTGGGTGGCTGCATGGGAGAGGATCTTTGAGGAAACAGAGTCGAACTCGTGCCCTACCTTCAGGCCGTACTGGGCTCTCAGGACTTCTGTACTAGATGCTCATCTGCGTTCAGCGCATCGCTCGGCTGCGTTGCGCATTGTCTGTCCTGTGTAATTTTTGCCACATTCACGTTGCACGTTGTTCACACCAGGTAGGCCTACTCTCGGATCCTAGTGGTCTTTCACTGGACGCTGCAAATCCTTACTTTTCTGCAGAGCCCGGAATGCTGGTCTGACTCCATATTTACGTGATATACCCTCCATTTTGCTTCCGCAGCCCCGCAGGATTAAATGAATGCTGTGTGTCCCCTTCCGTTGGCTGGGTGGGTCGAACCCTATGTTTACATACAGCTCCAATTTGTTGTAGCTTGCGTCCGCTTTTGCTGAACACATCAAAGTTGTCCCTTAGCTTTTTAATAACAATATTTACTGACTAGATATTAGCCTTAGAACATGGTCTCGTAAATGTAATAGTATGGGATTAGAAATAAGAGATGGAGTTTACCTACATCATTTATTATTTGCTGATGATCAAGTAGTCGTAGCACAAGATGGGGAGGATGCTAACTATATGTGCAATCAACTAGCAGTAGCATACAAAACTTGGGGGTTGAAGATTAATTACCAAAAAACAGAATTCTTGACTAATGATCCAGATGAGCTATACATTGAAGGAAAGAAAATCAAAAAGATAAACACTTTCTGTTATTTAGGATCCATTTTAGAAATCGAGAGAAAATCAGAGTCAGAAATCAATAAAAGAATTAGTAGCGGACGGAGGGTCATTGGGATGCTCAACTCAGTCTTATGGAGCAGGAATGTAATGAGCAGAACTAAAAAACTAATATACAAATCCATATTAGAGAGTGTGGTTCTGTATGGAACGGAGACCTGGAAAATTAACATGAAGCACATTAAAAAATTACAAGCTCTAGTGATGGACTTTTGGAGAAGAACGGCAAGAATCTCCAGCAAAGAAAAGATAAGGAACACCGAAGTAATAAGGAGAATGGAAATAAAAGAAAGAATATATGACGTAATGGATAGGAAGAAATTACAGTGGTACGGGCATATACGACGAATGGAGAAAACCATAATACCAAAATTGATACTGGAGTGGGAACCGGAGGGGAGAAGAAGAAGAGGACGACCTATGACAACCTGGCTCCAAAATGTACAGCACACAATGAGGAGAATGGGTGCAGAGGAAGAGGACACACAAGATCGAAACACCTGGAGAAATATTTTGAGATTATAGTTTAAGAACGTTTATTGTTTGTATTGTAATTTCCAAGTAAATTATTATGTTGGAGATAAGCCTCTGTAATGAGGAAAAGCTCAAAATAATAAAAATAAAATAAATAATACTGACATGTATGTATATTATTGCATAACTACGACTGGATCAGTGAATAACCATGTTAAGATCATGGCAGTGGTCGTCACGTAAAAGCTGTCGTTTGTGGGGCAAAAATATTACTAGTGTTTTTGTACCCAGAGAGGCCACCTGAATGGTGATTAGTCCCACTACATCTGATTGCGTTTTTGTTCCTTTTTTATTGGACTAACCTCTTGCCAAATAACTTGCACTTGTTATAGTACTTTATTGATAAAGAGGAATAAGTTTACCTTTACTGAATTCTTTAAAGTCGACAGTTTAATGGAATGAGAATATTTATTGTAACGGTAAGTGACACAATCGAGCCGGTAGCGGTGGCCGAGCGGTTCTAGGCGCTACAGTCCGGAACTGCGTGACTGCTACGGTCGCAGGTTCGAATTCTGCCTCGGGCATGGATGTGTGTGATGTCCTTAGGTTAGTTAGGTGTAAGTAGTTCTAAGTTCTGGTGGATGATGACCTCAGATGTTGTCCCATAGTGCTCAGAGCCATTTGAACCATTTTGACACAATCGAATTACACAAACGAGAAAAAATACCATCATTAACTCAGGATCCTTATGGGTTTTCTGACACACCATATTGCCATCAAACAAGTGATCGAAAGAAGGAACAAGCCAGGGGAATTAAATCTAACGCACCACAAGTGAAATCAGACGGCTTCCACTTCCTGTATAGGGTTACAGCCAGTCAATATTTCAGAGAATTGGTTTACAAAAATTTTATTTCAAAGTTCCCAGTCAAATCTTTACGTGTTTTCTCCAAGAACAACTTCCGCTATGCTTACGTGACGCAAGTTGCTTGGCTCTCAGAACCGAGGCAGTTCTGTCCAGTTAAAGCTGCTGACAAGAGACACCTTGAGCCCTATACTGAAATTGCTAGCGAATTCACGCTATCGGTTTCAGCCAAAAGCGTGGGTGGGATACAGGTCACGTGCGTGGACGCTTGAGGATTCTGCAGCGCAGAACACAGTTACTTCTCTCTCTTCCGATCCAGACCTCGAGCAGAACAGACGTCTTATTTGGAAGCAGAGACTACCTACAGCTGGTAACATCGTGCCTACGCGCTCTTTGTATTCCGTACACTGAAATGTATTCTCTTCCTTTGACCGGATTTCCTATTTCGTCATTTAACGTCCGGTCTGGATGCTCACTGATGAGTACTGACCGCTCGATATCTTGTACATTGCCATCATAAGCTGGGTGCAACACCTTTCTCCCCTCTCCCAGCACACGAACAGTTCCGACAGTTCCAAAAGCAGCTGCTTTGAATTCCGTCACATCAGTGTTACAGGGTTGACTAAACCATGCAGCTAAGAGAAAACGAGCACTTCCTAATTAGTCTTTCGTGAGCATAGAGAAGGGAACCACTAAACCATGGCCCATTTTAGGAACTTAGGAAAAGAAGTTAACAAATTAGTAGAGGTTCTACGTCTACATCTACATTTATACTCCGCAATCCACCCAACGGTATGTGGCGGAGGGCACTTTACGTGCCACTGTCATTACCTCCCTTTTCTGTTCCACTCGCGCATGCTCCGCGGGAAGAACGACTGCCGGAAAGCCTCTGTGCGCGCTCGAATCTCTCTAATTTTACATTCGTTATCTCCTCTGGAGGTATAAGTAGGAGGGGCAATATATTCGGTACCTCATCCACAAATGAGCCCTCTCGAAACATGGACAGCAAGCTACACCACGATGCAGAGCGCTTCTCTGGCAGAGAGAGTTTGCTAAACATCTCCGTAACGCTATCACGGTTACCAAATAACCCTGTGACGAAACGCGCCGCTCTTCTTTGGATCTTCTCTATCTCCTCTGTCAACCCGATCTGGTACGGATCCCACACTGATGAGCAATACTCAAATATAGGTCGAGCGAATGTTTTGTAAGCCACCTCCTTTGTTGATGGACCACGTTTTCTAAGGACTCTCCCAATGAATGTCAACCTGGCACCCACCTTACCAACAGTTAATTTTATATGCTCATTCCACTTCAAACCATTCCGTACGCATACTCTCAGATATTTTACAGAAGTAACTGCTATCAGTGTTTGTTCTGCTATCATATAATCATACAATAAAGGATCCTTCTTTCTCTGTATTCGCAATAAATTACATTTGTCTATGTTAAGGGTCAGTTGCCACTCCCTGCACCAAGTGCCTATCCGCTGCAGATCTTCCTGCATTTCGCCACAATTTTCTAATGCTGTAACCTCTCTGTATACTACAGCATCATCCGCGAAAAGCCGCATGGAACTTCCGACACTATCCACTAGGTCATTTATATATACTGTGAAAATTAATGGCACCATAACACTCCCCTGTGGCACGCCAGAGGTTACTTTAACGTCTGTAGACGACTCTCCATTGAGAACAACAGGATGTGTTCTGTTTGCTAAAAACTCTTCAATCCAGCCACACAGCTGGTCTGATATTCCGTAGGCTCTTACTTTGTTTATCAGGCGACAGTGCGAAACTGTATCGAACGCCTTCCGGAAGTCAAGGAAAATGGCATCTACCTGGGAGCCTGTATCTAATATTTTCTGGGTCTCATGAACAAATAAAGCGAGTTGGGTCTCACACGATCGCTGTTTCCGGAATCCATGTTGATTCCTACAGAGTAGATTCTGGGTTTCCAAAAACGATATGATACTCGAGCAAAAAACATGTTCTAAAATTCTATAACAGATCGATGTCAGAGATATAGGCCTATAGTTTTGCGCATCTGCTCGACGACCCTTCTTGAACACTGGGACTACCTGTGCTCTTTTCCAATCATTTGGAACCCTCCGTTGCTCTAGAGACTTGCGGTACACGGCTGTTAGAAGGGGGGCAAGTTCTTTCGCGTACTCTGTGTGGAATCGAGTTGGTATCCCGCCAGGTCCAGTAGACTTTCCTCTGTTGAGTGATTTCAATTGCTTTTCTATTCCTTGGACACTTATTTCGATGTCAGCCATTTTTTCGCTCGTGCGAGAATTTAGGGAAGGAAATGCAGTGCGGTCTTCCTCTGTGAAACAGCTTCGGAAAAAGGTGTTTTGTATTTCAGGTTCGACCGAATCAGACGCGCCTCTCGACGCTGTTGCCTCAGAGTAAATTTACCTGACTGATCGCATCACAGCGCGTGGCTAGATGTCTCTTACCATTTAAAGAATCGACGCCACGCCACAAGTCTGCTTTCTTCAGCAATCGAGATCAGCAATCGCAAGACCATTGCCTCGTTCCTTGATCAAACACCAAAAATTAGAATGATGCAGAATCTTTCCCCTTTCTCCCTGAGGTAAAGTTCAGCTCTCTGCCTAAGAAAACACGTGTGTTTTATTCACTGGCCGATGGCGTATCGATTGTTCCGGCAATTGGACGAAAAACTGTCTCCAAATCGAAACTTTCTGGCAGATTAAAACTGTGTGCCGGACCGAGACTCGAACTCGGGACTTTTGCCTTTCACGGGCAAGTGCTCTACCACTGAGCTACCCGTGCATGACTCGCACCCCGTCCTCACAGCTTTACTTCTGCCAGTACCTCGTCTCCTACCTTCCAAACTTTAAAGAAGCCCTCTCCTCATTCTGTCTCCAGATCATCGCTCCTCTGCAGTAATGTTGATGATCCAGCCGTTTTATCCAGCTTCATAGAGAAGTACCCTGTAAGGCTAGACCAAGAAGAAAAATTACATGTAACAGAGATGGTACACGTTTGCATGAGTATTTGACTCCTTTTGAAAATCCTCTTTTTGCGGTGGCACCTGCAAAGAAATTCTTCCACTTTCCTCTATTTTAGACCGAGTGATGTCTTAAAGCCAAGTAAGGAGAACTATTTGCTCGAATCTGCCCACAAGAGCAGACTGTGTTCGCAATGGGGGTGTCGAGGTTATAGTGTCCACAGAATAACGTGGCCGGTAGGTGTGCAGATGCCCAGTCATCAGGCTACACGTGGAGAGAGCGGTAGTGGTGAGGGTCGTGGGCAGGCGCTGTAGGGGAAATGCCGAGCGCTGGAGGGGAAGTGCCGTTCTCAACTGTAGCCTACACTCTAATTTTCTGTAAATGTTAAGCGTAGCTCCTACATGGAATGTAGTGCAATTAAGTCGGGTGATGCTGAGGGAAGTAGACTAGGAAATAAGATACTTAAAGTAGTAAAGGAGTTTTGCTATTTGGGGAGCAAAATAACTGATGATGGTCGAAGTAGAGAGGATCTAAAACATAGTCTGGCAATGGCAAGGAAAGCGTTTCTGAAGAAGAGAAATTTGTTAACATCGATTATAGATTTAAATGTCAGGAAGTCGTTTCTCAAAGTATTTGTACGGAATGTAGCCATGTATGGAAGTGAAACATGGACAATAAATAGTTAAAGTATTTGTACGGAATGTAGCCATGTATGGAAGTGAAACATGGACAATAAATAGTTAAAGTATTTGTACGGAATGTAGCCATGTATGGAAGTGAAACATGGACAATAAATAGTTTGGACAAGAAGAGAATAGAAGCTTTCGAAATGTGGTGCTATAGAACAAAGCTGAAGATTAGATGGGTAGATCACATAACTAATGAGGAGGTATTGAATAGAATTGGGGAGAAGAGGAATTTCTGGCACATCTTGATAAGAAGAAGGGACCGGTTGGTAGGACATGTTCTGAGGCATCAAGGTATCACAAATTTAGTATTCGAGGGATGTGTGGAGGGTAAAAATCGTAGAGGGAGACCAAGAGATGAATACACTAAGTAGATTCAGAAGGATGTAGGTTGCAGTAAGTACTGGGAGATGAAGAAGCTTGCACGGGTTAGAGTAGCGTGGAGAGCTGCATCAAACCAGTCTCAGGACTGAAGACCACAACAACAACAGCCCCTCCATGCCCACACTTGTATTGTAACCATCCGAAAAGATCTAATGTCACACCTGCTTTGGTTAGTATCTAAAATGAATTCAGCTGATAACGAAACAAAATCAGCAATTTATATTCAGCTGACTTGTTAAGAGTTTATAACCTTCAGAGGAAAGTCATGAGCGACGAATTTTGATTAACACCTTGTTGCTATATTGAAATATTCTTCTTTTGTCAAAACACAGCAGAGTGTCTACTGTGTCACCTAACTAATATGTTGTGAAGACACAAATGCAGGTCAATTCTGAACCAGTAGTTTATTAAGTGAGGAACTGAACGAAGGTCAGTAGCTTATGGAAACGCACATCCATGGTACCAAAAATTAATGTGTAATATCTTCACTTATGTTGTTCCAGAACCCATAGCATTTCTTGTTAAACCAGCTATCACTAGCCCTTAAAAGTTAGAGTCTCTCATCGAATTAGTCTGTAGTTAGCGGAATAACACAGTAGATACTCCAGTTTCGCATAATAACTCTATGGCAAAATACGCTCCTCTTTCTGTGCTATCAGTGTCCAAAATCTCGTTTTGATATCTCAAACCGTTTATGAAATCTGAGGATTGATAAGAATAATTCATTCTGGCTTTATCAGTGGCGCAGGATCGCAAATGATTGTGACATATCACATCAATTTTCTCAAGAGTGGTACCATATACAGATCCCCATCCAAGTGTAGAGAAAAATTGAATATGGTAGCCTAGTTTCATATGCCGCAACATATTTCTCAAACGAAAAATAACAGTGACCCGTACTTTTCATTCAAACTTTTTCGAATTTCGTGCAGTGCTTTACTTAAATGCAAATATCACAGTAACTATGACCATTAACAAAATTAAAGGCACGTCATCATGAAGACGACAAAATGTGATTCAAATGGCTCTGAGCACTATGGGACTTAACATCTGATGTCATCAGTCCCCCAGAACTTAGAACTACTCAAACCTAACTAACCTAAGGACATCACACACATCCATGCCCGAGGCATGTGCGGTTCCAGACTGAAGCGCCTAGAACCGCTCGGCCACAACGGCCGGCTGAAGATAACGTATAAAGCTATAAACAACGAAAAAATGAATTTTGTACCGAATAGCTTATTCAAAATCGTCTGTGAAAGATTGCAGTGCATTCACCTCATTTCTCTCAGTACAGCACGTCAGAAATCGGCTAAACGTCAGCAGTTAATGTCGGCCTCCTCATGTGAACAAACGAATGAACTATCCCAGTGCTTGGCACAAAAATTGATCACTGTATCCTGCACTTATTCTGTTGTCAGGCAATACACAGGCGCTGCTCATCTTCTGTAACCACGTATCAGCGATGCCAGGGGCCGAATGTGTGAAGGTAGTCAAACCACCTGGGCAGAATACTTGGATTTCGTCCGTGGGCCTCTCCGTAATGCGAACTTAGCCCTTGCACTGTCCCTGTGGATAGAAAACACACCCGAGTGGTCGGAGAGCAGTCTTAGTTGACAGATGTACTCTCCCTTCATTGGTACCTGGTAAGCCGTAACGCAGATCAAGAATGTACTGGCTTTTGCCCCTAGTGATCAAAACTACCCATAAACTACCTCTACTATAAGAAAAGTGAAACTATGTAAAATAGGAACCTGAAATAAACGTGGTCTTATTCACAGACAATGTGCAATTCTTTTTGCTGACTGTTATTGTGTAGCTTATTCCCTTTCTATTAAAGTGGAACCGAAATTACGCATTAACCAGAGTTAAATGTGGATGTTAATGAAACGTCTGAGCCAGCCAGCCGTTGGTTGAACTGTTTCATGACCTCTCCCTCAGCTAATTAAAAATGGAGGTCATACTGAATTGCTGTGGTATGACATGGATATATACTTCCCATCTTTATTATTTTGTTTGTTGCAGTAGTCAGGTTCCTTTCATGAACCAGCCATACCGAAAGTGCAACCAGAACAGGGGGGGGGGGGGGGGTATCTGTGTAGAGCCCAGACAGATGTGTGGTTCCTGAAGAGGGGCAGCAGTCTTTTCAGTAGTTTCAGGGGCAATAGTCTGGATGACAGACTGATGTGGCCTTGTAACATCAATCAAGACAGTCTTGCAGTACTGGTAGCTGTGAACGACTGAAAGCTAGGAGAACCTGCCCCCATAATTTTTCCCAAGGGAATGCAGCTCTACTGTATTGTTAAATAATGATGGCATACTTTTCGGGAAAGTATTCCGGAAGTCGAAGAGTCCCCAATTAGGATCCCTGGGCAGGGACTGCTCAGGAGGGTGCCATTATCATTAGACACAAATCTGGCGTTCTATGGATCGGAGTGTGGAATGTCAGATCGCTTAACCTGGCAGGTAGGTTAGAAAATTTAAAAAGAGAAATGGATAGTTTACAGTTAGATATAATGGGAGTTAGTGAAGTTCGGTGGCAGAAGGAACAGGACTTCAGGTGAGGTGAATACAGGGCTATAAACACGAAATCAAATAGGGGTAATGTAGGAGAAAGTTGAACAATGAATAAAAAATAGGAATGTGGATGACTTACTATGAACAGCATAGCGAACGTATTATTGTAGCCCAGATAGAGAAGAAGACCATAGCCACGACAATGATAAAAGTTTACATGCCAAAATGCACCGAAGATGATGAGGAGACTGAAAAAATGTATAATGAGGTAAAAAGAATTATTGAGCTAGTTAAGGGAGACGAATATTTAATCGTGATGGGGGACTGGAATTAGATAGTAGGAAAAGAAAGAGAAGCAAAAATGGTAGGTGAATACGGACTCGGGGAACGGAATGACGGATGAAGCCGCCTTGTCGAATTCTGCACAGAGCAATTTAATGATAGCTGACACATGATATAAGAATCATAAAAGAAGGTTGCATATGTGGAAGAGACGTGGAGACACTGAAAGATTCCAGATTGATTATATAATTGTAAGACAGATAATTCGGAACCAGATTTGAAATTTTAAGACATTTCCAGGGGCAGGTGTGGACTCTGAACACAATCTATTGGTTATGAACTTGAGATTAAAACGATGAAAGTGCAACAAACGTAGAAATTTAGGAAGATGGGACCTGAATAAACTGAAAAACCAGAGTTGTGGAGTTTCACCAGGAGTATGGCTAATCAGGAATGGCTAGAGAACAAATGTAAGGATTTAGAAGCCTATATTACATGGGGAAGGGTAGATGCGCCTACAGGAAAATTAAAGAGACTTTTGGAAAAAATATAGCCACCTGTATGAATATCAAGAGCTCAGATGGAAAACCAGTCTTAAGCAAAGAAGAGGAAGTTGGACGGTAGAAGGAGCATATAGAGGGTCTATACAAGGGACATTACCTTTAACGGAATGTTATCCAGTGCACTGAAAGACCTCACTCGAAATAAGGCCCCAGGAGTACACATCATTCTATTAGAACTACTAACGGTGAGCAAGATGTATGAGACAGGGGATAGAGCCACAAACTTCCAGAAGATGCTGGCAGTTGTCAAAATTACCAAACTATCAGTTTGTAAGTCACGGTTGCAAAATATACACGAATTCTAGGCAGAAGAATGGAAAAAACTGGTAGAGGCCAACCACGAGGAAGATCAGCTTGGATTCTGGAGAAATGTACTAATATGTGAGGCGATACAGAAGCTATGACTTCACATAGGAGATTCGTTAAGGAACGGCAAATCCACGTTTCTAGCATTTGTAGACTTAGGGAACGTTTTTAACAATGTTGCCTGGAATATTCTCCATCAAATTCTAAACGTGGCAGGGGTAAAATACAGGGAGGGAAAGGCTATTTACAATTTGTACAGAAACCAGATGGCAGTTATAACGGTTGAAGGCCATGATAGCGAAGCAGTGGTTGGGAAAGGAGTGAGACAGGTTTGTAGACTATCCCTTATGTTATTCAATCTGTATATTGAGCAAGTAGTAAAGGAAACAAAAGAAAAGTTTGTAGTGTGAGTCAAAGCACAGGGAGAAGAAATAAAATCATAGAGGTTTGTTGATGACATTGTAATTCTGCAGAGACATCAAAGTATTTGGAAGAACAGAGTGTATTGAAAGGATGATATAAGATGAACATCAACAAAAGCAAACCGAGGATAAGGGAATGTAGTCGAATGTCGACGGAATTAGATTAGGAAATAAGACGCTTAAAGTATTAGATGAATTTTGCTATTTGGGTAGCAAAATAACTGATGATGGTCGAAGAAGAGAGTATATAAAAGGTAGACGCAATGGGAAGAAAAGCGTTACCGAATAAGAGAAATTTGGTAACGTGGAGTAGGATTTGTCAGGAAGTCCTTTCTGAAAGTATTTGTCCGGAGTGCAGCCATATCTGGAAGTGAACCATGGACGATTAACAGTTTAGACAGGAAGAGAATAGAAGCTTTTGATACGTGGTGCTACAGAATAACTCTGAAGGTTAGATGGGTTGATCACATAACTAATGACGTGGTACTGAACAGGATTGAGGAGAAAAGGAATTTGTGGCACAGTATGACTAGAAGAAGGGATCGGTTGGTAGGACACGTTCTGAGGCATCAAGAGATCACCAATTTAGTATTGGAGGGAATTGTGGAGGGTAAAAGTCGTAGAGAGGGACCAAGAGATGAATACAGTAAGCAGATTCAGAAGGATGTGGAATGCAGTAGTTATTCAGAGATGATGATGGTTGCACAGCGTAGAGTAGCATGAGGAGCTGCATCAAACCAGGCTCTGTGCTTAAGACCGCAGGTACAGTGGTCAGGATGAACCTACCGCCTCATCTGGTTTGTGATTAGAGGTTGAAAGAGCATGGAACGACATTTTTTTCGTGGATCACTGCTAAATTTTGTTTTATACACCCCAGTTATAGCTCAATGTTCCGGTGCTTATGAGTAATGTACTGTTAATCAAGTATTGCACCAGAAGTAAATCACTTTAATACACTCCTGGAAATTGAAATAAGAACGCCGTGAATTCATTGTCCCAGGAAGGGGAAACTTTATTGGCACATTCCTGGGGTCAGATACATCACATGATCACACTGACAGAACCACAGGCACATAGACACAGGCAACAGAGCATGCACAATGTCGGCACTAGTACAGTGTATATCCACCTTTCGCAGCAATGCAGGCTGCTATTCTCCCATGGAGACGATCGTAGAGATGCTGGATGTAGTCCTGTGGAACGGCTTGCCATGCCATTTCCACCTGGCGCCTCAGTTGGACCAGCGTTCGTGCTGGACGTGCAGACCGCGTGAGACGACGCTTCATCCAGTCCCAAACATGCTCAATGGGGGACAGATCCGGAGATCTTGCTGGCCAGGGTAGTTGACTCTAGAGCACGTTGGGTGGCACGGGATACATGCGGACGTGCATTGTCCTGTTGGAACAGCAAGTTCCCTTGCCGGTCTAGGAATGGTAGAACGATGGGTTCGATGAGGGTTTGGATGTACCGTGCACTATTCAGTGTCCCCTCGACGATCACCAGTGGTGTACGGCCAGTGTAGGAGATCGCTCCCCACACCATGATGCCGGGTGTTGGCCCTGTGTGCCTCGGTCGTATGCAGTCCTGATTGTGGCGCTCACCTGCACGGCGCCAAACACGCATACGACCATCATTGGCACCAAGGCAGAAGCGACTCTCATCGCTGAAGACGACACGTCTCCATTTGTCCCTCCATCACGCCTGTCGCGACACCACTGGAGGCGGGCTGCACGATGTTGGGGCGTGAGCGGAAGACGGCCTAACGGTGTGCGGGACCGTAGCCCAGCTTCATGGAGACGGTTGCGAATGGTCCTCGCCGATACCCCAGGAGCAACAGTGTCCCTAATTTGCTGGGAAGTGGCGGTGCGGTCCCCTACGGCACTGCGTAGGATCCTACGGTCTTGGTGTGCATCCGTTCGTCGCTGCGGTCCGGTCCCAGGTCGACGGGCACGTGCACCTTCCGCCGACCACTGGCGACAACATCGATGTACTGTGGAGACCTCACGCCCTACGTGTTGAGCAATTCGGCGGTACGTCCACCCGGCCTCCCGCATGCCCACTATACGCCCTCGCTCATAGTCCGTCAACTGCACATACGGTTCACGTCCACGCTGTCGCGGCATGCTACCAGTGTTAAAGACTGCGATGGAGCTCCGTATGCCACGGCAAACTGGCTGACACTGACGGCGGCGGTGCACAAATGCTGCGCAGCTAGCGCCATTCGACGGCCAACACCGCGGTTCCTGGTGTGTCCGCTGTGCCGTGCGTGTGATCATTGCTTGTACAGCCCTCTCGCAGTGTCCGGAGCAAGTATGGTGGGTCTGACACACCGGTGTCAATGTGTTCTTTTTTCCATTTCCAGGAGTGTATATGCAGTCGCTCGTACTACGATGAGGACGTCATTCATACCACGACTCACACTTTAAATACTGGGATGCAGTAATCTCTGTGTATAAACGGCAATATTCCAACTGGATGACTCACTGACTCATAATCGCCCTGTCCAAGCCACTAAGGCTAGAAACTTGAAAGTCGCAGAGGATATTGAGCTTATGTTGTAGGTAGCATTTAAGAAGCGATTTTCTACAATTCCGTCTCTAAGTGGGTAAATTAGGGGGTTTCTTGAAAATATATCGTCATTAAGGCAATTCTGACGCTAGACCTACGAAAATTGGTATTTGATTTCTTGGTTAAACATAAAAAAATTCATGTTTCAGAATTTTTGAAAATTTAACACCTATGGGATTGAAATAGCTGGGGAAAGTTGTTTTACAAACTAAATCATTTTTAAACAACTGCAAAAGTATTTTTAAGGCGACATCTATGAAAATTGGTACACTATGTGATAAAAAGTATTCGGACACCCCCAAACATACGTTTTTCATATTAGGTGCATTGTGCTGCCACCTACTGCCAGATACGCCATATCAGCGACCTCATTAGACATCGTGAGAGAGCAGAATGGGGCGCTCCGTGGAACTCACGGACTTCGAAAGTGTTCAGGTGATTGGGTGGCACTTGTGTCATACGTCTATACGCGAGATTTCCACACTCCTATCATATCCCTAGGTCCACTGTTTCCGATGTCATAATGAAGTGGAATCGTGAAGGGAAACTTCCAGCACAAAAGCGTACAGGCTGGCCTCGTCTGTTGACTGGCAGAGACCGCCGACAGTTGTCGAGGGTCGTAATGTGTAATAGGCACACATCTATCCAGACCATCACACAGGAATTCCCAACTGCATCAGGGTCCACTGCATGGGCGGGAGGTGAGAAAACTTGGATTTCGTGGTCGAGCGGCTGCTCATAAGCCACACGTCACGCCGGTAAATGCCAAACGACGCATCGCTTTATGTAAGGAGCGCAATCATTGGACGATGAGGAAAAACGTTGTGTGGAGTGACGAATCACGGTACACAATGTGGCGATCGAATGGCAGGGTGTGGGTATGGCGAATGCCTGGTCAACACCATCTGCCGGGGTGTGTAGTGCCAGCAGTAAAATTCGGAAGCGGTGGTGTTATGGTGTGGTCGTGTTTTTCATGGAGGGAGCTTGCATCCCTTGTTATTTTGCGTGGCACTATCACAGCACAGGCCTACACTGATGTTTTAAGCACCTTCATGCTCACCACTGTGGAAGAGGAATTCGGGGATGGCGATTGCATCTTTCAACACGATCGAGTACCTGTTCATAATGTACCGCCTTTTGCGGAGTGGTTACACTACAGTAACATCCCTGTAATGGACTGGCCTGCACAGAGTCATGACCGGAATCCTACAGAACACCTTTTGGATGTTTTTGAACTTCGACTTCGTGCCAGGCCTCACCGACCGACGTCGATACCTCTCCTCCTTGCAGCACTGAATGGGCTGCCATTCCACAAGAAACCTTCCAGCACCTGATTGAACGAATGTCTGCGAAAGTGGAAGTTGTCATCAAGGCTAAGGATGGGCCAATACCATATTACCGATGGAGAGCGCCACGAACTTGTAAGTCATTTTCAGCCAGGTATCCGGATACCTTTGATCACATGGTGTATTTGACTTCTAGGATCCAAAAAACAGACAGGTATTTCAGTGTTTCTGGACATTCAACCCCTAAGGGGATGAAATAGGGGATGAATGTTTTACAAAAATATTTAGTTATTAAAGCACTTTTAACGCTAAATGAATTAAAATCTGAATTTGGCTTCTTGGCTATAAATGGTTAAATACGCGTTTCATTGTTTTAGGCAATTCAACCCCAAGGGGGTTTTGAAGAAAATATTTCGTTATATTAAACATAGGCTAAATCTATGAAAACTGATATCTCACCTCTCAGTTAGATATAAAGAAATATGTGTTACGGATGAATGTTTCTATGGAAATATCACCACAAGGAGGAAAGAGGCATGACTAACAGAAATCTCGGACTCCAAGTACCAGAACTGCAGTTTGGCCAGAAGTACTTTCTCAAAAGACCCTGCTTCTATGGCCATAACTAGCGTGGAAAGATTAAAAGGAGCTGCTGCTTAAAAAAAAAAAGAAAGAGAAAAAAATCCATGCAGACTATACAGTATACTTGAGCGAAGGAGCGAGCGCCAAGCTAGTCATTTCACTAAATCCTGCACCCTCGCAGACTTCAAACGCATCCACTCTTTTGAGTTCATAACACTACCGCCTACTTTTAAGTTGGTAATACGAGGGGATACCCCCCCCCCCCCTCCCCTCCCACAAAAAAACGGAATTATTTTTTCAAAGCCGTATATTTTCAAACTGTCTACAAAACAACTTTGTCCCCTTGAAAATAGTCTCCCAACGTTGCTGTTCGAAACAATTTATTAGTCATATTTAGCAATGGCTGACAGCTCTTCCCTCGTTTTTTTTGACTTCTTCAATGTTGTCAAATCGATGTCTTTTCATGCCGATTCTTATACGTGGAAATAAGAAAAATTTGCACGGAGCCAGGTCAGCCCAGTAAGATATGTGGGACATGGAACGATCTCAATTTTAGCCAAAAACTAACAGAGATGGCTGTGTTTGCTGGTGAGTTGCGTCGTGGAAGAACCGGTCTCCTGTCTGTCACAAATAGGGCCTTTTTTGACGAACTCCGTTGCGCAGTCTTCTTTAAACTTTCAAATACGAGCGTGAGTCAAACGAAAACCTTAAATATTTTTTTAAATATTATTTACTGTGCAGAAGTAGTACAAAGCTGAATCACTTTTGAACATAATCTCCCCCACACTCAATGCAAGTCCTCCAGTGCTTACAAAGTGCATAAATTCCTTTAGAAAATAATTCTATTGGTAGTCAGCGCTACCACTCATGCACCATGTTGCGTACCTCTTCATCAGAACGGAACTTCTTTCCTCCCATTGCGTCTTTGAGTGGTCCAAACATATGGAAATCACTTGGGGCAAGGTCTGGTGAGTATGGTGGATGAGGAAGACACTCAAAATGCAGGTCTGTGATTGTTGCAACTGTTGTACGGGCAGTGTGGGGCCTTGTATTGTCACGTTGCAAAAGGAAACCTGCTGACCGCAATCCATGTCGCTTTGATTTGATTGCAGGCTGCAGATGATTTTTTTAGGAGATGTGTGTACAATGCACTGGTGACAGTGGTCCCTCTAGACATGTAATGCTCCAAAATGACGCCTTTTTCGTCCCAAAAGAGAGTCAGCACAACCTTCCCTGCTGATGGTTCTGTTAGAAACTTCTTTGTTTTTGGTGATGAGGAATGGCGCTGTTCCTTGCTCGCTCTCTTCGTTTCCGGTTGGTGGAAGTGAACCCAGGTTTCGTCCCCAGTAATGATTCTTGCAAGGAAGCCATCACCTTCTCGTTCAAAGCGCCGAAGAAATTCTTCACGAGCATCAACACCTCGTTCTCTCATTTTAGGAGTCAGCTGCCGTGGCACCCATCTTGCAGACACTTCGTGAAACTGGAGCACATCATGCACAATGTGGTGTGCTGATCCATGACTAATCTGTAAATATGTTGCAATGTCATCAGGGTCACTCGGCGGTTTTCCTTCACTATGGCTTCAACTGCTGCAATGTCTGTGGAGACACAACTCGTTGTGCCTGACCTGGACGAGGAGCATCTTCCACTGAAGTCACGTCATTTGCGAACTTCCTACTCCATTCGTAGACTTGCTGCTGTGACAAACATGCAGCGCCGTACTGAACCTTCATTCGTCGATTAATTTCAATAGGTTTCACACCTTCACTACGCAAAAACCGAATAACAGAACGCTGTTCTTCCCTGGTGCAAGTCGCTAGTGGGGCGGCCATCTCTATACTGATACTGCGACGGTATGTGTGTATCTGCAGAATGCTGCAACCTACAGGCCATTCTGCACGCTGTTTGTAGCACGCATACCAACTTACAGGATAACGGCGCGAAATTTCGATTTGTTATTAGAAATTTAAGGGTTTCATTTGACTCACCCTCGTAAAATATTTGATTGATGGTCTGTTCTGGGGAAACCAATTCTGAATGAACTACACCCTTGGCATCAAAGAAGCAAGTCAGCATTGTTTTGATGTTTGTTCTGACTTTTTTTCACGGGGTGACGATGACGTTTTCCATTGGCTTGAGTGTTGCTTTGTTTCTGGGTCGCAGCCATAGCACCATGAATCATCACCGGTAATGACCTTTGACAGTAAATCTAGATCAGTTTCCAGCTGTTGTATCAAAACACGACATGTTTCAACTCAACGTTCATTTTGATTGTCAGTGAGAATTCAAGGAACAAACTTGACAGGAAACCTTTTCATTCACATCTTTCCCGTTAAAATTCGCTGAACCGAGCTTCAAGATAATTTATTAATCCCTGACACCCGATCAATTGTCCGTCGACGTTCTGTGAGCACAAGCTCTAGTTTTTTTTTTTTAAATTCTTTCGTCGATTCGGGCAGTAGATGGATATGCAGGACGAGGTTTATCATCAGTCGATATGTCGCAATTTTCCCATCGAGAAAACCACTCGTACACTTGAGTTTTCCTCGTAGTGTCATCTTGAGAAGCTGTTTTCAACATTAAGATAGTTTCAGCAGCATTTTTTACGGAGTGTAAAACAAAACTTCGTAGCTACACGATGTTTATTTAAACTTGCTATCATAAAAAGGGAAAACAAGAGCAAAACAGCGCAAGCAAAAACAATCACTGCAGATAAACGGAACAAGCGAGGTTGACAACACAGGCGGCACTGAACTGGCAATGAGTTGTGCTATACATGCCTAGCGGCAGAAATGCGTACTACTAGAGCTCAACCCACGGCAATGTTACACCTACGAAAGGAATTAGATTTGACTGTTTCTGTGTATAATGGTTAAGGTGCCGGACTATTTTTGTTTCTCGAAATATTAATACTGAAAGGTAGCAATAGCATAGCGAACGGGGTTCGAACCAAGGTTCTATTAGTTATGAGTAAACTGCAGTTATATGAAAGGAAACCGTCGCCAGTCTACTCTGGCAAAAATGTACCAAATACTAGCACTGTTCGTAAAGTAAGTTAACTATTGGGATTGAATTTACTTGACCTGAAATTCTGTTTTGCAAGTAAGATATAGGGCAGTAATTTAATAAGCAACGTGACACGGATTCGGCGTGAACAACACATGTCGTTGTCCAGAGACTGGTTTGATGCAGCTCTTCATTCTACTCTATCCTGTGCAAGCTTCTTCATCTCTCAGTACCTACTGCAACCTACATCCTTGTGAATCTGTTTAGTGTATTCATCTCTTGGCCTCCCTCTACGATTTTTACTCTCCATTCTGGCCTCCAATACTAATTCTTGATGCCTCCGAATATACCCTACCAACCGATCCCTTCTTCTAGTCAAGTTAGGCCACAAATTTCTCTTCCCTCCAATTCTGTTCAACACCTCATTAGTTATGTGACCTACTCAACTAATCTTTAGCATTCTTCTGTAGCACCACATTTCGAAAGGTTTTATTCTTTTCTTGCCTAAACTATTTATCGTCCACGTTTCACTTCCATACATGGCTACGGTCCATACAAATACTTTCAGAAACGACTTCCTCACACTTAAGTCTATACTCGATGTTGACAAATTTCTCTTCTTCAGAAACGGTTTTCTTGCCTTTGCCAGCCTGCATTTTATATGCTCCCTACTTTTACCATCATTCATTATTTTGCTTCCCAAATAGCAAAACTCATTTACTACTTTAAGTGTCTCATTTCCTAATCTAATTCCCTCAGCATCACCTGATTTAATTCGGCTACATTCCATTATCCTCGTTGTGCTTTCCTTTCAAGACACTGTCCATTCCGTTCAGCTGCTCTCCCAGGTCCTTTGCTGTCTCTGACAGAATTACAATGTCAGCGGCAAACCTCAAGGTTTTTATTTCTTCTCCCTTGACTTTAATTCCTACTCCACATTTTTCTTTTATTTTCTTTACTGCTTGCTCATTACACTGATTGAATAACGTTGGGGATAGACTACAACCCTGTCTCACTTTATTCTCAACCACTGCTTCCCTTTCATGCCCCTCGACCGTTATAACTGCCATCTAGTTTCTGTACAAATCATAAATAGCCTTTCACTCCCTGTATTTCATCCCAGCCACCTTTAGAATTTCAAAGTGAAGATTCCAGTCAACATTATCAAAAGCTTTCTCTAAGTCAACAAATGCTAGAAACGTGGGTTTGCCTTTCTCCTACGAGAATTGATAGGGTCAGTATTGCCTCGCGTGTTCCTAAATTTCTCCAGAATCAAAACTGTTCATCCCAGAGATCGGCTTCTATCAGTTTTTTTATTCTTCTGTAAAGGACTCGTATTAGTATTTTGCAGCTGCCACTTATTAAATTGATAATTCGGTAATTTTCACACCTGTCAGAACCTGTTTCTTTGAAATTGGGATTATTACATTCGTCTTGAAGTCTGAGGGTATTTCGCCTGTCTCATACATCTTTCTCACCGTATGGAAGAGTTTTCTCATGGCTGGCTCTTCCAAAGCTATCAGTAGCTTTAATGGAATGTTGTCTACTCCTGGAGCATTGTTTCGACTTAAGTCTTTCAGTGCTTTGTCAATTTCTTGTCGCAGTATCATAGTCCCTTCTCATCTTCCTCCGCATCCTCTTCCCTTTCCATAATATTGCCCTCAAGTACATCTCCCTTGTACAGACCCTGTGCCAGACCCTGTCGCCAGCACAGTGGTCGGCAAAGTGGCTGCAAGAAAATCGATAATACGTGCGCGTATCAGGAGAGACACCAAAGACAGACTCGCAAGCAATGCACCGCAACGCCCTCTCGACCGCCAGTATTTAGATCACCGCCGTGAACCAATGGGCCCAGTCAGTCACAGACAGTTAGCCCAGTCGTAGGCAGAGTCAGTCGCAGTAGCTGTCAGCTCAGTTATTAACCCAGTCACTATTATAGTCGGCATCTGTTAGTTCACGTCACCGGCTACGAGAGTGTAGTGTGTGTACCAGCAGTGAGGCTAATGTGAACAATTACGGAAGAGTATATACCATAACAACTTGCTGAACCACGTTAGTATATGTGTGCAGTTGTGTTAATGGAAAGAGGATACCAGCCACCAAACGACATCCTCTCCTTGCATCCCCTGATACAAGACGCTACAGTGTCAACGACTACACGAAAGACCCTATGTATTCTCATTCAGCCTTTCCACTTCTCCTTCCTTTCTTAGGAATGTTTTCATCTAAGCTACTGATATCCATACAGGTGGTTCTCTTTTCTCTGAAAGTCTCTTTAAATTTCCTGCAACCAGTATCTATCTTACCCCTCGTGAAATATGGACCTACAGTATTACATTTGTTCTTCTAGCCATTCTTGCTTAGCCATTTTGCACTTCCTGTAAATTTTACTTTTTAGACGTTTGTATTCCATTTCACTTACTCCATTTATTGCATTTTTATATTTTCTCCTTTCATCCATTAAATTCAAAATCTCTTGTGGTACACAAGGACTTATACTAGCCCTAGTCGTTTTACCTACTTGATCCTCTGTTGCCCTTCTCCGTTTCATCTCTCAATGCTGCCCATTCTTCCACTGTATTTCTTTCCCCTATTCTTGTCAACTGTTCCCTAATGCTCTCTTGAAACTGAAACTCTCTACAACCTCTGCTTCTTTCAGTTCACCCAGGTCCCATCTCCTTAAATTCCTACCTTTTTTGCAGTTTCTTCTGTTTTAATCTGCAGATCAAAACCAATACGTTGTGGCCAGAGTCCACGTCTGCCCCTGAAAATTTCTTACAATTTAAAACCTTTTCCCTAAATCTCTGTCTAACCATTATATAATGATTAGGAAACCTTCTGGCACCTCCAGGACTCTTGCACGTACACAATCTTCTCTCATGACTCTTAAAGCAAGTGTTAGCTATGATTAAATTATGCTCTGTACAAAATTCTACCAGGCGTCTCCCTCATTCATTCCTTTCCCCAAGTCCATATCCACTTACTACTTTTCCTCCTCTTCGTTTTCCTACTAATGTATTCCAGTTCTCCTTGACTATTAAATTTTCTGCTCCCTTAACTATCTGAATAATTTCTTTTATCTCATCATACACTTCCTCTATCTCCTCCTCATTTGAGGAGCTAGTTGGCATATAAACTGGTATTACTGTGGTGGATGTGAGCTTCGTGTCTATCTTCGCTATAATGATGCGTTCACTATCCCGTTCATAGTAGCTTACCCACGTTCCTGTTTTTTATTCATTATTAAACCTACTCCTGCATTACCCCTATTTGATTTTGTATTTATAACTCTGTATATGACTAACCAGAACTCCTGTTTCACCTGCCACCGAAATCTCTAATTCCCACTATACCTGACTTTCACCTAACGATTTCTCTTTTTAAATTTTCTAAGCCCCCTGCGCGATTAAGGGATCTGACATTCCACACTCCGATCCGTAGAACACCAATTTCTTTTCTACTGTTTATGACGTCGCCGGCCGGGGTGGCCGAGCGGTTCTGGGCGCTACAGTGTGGAACCGCTACGGTCGCAGGTTCGAATCCTGCGTAGCGCATGGATGTGTGTTATGTCCTTAGTTAGGTTTAAGTAGTTCTAAGTTCTAGAGGAATAATGACCTCAGAAGTTAAGTCCCATAGTGCTCAGAGCCATATGAACCATTTTTGTTAATGACGTCCTCCTGAGTAGTCCCCGCCCAGAGAGCGTAATGAGAGACTATTTCATCTCCGGAATATTTTACCCAAGACGGTGCCGTCATCATATAACCATACAGTAGAGCTGCATGCCCTCAGGAAAAATTACAGCTGTCGTTTCCCCTTGCTTTCGGCCGTTCGCGGTCCCAGCACAGCAAGGCCGTTTGGGTTAGTGTTACAAGGCCCCTGCAACTACTGAAAAAGTTGCTGCCCTTCTTCAGGAATTAGCGTTTGTCTGATCTCTTGATAGATACCCCTCCGTTGTGGTTGCACCTGCGGTATGGCTATCTGTATAGCTGAGCATGTAAGCTTCTGCACCAATGGCAAGCTCCATGGTTCCTTTATTACCTGTGATTTAGATATTAATTCTCCATCACACAGTAACTGCACTTAAAACTTTCCATACTGATAGTACGAGGTGCATTCAAGTTCTAAGGCCTCCGATTTTTTTTTTTCTAATTAACTACTCACCCGAAATCGATGAAACTGGCGTTACTTCTCGACGTAATCGCCCTGCAGACGTACACATTTTTCACAACGCTGACGCCATGATTCCATGGCAGCGGTGAAGGATTCTTTAGGAGTCTGTTTTGACCACTGAGGCAATAGCAGCACGGCTGGTGAATGTGCGGCTACGGAGAGTGTCTTTCATTGTTGGAAAAAGTCAAAAGTCACTAGGAGCCAGGTCAGGTGAGTAGGGAGCATGAGGAATCACTTCAAAGTTGTTATCACGAAAAACTGTTGCGTAACGTTAACTCGATGTGCGGGTGCATTGTCTTGGTGAAACAGCACACGCGCAGCCCTTCCCGGACGTTTTTGTTGCAGTGCAGGAAGGAATTTGTTCTTCAAAACATTTTCGTAGGATGCATCTGTTACCGTAGTGCCCTTTGGAACGCAATGGGTAAGGATTAGGCCCTCGCTGTCCCAGAACATGGACACCATCATTTTTTCAGCACTGACGGTTACCCGAAATTTTTTTGGTGGCGGTGAATCTGTGTGCTTCCATTGAGCTGACTGGCGCTTTGTTTCTGGATTGAAAAATGGCATCCATGTCTCATCCATTGTCACAACCGACGAAAAGAAAGTCCCATTCGTGCTGTCGTTGCACGTCAACATTGCTCGGCAACTTGCCAAACGGGCAGCCATGTGATGGTCAGCATTCGTGGCACCCACCTGGATGACACTTTTCGCATTCCCCCCAGGGGGTCCACAACTCTTTTGTGGATACGTGCGTGGCGAGCACGGGACCCCTAGCTAATGTGGCCTTCCTTCCTTTCCGGGCTGCATACCTTCCCATTCCGCATCCTTCCCCATCCCTATCTTCGCCCCTCCTCCCCTCACCTCTGGCTCTTTCCTTCTCTTTCTCCCCATCTGGGAGTATGGTTTGTGCCTACGTCCGGAGACGGACGCTCGTAAATGTACTGCATTCCTTGCCTTCCTTGCTTTTATGTCTTCTTCCTTCCTTTGTCCTTCTCTGTCTTCTTCCTTCCTTTGTCCTTGTCTTTTCCTTACCTCTTCTCTTTCTCTTTTCTCCGCTGCGGCGTTTGAGACCTCTCTTCCTTCCTTCCCCTTTCTCTTTCTTCCTCCCTGTGCGTGTCTGAAGGCCGACCCACGCCCTTCGTGCGTAGCCGGTGACGGGGTAACGCGTAATTCCCCGCCCCGGGTAGACAGGTAGGACACGTACGTACCCCCTGGTAACGGCCAGGCCCAGGGAGGGGTGATTACCCGAGCTGATACCTTCCGAAAATGCCGATTGGTCCCTCCGTCCGTTTGTCGGGAGGTGTGACCTGAGGTGTGAACAATCACCTAAGGCGGGAGTGCCCTCAGAGAGGGCCCCCACAAGGGAGGAGCGCGCCATCGGAGACGCCGGTAATCATGGGGGATTCTTCCGCAATGGTTTCCTCACCTTCCACTAAGTCTAGTCACAAACGTAAGCATACTGAGTCTCAGCCACAGACGATTCTTCCATCGTTGCCACAGTTCCTTGTTGTTTCTCGGTCTGATGAAGGTCACGACTTCTCCACGGTCAACCCTTTCATTATTCAGAAAGGAGTCGACGCAATAGCAGGTCCTGTAAAGTCTTGTTCCAGATTACGGAATGGCACCCTGTTGTTAGAAACACACAGTGCCCTCCAGACACAAAAATTGCTGCGTACTTCTCTGCTCCACACCTTCCCTGTCCGGGTGGAACCGCACCGTACCTTGAATTCCTCGCGTGGAGTCGTTTATACACGCTCCCTCGATGGATTGTCTGACGAAGAAATTCAGCACTATCTGTCTGACCAGGGCGTAACGGCAGTTCATAGAGTAATGAAACGGGTTGACACGAACATCATTCCAACCCGCACTGTCTTCTTGACATTTGACACAGTTCAACTCCCATCGAAAATCAAAGCAGGCTATGAGATAATTTCCGTTCGCCCTTACGTCCCAAACCCTACGCGTTGCTATCGATGTCAGCGGTTCAATCACACCAGCCAGTCCTGTTCCAATCCAGCCAAATGTGTTATGTGTGGCACGGATGCCCATGAGGGTGCTTGTCCACCTCCATCCCCTCGCTGCATCAACTGTATGGGTGACCACTCTGCTTCCTCTCGAGATTGCCCCGTTTTTAAGGATGAGAAGCTCATCCAGGAAATAAGGGTGAAGGAAAAGGTGTCGACCTTTGCTGCTCGAAAATTATTCGCCAGTCGCAAGCCCACCGTGCCTCAGACAGGAAAATACAGCACTGTCCTTGCTTCTCCTCGGCCAACAAAGGAGGCGGCCACGCAGACTTGCGACCTCACCTTTAGTACCACGGTCGTCAGATCGGCCAGCGCAAAGATCGCTCGTTCAACCTCACCACTTTCGCCTGCCCACTCTATGGCTCACCCTTCGTCGGGTTCTGCTACATCTCGAGCCCAAAAGTCGGACGCCAAGTCTTCGAAAAAAGAGCATACTCGTGAAGAGTTTTTACGTACCGCAGCTTCACAACCATCGGTTCCTCCTTCATCTAAACAACATTCTTCCAAGAAGGCTACAAAGAAACCCAGTTCCTCTCCTTCTCCGCCAAGGCGTGCCCCCTCTACAGCACCACCTGGCGGAAATCGCCCTCGGCCATCTTCTGTGTCGCCGAGGCGCACTGCTGGTGGCCGGTCAACCGGCCGATCGCTGGTGGCAGGGACTGCTCCTGACCAACTTATGGATCAGGATCTTCTGCCTTCGGCTGAATGCCATTCCATGCTGTCGGTTGCTAGCTCCGAGCAGTCTTTGAGTTGACAGCGACTTTGGTCACATTCCTCCATTCTCTTTTCACCCCATGTCCATTATCCACTGGAATATCCGCGGCATTCGAGCCAATAGGGATGAATTGTCGGTCCTCTTACGCTCCTACTCGCCGGTCATCTTCTGTCTTCAGGAAACAAAGCTGCGTCCCCATGACCGCCTTGTTCTCCCTCATTTTCAGTCTGTCCGATATGATCTCCCCTCTGTTGAAGGCTCTCCAGCCCATGGAGGACTCATGATTCTTCTCCGTGATACTCTCCATTATCACCCAATCCCCTTAAACACTTCCTTCCAAGCTGTCGCCGTCCGTCTTTCACTTTCCGGATACACGTTCTCTCTTTGTACTGTATACATTCCATCGTCCACACCAATGGCACGAGCTGATCTCCTTCATCTTCTTGGTCAGCTTCCACCCCCCTATTTGCTGGTTGGGGACTTCAATGCCCACCACCCGCTTTGGGGATCTCCACACCCTTGTCCCCGTGGCTCCGTATTGCTAGACGTCTTCCACCAAGCGGATCTAGTTTGCCTCAACACTGGGGTCCCCACATTTTTGTCTGCCTCCACGACAGCCTTATCTCATTTGGACCTTGCGGTCGGTACTGTTCCGCTAGCTCGGCGCTTCGAATGGTTCGCCCTTGATGATACACACTCGAGTGACCACTTTCCATGTGTCCTCAGACTGCAGCCTCAACTGCCATATATGCGCCCGCGACGCTGGAAGTTTGCCCAAGCCGATTGGACACTTTTTTCGTCTCTCGCGACATTCGATGACCGTCGCTTTCCCAGCGTCGACGATGAGGTCACACACATTACCGACGTTATCCTTACAGCTGCGGAACGTTCAATACCACGCACCTCCGAATTGCCCCGGCGCACCCCAGTTCCTTGGTGGAACGAGGCATGCCGTGACGCAATACGTGAGCGGCGACGTGCTCTTCGCATTTTCCGTCACCATCCTACTTTGGCCAACTGTATCCGCTATAAGCAGCTCCGTGCGCGATGCCGTCGCGTCATCCGCGATAGCAAGAAGGCAAGCTGGAAATTCTTTATTAGCTCATTTAACACCTTCACTCCCTCCTCGGAAGTTTGGAGTCGGCTTCGACGGTTCTCAGGCGCGCCTAGTTTCTCCCCGGTTTCTGGGCTCACTGTCGCGCATGATACCTTAGTGGACCCCGTCGCAATTTCTAACTCGTTGGGTCAGCACTTTGCTGAGATTTCGAGCTCTTTAAATTACCCGCCAGCGTTTCTCCCGAAGAAACGTGCAGCGGAAGTGCGACCTCTTGCTTTCTCCTCCCAAAATCTCGAAAGCTACAATACTGTTTTCTCCATGCGGGAACTCCAACATGCCCTCTCATCTTCTCGCTCCTCCGCCCCAGGACCGGATGGTATCCATGTCCAAATGTTGCTGCATTTATCCACCCATAGTCTGCGTTACCTCCTTCGCCTTTATAATCGGATTTGGACCGACAGCACCTTTCCCAGACGGTGGCGGGAAGCTATTGTCGTTCCCGTTCCGAAACCTGGAAAGGACAAACATCTCCCCTCTAGCTATCGCCCCATTTCTCTCACGAGTAGTGTCTGTAAGGTTTTGGAGCGTATGGTGAATTACCGTTTAGCTTGGTGGCTGGAATCCCGCAGTCTTTTAACACCAGCCCAATGCGGATTTCGGAAGCATCGTTCTGCAGTTGACCATCTTGTCGCTCTCTCCACTTATATCATGAACAATTTTCTCCGGCAACGCCAAACGGTAGCAATATTTTTTGATCTGGAGAGAGCATACGATACCTGCTGGAGGACAGGCATCCTCCGCACACTGTTCTCTTGGGGCTTTCGCGGCCGGCTGCCCCTTTTTCTTCGCGAATTTATGGCAGAGCGCACTTTTCGGGTGCGGGTGAACACTACTCTCTCCCGTACTTTCTCCCAAGAAAACGGGGTACCCCAGGGATCCGTGCTGAGTGTTGTACTGTTTGCCATCGCCATAAATCCAATTATGGATTGTCTCCCTCCTGATGTCTCGGGCTCCCTCTTTGTGGACGATTTTGCGATCTACTACAGCTCTCAACGGACCAGCCTTCTTGAACGACGTCTTCAAGGATGTCTCGATCGCCTCCACTCGTGGAGCATCGAAACTGGCTTCCGTTTTTCACCCAGTAAGACCGTTTGTGTCAATTTTTGGCGACGTACGGAGTTTCTTCCGCCCTCCTTACATCTAGGTCCTGTCAACCTTCCGTTTTCAGACGTCGCTAAATTCTTGGGTCTTATGTTTGACAGAAAACTATGCTGGTCCTCCCACGTTTCCTATCTTTCGGCTCGCTGTCTGCGATCGCTTAACACCCTCCGTGTCCTGAATGGTACCTCCTGGGGAGCGGACCGAGTGGTCCTTCTCCGCCTCTATCGCGCCTTAGTGCGCTCGAAATTGGATTATGGAAGCATAGTCTACTCCTCTGCTCGGCCGTCTATTCTTCGGCGTCTCGACTCTATCCACCACCGTGGATTACGTTTAGTGTCTGGAGCTTTTTACACTAGCCCTGTGGAAAGCCTTTATGCTGAGACTGCTGAACCTCCGCTGTCCAATCGGCGAGCAGTCCTCCTGAGTCGTTATGCTAGCCGTCTGTCTTCCATGCCTGCTAATCCAGCCCACGACCTTTTTTTCGACGCCTCCTTTGATGTAGGGTATGCAGGCCGCCCCTCCTCCCTACTACCCCCGGGAGTCCGCTTCCGTCAACTGCTCCATTCTCTTTCCTTCCGCTTTCCTAAAACCTTCCTGACAACTTGGGGTACAGCACCGCCTTGGCTCCGTCCCCGGATCTGCCTGCTCCGTGACCTTTGTCAATTTCCCAAGGATAGTACCCCTACACTTGTTTATCGTCGGGCATTTGCTGCTCTATGTGCAGAAATGACGGACGCCACATTTATTTACACCGACGGCTCGAAAACATCGTTAGGTGTAGGGAGTGCCTATATTGTTGGCGACACCCCAAATCGCTTTCGGCTTCCCGACCAGTGTTCGGTTTATACTGCGGAGCTTTACGCTGTTCTCCAGGCTGTCCACTACATCCGCCGCCATCAGCGGATACAGTACGTTATCTGCTCAGATTCTCTCAGCTCTCTCCTCAGTCTCCAAGCTCTTTACCCTGTGCACCCTCTGGTCCACCGGATTCAGGATTGTCTGCGCTTGCTTCACCTGAGGGGCGTCTCGGTGGCGTTCCTCTGGCTCCCGGGACACGCTGGTATCTGTGGGAATGAGGCGGCCGATATAGCGGCCAAGGCCGCAGTCTCTCTTCCTCGGCCAGCTATTCAGTCGCTTCCCTTCACCGATCTTCGGAACGATTTATGTCGCCATGTTGCGCATTTATGGCATGCCCATTGGTCGGCACTTCCCTGTAATAAATTGCGGGAAGTGAAAGCCCTTCCTTGCGCTTGGACCTCTTCCTCCCGAACGCGTCGTCGGGAGGAGGTAATTTTAGCTAGACTCCGGATAGGGCATTGTCGTTTTAGCCATCGACATCTTTTAAGCGGCGATCTTCCCCCACTCTGTCCCCACTGCTCTCAGCTGTGGACGGTAAGACACCTTTTAATTGAATGCCCCTATTTTAATCCGTTACGCTCCCGTCTACAGCTATCGCCTGATCTATCGTCGATTTTAGCAGATGACACGCGCTCCGCCGACCGCGTTCTACAGTTTATTAGTGACAGTGAAATGACGTCAGTCATTTGAAGCTTTTTTGGGGACAATCACCCCCTTTCTGTAGTGGATTTTTAAGCAGTCTTCTATTTTTAGTTTCTCCAATTTTCTGACTTTGTTCCCATTGCTGCTGGTTTTAAATTTCGGTTTTTTACTGTCTTAAGTCACGGGCTGGGCGCTAATGACCATAGAAGTTTTGCGCCCTAAAACCACAACAACAACAAACAAACTTTTCGCATTTTCAGGTCGTCTTGCAGGATTGTGTGCACAGAACCCACAGAAATGCCAACTCTGGAGGCGATCTGTTCAACAGTCATTCGGCGATCCCCCAAAACAATTCTCTCCACTTTCTCGATCGTGTCGTCAGACCGGCTTGTGCGAGCCTGAGGTTGTTTCGGTTTGTTGTCACACGATGTTCTGCCCTCATTAAACTGTCGCACCCACGAACGCACTTTCGACACATCCATAACTCCATCCCCACATGTCTCCTTCAACTGTCGATGAATTTCAATTGGTTTCACACCACGCAAATTCAGAAAACGAATGACTGCACGCTGTTCAAGTAAGGAAAACGTCGCCATTTTAAGTATTTGAAACAGTTCTCATCCTCGCCACTGGCAGTAAAATTCCATCTGCCGTATGGTGCTGCCATCTCTGGGACGTATTGACAATGAACGCGGCCTCATTTTAAAACAATGCGCATGTTTCTATCTCTTTCCAGTGCGGAGAAAAAAAATCGGAGGCCTTAGAACTTGAATGCACCTCGTAGAAGATCCACACCTGCACGTATGTGGAACACAAAAAGAAAAGATAGTAGCACAGAAAATCGAGAATGGAAATGAGGCTATTAACAGCATGCGATCTGACTTTGTCATACTCATAACACACACAGAATGTACATTCACTTGAGTTCTCTAATAACAACTTACATTTATCAAGAGAGGAAGTAAGTTCCCGTCGGAAAAAAAAGAAGAAAGGAAAAGAACAAACGAAAAAAGCCCATGGTCATGACGAACTAAATGACAGACACTAAGAATAAAACCGTTGAAGAAAATAATGTTCAAATGTGTGTGAAATCTTATGAGACTTAACTGCTAAGGTCATCAGTCCCTAAGCTTACACACTAGTTAACCTATATTATCCTTAGGACAAACACACACACCCATGCCCGAGGGAGGACTCGAACCTCCGCCAGGACCAGCAGCACAAAAACCGTTTCACCTAGGGCATTCGATTAGAGACAAGACATCATTAATGTATGCATTGCTTGGTAGAATAGAGCTATCCAGAAATGGCGCCGAGGTAGCTGTGGTGCACAACGGGCCATAGATGATAGGGATGAAAGATAGCTGCAGAGATGTGTTTAGGCTACACTAAACAATGGGAACTACATGCTGGAAGATCAACAACACAAGGAAAAGATAGACTGCTACTTATTGTAAAAATGCAGACAGGACAACGAAAAGACGCTTACACATTAGCTTTTGGCCAAAATCTTTGTCAACCAAGGAAACGGACACACGTATTCAGTTACACAAGCTAGTACACCTCACAAACACAGACTACGCGAAAGAACTTGGCTCCCTTCTAACAGCCGTGTACCGCAAGTCTCTAGAGGAACGGAAGGTTCCAAATGATTGGAAAAGAGCACAGGTAGTCCCAGTCATCAAGAAGGGTCGTCGAGTAGCTGCGCAAAACTATAGACCTATATCTCTGACGTCGATCTATTGTAGAATTTTAGAACATGTTTTTTGCTCGGGTATCATGTCGTTTTTGGAAACACAGAATCTACTCTGTAGGAATCAACATGAATTCCGGAAACAGCGGTCGTGTGAGACCCAACTCGCTTTATTTGTTCATAAGACCCAGAAAATATTAGATTAGGCTCCCAGGTAGATGCTGTTTTCCTTGACTTCCGGAAGGCGTTCGATACAGTTCCGCACTGTCGCCTGATAAACAAAGTAAGAGCCTACGGAATATCCGACCAGCTGCGTGGCTGGATTGAAGAGTTTTTAGCAAACAGAACACAGCACGTTGTTATCAATGGAGAGTCGTCTACAGACGTTAAAGTAAGCTCTGGCGTACCACAGGGGAGTGTTATGGGACCATTGCTTTTCACAATATATATAAATGACCTAGTAGATAGTGTCGGAAGTTCCATGAGGCTTTTCGCGGATGATGCTGTAGTATACAGAGAAGTTGCAGCACTAGAAAATTGTAGCGAAATGCAGGAAGATCTGCACCGGATAGGCCCTTGGTGCAGGGAGTGGCAACTGACCTTTAACATAGACAAATGTAATGTATAGCGAATACATAGAAAGAAGGATCCTTTATTGTATGATTATGTGATAGCGGAACAAACACTGATAGCAGTTACTTCTGTAAAATATCTGGGAGTATGCATACGAAACGATTTGAAGTGGAATGATCATATAAAATTAATTGTTGGTAAGGCGGGTACCAGGTTGAGATTCGTTGGGAGAGTCCTTAGAAAATGTAGTCCATCAACAAAGGAGGTGGCTTACAAAACACTCGTTCGACCTATACTTGAGTATTGCTAATCAGTGTGGGGTCCGCACCAGGTCGGGTTGACGGAGGAGAAATCCAAAGAAGAGCGGCGCGTTTCGTCACAGGATTATTTGGTAAGCGTGACAGCGTTACGTAGATATTTAGCAAACTCAAGTGGCAGACTCTGCAAGAGAGGCGCTCTGCATCGCGGTGTAGCTTGCTGTCCAGATTTCGAGAGGGTGCGTTTCTGGATGAGGTATCGAATATATTGCTTCCCCCTACTTATACCTCCCGAGGAGATCACGAATGTAAAATTAGAGAGATTCGAGCGCGTACGGAGGCTTTCAGTCGTACTTCCCGCGAACCATACGCGACTGGAACAGAAAAGGGAGGTAATGACAGTGGCACGTAAGGTGCCCTCCGCCACACACCGTTGGGTGGCTTGCGGAGTATAAATGTAGATGTAGATGTAGACCGCCATCTTCAGCAGCTCTGACTAGAATGCTTAGGTTGAAAGCTAGTGTGTGAGTGTCTTTTATTGTGCCTATCTGCAACTTAACGTGTCATTCTTGTGGTAAGTAGCAATTTATGTTTTTCTTATGTTGGTGGTGTGCTCAGGCTAGTAGACATGCAAGTGTTGAGCAGCTGACTGCCCAGCCGAAACAAGCAGGTACAACTGTGTCTCCTCACCTGCCATTCAGTGAAAGTTGCTGTGTATGGGCCTACACACATGGCACATGGCTCATTCCCCCATGCTGCTTACTATTCATCCGCTACAAAGGCTACCGCAACTGGTCTTATGCTCGATTGGACAGACGGCAGTTGGTGTGTACAGCGTGAAACACATGAGAGCTCAAATGGTTCAAATGGCTCTGAGCACTATGTGACTTAACATCTGAGGTCATCAGTCCCCTAGAACTTAGAACTACTTAAACCTAACTAACCTAAGGACATCACACACATAAATGCCCGAGGCAGGATTCGAACCGCGCGCGACCGGAGCAGTCGCGCGGTTTCAGACTGAAGCGCCTAGAACCGGCGGCCGCCCAATGAACCTGAAAGCAAACACTCTGCAACATTAATCTATATCTACATCTACATCTACGTCTACATCCATACTCCGCAAGCCACCTGACGGTGTGTGGCGGAGTGTACCCTGAGCACCTCTATCGGTTCTCCCTTCTATTCCAGTCTCGTATTGTTCGTGGATAGAAGGATTGTCGGTATGCTTCTGTGTGGGCTCTAATCTCTCTGATTTTATCTTCATGGTCTCTTCGCGAGATATACGTAGGAGGGAGGTATATACTGCTTGACTCCTCGGTCAAGGTATGTTCTCGAAACTTCAACAAAAGCCCGTACCGATCTACTGAGCGTCTCTCCTGAAAAATCTTCCACTGGAGTTTATCTATCACTCCGTAACGCTTTCGCGATTACTAAATGATCCTGTAACGAAGCGCGCTGCTCTCCGTTGGATCTTCTCTATCTCTTCTATCAACCCTATCTGGTACGGATCCCACACTGCTGAGCAGTGTTCAAGCAGTGGGCGAACAAGCGTACTGTAACCTACTTCCTTTGTTTTCGGATTGCATTTCCTTATGGTTCTTCCAATGAATCTCAGTCTGGCATCTGCTTTACCGACGATCAACTTTATATGATCATTCCATTTTAAATCACTCCTAATGCGTACTCCCAGATAATTTATGGAATTAACTGCTTCCAGTTGCTGATCTGCTATTTTGTAGCTAAATGATAAGGAATCTATCTTTCTATGTATTCGAAGCACATTACACTTGTCTACATTGAGATTCAATTGCCATTCCCTGCACCATGCGTCAATTCGCTACAGATCCTCCTGCATTTCAGTACAATTTTCCATTGTTACAACCTCTAGATACACCACAGCATCATCTGCAAAAACCCTCAGTGAACTTCCGATGTCATCCACCAGGTCATTTATGTATATTGTGAATAGCAACGGTCCTGTGACACTCCCCTGCGGCACACCTGAAATCACTCTTACTTCGGAGAATGACATGCTGCTTTCTGTTATCTAGGAACTCCTCAATCCAATCACACAATTGGTCTGATAGTCCATATGCCCTTACTTTGTTCATTAAACGACTGTGGGGAACTGTATCGAACGCCTTGCGGAAGTCAAGAAACACGGCATCTACCTGTGAACCAGTGTCTATGGCCCTCTGAGTCTCGTGGACGAATAGCGCGAGCTGGGTTTCACACGAACGTCTTTTTCGAAACCCATGCTGATTCCTACAGAGTAGATTTCTAGTCTCCAGAAAAGTCATTATACTCGAACATAATACGTGTTCCAAAGTTCTACAAAATTCTACAAAAGTGCCCAGCCCAGAGGAGGGAGTATTATGGTCTGGGAATGTTTTCGTCATTTTGGAAAGCACACAATTTTTCATCTGTCCCTGTGGATCCCGTCCACACCTACATGCAGTCTGTTTTTTCCTCCGCACAATGGCATCTACCAGTAGGACAATAAAGCCCGTCTGCAGCTCGTGGTCTAGTGACTAGCGTTGCTGTCTCTGGATCATGGGATCCCAGGTTCGATTCCTGGCCAGGTTGGGGATTTTCTCTCCCTGGGGACTGGGTGTTGTCCTCACCATTTCATCATCATCATCATCATCATCATCATCATCATTCGTGACAGTGGCTAAAAATGGATTGTGTAAAAATTGGGACTTTGTGTGGCTGCTGATGACCCCGCAGTTGAGCGCCCCAAAAGGCAAACATCATCACCATCATCATCATCATCATCAACGCAGCTCGTCACACAGCTCTCAGTGTACGGGCGTGGTTCGAAGAGCACAATGATGATTTTACTCTACTCTTCTGGTAACCAAATTCCCAGAATTTAACTCCAGTCGTGAATCTGTGGGACAACCTGACTGGGATATTCGCGTCTTGGATCCTCAACCTAGAAATCTACACAGCCGACCAAAACACTGGAGTCAGCCTTCCGGAACCTTACTGATTCTCTTCCTGTATACCTCGCAATGGTCTGGGCTGCAAAAGATTATTAATCACGATTTTTGCGGGTGGTCATATTGGTGTTATTGGACAATGTATAGTGTTATGGCTGTGATTTCACTATTTACATCATACCCAGTCTCTAGATCTCTAGTCTTGCCCCAGTGATCCAGTCTATTCCTCACGAAACAAATGCCAGATTTGTATATCGGACTCTTCCTCGTCGTCATTGTCATTATCACCATGTTTCATCCATTCTCGCATTGAATATCTATCGTTTGATGTACAAGAAATCTCTCCAAAACTTATGTATCGTGACGCAGCTGAGCTTCCTCGTCAGTATTTAGTGGGTCTTTCATCGGCTGAATTCAGCACATTATTCCTCAGGTTTGCTGTCAACACCTCACCAACTTCTACTGGATTGCCACGATTTGGCCGCCTGTCATTCCGATCAAAGCTACACCAATTACCAAGATTATATATTGGAGTCCGGTGCCCTCTCCTGGGACCGCAGTCGCGTCTTCTGTTGTTTCTGATTGGTTGGTAATGAGACTGCCAACTTCTTTTCATTTCTATGAGGTGTGATATTGGATACCTTTAGCTTCAATAGCTGTAGTTTTGCAGCCTTAATATACTGAATTTTGTTTGGTCCTGGTTGCTGATGAACAAACTTCAGCCAAAAAAGCATGTCAGAAGTCGTGCATCAATATCCTCATTGTTGTTGCGGCTTCTTGCGTTAAATGTCCACAGTCGACATTCATCCTTAACATTGGGCACCACTACATTGGTAAGGCTTCATCAAATTATTCCATCCACATTCGGTGGAGGAGTGGGGGAAGATAGTGAGTATTACTCTTGCAACAATGAAAGAGCGCGTTATTTTGTACAGAAATGAAGTGCTGTCTCGTCCAGTCTTCACCGTAACCAGTTAATGGTTCAAATGGCTCTGAGCACTATGCGACTTAACTTCTGAGGTCATCAGTCGCCTAGAACTTAGAACTAATTAAACTACCTAACCTAAGGACATCACACACATCCATGCCCGAGGCAGGATTCGAACGTGCGACCGTAGCGGTCGCTCGGTTCCAGACTGTAGCGCCTAGAACCGCACGGCCACTCCGGGCGACGTAACCAGTTAATGTTTCTGAAGAGTGCGACACAATGTTTCATGAAAAGTGAGGAATTCTCCAGATTCGGGGACTTAACGTTTATAGTCCATGACTCCACCACGACACCTTAGGGCAGTCGTCACTGAAGGCAGGGCTGTCCATAAATCTGTAGGAGTACGAGGGGGTGGAGATCTCTTCTGAACTGCACGTTGCGAGGCATGCTAGATGAACTCAATAATGTTCATGTCTGTGGAGTCTGGTGGCCAGCGGAAGTGTTTAAACTCAGAAGAGTTTTTCTGGAGCCACTTCGTAGCACATTCTGGACTTGTGAGGTGTCGCACTGTCCTGCTGGAAAAGCCCAAATCCGTCGGAATGCACAATGGACATGAACGGGTGCAGGTGATCAGAAAGGATGCTTACGCACGTGTCACCTGTCAGAGTCGTATCTGGACGAGTCAGGTATCCCATATCACTCCAAGTGCACACGCCCCAGACCATTATAGAGCCCACACGAGCTTGAACCATCCACTGGTAACATGCAGGGTCCATGAATTCAAATGTTTGTCTTCATATGTACACGTCCATCCGCTTGATTCAATTCGAAACGAGACTCGTCCCACCAGGCAACATGTCTTCAGTCATCAACAGTCCATAGTCAGTGTTGATTGGCCCAGGCGAACCGTAAAGCTTTGTGTCGTGCAGTCATCAAGGGTACATGAGTGGGCCATCGGCTCCGAAAGCCCAATTCGATGATGTTTTGTTGAATGGTTCACATGCTGACTCTTGTTGATTGCCAAACATTGAAAGCTGCAGCAATTTGCGGAAGGGTTGCACTTCTGTCACGTTGAACGATTCTTTTCAGTCATCATTGGTCCCGTTCTTGCATGATCTTTTTGCAGCCTCAGCGATGTCAGAGTTTTGAAGTTTTACTGGATTCCTGATTTTCACAGTACACTCGTCAAATGGTCGTACGAGAAAATCCCCACTTCATCGCCACCTCGGAGATGCTGTGTCCCATCGATCGTGCAACGGCTATAACACCACATTCATATTCACTTAAATCTTGCTAACCAGCCACTGTAGCAGCAACTACGCCAGACACTGGATGTCTTACATAGGCGTTTTCGATCGCAGCGCCGTATTCTGCCTGAATACAAATCTCTCTATTTCAATACGCTTGCCTATACCAGTTTTTTTTTTGGGCTTCAGTGTAAAAAATGATTGTTAAAACTTCTCGCAACTTGTGAATATTAGCGGTCACAACATGATCATTTTGTTTAATTCGTGCTTATCGTATATTGTACACTGATGCCGGCCGGAGTGGCCGTGCGGTTCTGGGCGCTACAGTCTGGAGCCGAGCGACCGCTACGGTCGCAGGTTCGAATCCTGCCTCGGGCATGGATGTGTGTGATGTCCTTAGGTTAGTTAGGTTTAATTAGTTCTAAGTTCTAGGCGACTGATGACCTCAGCAGTTGAGTCGCATAGTGCTCAGAGCCATTTGGACCATTTTTTTGTACACTGATGCCTCTCCTGTCCATTTGACAATATCCCAAGTTCCATTAATGTTATTATCAGCCTAAATACTTTATATCTTAATGTGCATACTTCTGAACTTGTTAATGACTTTCCTTAAAATATTCCAGTACTTGTTGTTGAATGTTAGTAACATCGGATATTGATTTATTCTGAGGTTTACGTAAATTTCCCTGTTCTTATATCAGACTTCTATTCCTTTAGCTATAGATGACTTTATGTTTTTTATAGATTTTCTCGATAACTGTTTAGGAAAGTTACGTTCAAATATTGACACCAATTTACTATGGTATATAATGGTGATTCATGTGGGAAGATTCTCGACCTGCTTCTGGGCGAACGACAGGAATTAACAGACTTTGAACACGGAATGGGATATTCCATTTAGGGAATAGTTGGGGAATTCAATATTCTGACATCCACATTGAAAGGAGAGCGCCAGGAATACCAAATTACAAGTCTTACCTCTCACCACAGGCAACACAGTGGCTGACAGCTTTCACTGAACGACCGAGAAAGTGGCGTTTGTGTAGAGTTAGTTATCAGCGCTAACAGACAAGTACCACTGCGTGAAGTAACACCAGAAATAAATATGAGACGTACGACGAACGTTTCCCTGAGCACAGTGTAGCTAAATCTGACGTTAATGGGCTACGCCAGGAGAGTAACAACAAGACATCGCCAGCAGCGCCTCTCGTAGGCTCGTGACCATACCGGTTGGACCCTAGACGACTGGAAAAACTCTGGTCAGATCAGTCTCGATTCCAACTGGTAAAAACTGATGGCAGTGTTCGAGTGAGGCGTAGATCACACGAAGCCATGGATCCGAGTTGGCAATAAGGGACTGTACAAGCTGGTGACAGCTTCATAATGGTGTGGTTTGAGTTTACATGGAATGAACTGGGTCGTATGGCCCAATTCGACCGAACACTGATCGGAAATCGCTACGTTTGTGTACCTGGAGACCATCTGCAGCCATTCATGGACTTACCGAATAACGATGTCTTGTCACTGGGCCACAATTGTTGGCGATTGGTTTGAAGAACAATCTGGACAATTGGAACTAACCATTTGGTCACTCAGATTGTCCCACATCAATCCTATCGAATATTTAGGAGACATAATCAAGAGGGGGGGGGGGGTTCCTGCACCGGCAACATTTTCGCAATTATTGGGGGGCTAGAGGGGCAGCATGGCTCAATATTTCTTCAGGGACCTTCCAACGACCTGTTGAGCCCATGACACACAGGGTTGCTGGACTATGCTAGACAGTAGGGGGTAGACACTATTATTAGGAAGTTAGAATTTTATATTAATATCTTCAGCTGCTGACGGGCGTTGATATATCAACAGGGACAGGTGGAAATGTGTGCCCCGACCGGTACTCGAACCTGGGATCTCCTATTACATGGTAGACGCTCTATGCATCTGAGCCACCGAGGGCACAGTGCGACAGCAGGGATTATCTCGCGCACACCTCCCGCGACACCCACATTCTCACCTTATATGGCCACACACTACATTCGTAGTGTCCCTACCCGACACACTCATTACTCGTGGAAGACATTCTTACCAAGTCCCGTAAGAGTTCGGGTAATATGTTTGCATCCGCACAGAAGAGGAAGGTCATGGCCGGTATTGCGAGAAGTATATACTTATATGGATATGGTGTCTGTTCTTTCAGACATGCCCGATAGAGCTTCTGCCATGTAAGTAGAGGATCCCGGGTACGAGTCCCGGTCGGGGCGTACATTTTCACCTGTCCCCGTTGACATATCAACGCCCGTCAGCAGCTGAATATATTAATATAAAATTCTTATTTCGCTCTAGACGGCTGCAAGTCATGTAAGTATATTAGGTTCATATAAGTATATTAGCAAGTTTCCCATGAGGCTTGTCTCTTCAGTTTATGTCCTTTTTTCCAGACATGGCTTCTTTTCCTTAATCTCCATTGTGAAATCTTCATGGATATCTTTGCTTCCTAAGATAAAAGTAACGAGTTTCCAGTTTTACTCCTCCATCTTGTCGTTTAACTTTCCTAGATCTTCTTCTAGTTTCTCAGATTGTTGTAATATGAGATTTTTATTCGCCGTCGGGTGCAATACATGCGCGGTCGCACCCTGCACAGTTGCTGAGGTTGCGGGATCAGAAACCGCGTCTCTTACCTGCCTGGGTTCGAAGCGGGAGCTCTCAGTTGGTGGCAGACAAACAGCTTCCTCTAGAGACGGTAAGCGTGGCTTTTTCTGACTAGCAAGTCTAAAATGGAACTGCAATTGACATCGCACGGTTCAACAATTCCACCTCACTGAGCGAACATTTTTCTCCATTGCTTTCACTACGAGCATGGTTCATATGGGTAATTAATTTGTGAACGTGTAGCCTAACACATGTCGACATCGAAGCTTCCAGATAAGTACATAACTGAAGTGCCTTAATAAGTTTTTGAACCAGAATTGACAGCTAATCGACACACGTAAATTGTTGATTTACCCCAGGTGCGCAGATGAAACTTCCAAAATTTCACATACAAACACAAAAAAATACTCAAAGGAATACTTCATAGCAGAGCATAGAGATTCATTCAAGGCAGAAAGACGATAAAAAACTCTTTTGAAGCTGAAAGAAAGTTGTTACACGTCTTATTTCAGATAAAACCTTCACGCCTTCGATCTAATCTGACTGCTTATCAGAATGTTCGACGATATCGGATATCCTTGTAGGCGCCGCCAGTTAAAAGCTGTCAGTTTGCGATAATAATATTTACTGACACGGATGTATATTATTGCGTACATGCGATTGAATCACAAGATAAGCGCGTTAAGATCGTGACAGCAGTCGCAACGTAAGACCTCTGGAGAAATAGATTATTATTGTTTTTGCCAAATGCCTCGAACTGTACTGATAAATAGGAAAACGTTAATCCGACGTGATTGCTTTCATAAGTCGTCAGTTGAATGTAACCAGCATACTGTTATAACGCAAAGTTGCACAACCGAATTGTACACAACAACATGTGATTGGTACACGAACAAGGAAAAATATTATTATTAACTCAGGATCGTTGTGGAGTCACTGAAGCAATATATTATCATCCCTCGAGTTGTCGCAAGAAGGAGCAGGCTAGGGGTAACAAATCGCATTCACCACTTTTGGTTGAGGCAGTAAGACGGATTTTGTATTCTGTCACTTCCAAAAGACAGCTGCTTCGATCTTCCTCATATTAATGTTACAGAGTGGTCGAAACATGCAGCTAAGAGAGAAAACCAGCCCATCCCGATCGGTATTTCGTGGGCAGCTCTCACAAAGTAAAAGTAGGGACGGGAACGACTAACGCATGGTCCATTTTACGAAATTAGGAAAAGAATTTAACGAATTAGCGGTGGTTAAAACGATTGCGACATGCGTCTTCATATTGTTGCCTCCGTTTTAATTTGCCCAACTCATCTCATCACAGCACGTTGCTAGCCGTCTCTTACCATATCAAAAATCGACGTTACATCTCACGTATACTTTCTTCATCGATCAAGTTCGCCTACCGGAAATCTTTTGCGTCCTTCCACGATCAAGACAAAAAACTAGAATGACCCAGAATCTTTCCCTTTACTCCCTAAGCTAAACTTCGGCTCTCTGCGCAAGAAAAGGCATATGTTTGTTCACTGACCAGTGACCTACCGTGAACAAATTGTACCACCAACTTGACGATAACTTTCGGTGGCTCACCCAACGGGACCGATAGAAGGTTACTTGCCGATTTGCCCTCCTGGTCAACATCACCGGATCAATAAGGGAAACTAGGTAAAACCGGGTACCTTAATTTTAATTCGTATACACTCATGCTCATAAGTTAAGGATAACTGCAGAATGTGGTGCTACACAACGTGGCACTACACAAAACTGGCGCTAATAGCGTAGGCACATAGTGAACACAGCGCTAATAGCGTAGGCACATAGGGAACACACACGACACAGGTCTGTAAGTCCACGGTATTGGTGATAAGTTGAGAAAACAGTCCCGAAACACATGTGCTACAAAACGCCACTGTTTCCTGCGCATGTACCCCGACATCAATATGGGATATGATCACCATGCACACGTACGCTGGACGCACAACGTGTTGGCACACTCTGGATCAGGTGGTCGAGCAGCTACTGGGGTAGAGCCTCACATTCTTGCACGAGTGCCTGCCGGAGCTCCTGTAGTGTCGTAGGGGTTTGAAGACGTGCAGCGATACGTCGACCGAGAGCATACCAGACGTGTTCGATATGGTTTAGGTCTGGAGAACAGGCAGGCCACTCCATTCGCCTGATATCTTCTGTTTCAAGGTACTCCTCCTCGATGGCAGCTCGGTGGGGCCCTGCGTTATCATCCATCAGGAGGAAGATGGCACCCACTGCACCTCTGAAAAGGCGGACATACTGGTGCAAAATGACGTCCCGATACACCTGACCTGCTACAGTTCCTCTGTCAAAGACATGGAAGGGTGTACGTGCACCAATCATAATCCCACCCCACACCATCAAACCACGACCTCCATACAGGTCCCTTTCAAGGACATAAAGGGGCTGGTATCTGGTTCCTGCTTCACGCCAGATGAAAACCCGGCGAGAATCACTGTTCAGACTATACCTGGACTCGTCCGTGAACATAACCTGGGACCACCGTTCCAGTGACCATGTACTGTGTTCTTGACACCAGGCTTTACGGGCTCTCCTGTTACCAGGGGTCAGTGGAATGCCCCTTGCAGGTCTCTTGGCGAATAAACCATGTCTGTTCAGTCGTCTGTAGACTGTGTCTGGAGACAACTGTTCCAGTGGCTGCAGTAAGGTCCCGAGCAAGACTACCTGCAGTAATCCGTGGCCGTCTGTGGGCACTGATGGTGAGATATCGGTCTTCTTGTGGTGTTGCACACTGTGGACGTCCTGTACTGTAGCGCCTGGACACGTTTACTGTCTGCTGGAATCGTTGCCAGAATCTTGAGATCACACTTTGTGGCACACAGAAGGCCCGCGCTACGACCTGCTGTGTTTGACCAGCCTCCAGTCGCTCTCGAATGCTACTCCTCATAACGTCATCAGTTGTGTTCTTTGAGCAATTTTCAACACACAGTCAGCATTAGCACGTCTGAAAACGTCTGCACACTTACTCGCTGCACCGTACTCTGACATGCACCATCTGCGTATGTTGACTGCTGCCAGCGTCACCGTGCGACGAACGCAGGTCAAATGCACCACGTGGTCATACCCCGAGGTGGTTTAAACCCGAAAACCGCCCACCAGAGCGTTATTTCACCATGTATCAGCATTATCCTTAATTTATGAGTATGAGTGTAGGTCATTTTAAATGACCCTTAAGTTTGCAGACTAAGCTTATTCGTATCTCTTAGACACTGACGGGAAAAAATCGCAACACAGAAAAGGAACTGTGCCACATAAACTAAAGTTGGTGGAGGCATTTCTGCATCTGAAAGATGACGTCTGTTCAAATTTCGCGCCAGTCGCATAAGAGTGCGCGCCGCTATGGCGCTGAAAATAAGAGTTCTCTTTATGTAAATGCGGTAACACGAGTTTTAACTGCCTTTGAGACTGGGCTTGGTGCGGTGATGTTAGTCAAGAACACCTTTAAGACGACAAACACGCCATTATCAACACCTCACTGCGTTTGAATGAGGTCTGGTAATACGGCTACGAGAAGCTGATACTCCTTCTGCGATAGTGCGGAAAGACTTGGCAGGAATGTAGCCACAGTACATGACTGCTTTCAGTGGTGGTACGGTCACAAGAAGAGCGGGCTGCAGACGGCGGCGTGGCTCTACCGAGAGGGAAGACCATCGTGTTCGGCGTATGGGTCTGCAGCAGTAATTTGAGCAGCCGTCTTCAATGACGGCTCCGAGTTCTGCCTCACCCAGAGGCTAGTTGGCCTGCAACCAACCTGTCTGGTCCTAGACACACAAGGACTTCACCTGGAGCTATGGTCTGGGCTGCGATTTCGTATGTGGCGGCAGGAGCACTCTCGTGATTATCCAATGCATCCTGATTGGAAATCTGTACGCCAATCTGGTCAATCCGCCTGTTGTACTGCATTGATGAACAGCGTTCCAGGTGGCGCTTTCCAACAGGATAACGCTCGTTGACATGCCGCTGTCGCAATCCAACATGTGTCGACGCGTTGCCTTGGCCTGCTCGATCACCAGATCTTTCCCCAATCGAGCACGTGTGGGACATCATTGGATGACAGCTGCAGCTTCATCCACGAACAGCTCTAACGGTCCGTGTATAGGCCGACCAAGTGCTACAGGCGTGGAACTCCATCCCAGCAACTGACATCCGGAAACTGTACAACATAATGCATGCTCGTCTGCATTCATGTGGTTACACCGGTTGTGACTTTACCATCATTCCACATCTGTGATGGCTTATCTCGGCGCTTACATTAAACTGTGGTCTTGCAATCTTAATTACTTAAATATGTTGTGTAGGCAAAGGTATTCCCGACATTCATTACTTTACATTAATTATGTTTTGGTGTTGCGATTTTTTTAAGCGGTTACATCTCAACTTGTTAAATATACTGTTAAGACAGGAGAAGAGTCATTCACAAAAGTGGAGCCACGCAGAGGACCTTTCGTAGGTAACGATTGAGGGTAACATTGCTGGTTGTTTAGTTTTAAGGCGATATACCTCATTCCACTGGCTAAAAATTTCATAAATACACTCCTGGAAATGGAAAAAAGAACACATTGACACCGGTGTGTCAGACCCACCATACTTCCTCCGGACACTGCGAGAGGGCTGTACAAGCAATGATCACACGCACGGCACAGCGGACACACCAGGAACCGCGCTGTTGGCCGTCGAATGGCGCTAGCTGCGCAGCATTTGTGCACCGCCGCCGTCAGTGTCAGCCAGTTTGCCGTGGCATACGGAGCTCCATCGCGGCCTTTAACACTGGTAGCATGCCGCGACAGCGTGGACGTGAACCGTATGTGCAGTTGACGGACTTTGAGCGAGGGCGTATAGTGGGCATGCGGGAGGCCGGGTGGACGTACCGCCGAATTGCTCAACACGTGGGGCGTGAGGTCTCCACAGTACATCGATGTTGTCGCCAGTGGTCGGCGGAAGGTGCACGTGCCCGTCGACCTGGGACCGGACCGCAGCGACGCACGGATGCACGCCAAGACCGTAGGATCCTACGCAGTGCCGTAGGGGACCGCACCGCCACTTCCCAGCAAATTAGGGACACTGTTGCTCCTGGGGTATCGGCGAGGACCATTCGCAATCGTCTCCATGAAGCTGGGCTACGGTCCCGCACACCGTTAGGCCGTCTTCCGCTCACGCCCCAACATCGTGCAGCTCGCCTCCAGTGGTGTCGCGACAGGCGTGAATGGAGGGACGAATGGAGACGTGTCGTCTTCAGCGTTGAGAGTCGCTTCTGCCTTGGTGCCAATGATGGTCGTATGCGTGTTTGGCGCCGTGCAGGTGAGCGCCACAATCAGGACTGCATACGACCGAGGCACACAGGGCCAACACCCGGCATCATGGTGTGGGGAGCGATCTCCTACACTGGCCGTACACCACTGGTGATCGTCGAGGGGACACTGAATAGTGCACGGTACATCCAAACCGTCATCGAACCCATCGTTCTACCATTCCTAGACCGGCAAGGGAACTTGCTGTTCCAACAGGACAATGCACGTCCGCATGTATCCCGTGCCACCCAACGTGCTCTAGAAGGTGTAAGTCAACTACCCTGGCCAGCAAGATCTCCGGATCTGTCCCCCATTGAGCATGTTTGGGACTGGATGAAGCGTCGTCTCACGCGGTCTGCACGTCCAGCACGAACGCTGGTCCAACTGAGGCGCCAGGTGGAAATGGCATGGCAAGCCGTTCCACAGGACTACATCCAGCATCTCTACGATCGTCTCCATGGGAGAATAGCAGCCTGCATTGCTGCGAAAGGTGGATATACACTGTACTAGTGCCGACATTGTGCATGCTCTGTTGCCTGTGTCTATGTGCCTGTGGTTCTGTCAGTGTGATCATGTGATGTATCTGACCCCAGGAATGTGTCAATAAAGTTTCCCCTTCCTGGGACAATGAATTCACGGTGTTCTTATTTCAATTTCCAGGAGTGTATACTGTCCGTAGTGCGACCATCTTATTTTATCGTGACAACTAGGCAAGATCGCTGTTATATATTAAACAGGCCACACAAACACGATCTGAAAAATGTGTCGTCGTCCAATCCGCTGCTTACTATGCACTGTCACGGCGCGTATCATATCGACTAGACACTGGATTGACACCGCAGTATTACGCAAATATGCGCCACTCAAATCTGCACAAGATTTCGCGGAATCAAAGTAGTACAGACCCCTTTTATTTTCTGTTTCGTCCAGATTCTGAAGCGAGTTGGCCCACTCTGCACCATGGCGTTGGAGAATTTAATGTCCTTCTGCAAATTCTCTGTCGTTAGGTTGGCACCGGCACCTAGAAAGGCGCTCTTCCCCTTTCCATCATTTCAGCCCGAGTGGCTTCCGAAAGCCCAGTAAGGAGACGCGTCTGCTCGACTCCGCCCACGCTAGGCGCCATAAACAACTGAAAGAGTTGGAAGCAAATAAGTCGCCAGGTCCTGATTTAATCTCTGTTCTCTTTTACAGGAAATACCGTAGAGAACTAGCCCCTTACCTAGTTTGCACTTATCGTGAATCTCTCTCCCACTGCAAAGTTTCAAGCGACGAGACTGGATTAACACCGCCGTATTAGCAGCGCAAAAACCGCTGATGACTCCTGTATATAAGAAGCGTAAAATAACGCGGAATACACCAATATCTTTAACATTGGTGTGATGCAGAGTCCTTGTACATATTATCAGTTCGAATATGATAAATTTCCTTGATAGGGAAAAACTTCTGTCTAGACGTCAGAGCGGTTTAGGAATGCATCGCCCATGTGGAACTCAGCTTGCCCTTTTCTCACGTGAGTTGCTGCGAACCACGGATGAAGGGCTACAGGGGGGTCCCATATTGCTAGATTTCCATAAAGCTTTTCTCACAGTGCTTCACTGTCGACTGCTGACGAAGGTAGAAGCATAGAGAACAGCTTCCCAGGTATGGGAGTGGCTCGAAGACTTCTTGAGTAACAGACCCCAGAGTGTTGGCCTCGATGGCGAGTGCTCATCAGAGACAATGATATTGGCTCGGCAGGAGTGCCTCAGGGAAGTGTTATTTTCTATATTCACGAATGATCTGGCGGACAGGGTACTTAGCAGTCTGTGGCTGTCTACTGACGACTCTGTGGTGTATGGGAAGGTGACGTCGCTGAGTGTCTGTAGGAGGATGCAGGATGAACTGGATAAGATTTCTAGTTGATATGAACGGCAGCCAGCTCTAAATATAAACGAATGGGGAAAAAACCCTTAATGTTGGAATATAATACCATTACTGTACTGCTTGACACAGTCACGTTGTTTAAATATCTGCTCTTAATTTCGCAAAGCAGTACGAAATGAAATGAGCATATGAGGACTGTAGTAGGGAAAGGGAATGGTCGACTTTGATTTATTGGGAGAATTTTAGGAAAGTGTGGGTCATATACGAAGGAGACCGCATAGAGGTTAACAGTGCGACTCATTGTTGAATACCGTTAGGGGTTAAGCACAAGGTGGGATTTCAGAAAGACATCGAAGCAATTCAGAGGCGTGCTGTGAAATTTGTGCCGATAGTTTCTAACAACGTGAAAGAATTGAAGAGGTGCTTTGGGAACTCAAATGCAAATCACTGAAGGCATGGCAAATTTCTTTTCGAGGAGCACTATCTAGTAAATTTTGTGAGCTGGCATCTGGGGCTGACTGCAGACCTATTCTACTCCTGCCAACGTACATTTCGCGCAGGGACCATGCAGGTAAAATTAAGACTGATTAAGGATCGTACAGAGGCATGTAGACCGTCGTTTTTGCCTCGTTCTGTCTGCGAGTGGAACAGGGAAGGAAGTGACTAGTAGTGGTATAGGGTATCCTCCGCCACGCACCATACGATGGCTTACGAAGTTAAGAGAAGCAGTGGTCGCAGTGAGCGTGTTGGGACTATCGTCAGATAATACACAGGCCTGTCTTGTATGTCGTGGTCGCAGATCAGCAACGCCAGAGGGCCAAAAACTTGAAGGTAATCATACAAGCTTGCAGAATATTTGGTTTTCGTCTGTGTGCCTCCCAGTAGGGAGGACTCAGCCATCGCATTGTCCCAGCAGATAAAAAACACTCGCAAATAGATGGAAAGCAGTCTTAGTTAACACATATACTCACCCTTTACGGGGTCCCAACACAGCAGTGACTAGAAGCCGTAAGGCTGAAAGCGCGAGAATTTACTTGCTGTTATAACTAGTGATCAGAAGTGACTTGCCTGCTAGAGATGGGGATCCGCTCCTGAACTGATTCATAGAGTTGAATCTTTCAAAGGAGTGAATAATCAGTGATTCAGAAAAAAAGAATGGTAGCTCCAAACGTTTCCCACAGCAGAGAGAGAGAGAGAGAGAGAGACAGAGACAAAGAGTTGGAGCAGATCAGCGGGGCCTCTGCTGGTCAGAGCACACTGCGTGCCACACAACACAGCCAGCGCCGGCCTCTGCCCGGCCTCTGCCCAGCTTCTGCCTTGGCTGCCTGCATTGTGCAGTGCCCCATTGGATTTTGTGTTTCACATACGCCGTGCTGTCTCTGTGCTTCCTCTGCCGCGTGCAGTGTCTGGCGCACCTTAACTTATCATCACACTCCGTCGGCGATCGTTTCAGTCGCACGTCCTGCCCTCTGGGCAGTTGATGCGAGCAACAGGACAGAGAGCCTCCTAGCGGAGGACATAAGAACTACTTGCAACAACCTGCTCGCAAGAGAACGGACGATTTGTCTCGGAGCGGGTGACTGGTGGCCGTTCACTGCTCCCCCCACCCTCGGAACTCGCCCGCTCAACGCTCACCCCACCATTCTCGACTCTAGCCAGAGCATTGAGCAAAGCAACTCAGATGTCACTCTGGTCTCTGCGGTCTTAGCTCACGCAGTAATACAGCTTGTGGCTCGACCTGCTTATCTCAGTGCCTCTGCATTGGAGTTCGTCTATACTGGATATTGTTCTTCGTAGTAATACCAGTATGTATATTACATAATTATGTTATGTATACATCATTTGTTTTTATTTTACTTTTATTTGTTTAAACTGATCAGATGAGGTTCCTGACGACTCCTCTTACTATAGGATTTTTTATTATGGACACTCGAATTTACACTTCAATTGCGAGCGAACCAATAAACGTATCACAAAATGTGATACACCAATATTTTCCTTGTTTTATTCTGCGTAAGACTATATGCAGCACTTTGGTCTTACAGTCAAATTTATATATTTTTTTCTTATTGTAGTACGGATTTTGCGATTTTAGGCATCTTCGGAAGGAAACGTTCACTTTAAAAATATATGGCTTGTGATGTATTTGTACGAGGTTAATGAAATTTTAATACATTATAGCCAAATACATTGTTAATGTAAATCTCAAGTTACAACATTTTCCGATCACCCAAAAAACCACGATAGTGCAAAATAAATCAATAATCAAAAACTTTGTCATATCGTGGAAATTTCAATAAACAGTACAAAATTCTTACTCATTATCTGTGTTACTTCAAAATAGGATCAATTAAGACCAAAATACAGGTATAGTATTGGAATAAACCAAGTTTAAAGAGCAATGTGCCTTCCATTTATTTTCTATTGTGAATGAGTTGTGAGTCATGAAAAAGAGCTAGTTCATTTCAGGGAGTGAACAGTTCTGATCCAATCTCTGAAAAGAACAGTTTTGCCCATCTCTATTGCCTGCATTATACGAAAGATGAAACTAAAATACTCCACCGAAAAAATACACTACAGGCCATTAAAATTGCTACACCACTAAGATGACGCGCTACAGAAGCGAAATTTAACCGACAGGAAGAAGATGCTGCGATATGCAAATGATTAGGTTTTCAGAGCATTCACACAAGGTTGGCGCCGGTGGCGACACCTACAACGTGCTGACATGAGCAAAGTTTGCAACCGAGTTCTCATACACAGACAGCAGTTGACCGGCGTTGCCTGGTGAAACGTCGTTCTGATGCCTCGTGTAAGGAGGAGAAATGCGTACCATCACGTTTCCGACTTTGATAAAGGTCGGATTGTAGCCTTTCACTCGCGATTGTGGTTTATCGTATCGCGACATTGCTGCTCGCGTTAGTCGAGATCCAATGACTGTTAGCAGAATATGGAATCGATCGGTTCAGGAGGGTAATACGGAATGCCGGGCTGGATCCCAACGGTCTCGTGTCACTAGCACTCGAGATGAAAGGCATCTTATCCGCATGGCTGTACCGTCTCGATCCCTGAGTCAACAGATGGGGATGTTTGCAAGACAACAACTACCTGCACGAACAGCTCGACGACGTTTGCAGGAGCTTGGACCATCAGCTCGGAGACCACGGCTACGGTTACCCTTGACGCTGCATCACAGACAGGAGCGCCTGCGATGGTGTACTCAACGACGAACCTGGGTGCACGAATGGAAAAACGTCATTTTTTCGGATGAATCCAGGTTCTGTTTACAGCATTATGATGGCCGCATCCGTGTTTGGCCACATCGCGGTGAACGCACGTTGGAAGCGTGTATTCGTCATCGCCATACTGGCATATCACCCGGCGTGATGGTAGGAGGTGCCATTGGTTACACGTCTCGGTCACCTCTTGTTCGCATTGACGGCACTTTGAACAGTGGACGTTACATTTCAGATGTGTTACGACCCGTGGTTCTACCCTTCATTGATCCCTGCGAAATCCTACATTTCAGCAGGATAATGCACGACCGCATGTTGCAGGTCCTGTACGGGCCTTTCTGGATACAGAAAATGTTCGACTGCTGCCCTGTCCAGCACATTCTCCAGATCTCTCACCAATTGAAAGCGTCTGGTCGATGGCGGCCGAGCAACTGTCTCATCACAATATGCTAATCACTATTTTTGATGAACTGTGGTATCGTGTTGAAGCTGCATCGGCATCTGTACCTGTACACGCCAGCCACGCTCTGTTTGACTCAATGCCCAGGCGTATCGAGGCCGTTATTAGGGCCAGAGGTGGTTGTTCTGGGTACTGATTTCTCAGGATCTACGCATCCAAACTGCGTGAAAATGTAATCACATGTCAGTGCTAGCATAATATATTTGTCCAATGAATTCCCGTTTATGATCTATATTTCTTCTTCGTGTAGAAATTTAAAGGCCAGTAGTGTAACACCCTTTTAGAGGTTTCCAATTCACTAAAGATTTATTGTTGCGACAGTGCATATGGAGTAAATGAAATGATAACTTTTACAAAGCAAAAGCAGAAGTGGTTTTGAAGTACCATGCTGAAACACCCGTATTAGTATGTGATGTAGCCTCCACAGGAAGCAACCGACGTGCTGCTTATGGTATCCCTCGAATATACAGAGGGTGAATACATTTCTTGGGCGTGGTATGCCCCGCCTACTCCATCTGTTCGCATATTCCTGAAGTTTCTGTACGTCTTGGACAGCATGTTCAATTCCACAGACAGTGTAAGGGCGAGCATTATCCTGTCGGACCATCACATCACCTTCATTTTGGAAGAACTGCAAAAGAACAGTCTAACAACATTCTGCATCTTACAAACGCTGGTTAGCGTCGCCTCCAGAAACACCAGTGGTGAAAGAGAGTTGTAGCTTATCGTATCCCAGACCACAAGGCCAGCGATGTGGTAAGCGTGTCTCAGACGAATGCTTTCTGCAACACAGCGCCCACAAGGTGTATGTAGTACTGGCAACCGAGCACCACTTGCGTTCAGGCAGAATCTGCTTTCTTTGCAGAAAACCACGGCGCACCAATCAGTCTTCCATGTGATCTTCTGACGGCATCAGCCGAGCGATGCTGTGGAGTGAGTAGAAGATGGGCTAGAGGTGTGCGTGCCCGTAGTCTCACTGGTAACAGACGGTTCACAGTAGCTGGTGTTCATATACCTAGGCATACAAATCTTCTTATCTGTGCTGTGGTAGCTGTACGACATGCCACTGCAGGTCTTACAGCACGACGATCCTGGCTGGCGTCTGTGCGGAACTTCCGTGCCGCTTTTCGCGGATGATGCTGTAGTATACAGAGAAGTTGCAGCATTAGAAAATTGTAGCGAAATGCAGGAAGATCTGCACCGGATAGGCACTTGGTGCAGGGAGTGGCAACTGACCCTTAACATAGACCAATGTAATGTATTGCGAACACATAGAAAGAAGGATCCTATATTGTACGATTACATGATAGCGGAACAAACACTGGTAGCAGTTACTTCTGTAAAATATCTGGGAGTATGCGTACGGAACGATTTGAAGTGGAATGATCATATAAAATTAATTGTTGGTAAGGCGGGTACCAGGTTGAGATTCATTGGAAGAGTCCTTAGAAAATGTAGTCCATCAACAAAGGAGGTGGCTTACAAAACACTCGTTCGACCTATACTTGAGTATTGCTCATGAGTGTGCGTTCCGTACCAGGTCAAGTTGACAGAGGAGATGGAGAAGATCCAAAGAAGAGCGGCGCGTTTCGTCACAGGGTTATTTGGTAAGCGTGATAGCGTTACGGAGATGTTTAGCAAACTCGAAGTGGCAGACTCTGCAAGAGAGGCGCTCTGTATCGCGGTGTACCTTGCTGTCCAGGTTTCGAGAGGTTGCGTTTCTGGATGAGGTATCGAACATATTGCTTCCCCCTACTTATACCTCCCGAGGAGATCACGAGTGCAAAATTAGAGATCCGACCGCGCTTTCCGGCAGTCGTTCTTCCTGCGAACCATACGCGACTGGAACAGGAAAGGTAGGTATTGACAGTGGCACGTAAAGTGCCCTCCGCCACACACCGTTGGGTGGCTTGCGGATTATAAATGAGATGTAGATGTAGATGTATAGATGTGAGAATGTTCACCCGACCACTGATATCATCACCGCTGCGCAACTGATGGAGCACGTCCAACTTGAGTGGCAGTTCTCCGACAGGACCATCCCACCACTCGTAAGGCCACAATCAGACCCCATACAAACTCGGTTGGCTGTAGGGGGGACGAGTGCATCTCAGTGGCATGGTCACCTGTTTGCTTCACACGTTTACACCTCGGTGAACCTTCTGGCTGTAATCATTCCCTGTCAAAGGATAGACACAGATGGCACTCTGGTATCTATGACACTACGATATCTGTTGGCGCACGGCGTCGAAACCATTGTCACTACATCTACTGTCCCACAGTTGGCATAAGCCCTCATTCTATTAAAATCCATGTCGTCATTCCAGGTATATTAAACTTTTTTTCGGGAGTGTTGATACCTACAACAAACGAGGCGTTATTTATAGACCTTCTGCAATTGCCCTTGATAATCTTTATTGTAGGCTTATTTCCTTCCTGTTAAAGGTAAACTGAAATCAAACATTAAGCAGAGCTGGGCTTGGATGTCCCAACCAGCCATTCGTTGGAAGGGGTCACACATTCTCAAAATGTTTCAGTTCAGGTCCCAGGTATTCATGCTCTTACACTGATTGGCTGCAGTGTATACTGAAGTGCCCATTTCCTGCTCTTGCATACGTGAATCCCGCCCTGCATGTGACATCACCGCCAACAAAAGTTAGAATTCCAAGCGATATGTCGCACTGCTCGCCACTGTAAACGAACCACAGTTGTCTCCCAGTTGACAGTCTTCTCCGGATGAAGGTGATGATGTTAATTTTCGAAAGTCGAGTTTTATATATGATTTTACGTTGTATAAACACTATATAAAATATTCTCACCGTTAAGTTCATTTTTCATCTGTTTCATGTTTCAAAGCTTTCGCTCATTTAAGTCAATTATTCCCTAATCCTCCTTTTCAAACTCTAACAATCATTGGTTGTTTCAACTTATACAGACTCTATCTGCTCAGTTTCTTATCTTTCTGCATTTTATTTTCCTTTAATTTGTTGCTTGTAAGTAATTAATTATGGTCGTATCCCACATGTGATATTGGAAATATTTTGCAGGAATCATGCACAGTTTCTCAGTTTTCGTATTGCCATTTGATAATCTATTAGAAACCTTCTAGTGTCTTCAGGTCTCTTACAACTATACGACGTTCTTTCGTTTTAGTGACGATTAAATTGTGCTATCAGTAAAATTCTACCAGGCGGCTTCCCCTTCCATTCCTTTTCCTCAGATCATGTTCTCCTGCTATTTACCCTTCTCTGTTTTCTTAGTGTCCAATTCCACTTTCTCATTGTAATTAAATTCTTTCATATCATTCACGGTAAATGACAGCCAAAACAGTTGCAGGATAAAGATTTATTAAAATTCTTGACCACGGCTTCGGTATATCTAAATATACCTTCATCAGAAGTAAAATACCTAAAATTACATCCTGCAATGGAGATTAATAAAACAATTATGCCAAAGGCGTCGTAATATCACCATATATTTATTACGTTCTCTTAATAATCTGTAGAATTAGTAACCATATGTAATTACAGCACGCTAGTCGCTCGTACGTTTGTGCATATCTTGGCTATACTAATTCTTTCACTATGCTGTTCTTAGTAGTTCATCCACATTTCTGTCTTCTTTCTCATTATTACACCATCCGGGCATTAGCGCTACCTGAAATAGTTTCGAAGACCCTCTTGGACTCAGAGTGATTATATGATGATGAAACAGAGATTCCAGAATCATAAACTGTAAGTCATACATGAGATCGACAGGAAGTGCAAAATGGCTAAGCAGGGATGGCTAGAGGACAAATATAAGGATGTAGAGGCTAATCTCACTAGCGGTAAGATAGATACTGCCTACAGGAGAATTAAAGAGACCTTTGGTGAAAAGAGAACCACTTGTATGAATATCAAGAGCCCAGATGGATACCCAGTTCTAAGCAAAGAAGGGAAAGCAGAAAGGTGGAAGGAGTATATAGAGGGTCTATACAAGGGCGATGTACTTGAGGACCATATTACGGAAATGGAAGAGGATGTAGATGAAGATGAAATGGGAGAGATGATACTGCTCTCAAAGAAAGCAGGTGTGACAGATGTGAAAATTACCGAACTATCAGTTTAATATGTCATGGCTGCAAAATACTGACGCGAATTCTTTACAGACGAATGGAAAAACTGGTAGAAGCCGACCTCGGGGAAGACAGTTAGTATTCCGTAGAAATGTTGGAACACGTGAGACAATACTTACCCTACGACTTATCTTAGAAGACAGATTTAGGAAAGGCAAACCTACATTTCTAGCATTTGTAGACTTAAAGAAAGCTTTTGACAGTGCTGACTTTAATACACTCTTTCAAATTCTGAAGGTAGCAGGGGTAAAATACAAGGAGCGAAAGGCTATTTTCTCTACAAATATGTAGAGAAACCATATGGCAGTTATAAGAGTCGAGAGGTATGAAAGGGAAGCAGTGGTCGGGAAGGGAGTGAGACAGGGTTGTAGCCTATCACCGATCTTATTCAGTCTGTATGCGGAGCAAGCAGTAAAGGAAACCAAAGAAAAATTCGGAGTAGGAATTGAAATCCATGGAGAAGAAACAAAAACTTTGAGGTTCGCCGATGGCATTGTATTCTATCAGAGACAGCAAAGGACTTGGAAGAGCAGTTGAACGGAATGGACAGTGTCTTGAAGGAAGGATATAAGATGAACATCAACAAAAGCAAAACGAGGATAATGGAATGTAGTCGAATTAAGGCTAGTGATGCTGCGGGAATTAGATTAGGAAATGAGACACTTAAAGTAGTAAAAGAGTTTTGCTATTTGGGGAGCAAAATAACTGATGATGGTGGAAGTAGAGAGGATATAAAATGTAGACTGGCAATGGCAAGGAAAGCGTTTCTGAAGAAAAATTTGTTAACATCGAGTATAGATTTAAGTGTCAGGAAGTCGTTTCTGAAAGTATTTGTTTGGAGCGTAGCCATGATTGGAAGTGAAACATGGACGATAAATAGTTTGGAGAAGAAGAGAATAGAAGCTTTCGAAATGTAGTGCTACAGAAGAGTGCTGAAGATTACATGGGTAGATCACATAACTGATGGGGAGGTATTGAACAGAATTAGGGAAAAGAGAAATTTGTGGCACAACTTGACTAGAAGAAGGGATCGGTTGGTAGGACATGTTCTGAGGCATGAAGGGATCACCAATTTAGTATTGGAGGGCAGCGTGGAGAGTAAAAATCGTAGAGGGAGACCAAGAGATGAGTACACTAATACAGGAGGATATATGTTGCAGTAGGTACTGGGAGATGAAGCAGCTTGCACAGGATAGAGTAGCATGGTGAGTTGCATCAAACCAGTCTCTGGACTGAAGACCACAACAACAACAAGTCATACAAAGGGGCAGATGTGGATTCTGACAGTAATTTATTGTCATGAAGTGTAGATTAAAATTAAAGACTTTGCAAAAATTGTAGGCAATTAAGTAAACAGGGATAGATAATTTGAAAGAGGAAATTGCTGTTAAAAGTTTCAGAGGGAGCATTAGGCAATGATTGAGTGTAACAGAGGGAAGGAATACAGCAGTAGACGAATGGGTAGCTTTGAAAGATGAAATAGCGAAATCAGCATGGGATCAGAGAGGTAAAAAGACAAGGCCTAATTGCAATACTTGGATGTCACAGGAGATATTGAATTGGTAGATGTGATACTTCGAGAAGAATGTGATAGAGCATGGAAACATTTTAGCCAAGACAAATACTCGGGAGCAGACGACGATCTTTCAGAATTACTGATAGCTTTGAGAGAACCAGCCATGACTCTTCCATCTGGTATGCAAGATGTATGAAATAGGCGAAATACCCTCAGGCATCAAGAAGAATATAATATTTCGATTCCAGAGAAAGAAAGTAGGGACGGTTTGTGAACACTATCGAAACAGCAGTTTGAGATGAGTTGGAACGCCCTATCATGATAATGTTAAATTTACTGACTTGGCTTGCCAATATTCCATGAAACACTGTAGCCATTGACATAAAACTCTTACAGGACATTAAACTGTATGTTCAGAATCTACCGAACTACAATAACTGCATTTCAGCAACTGTTTTCGGAAATTAAAATTTTTATTACACAGTTAAAATTTTGTGTACTTTTTTGTAAATTATCCTAAATAATTTTAATTATATGTAAGATTATGTTCTTCTTTTAGTTCAGTAGACTCAGTATATATTATGTTATTACTCCCTGAAAATTTGAATACTCTACTCGAAGTGGTTTCTGAGATTTAGGGAAAAATGCAACAGAAAATACAAATTTTCAGGAACGGCTTCTAAAGTTTCAAAAGACTATAACTCACTTAATATATGATTAATTTTTTATTTTTAGTCACTCAGAAGCACCCTGCACTATACTGTATATCATCTTCTTGATCTTTTTCCAAGTTTTTTCTTCTTTTCTTCTTTCTGGACTCCTCAGTGTCCAACAGTGCTGCATACTCTGCTTTATCAATGCGAACCTTGTCCATCCGTTCAAGTTCTCTGATGCACTTTGCTCCATGATTAATTCCCATCTGCTGTAGCAATTTTGACCCTACAAATGTTGTCTTCATTAAAAGTAATAACAGCATCACTGACCCCCCACTTTTGCGTCTTCAGGAATGTTTATGGCTGTATGAACTGTTTGAGTACTGGACACTGCGGTAATTGGACCATGAATCAGGTCCAGGAGGGCATAGGTGGTGTACTGGTTTTTCGTCAGTTGACAGTGTGTGGAAGAAGGTAGCCAATACTGCCTGTTTCATTTTCAACAAATCCTCAGTATTATTTCTAATTGCCATCCCATAATACTGCTGTAGTTCATCAATCGTTTTGTGAGTGAACCTGTCTCTTATGGTTTTACCATCAGAAAGTTTCTTGTCTCAAATTTTGTTTCAACTTCCTCAACCTGGAGCCCATCCTCTTCTGAACATGACCAACACATTATCCACAGCTTTCCACACAAAAAAAGTAAATAAAATTCGTAATTTATTAGATCTTGAAGTAATGCACGTAACTGGTGTAGATTATATTTAAAAAATTAAATAAAATACTTCCCATGTGAGTTTACAAGTGACATATACAACATTTTATTTGGGAGACTGCAAATTTTATAATGACCTAAAAATCCGAAAATGTGAAAAAAAAATTTTCCATCCTGACTCCCCTTAGTAAGTCATGGTTGCGAAATACTGACATGAATTACTCTACAGAAAATGGAAGAACTGGTAGAAGCCGACATTGTTGGAGATCAGTTTGGATAGTGTGCTGTTATATGTTCTTTCTAGTAAGAAGGTGGACTGGACCACCCCTTGACTGTCCAGTAAAGGAGTCATCAAAACTGTTGTACTGACGTTATAATACGACTAAATTATCATTAACAGCTCATCATAATTATAATGAATTAAGCTTTTGATGAGAAACTTTGCTTCACCGAATGTTTAGTCAGCTAACTATTAATTCATTGCAGTAATGCACATATGTATTTTTGTGGCGGCGTTCGTAGCGACAAACATTTCGCTGTAGAAACGGCTTACGAAGTCACCGCCACACTTTTAATAGCGGGCCGACCGGTCCGCTGGAACAGTGAACAGAAAGATGAAAACCCAAACACTCTGATTAAATAAAAGTCGGTACTTATCTTTATTAACGAAGATACAGAAACACAGTAGTGAACTCCGTGTCTACAGAAATCTGTCTAGTTCGAGTCGGAGCGGCTAGGTCAGCGTCGGCTGACGACAAACAACAACTCTGCTGCGATGAACACACAACTGACTAGCAAGTACACAAATCGGTGGCGAGTATACAACTGAGCGGCGAATACAGAACTGTCCTAGCGCTCGCGACTCCAGTGCTCAAGAAGCCAGAAGCCAGCGGTGGCGCGCGCAGACTTGCGGCGATTTCCTGTATCGCTGGCGCTGCTTATGCGGACGGCGTCCGGACTTTGATGCTGCCAACCTTTTGGCAGCGGGCTCGGTTGGCATTACTGGCTAGGATATAACATGTATGCTGAGGAAACAAAAGTGATGGGAGACTTCCCAGTATCGTGTCGGACCTCCTTTTCCCGGCGTAGTACAGCAACTCGACCTGCCACGGACTCAGCCACTTTTTGGAAGCCCCCTCCACATATATTCAGACACAATGCCTCCATAATCGTCAATAACTGCGGTGATGTTCCCGATGCAAGATTTTGTTCACGAACTGAATTCTCGATCATGTCCCATAAATGTTCTATGGGATTAATGACGGGCGACCTGGGTGGCCAAATCATTCACTCTTTTCTTCAAACTAACCTCGGACAGTTGTGGCATTGTCATCCATAAAGAGTTCACGTTGTTTAAGAACATGAAGACTATGAGTGGCTGCAAAAGATCTCTAAGTAGCCTAATATAACCATTTCCAGTCAATGATCAGTTCATTTGGACCAGAGCACCCAGTCTGTTCCATGTAAAAGCGGCCCCCACCATTATGGAGCCACCGCCAGTTTGCACAGTCTCTTGTTGACAACTTGAATCCTTGGCTTCTTGGGGTCAGCGCCGCACTCGAACAATACCATCAGCTTATGTGACTGTAGGCTTTCCCGGCGTAAACTGTTGATGAAGGTTTCTCGGGTCTCCAGCCGGGTGGTAACGTTGATATCTCGCGACGTTTCGGGAAGTGTCATACTACCCATCTTCGCCAGAAGATGGGCAGTAATGCGCGTATGTATGCTGAGGAGACAGAAGTGATGAGAGACGTCCCAATATCGTGGCGGACCTCCTTTACCTGGCGTAGTACAACAACTCGACCTACTCCACGGTCTCGAGCCCAGACATTGCAGGTCATATCGTGCTGGTAGTAAAGGCACTTGCGTCGGTCGTCTGCTGCCATAGCCCATTAGCGCCAAATTTGACCACACTGTCCAAAGGAATACGTTCATCGTACGTCCGACATTGATTTCTTCGGTTATGTCACGCTATGTTTCTTGTCTGTTAGCACTGACAACTGTGCGCAAACGTCGCTGCTCTCGGTCGTTAAAAAAAGGCCGCCAGCTACTGCATTGTCCGTGGTGAGAAGTAATGCCCGAAATTTGGTTTTCTAGGAACACTCTTGAAATTGCGGAGCTCGGAATATTGAATCTCGTAACGATTTCCGTAATGGAATGTCCCACGTGTGTAGCTGCAAGTACCAATCCGCTTTCAGAGTGTGTTCATACCCTATTTGAGGCCATAATCACGTCGTGAACCTCTTCACATGAATCACCTGAGTACAAATGACAGCTCCATCAAAGTACTGGCCTCTTACACCTTGTGTACACGATAGTATCTCCAGCTGTACATGTGCATTTCGCTATTCCATGACTTTTGTCACCTCATCGTATTGTGACTGCAATTGATTGTAATTTAGCAGGCACTCGACAGTCCAGTTATTCCATGAACAGCGTCTGTTGGCAGCCTTCAAAGCACTGTAATGAATGCTGCAGGCCCTGCTCTAAATTACGCGATTGCTGGATCGTAACTGCCTGATTTCTGGTGCACAAATTGTAAGGCACCCCTCAATTTCTGACCACATTTCTTTATTTTACAGACTTACATTTCACGTCGCGTCTGTAGATACTAGCAGCATTCAGTAAGTTCAGGTAGTACTGCAGAACGCATAGCAAAGAGCTATTTCACTTCCAACACTTGCTGAAGTAGGCAGTTGATAATGTGGCATTGTCAGTAGGCGATGGGGTTGGTGTTGTGAATATGGCAAGCGCACGATACACGGGGAAACCACAACCATTCTAGTTCGAATCAAGTGATTTTGTTTAATAAATATTTACTAACAAAATACTTTTCTCCAATACAGAGGAGAAACCAACTTTTCGTAAAAGTTTCTTTACAACAATATTATGACACGCAAGAAAGCAGTCGTTTCAATAACCAAATGAACAGTATTTGATGTTGTACGAACAGCTACAATATTTCATGATTGTAAGCACGAGATCTCGTATACGCGCTGTAGTCGCCAGTTACCGATAGCATGCTGTCTGAGTTACTTCTGTCGTAAGACCATGCTCTCAAGAAATCGCTGGTTTTGTGATAGTGAATGATATATTGTTTAATTATTATGAGAACACAATGATCTCGTAAATAAATACATGACAATGGCATCCACAAATGCACTGTATCGTGCATCATAACTTAGAATTACAGGAACAGAATTACTGTTTCCAGAGAATCAGACTGACCGAAAACGACATCCATTACGTATGCTTTGCAGCAAAACACATAGGAAGAGATGCTATTTGCCGAGTCACTAAGATAATCCAAGCGTGAGGTGTCTTAAACTTTTTAAATCAACGATGCAAAGGCATGGCCAGTCGTGGTGTATGGCTCTTAGGCCATCGCACGTGGACTCAGTAACTAATCTGAGTTACTTCAGGAGGTATAGTAAAGTGGGTGGATCTCCAACTGTCTAAATATTCACGGCATATTCTGTTGTGAGCCTGTCGGCTGTAGAACTCCCATGTCGAGCAGTGCAAGGCAAAAGGAAAGTAGTCTCAAATTGGCAGCAGTGTTTTCGTACATAAATGCATCAAAAGAGTATCCACGAGCAACGTACTCTGTTGGCGGATGTACGCGGTGCTCTGGGGGAAGTGGTGCAGAAGCAGGAAGAGGTTCGTGATTGTGAGCGCCATTTGGAGGCTGCTGCACTGAGCTCAGGGGTGTCTGTGCCTCTTTGGTGACGGTCTCTCACGGTATTTGTTGTGTAACTCCTGCTTGGTACACAACACTGCCCTTGCACCATTACTGCTTCATGTGGTTGCATTGACATTCAGACGCGGCAGGCAGTCGTCATAAAGTCTTGTCCCACCAGTGCATTTCAGTGATTTTTTGTGTGCAGTTAGTCAGATTTTATAGAGATCAGGTCAATGGTTACAAAGTTTTAAGCAATCCAATGGTGCAGACTAATAATTAATTACTTAACTCTGTCTATTATCCGTGTGTATGCCTGTTTACTCTTAATGATATCAGTCGGTTCCAATTTGTTATTGCATAACTCGTTTCAGTTCACAGATATCTGGGTGCACGACTAAAAATTCATAGTAGACACCAAATATTAAGCACCGTACAGTGAGTAATGGAGAGTGCATGGTGTTCCAATCCCAATCCCCCTTTCTAATTCCATTTGAAACGTCCCCTTAGAACAATTATACAAGATTGTGCTTTAACTGACACACAATATTTTTAGCGCAACGCAGTCTGACTTTCAAAAATCCCTACAAAAGAATAGCCCTGACTAACATTAACCTATACCTTTCACAAATCTCTTACCTCACCAAAAATCTTCGTTACTCGAACTACTGCAATACAGCGAGCGCCACTACTGCCAGCTAAATAAAAGATTAAAACTACGGAAGGCACTAACTACTGATAGGCATAGTTAGCAAATGAAAGATTTTAATAGAGAACAAACAATGTACTTACCTTAATAATCATAATATACACTCCTGGAAATTGAAATAAGAACACCGTGAATTCATTGTCCCAGGAAGGGGAAACTTAATTGACACATTCCTGGGGTCAGATACATCACATGATCACACTGACAGAACCACAGGCACATAGACACAGGCAACAGAGCATGCACAATGTCGGCACTAGTACAGTGTATATCCACCTTTCGCAGCAATGCAGGCTGCTATTCTCCCATGGAGACGATCGTAGAGATGCTGGATGTAGTCCTGTGGAACGGCTTGCGATGACATTTCCACCTGGCGCCTCAGTTGGACCAGCATTCGTGCTGGACGTGCAGACCGCGTGAGACGACGCTTCATCCAGTCCCAAACATGCTCAATGGGGGACAGATCCGGAGATCTTGCTGGCCAGGGTAGTTGACTTACACCTTCTAGAGCACGTTGGGTGGCACGGGATACATGCGGACGTGCATTGTCCTGTTGGAACAGCAAGTTCCCTTGCCGGTCTAGGAATGGTAGAACGATGGGTTCGATGACGGTTTGGATGTACCGTGCACTATTCAGTGTCCCCTCGACGATCACCAGTGGTGTACGGCCAGTGTAGGAGTTCGCTCCCCACACCATGATGCCGGGTGTTGGCCCTGTGTGCCTCGGTCGTATGCAGTCCTGATTGTGGCGCTCACCTGCACGGCGCCAAACACGCATACGACCATCATTGGCACCAAGGCAGAAGCGACTCTCATCGCTGAAGACAACACGTCTCCATTCGTCCCTCCATTCACGCCTGTCGCGACACCACTGGAGGCGGGCTGCACGATGTTGGGGCGTGAGCGGAAGACGACCTTACGGTGTGCGGGACCGTAGCCCAGCTTCATGGAGACGGTTGCGAATGGTCCTCGCCGATACCCCAGGAGCAACAGTGTCCCTAATTTGCTGGGAAGTGGCGGTGCGGTCCCCTACGGCACTGCGTAGGATCCTACGGTCTTGGCGTGCATCCGTGCGTCGCTGCGGTCCGGTCCCAGGTCGACAGGCACGTGCACCTTCCGCCGACCACTGGCGACAACATCGATGTACTGTGGAGACCTCACGCCCCACGTGTTGAGCAATTCGGCGGTACGTCCACCCGGCCTCCCGCATGCCCACTATACGCCCTCGCTCAAAGTCCGTCAACTGCACATACGGTTCACGTCCACGCTGTCGCGGCATGCTACCAGTGTTAAAGACTGCGATGGAGCTCCGTATGCCACGGCAAACTGGCTGACACTGACGGCGGCGGTGCACAAATGCTGCGCAGCTAGCGCCATTCGACGGCCAACACCGCGGTTCCTGGTGTGTCCGCTGTGCCGTGCGTGTGATCATTGCTTGTACAGCCCTCTCGCAGTGTCCGGAGCAAGTATGGTGGGTCTGACACACCGGTGTCAATGTGTTCTTTTTTCCATTTCCAGGAGTGTATATAGCAGTTCATAACATCCATTTTTACAAATTTCAAAACTCCGCCATTTCTCTCCCCACATCCACCACTGTTGTCGCGCAACGCTACGCGCTGTTCACATCCAGCTGCCGCTGCCCAACACTACAATGGCAGACAACAATGCAAACTAGCCACAGACTGCACACAGCACAGACAGTGATTTTCATACAGAACGCTACGTAACGTTGCCAATAAGAAAACATAAACAGCCTACTTACACATTCCAAGATGGAAGGTGTGACGAAATATTGCGGCTTACTTCCTATGCAAGCTCGAACTTCCTCGGTTTTAGCGTCGCGGTCAATAAGCAAGATTTATGTTGCAGGACATAATATGTTTATTGACACTATGGGATCCCACTCACTCCTCTTCACCGATTTCTTCCACACTTACGGTATATCCGCTGATTCGCCGGAAATGAAAGTGACAGAAATGGGGGCTACAGATGGCCAAGCGCTTAGAAAAAAATTGCATTTTTGGTGCGGGTTGGGCGAGGCACAAGCCGATTATGTTACTTTAGTTTCCAGTTTAAGGGCCCATCTGCAATGAAAAGCGATAATATAATTTTTTCGCGCTGTCAAGGACATGATCTGAAGCGCTGTCGATAAACAATACGTAGCTGTAGTGGAAAAACGGCAAATGTTTTAATATTGTACTTCAGCTCTGACTCCTCTTGCGCTACTCAGAGTGGTTAGATAACCCGTTCCTCTACGGACGCATTTTGTGATTGCTCCTTAACTCGAGACATTTTGTTGCATTCTGAAGATAGGCAGATTAAAAAGGCGCATCGACGTACCCATTTATATTAATATACTGCCAAGCAACAACTATTATGCGTATGAGTTTTAACAATGATGTAAGCGACTGCGATATGCCGAAGTGCAATCTGATGGAGGTTTATAAAGTGCTAGCATAAAAGAACCATAAATCAATCTTCACGGCAAATTTACTGCAAGAAATCCGATATTTTGTTTTGGGAACTTGCAAGGCAAACGGTAATGCAAAAATACTTGGCGAACGCACGACTTCAGCCAGCAATGCCATTGTTCGCACGCCAGACAATGTGTGAGGAAACCATTTTGTTTAATGTTTGAAATTTTATTAATTATCTGATCTGTATCCTCATCTTCACACGCATAAGCATTATTTATATTATTTATATCGGTGACCGGCGTGTTACGACTTTGTTAGACGCATTATACCATCTGTTCTCTTTTCAATGACAAGTAGCAACCACCGGAGGAACAATTACCAACCATTATTTGGAAAACAATCAAGAAATCACGGGTACGACCTGGCCGAAGTTGCAATCTCCGGATCCAAAGTCCAGATTACAGTAAGACGCAGCATATGCACATTTCCATTCAGTCTACAGTGTGAACAATGAATCTTTAGATTCAGTGTTAAATTCATTCAAAATTCAGGGTCATTTCATTTTATTTCATTTTCTGACAATTTGCGAGTGAATCGAAATTATCAGCTTAAACAATAGGTTCTTTCCAATACAAAAAATGGCCGTATTCAAGTTCATTTCATATAACATGGCGATAAGCCAGCAAGATTGAAATTTTGTGCGTGAAGATTTGATTTCATTTATTTACATTAACAGGATCAGTGACCTTATTATACGGATTACACACACATTTAACAGACTTACGAATGTAATTACTTTCTTTTCGCATTTTTCATGATGGTCAAAACCAGAAAATACTGATACACACACCAACACCGACACATACAACATCATGAATAACCAAATACAAAATCAGATTGTGACAGAAAATAATTTCATTTCTTTGCCGTCAAATTCGGAAAGATCAAATTCCGAACCAAACTTGCACTTGCACGTCTCAACTAATTAAAAATATGTTCAAATGCGTGTGAAATCTTATGGGACTTAACTGCTAAGGTCATCAGTCCCTAAACGTAAACACTACTTAACCTAAATTATCCTAAGGACAAACACACACACCCACGCCCGAGGGTGGACTCGAACCTCCGCCGGGACCAGCAGCACAGTCCCTGACTGCAGCGCCCTAGACCGCTCGGCTAATCCAGCACGGCTCTCAGCTAATAACGCCGTGGGGCAGCGCTATTATCTAACACGAGTTTTATCACAACATTGAACAAAATCTTGAAAATTATTTCCAACCTAAATGAAAAACAGACAAAGAACGACGAACGCATTTCGCAATTTGTGAAAGACAATGCAAGCCATCTATCAAAGACCGAAAAAAGGCTGACGCAATTACTTGACAACGTTAACACTCGTTTGACAGAGGAAGTCAACGACTTGTCGGACACATTCTCAGAGCTTACTTTGCAGCACGATCAGACAGTGTCAGATGCAGGGAAACGTCAGATAAAAGAGCTAGCCATAGTCTGTGAAAATATGGCTACTCAGATTAAGACGAATACTGGTACAAACGAAGAAATACACACCAGAGTGAAGGATTTTAATGTAAACTCAATGAGGTACATTCACATATACACTACACTGTACAGTAAGAAACTGACACACACTTTGAAAACTTCAGTGAACAATTTCGGACTTGGGCAGTACAGAAGGATAAAGATTTCGATGCATGTTTGAATGAGAAATTGCCAGCCATAGAGCAAGACACAGTGATTGATTATAAGTCGAAAGGCAAGCAGGTGATCGCCTGCACAGTACAGTACACCACATCTGAACAGAATCTTGCAGCCTGTCTATGAATCTTTTGTATCTCGTCTAGTAACACGCCTTGGCAGTTTATAGACCAATGAACGGTACTCAAATAGGTGCTTCCTTAGATCGGTAGTTACACAGGGTTGATTTTGCGATGTAGGGAAAGACTGCGGGAAACAATCCCGGTCGGCCGCTGTGGCCGAGCGGTTCCAGACACTACAGTCCGGAACGGCGCTGCTGCTACGGTCACAGGTTCGAATCCTGCCTCGGGCATGGATGTATGTGATGTCCTTAGGTTAGTTAGGTTTACGTAGTTCTAAGTCTAGGGGACTGATGACTTCAGATGTTAAGTCCCATAGTGCTTAGAGCCATTTGAACCATTTGAAACAATCTCTGAGACGATAAGGAACAAAACAGGCCATTCGGACGTAAGAAATATGTATGGCCTAAAATACAGTCCAAGCAAGGTAGACCCTCTTGAAGATGGAGATGAAAGTTCTCTGGCAGTGGCGCTGGTAACAGTGCCAAGTCAGTGCCCTGCTGCTGACCACATCACTTACAATGCGAGCAGGTCCTATCAATTATGGCTCTGTACCGACAATTTTCACACTAATTTATCATACAGGCTGCCATGTTACTAGGGTTTCTAGAATCCATTCTACTGAGATATGAGGCTACTTTTACAAGAGCCGGTATCCTGAACTTTCACAACACCCATGTTTGGGCTACAGAAAGCCAAGTTGTTGAGGTCTGCTGAACTGCCCACGAACTGGCTCTGACTCATTGAGCCATTAGTTACACTACTGGCCATTAAAATTGCTACACCAAGAAGAAATGCAGATGATAAACGGGTATTCATTGGACAAATACATTATACTAGAACTGACATGTGATTACATTTTCACGCAATTTGGGTACATAGATCCAGAGAAATCAGTACCCAGAACAACCACATCTGGCCGTAACAACGGCCTTGATACGCCTGGACATTGAGTCAAACAGACCTTGGATAGAGTGTACAGGTACAGTTGCCCATGCAGCTTCAACACGGTACCACTGTTCATCAAGAGTAGTGACTGGCGTATTGGGACGAGCCAGTTGCTCGGCCATCATTGACCAGACGTTCTCATTTGGTGAGATATCTGGAGAATGTGCTGGCCAGGGCAGCAGTCGAACATTTCGTGTATCCAGAAAGGCCCGTACAGGACCTGAAACATGCAGTCGTGCATCTTCCTGCTGAAATGTGCAGTTTCGCAGGGATCGAATGAAGGGTAGAGCCACGGGTCGTAATACAACTGAAATGTAACGTTCACTGTTCAGAGTGCCGTCAATGCGAACGAGAGGTGACCGAGACGTGTAACTAATGGCACCGCATACCATCACGCTGAGTGATACGCCAGTATGGCGATGACGGATACACGCTTCCAATGTGCGTTCACCGCGATGTCGCCAAACACGGATGCGACCATCATGATGATGTAAACAGAACCTGGATTCATCCGAAAAAATTACGTTTAGCCATTCGTGCAGCCAGGTTCGTCGTTGAGTTCACCATCCCAGGCGCTCCTGTCTGTGATGCAGCGTCAAGGGTAACCGCAGCCATGGTCTCCCAGTTGATAGTGCTTCTGCAAACGTCGTCGAACTGTTGGTGCAGATGGTTGTTGTCTTGCAAACGTCCCCATCTGTTGACTCAGGGATCGAGACGTGGCTGCACGATCCATTACAGCCATGCGGATAAGATGCCTGTCACCTCGACTACTAGTGATACGAGGCCGTTGGGATCCAGCACGGCGTTCCGTATTACGCTCCTGAAGCCACCGATTCCATATTCTGCTAACAGTCACTGGATCTCGACCGACGCGAGCAGCAGTATCGCGATACGATAAACCGCAATCGCGATAGGCTACAATCCGACCTTTATCAAAGTCGGAAACGTGATGGTACGCATTTCTCCTCCTTACACGAGGCATCACAACAACGTTTCACCAGGCAACGCCGGTCAACTGCTGTTTGTGTATGAGAAATCGGTTGGAAACTTTCCTTATGTCAGCACGTTGTAGGTGTCGCCACCGGCGCCAACCTTGTGTGAATGCTCGGAAAAGCTAATCATTTGCATATCACAGCATCTTTTCCCTGTCGGTTAAATTTCGCGTCTGTAGCCCGTCATCTTCGTGGTGTAGCAATTTTAATGGCCAGTAGTGTATAATGGGGCGCGGATTTCTGTACTCCATGTCAGTATTGGCTGCTGCTGTGAGAAATAACTGTGTCATCCTTGTGCACAATTCGTGCACATGACGAGCATTGGCAAAATGGTGTGGTCGCTGCTGGTGACATCTGGTATCGACCCCCGAAGTTTTTGCCGCTCTTGGCCGCGCCTAGATGTTAGTACGTCCACACGCCACCATGACAGAAAGATGATACAGGTTGGGATACAACAAAAGTAGTGTGCAACAGACTCGTTGGAGCAACTGTAAAGGTAGATAAGCTGGTATGTCAAGTAAGAAGGAAGAGTCCTGTTACTAGGCAGCAGAGGGGTGTATGTCAAACGTTACAGGAGAAATTAGTTCTAGTATACCAGGTCGCAAGCGTTGCGAATACTAGTGCCAAGCCCAATCAGGTGGGAGACTCTCTGCAAAGATTCTGATGAAGAAGATCCGGTATACATAGTAGGAGGAGCAGGAAAAAGCCTGGCTAACAACTTAGAGTATGAAACTGTGTTAAAGGTTGAAACATTCTTGATTGACATGATGTTGATTGTTAGCCTAGGTTTTTGATGTCACCATTGCCTAACAGAGGTCGTTTCCAATCAGGACATGGGTACTCAGTAGTATTCACACAATAATGAAGGATTAGGCAATAATCAATGACAGATTCTTTTGCACTGTTTGATCTATAGATCCTGTTTCGACCCAACAAGAGGCAGAAACTACTTTCCTCTTACACTTCTAACTATGGCTGATCTCATCACAGGTCAGAATTTTTTAGTATTACGTCACACACTATGACAGTGGTCACCATACATAATCCTCAGTGCAATCCAAGATGTGGCCAGCACAGTTGACGCGAACGCGAAAACCTATGTAAAATACTCATCAGAAATATCATATGTCACAAACTGGTAATGCTTTGCTGACGGTCAACCCACGGCAGTGGGGACTCACTCAGCCGGTATGACATGACTCATAGCTCACCACTCTATCCAGACCCAACAGACTCCCAGACTCGAGTAACTGACACTTCATTCACTTAGGGCTAGCGGAGTCTGCCAATCGATTTCACTACGATCAAATTGTTCAAATGGCTCTGAGCACTATGGGACTCAACTTCTGAGGTCATTAGTCCCCTAGAACTTAGAACTAGTTAAACCTAACTAATCTAAGGACATCACACACATCCATGCCCGAGGCAGGATTCGAACCTGCGACCGTAGCCGTCTCGTGGTTCCAGACTGCAGTGCCTAGAACCGCACGGCCACTTAAGCCGGCTCACTACGATCGATCTGTGTGTTTATCCTTGGGTAAGGGATCATGGACCTCTTTCATCTCCGCCCTAAAAGACTTCTTTGTAGCCTTACGCGAAAAGAAAATAGAAAAATTTGTTACAGATTACAAAAAAGTACGGAACATTAAACTTAAGGACAAACAGGGATATTACAAAGCAGTCTAAGTAAATTCTCTTCAGTCTGGTAGAGCACTACCTCAATAAACATATTATATGAAAACTATATTTTAGTGAAAAGTGGGAAATATTTCCCACAGATCAGTAGCACATTAAAAGACTCAAAAATTCTCCCTTATCAAAAAGTAATACGTATTTTACACAGCTCTGTTTTGCAGTTAACTATAAATAATTGCTCCTTTCAACAGTTCGTGTGGGCCATCAAACACATAATTGTAGCTGGTAGCTTTTTCTGTGGCAAAGCACAAAAAACATTTATTTAACCTATCTCAGCTACTCCTTTTGTATGACATCCTTTCAGTAGGGCTTTTGCTCTCCATACTGTTATCAGTATTTCACTTCACGTCTGACACAACACGTGAAAAACATACAGAAAGTCCTTCATATTAATGGCTATTCCATTCTCATCCTTAAACGAAGTATTTACATGAAATATAACTGAAAGCATTGTTTCAATAAAACAAACATTGCAAATAATTGACAATGACTTAAGTTCTATTAAACCCCTGAGATACAAATCTCTAACTGATGTAGTTGTCCAGAAATAAGTTTAGGAAGGAATGGGTACTCATTCTGTCATTGATCATGTTTCTGTATTTTAACAGTTGTTATTAATATTGCAAATAAGATAGCACGTACTTTTTATCATATTGACATATATAGTTCAACATTTGAGACATCAGTACACATTACTACTTATGTTGTGCCAGCATTCGAATTTTTTATTTACTTTTTTTGAAACTCAACAGGTAATTAGAACATCAAAACATTATTGCTTTGCTTTTCATGATTGATCCTCTATTTTTCTTCACCATTCGTTTCTCATCATCCTTTACAATACATATGAACACAAGTAGGACAACTTGTTTGAAAATAAATGATAGTGGTCAGCCATCAGCTCTTTGTATACCTCTCGATTCACATAAATCTCCATTACATATAGCTGAAAAACTCTATATCATGCTCCCTTCAAATACTTAATCGTTCAACATGCATTAACTTTCTTAATCACGTCAGTGAATACAGGGAAATGCCTCCATTCTCCGTAACTTCTACACATCCTTTCTCTCATAATACAAAACATTTCTGTGTGTCCTATTGTTCATATAATCAAGTAATTCCCTGCCTGTATTTATTTTATACTTTTTACCTATTTGTCACAAGCATCAGCTGTTATCTTATTCCATTGCCCTACTATTCCTCTGCTCTTTCATGACTTAGGAAAAAAAATTACAAATTTACACAGAACTCTGTGTTGGTGCGAAATAGCTTTTCTGAAGATTTAGCATTTACTTGTATTCTTTCTGGAACTACTATGAATATAGTCTGACTCCTTAACAGTTTGATGAATGAACCACACGTTTTACTAAACTGTTACTAAATGAAATATTTGAATGACTGATACTTAATGTGCTTCACAATTTCTACAATTTTCTTAAATCAAAGGATAGGAAAGGTGGAAGAAGAGTGAGACTCGAAACAGGAAAAATGTCTCACCCAGCGGGGAGTGTACTAGCCGCCACTTGGTATACTAGGGAAAAAAGTTGCTGTTTCCCTATGTCCTCTTCAGTTCTACTATTGTCTTCTGCATTAATCTTACATATATTAATAAGATTGCAATGTAGTACATCTTTTGGTGCTGCGTCATCATAAATCTTGGACCAGTCTTTCTTCATAAATCCGCATCCAGATTGATTGAAATCATTAATCTCTTCTTTTTTCATAGCTTCCTGGGCAAAAACTTTGACTTCCTTAGTGTACGTTGCAAACTGGACTTTAGCTATATTTTTAAGGGGCACAGTGAAAATTCCTTTCAACCATTTGGTAACCATGATTGAGGACAATAACCTTTCAGTTTATTCTTCCATCCTGATTAGCCTGCATGTACTTCCTACCATGGTATGTTATTGTAGTGACTTTATCTTACCTTACAATCAAAGTTTCATTGTCAGTCTTCCCTTAATTTTTTTGATTTTATTCTCTTATACTAATGTACCTTCTTGACCTTTTACTTGATTTGCTGATCGTCATCCTGTCTCTGGATTTCTATTTCTTCCCTTAAATCCACAGCTAATTCAAGTTCCTCAGTTACTAGTTTTGTAATAGTGACACTGCATTTTTGTGGCTTCCTTATTATATTTTTAATCCGTTGATCATAATATGTCTCGACTTTTTGAATCTCCAGTTGTATTTCAGTCTTAGTCTCCACAACATCTTCCTCAGATTTTCTTGCTATCCACTGTCTGATGCTACAAATATCTTTGTGGAGCTGGTCCAAGTTCTGTTGTGTTTTGCTATTTCTTTCGTTTAAGTTTCTGTTAATTTCACCTTTAAATTCCTATAACCCTGTCTTCAGGTCTCATTGTTCTTGTAATATTTTCTCATTGATTTCATTATTTTCCTGTGCCCTGCTATCTTCACTTTCTCACAATATCTTGTATGTAGTACGTCACAGACACAAGGAATTTTACCAGAGAGGTTAATACACAGTTGTCGAAGCTATTTGTAAAATAAATGGGAAGAGGAACTTAAATGATTATCGCCCATATTCCTTACTGTCTTCTTTTTCCAAAAGATTGGAAAAAGTTATGTACTCAAGGGTAGTCTCACATTTAAGTAGTGAAAATTTATTTAGCATACCACAGTTTGTATTCCAAAGTCATTGCTCGACTGAGAACGCTAGTTATACACTCATTCAACAATTGTCACAAGCCTTAAATAATAAAATATCACCTATTAGTATTTTCTTTGATCTCTGCAAAGCATTTGATTATGTGGAAAAACATGTACTTTGCGGAACTGATGGCTTTACACCCAACTGATTTGAATGTTACTTAACAAACAGAATGGAGACAGTTGTGCTGCATAATTCAAACCATGTTGGAAGGAGAGAAAGTGTTCGTGACTGACGACTAATCACAAAAGAAGTCTAATAGGGTTCTATTTATGATTAGGCCGGATTACTTATGTACGTCAATGAGCTTCCACTTAACATTCAATGAGCTGAATTAATACTTTTTGCAGATGAAACAAGTGTTGTATTACCTCGTATTACATTGAAACCAATACAAAAGATTTTAATGATATTTTTTAAAGATTTTTTGAGTGTTCCTCTGAAAAGTTTCATCCCATAATTTTGAGAAAACGCTCTGTACTCAGCTATGTACAAAAAATAGAGTCATACGAACAACTGATGCAGAACATGAACAGAAGTCAGTAGACAAGGCTGCAGTATTGTAACTTATCGATACTGTCAGAGGCGGCGAGTTGATGAAGGTTCCTGTGAGAGCCGCGAGCGGCGCTGTGAACATCACCACCAACAGCATGACCTGACGAATGAAGAACTTCCAGGCCGCCAACCAATGAAGAGCATTAGCGCGGTGTTTTAAGCAGCGGGCATTTGGGCAACTTGTAGTTCGAGATTAGTTATGTATTGCTAGTTGGTGCCGAATGTAACACCGTTGTGTTGATAGTTGCTCTACAATCAGTGTACATAGACGCACGCCCGTGTTGCGTCTCTACTTATAGTTAGCGATGGCTATCACAAGCTGTCAACAGTGTAGCGTTTCTTGAGCACGTTGAGTAAAATACAGGGCGAACATTAATAGAACTTACAAACTGCAGCGACTGGAAACGTTGGGAAGGCGATGCCACTTCGGTCGCTACGTTGTCGCATTCACATCATAACAGGTGTTCAAAATGGCCTTCAAGGGATTGCAGGTGATAGAGATGTTATCGGTTGTCATGTAGGGTTCACGTAATCTTATCTTGGCTTGCACCATGTTGGTGGAACACGTCCTTGGAGCTTGTTCTACGGTGAGTCTGAGTATCCTGTTGGATCCGGTCCTCCAGATCTGGTGTCCGCACTGCCCGCCTGCCTCCTTGCATGTTCATCTGTCTGAATAGACCCACGACCAGACAAACTCCCAAAGAGGACTTGAAAGCTTGTGTGATGTGATTGGTGTCTCTAACGGTACTTTTGGAAATGCTGAATCGCAGATAGGCACAACAAAATGACTGTCACAAATAAATCTTCGGCCAGTAAGGCCTACGTCAAAAATAGACGACCCACACACACACACACACACACACACACACACACACACACACACACACACACACACAATGACGCAAACGCAACTCACCCTCACGACCGCAGTCTCAGACATCTGAAACCACACTGGCAGTATCGTCCTCAATTCTTCGCTAAGGCCTTACCGGCCGAAAGCTTTATTTGTGACAGTCTTTTTGTTGTGCATATCTGCGACTCAGCATCTCAGATATATGGTGAGTAACAACTTTCCTTTTCATAATATGTTACATTCCATCCCGGATTTTCCATTGTTTGATTTTTGGTACTTGTTTTGTCATTGTCATGCTGCCTCTCGATCGTTTCCATCTGCTTGGCCGTACACAAACACCATCTCGGTTTGTTCCCAACATGGATATTCCAACATGAATACCGGACCATTCTGCTGCTTGCAGTCCGCCGCGCCAATCACACAACCTCCAACACGCAAAGAACACACGGCATGTGGTCAGAGGAAATTTCATTCATCAGCACCATCTACCGTAGCAACGATGCGTTTCCGGACACACGTTCGTAGGACCATTTTTCCTCGGTGTCCAGTCAAGGGTCAGTTACATTCCATGCAGTTTTATTAATGTTCACTCGGTGTATTTATCTAAAGTGCACTTACGCCAAACAGGTTTTTGCGTTGCCTGCTGCGATTCCTATGGCGACAAATCCCTTTGACCTCCTTCCTCCAGATTGTCATTAGCAACGAGGACATAACATTGGACTCCTCAGATCACGACGGTGGCCAACTCGCACCATAACAAGGGTAGAATGCTCTAAATTTTGGGTGTACATATTGATCAAACCTAGAACTGAAAGAAGCATAATACAGAACTTCTTAAACAATAATGGTCAGTTATTCTTACTCTTCGTATAATTGCTAGTCTTAGAGATAAACGCATCAACATTTTGTTATATTTTCATTTTCCCACTGAATAATGTATTATGGAATAATTTTCTGTGGCAACTTATCACTGAAGAAGGAAGTACTGATTTTTCAGAAGCGAGCAGTAACAATAATACGTTATGTTTGAATAGAGTCGTCATATAGGAACCTCTTCAAAGAGTCGGGCGTTAAAAATCCACCATAACAATACATATATTCGTTAATGAAATTCGTCATAAATAGTCCATCACAGTTTGGGAAGTAAATTGATGACCATATCTACAAGAATAGAGGAAAAAAGGCCTTTATTAGCAACTATTAGAGTTGTCAGCGGCGCAGAAAGGAGTTCAATATGCAGAAACAGAAATGTTTAATCGTTTGCCCAATAACATAAAATGTCTGACAAGTAGCAAAGCAAGCTTTAAATCTAACCTAAAACTACTTCTTCTGGGCAACTCTTTCTGTTCCACGAACGACTTCCTATTTAAAAACTGGTAACTTGTAATGAAAAATCTAGTTTTTAAATGTGGTTGCTCGAATAGGACTAAAAATACGGTTATTAACGTTATTACTTATCATGTATACAAATTCTATGAACAGTAACACATCATTTCGGTAAAAGAATCGCTGCAATGACCTACGGATAATGTAACTAGCTACCCAAGAATCCCAACGGTATGGTGGCAGTCATCACCGGTTCAGGCTTGATGGGTGGGCAGTTGGTGACTACCTAATGGGACTAGCCATCCTTTCACACTGCCTCACTGACGAGGCGTATCTGCACTTCCTGTAGAGTAGCCTTCCCTGCTGAAGACATGAAGTGTAATGTTATGAAGTGTAATGTGGCTGCTGCATGATGGTGCTCCAGATCACTGCCCCTTTACACGTTGAGCAGGTACACTAGTACAGACACAACATTCCCACTTGCCGGAGGTTTTATTGTGCGTGGTTTCAATAATTAAGACAGCGGCGTCATTGATTGATACCACTCCCATAGGTGTCTCGCAGTTGGAAACGGAAACGCGCGTCTCCGACAGACTTCGACAGTGCTCGAGCGGAGACCCACTGGATCCAATGATCCGCAGCTGCCGAGCCACGTCTAGCAGCTGCGACTATGAGCGCCCTGTGCTGCTGCGATATAGCATGGCCAGCGGCAGCTACATGTCCTAGTCTCAGTCAAAGTCTTCAGCAGTCTTCAGCCTTAGTCAGCCTTTGAAAGCTCACTCGTGCGTTAGTAGTGGGCGCCTCACACTGGACGATCTGCTTTAGTTTGCTTCTTGTAATAGCTGGCCTCCTTTACAGTTTGTTCTTTTGTAAAGTTTCGTGACTATGCTTGGAGAAATCTACAAGTTAAGCAGATCTTCCGTTTAGTGTATTTACATGTTCGCTAATCATTTATGCCCTTGTCCAGTTTCCCTACGACATCCGTTGCAACATTCTGTAGCCCACAACATTCCTGATCTTCGCTAATATGTACCTACTCAGGACTGTCTCACCTTGTCATTTTTGTGACTTTCATTTATAATCAGTCCAGACAAGACAGTCCTAGATACTTGAGCTTTCTAACTTCAGTGAGTGATTGCGGACTGGCAGTCAGACGATGCTATATCCTATTGCCTATTCACGTGCATTACATTCACTAACGTGTGATTTTGTCATCTGGTATAACTCTTCAGTGTCCATGTGGGGGCAATCGTTGACGAAACATGATGTTTCGGCGGTGTACCATGCTGGCATCTTCAGGTGATACCTGTAAATTGAACTTTAAAGCTCCAATTTTCTGGTCCCATCTCTTAATGTACTTGCTATACTATTTAGTTTATCACGGCGACACTAGGGTAAAACCTACTCCAGCTAGTTGGTCCTCGTAGAAAATGAATTGTACACAACTTTATATAAACGACTGTAAGAAACGCCGCCGCCACACTACTAAAAGGTTTTTTACTTCCTGTCTCTTAGAGGTAATTGTAACTTGCTGAAAGCTCAACAGTGTGTATTATGCTCACACGAATGTGTAACCAAAGTAATCACTGAAACGGTACTGAAACTTATGCTATATGAGCAACTAAAAGGTACCCAGAGATCCGCGGTTTGAGGTCACTATTGCTGCATCTCGATCGATGTGAGAATACAGTGCCCGACAAAAAAGTGAAGCACCTAGAAGACGTGGTCGGATATCGATGTAAGTTTGTGCAAGTTCACACCACTGACGGGTATGTAAATGATTAGAATCGCAATGGTTTGTGACAGGCAGGATGGTCGAAAGAGTGAATTAGTGATACTACTGTTTAATTTTTTAATGAAGTCTGGTAAGGTATATAAGGAACCTGAAGAGATGTTCTGTCAGATGTCGTGTGATTACTCCTAAGGATGCAGAGGTGTCGGGTACTCGTTTGAGGCAGCGTTATCAGCAAGTAACAGTGTAAAATGGGCGTCAAATCCTGCAGTGTCCAGATATGTAGGGTATGTAGGGCATTCGAATGTAGCAGTGTTCCGATGATGGGCAGCAAGGGAAGGAAAGCAGGCATACTCGTCCCGAAGGTTCTGCTCGACCAAGTCTGACAACCGCAAGGGAACATCGTGGTATTGTGAAACCAATCACACTGTAAGCCAAGTGCTTCACATCTATGCCTGCCAATTGACGACAAGTAATGGACTCCTTGAAACAATATGAATCATCCAGCATTATTGGCGGCAGCTGGGCTAGGGAATTACCATTACATCCGTAGGCTTGCTTTAACACAACACAAACGGTTGCATATGGAGTGATGCTGTGACCAAGAGTGGAAAGCTGACGAATGGCGTCGTTTTGTGTTCATTGATGAATAGCGTTTGGTTACTACTTCAGATGACCGTCGTTGGTGAGTTTGGCGGCCATATGGGGAGAATTCCTCTTCTTCAAATGATTTTGAGGGCACAGCAGTGTCACACCTGGCCTCATAGTGTGTTATTTCGAGTCACACTTTGTAGTGGTTGAGGAAACACTGAGAGCACAACGGCACGTCCCGGACATCCTGCGTCTTCACGTGCTACTTCTTATGCGTCAGTTTCGTGGTGTCCTTTCCTACAGGACAATGCTCGTCTACACATGGCACACACCTCTGTGAAGTGACAGCATGATGTCGAGGTACTCCTGTGGCCAGCATGATCCCCGGCTATGTCCTCTTTCAATTTCGAAATAATTACTACAATATCACAGTTATCATTTTACAATGCTATTATCACATTCGCAGTGCTAGCAATGAATGACAATAATACAGTGTTTTTCACAGCAATCGATTTTTCCTTAAGAGAAAAATCTTTCTTTCTTTTCCTTTTCAACGTTGCGAAACATTGAATCACTCGCTTCCATTTCTTCAGGCTCAACTATAGTGTGTTGCATGTCGATCAGCCAAAACATTATGACAACCTACCTAATAGCTGGTATGTCCACCACTGGAACGGATAACAGAGCCGACGCGTCGTGACACGAACGCAGCCTTGGTAGGTCGCTGGGGAAAGTTGGCACCACACCTGCACACACAAGTTACATACTTCCCGTTAATTCCGGTGAGGAGGGTGATGAGCTCTGACGCCACGTTCAATCACATCTCAAGTGTCCAGAATGAGATTTTCACTCTGCAGCGGAGTGTGCGCTGATATGAAACTTCCTGGCAGATTAAAACTGTGTGCCCGACCGAGACTCGAACTCGGGACCTTTGCCTTTCGCGGGCATGTGCTCTACCAGAAGTAAAGCTGTGAGTACCGGGCGTGAGTCGTGCTTCGGTAGCTCAGTGGTAGAGCACTTGCCCGCGAAAGGCAAAGGTCCCGAGTTCGAGTCTCGGTCGGGCACACAGTTTTAATCTGCCAGGAAGTTTCACATCTCAAGTGTGTTCGATCGACTTCAGATCTGGCGAGTAGGGGACCGGCACATCAATTGGAAATCACCACTGTTTTCCTCGAAGCATACCATCACACTTCTGCCCTTGTGACATGGTGCATTATATTGTTGAAAAGTGCCATTGCCCTCAGGAAACATGATCGTCATGAAGGGCTGTACGTGGTCAGCAACAAGTGTACGATACTCCTTGGCCGTCATGGTGCCACGCACGAGCTCCACTGGGCCCGTGGATGCCCATGTGAACGTTCCCCAGAGCATGATGGAGCCGCAACCAACTTGCCTCCACCCGATGTACGGGTGTCAAGTTTCTGCTCATCTGGAAGACGACGGATCGCGCCCTCCAACGGCAGGATGAAGAAGGCATCGTGCTTCATCAGACCATGCAACCCTCTGTCACTGTGGCAAAGTCCACTGCCGCTGTCGTGGTGTTAACATTGGGAGATGAATGGGTCGTCGGCTGCAGAGCCGCGTTGTTAGGAGTGTTTGTTGCACCGTGTGTTCAGACACTTTTGTACTCTGCCCAGCATTAGCGTCTGATGATAGTTACAACACATTTCGCCAGCTGTCTGTTTCACCAGTCTGCCCAGCGTACTACGTCCGATATCCGTAACGAGGGGTCGCCGGCCAATTCCATGACCTCCTGTCGTGGTTTTACCTTGGTTCCCCCACGTGTTGAAAACACTCACCACAGCACTCTTCCAACTCCAGAAAAGTTGTACAGTTTCCGAAAAGCTCGTGCTGAGCCTCCAGGCCATCACAATTTGCCTTCAGTCAAAATCAGATCACGCATCTTCCCCATTCTACACACGGACAGCACGCTTACTGAAACTACAAGCACCAGGCGTTTGTCTGACTGCAAGCCAATTCTCGTCAAGTGACACTGTTAACTCGTGGTTACTGGCCATTAAAATTGCTACACCAAGAAGAAATGCAGATGATAAACAGGTATTCATTGGACAAATATATTATACTAGAACTGACATATGATTACATTTTCACGCAAATTGGGTGCATAGATCCTGAGAAATCAGTACCGCCGGCCGAGGTGGCCGAGCGGTACTAGGCACTGCAGTCTGGAACCACGATGCTGCTACGGTCGCAGGTTCGAATCCTGCCTCGGGCATGGATATGTTTGATGTCCTTAGGTTAGTTAGGTATAAGTAGCTCTAAGTTCAAGGGGACTGATGACCTCAGAAGTTAAGTCCCATAGTGCTCAGAGCCAAATCAGTACCCAGAACAACCACCACTGGCCGTAATAACGGCCTTGATACGCCTGGTCACTGAGACAAACAGACCTCGGATGGCGTGTACAGGTACAGCTGCCCATGCAGCTTCAACATGATAGCACAGTTCGTCAAGAATAGTGACTGGCGTATTGTGACGAGTCAGTTGCTCGGCCACCATTGACCAGACGTTTTCAATTGGTGGGAGATCTGGAGAATGTGCTGGCCAGGGCAGCAGTCGAACATTTTCTGTATCCAGAAAGGCCCGTACAGGATCTGCAACATGCGGTTGTGCATTATCCTGCTGAGATGTAGGGTTTCGCAGGGATCGAATGAAGGGTAGAGCCACGGGTCGTAACACATCTGAAATGTAACGTCCACTGTTCAAAGTGCCATCAATGCGAAAAAGAGGTGACCGAGACGTGTAACCGATGGCACCCTATACCATCACGCCGGGTGATACGCCAGTACGGCGATGACGAATAGACGCTTCCAATGTGCGTTCACCGCGATGTCGCCAAACACGGATGCGACCATCATGATGATGTAAACAGAACCTGGATTCATCCGAAAGAATTACGTTTATCCATTCGTGCACCCATGTTCGTCGTTGAGTTCACCATCGCAGGCGCTCCTGTCTGTGGTGCAGCGTCAAGGGTAACCGCAGCCATGCTCTCCCAGTTGATAGTCCATGCTGCTGCAAAGGTCGTCCAACTGTTCGTGCAGATGGTTGTTGTCTTGCAAACGAGCCCATCTGTTGACTCAGGGATCGAGGCGTTTCTGCACGTTCCGTTACAGCCATGCGGATAAGATGCCTGTCATCTCGCCTGCTGGTGGTACGACGCCGTTGGGATCCAGCACGGCGTTCCGTATTACCCTCCTGAACCCATCGATTCCATAATCTGCTAACAGTCATTGGATCTTGACCGACGCGAGCAGCAGTATCGCGATACGATAAACCGCAATCGCGATAGGCTACCATCCGACCTTTATGAAAGTCGGAAACGTGATGGTACGCATTTCTCCTCCTTACACGAGGCATCACAACCTCGTTTCACCAGCCAACGCCGGTCAACTGCTGTTTGTGTATGAGAAATCGGTTGGAAACTTTCCTGGTGTCAGCACGTTGTAGGTGTCGCCACCGGCGCCAACCTCGTGTGATTGCTGTGAAAAGATAATCATTTGCACATTACAGCATCTGCTTCCTGTCGGTTAAATTTCGCGTCTGTAGCACGTCATCTTCGTGGTGTAGCAATTTTAATGACCAGTAGTACAGTTCTAGATCTATGTGACTGATGACCTCAGATGTTAAGTCCCATGGTGCTTAGGGTCATTTGAACCGTTTGTGCTGTGGTAACTGTACGATCTGACACTGCTGATTTAACATTGCGACGACTGTGGTGGGCGTCCACAAACTCGTCTGCGGGTATGAGAAGGGTCACGTACCACCGAAACCAGCATCGCTTCTCAACTGACGCAGCACAGCCAAGGTGTGCGGAAATTCTCCGAAAAACCATCCCGCCACTCGTAATGCCACACGTTGACCTCTTACAGACTCGCTCAGTTGGCAGTAGGAAGCAGGAGTTCGTCTCCGTGGCATGGCTCGCGGCTTGCTTCACACGTTTGCACCACATCGAGCCTTCTGGGCGCGAGCATTCCCTATTGATGTACAGACACAGATGGCGCTCTGGCAGCTACGTCACTATGTTATCTGTTGTCGGACGCCGTTGAAACCCTTATGAGTACATCTACTACCTCCCAGATGACACATCCCGGAATGGGATTAAAATCGACGTTATTTTTCCAGGTGGACCACTTTCTTCTGCCGGCAGTGTTTTTGAATTCTGGATATTAAGTGGATTAGCTTAGATTAGATTAGTATTTGTTCCATAGATCACGAATACGACACTTCGTAATGATGTGGAACGTGTCAGGTTAATAAAAGATGTCTGTACAAGATATTAAATTATACAAAATATTATATGACAATTTTTTTGGGTGGGGGTGGCGAAATTACCCACTTACTATATCCAAAAATTCATCTAATGAGTAGAATGAGTTGCTCTTAAGAAATTTCTTTAATTTCCTTTTAAATGCTGTATGGCTATCTGTCAGACTTCTGATACTATTAGGTATGTGACCAAAGACTTTTGTGGCAGCATAATTTACCCCCTTCTGAGCCAAAGTTAGATTTAACCTTGAATAGTGAAGATCATCCTTTCTCCTGGTGTTGTAGCCAGGTACATTGCTATTACTTTTTAATTCGTTTGGATTGTTAATAACAAATTTCATAAGTTAATATAGGTATATATTGTGAGGCTACAGTGAAGATCCCTAGCTCTTTAAATAAGTGTCTGTAGGATGATCTTGGATGAGCTCCAGCAATTATGGTTCAAATGGTTAAAATGGCTCTGAGCACTATGGGACTTAACATCTGCGGTCATCAGTCCCCTAGAACGTAGAACTACTTAAACCTAACTAACCTAAGAACATCACACACATCCAAGCCCGAGGCAGGATTCGAACCTGCGACCGTAGCAGCCGCGTGGTTCCTGACTGAAGCGCCTAAAAACGCTTCGCCACCGCAGCCGGCCTCCAACAATTATTCTTACGCTTTTGTGCAATGAACACTCTTTTACGCAATGATGAATTACCCCAGAATATGACGCCATACGAAAGCAGAGAATGAAAATAGGCGTGGTAAGCTAATTTACTCAATGTCGCAAAAATTTGCAATGACCCTATTAGCATAAGTAGCTGAACTCAAACGTTTCAGCTGATCCTCAGTGTGTTTTTTGCAGTACAACCCCTCATCAATGCATACACCTAGAAATTTTGAATATGCTACCTTAGCTACCGATTTAGGATCGAAGTCTATATTTATTAATGGGGTCATTCCATTTACTGTGTGGAACTGTATATACTGTGTTTTGTCAAAGTTTAATGAGGGCCCATTTGCATAGCACCACTTAATGATTTTCTGAAAAAAAAACCTCGCTTACAATTTCACCAGTTAATTCTTGTCTGTTGGGTGTGATAGCTATACTTGTATCATCGGCAAAAAGTACCAGCTTTGCATCTTCGTGAACATAGAATGGCAAGTCATTAATATATATTAAGAACAGCAGAGGACCCTAAAACAAGCTGTTAACAAGGGCCTGGCTGCAGCGTCAGCATTGCCTGTACGTCCCTCGTGCGCCGGAGGGCACTCATATCTGCTAGTCGGTGACCGCAGTACACCACCGCGACGAGGCGATGATGATGATGTTTGGTTTGTGGGGCGCTCAACTGCGCAGTCATCAGCGCCCGTACAAATTCCCAACCTTTGCTCAGTCCAATCTTGCCACTTTCATGAATGATGATGAAATGATGAGGACAACACAAACACCCAGTCATCTCGAGGCAGGTGAAAATCCTTGAGCCCGTCGGGAATCGTACCCGGGAACCAGGAAGCGAGGAGGCGACCGCGAGACCACGGTGGCATTGTTCCGCCTCCTAAACTGTCGTCCTCTTGGTGCTATCTAACTCAAATGATAGGTAAAAGGAAAACGATTTCGAGATCTGCTAAATGTGTTAGAGCTGACGACGATTCTTTACGTCTAATAGTTTCCAAGTTACGTTGTTTGGGTATGATAGCAGGACTTAGGGACACTTGACGTTACAGGAACTGCACCATGTGTTGTGGTAAACTGCATCGTCACACGGCGATAGCGGCAGATAGCAGCAGATAGTAGCAGATAGCGGTACCGAGTTCACAATGCATCTAAGACGGACACGTAAAAAATTGTTGAGTACGCCAAGCAACTGGTGCTGGCGATATATAAGGCTGAGCGGCGGCAGGCGACGGCGTGAAGTGGCGAGCACTGGGAGCAGGGACAATGGCTGCGCGCGTATCCTACTTGCTGGTGTCTGCGATGTTGGTAGCTGTGGCGAATGCCAGTGTTATCAAACGGGGTGAGTATACCTCTAGTAAAGATGAAATTTCTACACCAATATCCACATACATACTCCGCAAACCACCGCACAGTGCATGGCGGAGGGTATCATTTATCACAATTAGTCCTTTCCTACTCCAAATTTTTCTTTCCTTTCCTTTACTGCTTGCTCAATATACAGATTGAATGACATTGAGGATAGGCTGAAACCCTGTCTCACTCCCTTCTCACTCACTGCTTCCTTTTCATGCCCCTCGACTCTTACAACTGCCATCTGGTTTCTGTACAAATTGTAAATAGCCTTTTACTACCTGTATTTTACCCCTACCACCTTTGGAATTTGAAAGAGAGTATTACTGTCAACATTGTCAAAAGATTTCTCTAAGTCTACAAGTGCTATAAACATAGGTTTATTTTTCCTTAACCTATCTTCTATGAGAAGTCTTAGGGTACGTATTGTCTTGTGTGTTCCTACCTTTCTCCAGAACCCAAACTGATCTTCTCTGAGATTTCTACCAGTTTCTCCATTCTTCTGTAAAGGATTAATGTTAGTTTTTTGCAGCGGTGATTTATTAAACTCATAGTTCAGTAATTTTCACACCCGTCAGCATCTGATTCCTTTGGAATTGCAATTACTATGTGCTTCCTGAAGTCTGTGGGCATTTCACCTGTCTCACACATCTTGCTCACCAGATGGAAGAATTTTGTCATGGCTGGCTCTCCCAGTGCTATCTGTAGCTCTAACGGAGTGTTGTCTACTCCCTGAGCCTTATTTCAACTTAAGATTTTCAGTGCTTTGTGAAGTTCTTCATGCAGTTTTGTATCTCCTCTCTCATCTTCATCTACGTCCTATTCCATTTCAATAATAGTGCCCTGAACCACTAGTACAAACCCTCTATATACGCCTTCCACTTTTCTGTTTTCCCTTCTTTGCTTAGAACTAGTTTTCCATCTGAGCTCTTGATTTCATACATATGGTTCTCTTTTCTCCCAAGGTCTCTTTAATTTTCCTGTATGCAACATCTATCTTACCATTAGTGACATATGCTTCTACATCCTTGCGTTTGTCCTCTACCCATTCCTGTTTAGTCTTTTTGCGCTTCTTGTCAATCTAATTTTTTAGACGTTTATATTCCATTTCACCTACCACACCTTTCAGAGCGAAACGCGTAAAATGGCCGTCTGGTATACTAGAATTTTCCTAGTTTTCATTTTCATTTCCACGTCGTTAATTGCGCATTATTTAGCTACTGTTACTTTCGTCTCACTAGTTTGTAATGCTCTGCTACAATTTACACTCCTCTCCTAATCTCTTCATCTCAGGGTACCATTTACGCGGAACATCCTAAATTTCCATACACAGGTAGTGAAGCGAAATACCTTCAGACTTCAAGAACAATATAATAATTCCAAACCCAAAGGAAGCAGGTGTTGACAGATGTGAAAACTACCGAACTATCAGTTTAATAAGTCACGGCTGCAAAATACTAACACGAATTTTTTACAGACGAATGGAAAAACTCGTAGAAGCCGACCTCGCGGAAGATCAGTTTGGATTCCGTAGAAATGTTGGACCACGTGGGGCAATACTCAACCTGCGATTTATCTTAGACGATTGATTAAGGAAAGGCAAACCTACATTTCCAGCATTTGTAGACTTAGAGGAAGCTTTTGAAAATATTGACTGAACTACTCTGTTTCAAATTCTGAAGGTGGCAGGGGTAAAATAAAGGGAGCGATAGGATATTTACAATTTGTAGAAAAACCATATGGCAGTTATGAGAGTCGAAGGGCATGAAAGTGAAGCAGTGGTTGGGAAGGGAGTGAGACAGGGTTGTAGCCTGTCCCTCATGATATTAAATCTGTATATTGAGCAAACAGTAGAGGAAACAAAAGAAAAATTAGGAGTAGGAATTAAAATCCATGGAGAGGAAATAAAAAGTTTGAGGTTTGCCGATGACATTGTAATTCTGTCAGAGACAGCAAAGGACCTGGAAGAGCAGTTTAAAAGAATGGACAGTGTCTTGAAATAACGATATAAGATGAACATCAACAAAATCCAAACGAGAATAATGGAATATAGTCAAATTAAATTTTGTGATGCTGAGGGAATTAGATTAGGAAATGACACACTTAAAGAAGTAAATGAGTTTAGCTGTTTGGGGAGGAAAATAACTAATTGTGGTCGAAGTAGAGAGGATATAAAAAGTAGACTGGCAATGACAAGGAAAGCGCTTCTGAAGAAGATAAATTTGTTAACATCGAGTATAGATTTAAGTGTCAGGAAGTTGTTTCTGAAAGTATTTGTGTGGAGTGTAGCCATGTATGGAAGTGAAACGTGGACGCTAAATAGTATAGACAAGGAGAGAATGGCTTTCGAAATGTGGTGCTGCAGAAGAATGCTGAAGATTAGATGGGTAGATCACATAACTAATGAGTAGGTAGTGAACAGAATAGTGGAGAAGAGAAATTTGTGGCAAAACTTGACTAGAAGAAGCGATCGATTGGTAGGATATATTGTGACGCATCAAGGGATCACCAATTTACTACTGGAGGGCAGCGTGGAGGGTAAAAATTGTAGAGGGAGACCAAGAGATGAATACAATAAGCAGATTCAGAAGGATGTAGGTAGGAGTAGGTACCGGGAGATGAAAAAGCTCGCACAGGATAGGGTAGCATGGAGAGATGCATCAAACCGTCTCTGGACTAGAGACCACAACAGTAACAACAAACAACATACAATCGCCTTAACATCATCAATGTTTTTGTTTACAATAACATTTCTCGTAAACAATGTTGAGCGTGTAAAGGATGAACATCAGTTTATAGTTCATATGCAGTATATAAACTGAGGTAACAAAAATCATGGGATAACTCCTAATATCGTGTTGGGTCCCCTTTTGACCAATGTAGTGCAGCAACCCGACATGAAGTTGACTTGCAAGTGTTGGAAGTCCCATGCAGAAGTATGGGGGTATGCTGTCTCTACAGCCATCCATAGCTGTGAAAGACTTGCCGGTACAGGATTTTGTATATGAATTGACCACTCGATTACGTCGGTCCATCTTGGTGACCAATTCATTCGCTTGAATTGTCCAGAATATTCTTCAAAGCAATCTCGTCCATTGTGGTCTGGTGATACGATGCGTTGTCATCCATAAAAATTCCATCGTTCTTTGGGGACATGAAGTCCATGAACGGCTGCAAATGATCCCCAAATAACAGAACGTAACCATTCCCAGTCAATGATCGGTACAATTGGCCCAGACGAGCACTCCATTCCATGTGAATAAAGCCCACAACGCTATGGAGCCACCATTAGCTTGTGCTGTGCGTTGTTGACAACTTGGGTTCACAGCTTCGTTTGGTAAAAACCACAACTGAACTCTTCCATCAGTTCTCACGAATTGAAGTCGTGACTCATGTGACTAGGCCATGGGTGTCCAGTCGTCTTGGGTCCAACCGATTTGGTCACGAGCCCAGAAAAGGCACTGCAGGCGAAGTCATGCTGTTAACAAAGACATTCCCGTCGGTCGTCTGCTGCCATAGCGCATTAACGCCATATTCCGCCGCGCTGTCCTAACGGATACGCTCGTCGTACGTCGTACTTTGATTTATGCAGTTATTTCGAGCAGAGTCGCTTGTCTGTTAGCACTGACAGCTGCTCTCGGTCGTTAAGTGAAGGCCGCTGCATGTCCGTGGTGACAGATAATGCGTGAAATTTGGTATTCTTGACAGACACTTGACACTATGGATCTCGGAATATTGAATTTCCCAACGATTTCCGAAATGGAATGTCCCAAGAGTCTAGGCCCAACTACCATTCCGCATTGAAATTCTGTTAATTCCCGTCTTGGAGCCGTAATTACGTCAGTGTGTGTTGATTTTATGTTGACATCCACTGTTACAGCATGTGGCATATCAAAATCTAAGTGAAGTACTTCGAAATGAATTACATCATAAATTACTTCAACTGATGCTGACTTTTGGCTGAGGTTTTAACCATCGTTGTTGGGTGGCGTGGGTCGTCACTTGCGCATCTGAAGTAGCTTTCCTCTGTAGAGACTCTTCTTGATTATGCCTGGCGCTTTGTAGATCAAATGGTTCAAATGGCTCTGAGCACTATGGGACTTAACAGCTGAGGTCACCAGTCCCCTAGAACTTAGAACTACTTAAACCTAACTAACCTAAGGACATTACACACATCCATGCCCGAAGCAGGATTCGAACCTGATACCACAGCGGTCGCGCGGTTCCAGACTGAAGCGCCTAGAACCGCTCGGCCAAATCGGCCGGCCTTTGTAGATCATTTCGATCTTGTGCCTAAATGTGTTTTTGTGGTTCATTGTTGAGTATCAAGCCGATTACCAGCTCTTGAATTGCAGTGCAGGATTTGGATGGAGGTGGGGATTTGACTGGAAGTTGTGCAAGCAAGGGCTCATAAATAATATAGAACGTACTTAATAATAAATTGCGATACAAGGGCACATACGATTACAAAAGCCTTTGCTCTCAATCACTGGAATTATCAATTCAATAATCTGATGACACAGACAATATTTCGCCTCAATAGTAATACAGAAACATTATGTCAAAATTGGACAAGAATAATATGTAAGTAGGCTGTTTATGTTTTCTTTATGTAAGTTTGCTGTTTATGTTTTTTATTGGCAACGTTACATAGCAATCTGTATGAAAATCACTGGCTGTGCTGTGTGCAGTATGTGGCTAATTTGCATTGTTGTCTGCCATTGTTGTCATGAACTGCTATAGCTGGATGCGAACAGCGCATAGCGCTGGGCAGTTGGAGGTGAGCCGCCAGCAGTGGTGGATGTGGGGAGAGAGATGGCGGAGTTTTGTAATACTGGATGTTAATTATGAATATTAAGGTAAATACAGTGTTTGTTCTCTATTAAAATCTTTCATTTGCTAACTATCCCTATCAGTAGTTAGTGCCTTCAGTAGTTTGAATCTTTTATTTAGCTGGCAGTAGTGGCGCTCGCCGTATTGCAGTAGTTCGAGCAGCGAAGATTTTTGTGAGGTAAGTGATTTGTAAAAGGTATAGTTTAATGTTTGTCAGGGCCATTCTTTTGCAGGGATTTTTAGATAGGCAGATTGCGTTGCGCTAAAATTATTGTGTGCCAGGTTAAGCACAGTCTTGTACAATTGTTCTAAGTGGACATTTCATATGTAAAATTATTCTAAGGGGACGTTTCATATGTCGACCCTTAGCCAAGGATACCTCACTGGAATCTTCTGATTTTTTTTCTTGTAGTTTGTGTATTTAGTGTAGCTTTTGTTTATTGCTAGCGCGTAATTGTAGAGGGAATCTCCTTTGTAGTTGCAGCCTTTCATTGTTGTACTGTAAAACAGTTGTGGCATGCATGTAGATTTGCAGCAAGTATTTCGCAGCTGCAATTAACTAGATATTATTTTCAGTGCTATGTTAATGTGTTCTCTTATTTTTGCTATTCAAATTGTGCTTTTCTGTGTTATCGTGTGAAATATTGTGACAATAATGGCGTGTGAAAAACGTAACACTCGGCTCCAAAGTAAACTAAGAAACGACAGTGAAGACGAAAGCAATGTGTTAGCGCCACTGTGTAATGAGTTAACTAATGTTCAAAGTAGTAATTTGGTAACTGTGCATAGGGAAATGGAGCGGGCGTCAAACAATGGCGTAGACAGTCAAACAGGTAGTGAACAAGGAAGCATTATCGATCGATCGGTCGGCAACAGCTCGCCTCAGGAATCCGAAATGACAGAACACAATACTGCAAATACTGTAGACTTCGGTTTTGGGTCCTCACCTTTTTCTCAAATGAGTCAAGACACATTTTCTGCTTGTCAAAATGTGAATGTTGCCAGTGAAAATGCACTGCTAAAAAGCATAGAGAAACAGATTCCAGACACTAATACATTATTATTGCAATTAATGCAACAAATGGAACAAAATCAGAGACAGATGGGACAAAATCTTCAAAAGTTAGACACAATGGAACAAAATCAGAGACAAACACAGCAAAAGCTTCAAAAGTTAGACACAATGGAACAAAAGCTTCAAAAGTTAGACTCAGTGGAACATATGCTTGAACAAACACGTGAAGATTTAACTACTGAGTTACATAAAATAGAATCGAAATGTCAGAAAGTCTGTAATGACGTAAAAACACAAATTTGTGAGCATTTCCAACCTATTTTTTCGCGTCATGAGAATGTATTACAGAATCACGAAGCAGCCATAAAAGAACTGCAAACCATTGTTCATGAAAATCATGAGACCTTGTGGGCTAAAATTGACTCAGTTGCATCTACCGATTCGGTTACGCAACTGGCAAAAACTCAGGAAAACTTAAAGAACACAGTAGATTCGATTTCAACATAAATGGACACTCTGAAACTTGGTTCAGAAAAACACACTGAGGAAATGTGTTCACTATCGGAGAAAGTAGCTGAACTTTCGAATCAGGTCACTAACTTATCTACAAAGGTAGATGATGATCTGAATGACACAAGACCCGTAGCCTTCACTGACACAGAAGACTATGAACAAATAAGAAAATTCAAACAAAATCAAAATCAAATTAATACACAGTATAAAAGAGAAATCCGGGAAGTACAAGATCAGTTGACGCAGGTGATACAAGAATTACGTATTTCAGAGGACACTCGCGCCCCAATACTGGAAGAGGGACATAGAAATACGGAAAAGCCACAATATAATAACACAGAGCATTTCGGTAATTATGAAAGAAATTGGCAAGGTGAACCGAATTTTGAGATGGAACCGCCGACACGACGTAACAATGACCGATATGTGACTCGCCGACATGATGATTTTGACTATATGCTGTTCATTACTACACGTAAATTCAAAACATTTAAGAATTCTGGCAACGACATTCATCCACAAGCGTGGCTCCATCAATTCTCTCATTGTTTTCCTCCCAACTGGTCATTAGAACACAGATTAGAATTTATGTGTGGCTACTTGGAGAATGAACCAGCTGTAAGAATGCGATCGGTCATTCACGATTGTCACAGTGAAGGAGAATTTTACCACGCCTTCCTCTCAGCATATTGGACTCAAGCTACACAAGACCGCGTAAAACATAGCATCATGATGATGAAACACTTTGAACAATCTGAATTTTCCAGTCTTGTCAAATATTTTGAAGACATGTTGCACAAGAATCAGTACCTATCAAACCCATACAGCCCCTCAGAACTCATCCGCATTTGCTTAATCAAACTGCCTGAACATTTACGACACATTATTTTGGCAGGACGTTGCAAAGACGACATTGAAGCTTTTCAGGGACTGTTACAAGAACTGGAAATTGACACAGACAGTCGTGGGATGCGAAAACAGGAAATCAATCACTACAGGTCACATCCGTCACAATTCCGTGACGACAGAAACAATAAATGGCCACGACAAACCTATTCTTACAACGTAAATCGTGACCAAAACAGACACCACCCATATGATAACCACTGGCAGAGTAATAGTTACAGGGAAAGATCACCTTTCCGCGGTAATGACTATCACAGAGACAATCAGAGAAACAGACAATATGGGAACCAAAACAATTATTATCAAGGGAGACAGAATAACTTTAGACGCAACGGTCCAGCACGCAGTTACGACTCAGGCAGAAATTCTCCACCACGTGACAGACAAGAAAGAAACTATCGAACCTACCGACATGACGACAGACGATATGATCGTAACGACAGTCCTGAATTGCATCAGAACTGGCGAGATTTAAATAGAGCAGAGCACTCTCGTCACGATGAATTTGTAGAAGTTAGGTCTCCAAATACCAATAACGACGCGCGCCAACAAAGAGACAATAGGCGATGACTCACACCACTGGCAGCCACAAGACGTACTTATGAAACTGACGACGCAGCTGCCGTAGCTAGTAATTACGTAAAAATGGAAGACATTAGGGACATCTTACTCCAGGAACACGACGTAAAACATAACAACATTGCATATCCTGTGATTCATATTACTGTAAATGACGTAAAATTTACGGCAGTACTTGACTCTGGCAGTCCCATTTCAGTAATTAGCGAAACAGCTTTTAGCAAATGCAACAAAGCGAACGATTGCCCCACACTTCCGTTACGTAAGATTAAATTACAAGGTGCAATCTTTGGAAAAAGTGTAGATGTACGCCAACAAACCAACTTAGAATTCTTTTGTCAAAGCCACAGCTTCTCTATGAACTTCCTTATTGTTCCATTATTGTCGACGGAAATTATACTGGGAGTAGACTTTTTGAATGAATACAAAGCAATTTTAAGCTTTCACGATGCTGAAATAAGTTTAGAGAAAGAAGGTATGTCAATAGCTTTGAAATTTGAAGACTGGCTCTCAAACCATGATGTGGAAATTAATCGGCTTTACCTTCTGTTAGATAACAGTTCGGAATTTTCTACGGAACTAGACACTAACAATCACTCTGCAAGTACTGACAGGGATGACATCGACGGCATATTTGAAATTAATGAGTTAATTCAGAATAAAATTCAAACAATTGAGAATTGTAATGACACTGATAGGCAGGAACTTTTTGAGATTTTACAAGCACATTCCACAGTTTTTACTCACGAAACAGGAACAATCAAGGGATTTCAATACCAATTTCGTGTTCGTGAGCATACTAAATTTTGTGTTAGACCATACGTAATTCCAGCACATTATAGGGACCGTGTTAGAACAGAAATACAATCTATGCTTGACGAGGGCATTATTGAGCCTGCAGTAAGCTCATACAACAATCCGTTACATGTTGTTGAGAAGAAAAATGGATCGATCAGACTTGTCTTAGATTCGAGACAAATCAATACTATCATTATTCCTGAAACAGACAGGCCGCAGACGATGGAAGAACTTCTTCAAAATTTTAATGGTGTAAAAGTGTTATCTTCCATTGATCTCAGATCCAGCTTTTATCAGATCGAACTTCATCCAGAATGTAGAAAATACACAGCTTTCCTTTGTTTCGGCGTTTGTTATCAGTTTCGGAAACTTCCTTTTGGTTTGAACATTTCTTCGGCAGCATTCATTCGTGGGTTAAATTCCATATTACCTGAGTTCTTAAAACGTCACATCACCTTATATGTGGACGATATTCTAATAGCAGAAGCTTCATGGGAACAACATAACCGCATCCTCAACAGTTTGTTACGTATTTTTGCAGAGTCTGGAATTACAGTTAACTTGGAAAAGTCTGAATTCGGTAGGTCAAAGGTGAAGTTTTTGGGACATATTATTTCTTCTGAAGGCATTCAGCCGGATCCTGAAAAGTTAGAAGCAATCAGAGCCATTCCAGTTCCATCCACAAAACGACAAGTCCGCAGTTTTCTAGGTCTCGTAAATTTTTACCGTCGTTTTCTGAATATGCAAATTCTAGTTACACCAAAACTTTGTTCTCTCACTGGAAAAAATACTATTTGGAACTGGGACGAACAAGCACAGTTGGAATTCAGTTCTTTGAAAGAAGCGTTACTTCACGCGCCAATACTAGCTCATCCAGATCTGTCACAAGATTTCTGCCTTAGCACGGATTCTTCTAAAGTCGGTCTTGGTGCCCACTTATTTCAAGAAGCCATAGAAAATGACACTACTGTTCAGAAAACCATTGCTTTTGCTAGCCGAGTGCTAACAAAATCTGAAAAAAATTATTCCGTTACTGAATTAGAAGCTTTAGCTATCGTTTGGGCATTTAACAAATTCCGTTTCTTTCTTTCTGGTAAGCACGTAAAAGTATACAGTGATCATCGTGCATTACAATTTCTTATGTCTTCAAAATTAAATCATGATAGGTTAAAACGTTGGGCATTGTTTCTGCAAGAATTCCGCTTCACAATAGTCTACATTCCCGGCAAGGAGAACATTGTTGCGGACGCGCTGTCACGTGCACCGGCTGGGCTTGAGAAAAGTAACACAGAAGGCAACCTCGAGAAAAATTTCAGTATTCTTTACATTCAGAAAGTCGCCTTTGAAAACTTCATCACCACATCTTTAAAGGACATTGCTCATGAACAAGATAAAGATCCGATTTGGAAAGATATCAAAAGTAAATGGCATGAAAAGACACACACTCAGATTCGGCATTATTACCTGGTTAGAAACAACATACTCTTCAAACGCTGCACTGTTGATGACAAGCTATGGGTACTTTGCATTCCAGACGATTTTGTTAATAAGCTCATTTGGTACATTCATTTCAGCTACGCACATTTTGGCCCACGAAAATGTTATCATATTCTTCGAACGACTTGTTATTTTAACAATATGGAAAAGCGAATTCGAAGAGTCTTGTCTATTTGTAAACTTTGTCAAAAGGCGAAACCGTCTACTATCTCACATCGTGCTCCGTTGTTTCCAATTATTCCTTCTAAATTAAAAGAATTTGCTGCTGTTGATCTTTTGGGACCCCTTGTCAGAACATCGAATGGATTTTCGTACGTTCTAGTCGCTGTTGAACTTACTTCAAAATTTGTTTCTTTCACTCCGTTACGTAAAGCCACTGGACGGTCTGTATCCAACGCCTTTGTTAAAAATTTCTTACGTGAAGTTGGACACGTTAGTAAAGTCATTTCAGATAACGGACCGCAATTCAGATCTGCTGTTTGGTCACGCATGCTTCGGAATCATAAAATCAAACCTGTTTTTATTTCATTGTATTCACCACATTGTAACCCGTCTGAACGGATTATGAAAGAAATCAATAAGCTTTGCAGACTTTATTGTCACAGAAAGCATCAGCATTGGGACAGATATTTACACTTATTTCAAAATGTGCTGAATGAAATGCCTCATGATTCCACTGCTTTACCACCTACTCTTGTACTGAAGAATGAAGAACCTCCGAACAGAATCAGAGAGCTTGTACCTTTCCCGAATACACGTAAACTTCGCCACAAAGACATAATTGATTTGGCTCTTAAAAATATAAAATCTGCAGCAGACAAAAGGAGAAAACTACACGGTAAAGCAAATGCAAAGAAATTATGTATTGGTCAGAAAGTTCTCATTAAAACTCATTCATTGTCGCATAAGAAGAAACACTTGAGTCACAAATTCTTTCTAGTTTACAATGGACCTTACAGAATCCGACGTATACCACATGATAATTGCGTTGAAGTTGAAACTCTGCGTACTAGGAAGAGTAAAGGTTTACACCACATTTCTCATGTAAAACCATTTATTGACAGATAATCTGCTTTTTAACTTAGTCTTTGCAATTTTCACTTCACGCTACTTGTATAATTTGTCCCACTGAGAAACTGTTAACATGCAACTATGTTTCAAAGCTAACTAACCATCCAGTCAAGAGCATAGGTAACTTAGACAAGTAATTGCGAATGCATTGTGATTGCGAACAGACGACACAGTGTTGTTATTTATACATTCCTCCTTGTTAGTTGCACGATTACATAACGAATATATGGCTTACATACTTAGAACATATACCAGCACTGCTAATGAAATTTTCATGCAACGTTTTGGTTTGCTTGAGAGTGGATTCAGGATTTGAGGTGCTTTCTGTGAAATGCCAGATGACACAGTGGTTAGTTTATGTGACAGCTACACGATTTTATCACGACGCTGCTAATGCGTGACAATTTACAATGTTGCTTTTGCGGTGTATCTGTTTTATATCTGCACAGTTTTTTCTGAATTCTTCTATAAAGTGAGACATGTTTTAGTGGTGACTTTTGTGCTATTGCTACAAGGAAACAGCCTTTTCTGTAGCACAACAATACGTTACAGCACAGTACTTTCTTCATCACGGCAATAAGCGTAATAAGTATGATATCTATACGCAAAGCATTTCACTTTGTTTATCATGAGGTAAGTACATTGACTTCTGCAGAACTTAGCTTTCGGAGGACAATAACTACGACACTTCCCAGAGATTATTTGACAGAAAGACGCATATTTAGCGCTACAGGACACGTATTTGAGTGATTAATTTTGTACTTAAAACATTTATTTTTTAAGATTTTTGAATTACAAAGAAGTTTTTTGTGATACATTTCATTCCATTGCTGTAAGCTATTATACCTGAGGATACAATTACAATAAACCTCAGGGGGGTACACGCCTACTTTGTGTACCATGTGTTTGGCAAGCACAAGGAGCCCTAGCTAATATGGTATTTGCTTATACAATTTAACACATCGGTACCATATTTCTCTAACACATAAATTACACAGCTATCTGATCATTTAACAGAGAAACAAACATCTTTTTACTACGTCAGTGACACATGTTTACGTAATTACAGAATTGGATTATTTCACACTTAAGAAATTGTATTTGTCTGTACTGTGTGAACTCTTCATATTTTTTTGGTACCATTGTGATACTATGAGAGCTTTGAATGATGTATTTTGGTATGAGATCATAATTTTTAAAGTACGTTTGAGGTAGATGACACTACTGAAATGAGCAGAGAATTTTCTTTAGGTTTTGAAATCATTGGAGGAAGCTACGACGTTTTTGACATTTGACTGAGGTGTTATGATGTTATTTTTACGACGACGATGTGTATTATGCTGTTGCGGTAAGTTTATGATCCATAAGCTGATGCCATATGAGTTATTTGATTATGCTATGTATCTGCCATGATGAAAAATGGAAAAAGTGTCGACGAATAAGGTAAGGTGTAATGAATAGAAGTTAGGGACTCTTGACTTGTGAAATAGGATGTTGGAAACCAAGAATCGTACTTTAAGAGTTATGAAATGTGTGTGTACATGCGTGAATGTATCACAATGCAAGCGAAAATATTTTGGACACTGTCATATCAATAGCATTTTGTTTCTACAGATTTGCAACGCTAATTGTTGACCTGTGAAATTTTGTATATGAGACTGTCACTGTAGCGAAAACTGCTGTCGTAAATGTTTCCGTAAGAAAGTTAAGTGACCTCCTGCACATAATGCGACGTGGGCACCCAGGTGTGTCAGACACCTGGAGAACAAGCCTTTTCAGATGCTCAGGTAGAAAAGAAAGCCATTAGGGTGTGCCAGAGGCACAGGTGGAAGAGAAGGACAAAGAGAGGCCTATACCTCTGTTTATGACATTCCTTTGTAGAGGGCATCGCTAATGCGACACGCTCGTTACTTGAAAACATATGATTTTTGTAATGCGTTGTGGGCACACAGCTGTGTCAAACACCTGGAGAACAAGCCATTAGGGCGTGCCTTTCATTGCTAATGCGACACCCTCGTTACTTAAAAAAACATATGATTACTCGCACTTTGTGCTAATTATTGAAATGCTTATGAATTGACAAGAAATATTTTTACATCTGCACACCTGATTATGACAAGAGTCTTTGTACGAGAGTTGAGAGCAATTAACTTATGAAATGAAATGTCACATGACTACTGAATGACATTTTTATGCTTTGGTTTGCGTAATTGCTTATTTCATTTGATATCTGGTTTCCAGCTGTGTTGCAGCATTGCTTTTATAAAATGAAATGCATTTGCTAATGTGAACTCTTTCTGTCAACAGATCTATTAAATGATAATTTTGTAATCCACATTCTTTAAAAAAGGAGCACTTGGAAAGGAAAGAACAATAAGAAGTAACTAATAACAGTAACACTTAATTTTCTTTTCAGGTGCATGGTAATTTTTTTTTACAATCAGTTGTTATGGTGCACCACTTTAATTACATAGACATTAAGATGTGAATATGCATTTCCCTTGTCTGCATTGTTGTTTTTACTGTAATATTTTTTCTGCTTGAGCTATGTCATGTTTAGGTATAAGTTGCTGCTGTTTGTCAGGCATAGTGTTACTGAATTTGACTTTGTGTTACTCTTCTAAGCTAGTTTTTCTTGTTTCCTGCATTGCCTTATATTAGTTGTAATATTGCACTTGCTTTGCTAATTTATGCTGCTAGCTTTGCCAATTTGCATTTTTTGTCATTTCTGTTTGGGTTGATTTGTTGTGATGCTGCATTGCCTCGTCCCTTGGTATATATATCTGAGCTCAGTAGATTTAAGTTAGCTTAAGAGGGGGTAGACTATATAAAAAACTGACTATGGAGAATAGGTAAAGAATGCATTGCGAAGTTATATGAAAAAGATTTGGGCCCCAATGAGTATTGTACAATCAGAAATAATTAGTTTGAAAGAAATATGAATAGAATACAGGAAGGAGGTATAAATAGGACTTTTGGGAATAATGATGAACGAAGGGAGATCTCCATGCAAAATACTGCAGTAAAACAAACCCTGTCCTTTCCTTTTGTGTTATCCCACTATGTGTTTGGGTACCCTTGTGTATTTGTGTTTTTCCTGTCTTTATGTGTTTAGCTGATGAGAGCTCTGTTGTAGACTTTTTCTAATAATATGTTATTTACTTTGTAAAGATGCTTAGACATTATTTATTCTGTGTTGTTTTCATGCTCATGTGTGAAGTTGACGTTTCAAAAGTGATTCTGATCTTTTATGTATGTACTCATGTTACCATTCCTGTAACACTGATGTATATGTTTATTTCTATTCTTTTGTAAAGCCCCTATTACTACAAATATTATCTGTATTGTTATGTCTTTAATGTTGTATTTTGTATCTTTGTAATTGTATTCTTATGTTATATAATTGTAATTGACGCCAGTTAATCAAATTAAGTAACTTGAAAGCATTCATTTCACTGCACACATTTCTGTTGGTCATAGTATATGGACACTATGTGAGAAGTTGGGACTGTTAGTGTTTGCACGTGTGTTACTAATTCAGCAAGGGACTGGATAACAGCATTGCTGGTTCTAAGGACAATTCCAAAAACTTTGTGAGTGCACAAGTGGTGGTTATGGACTTGCTCTATTATCTGCAAGACTCTTCAATGGTGATTGTGCACCTGCACAGTCGCAACAGATGGCTGCTGGCCATCTCTACAAGGACTACAGTGGGTCTACACCTCTGGTGGCCCACAAATACCACAATCTCTACCAGGACTACAGTGGGTCTACTCTTTGATGACCTATCTACCAATCTTCTTCAAAACGTCAAATGACTCTGCTGTGGGTTTACTCTGTTGTGGCCCATTACCTGTCAGCATGTCAAGAGTCAGCACTGTCTTTCTGTTGGAAGGACAACACTACTTCTTCAAGACTGCATGGAAATCCACTACTTCTATGTGCAATTTCTTTTACTAATGAGACTTTGTGAAAAACAAAAACTGTAATTACTATTATGATGAACAATCTGGACTGTCTTTATTGACTGTGAGAAAATTTTAGCTGTTGACCAACATTGTATTAATAAGTGTGTGCATTTGATATCTTTCTTACTGTAATTATGAAAAATTTTTTCAAATCTGTATTGGCCAGTGCCCAACACCATTTGTAAAATTTTTTGTGGGGAGCATGGGGGCTATGTAAGTAGGCTGTTTATGTTTTCTTTATGTAAGTTTGCTGTTTATGTTTTTTATTGGCAACGTTACATAGCACTCTGTATGAAAATCACTGGCTGTGCTGTGTGCAGTATGTGGCTAATTTGCATTGTTGTCTGCCATTGTTGTCATGAACTGCTATAGCTGGATGCGAACAGCGCATAGCGCTGGGCAGTTGGAGGTGAGCCGCCAGCAGTGGTGGATGTGGGGAGAGAGATGGCGGAGTTTTGTAATACTGGATGTTAATTATGAATATTAAGGTAAATACAGTGTTTGTTCTCTATTAAAATCTTTCATTTGCTAACTATCCCTATTAGTAGTTAGTGCCTTCAGTAGTTTGAATCTTTTATTTAGCTGGCAGTAGTGGCGCTCGCCGTATTGCAGTAGTTCGAGCAGCGAAGATTTTTGTGAGGTAAGTGATTTGTAAAAGGTATAGTTTAATGTTTGTCAGGGCCATTCTTTTGCAGGGATTTTTAGATAGGCAGATTGCGTTGCGCTAAAATTATTGTGTGCCAGGTTAAGCACAGTCTTGTACAATTGTTCTAAGTGGACATTTCATATGTAAAATTATTCTAAGGGGACGTTTCAAATATACCGCAAAAAGTACTCTAAAATACATGCGTACATCATGCAGGTAAAAGGAAACATTGCTTCTGCCGACAAAGAATTTTCAAAAAAGGGTATCAAAGCAAACGAGCTTGCTTGTACTCGTTAGTAACTTTATAAGAGAGTACCAAAATCAAATGACAACTTACTTCTGCTCACAAACAGCTTAAGAAAGGAGCGCAAACTAAAATAACGCAGTAGAATAACTGAGTACGGTTAACTACAATCCACTACTACCAAAAGTCACTGTGTCATTCACAATCCCAACAAGAGAACACAGCCGTACGCAACTGTTCTGCAGTACCATCCGCAAGAAAAGTACAAACATTGAAAAATACAATAATGTTTTCAAAATCAAAATGTAAATGGGCACTACATGACACCACTGCCACACCGTGCAAACAAAGTCAACCACAGATTTGGCACACTCAGACTCACTGTGCTTCCTTGCAACTCGAACTAAGCGAAGGCCGTCTTCTATCCCGGAGCACATTGCCACACAGTAACATAATCAGCCTAACTCTGACAACTAGAACTGACGGCCGATAGCAAATATAGAGCAGGAAAGCACACGCAACTTTATCCTCTGCTTTTTCTTGCCGTAACCAGACTCTCCATCACACTTCCTCCCTCGTTTCTTCTGGATACCGTGAGCTACCCTAGCTTGATGATGTCCAAGTTACAGCTGGCCACACCCCCCGCTGACGTTGCAGTTCACTGCTGTTGTTTCCAAGCTACTTACGGCTCAGCACTGCTCCCTTCTCCAGGGACTGTTTTCCTCGATGGCCGTCAATAAGGTCTGTCACCCTTCTACACAGGACTTAATTTCTGTTTCACTGACGCACAGCTCCCGGCAACACGCCACAGAATTGCCAGCACATCCACACCGTGGTCACAGCACTGGAATCCAAATGATGAGGCCGAATTAGCTCTGCAAATTAAGCACCCTGCATCGGTCTCGAGTGCTTACATTTTGCCTCTCATACCTATGAATAATAAAAATGGTTAATCAACAAGAAAACATAGAGACATGATAGTTATCACATATTTTCCCTACATTTCCTTAACACTCTCAATAGTTGTACAATCCCAAGCAGCCTTCTAAATTTAAAAGGAGTAATTCTATGGCATTAACTCTATCGTGCAGTACACAATATTAGACATGTTGTACTGAAAATTTTATCTTACACTGTCATACACTAGAAATTGTACGATAGTTCACTTCCATACATCACCATGTTACAGCAGAATTGTAATAAATTGATTTAGACATAACCATTTTATAGTGAAACTGTAACAGATTTCTTCAGTGTTACAGTAGAACCGTAACACACTGTCCTCCATGTTACACCAGAACTCACCAGAACTGTAACAGTGGAGCTGTTACAGCAAAACGGTAACAAATTAATCCATGTTTCAGTAGAAATACATCAAGTTTCTTTCTGTGTTGAGCAGAGCTGTAAAACATTGACCTCCATGTTACAATAAAACTTTAACAAGTTGTTCATGTTACAACAATACTGTAACAAATGGCCCTCTGTGTTACAGCAAAAGTGTAACAAAGTGCGCTCTATGTTACAGGAAAACTGTAAAAAACTGACAGCCATATTATGACAAAACTGTAACAAATTTCCCTCCATGTTATAGCAGAATTTGCATAAATTGGCACCATGTTCAAAAGTACCTGAAAGCTCTGAGTTTTGCATAAATTAGCATGCTCAAAATACCTGAACGATGTGAATTTTCGTAATTACTGTAATGTCCAAAGAACATCCAAATGATCTGGATTTTGCATCATGATCAAAAGTTTCCGAACGACTTGAATTTAACGTCACGTTTAATTCTATCTGAATGATCTCAATTTTGCCTCATGATTACAAGTATCCACACAACCTGAATTTGTGTTAATTATTATCATGTTCAAAAGTATCAAAACGACCCAAATTTTGTATCATGGACAAAAGCATCTGAATTGCCATAATTTCACGTCATTATCGCAACTATCCATCCTACACGAATTTCGCATAAATTAACGTTATGTTAATGCATTTATGTAACTTAGTGCTTCGCTCAAAATATTTCTGAATGATACGAGTTTCGTGCACATTAACATCTTGGTCAAAAGTATCTGAACGATCTGAATTTGCATAAATTACTAACGAAATAATGCTTGACATCACTTTTATTACGCTGTTTTCAGTGATGCATTTGATTCAGTTTGGCGTAACGTGACGCACAAGCTGAATCCTTTAGGCGAACAGGGAGACATCATCAAGAGCTGACTAAGGGCTTTCTTGTCATTAAAAGACTCTTCTTGCTGGTACCAATCGATCCGACTCTTAGCTTGGGGTAATATGTCACTCATGCCGATTATGCATCTGCAAGCCTGATGTTGCTGATGAAATATTTTGCTTGTGGGAACTAGCCTCAAGTTGATTTGACCTGTTGATTCACAGATATATAGTAAGGTGTAAGACTGCATTAGTGCAGATGCACATGTATTACCGAGTGCTGATTCAATTTAGAGGGCAGACAGTTCTGGTGAATTATTGATGCTGAGCCACCATAGGTGTAATTAAATACCTTCTTCTTCTTTGAACATGCACAAAACTCTTCAAAAAATATAAATCTAATGTGACATTACAATTTACAATCTTATGTCTTTTGCCTACTAATTATTTACTGTAACCAGACATGTTTTTTTTTTCTCGCTGGGTGTTGCAGAATCTGCACTGGCTGCCATCTATAATATCTGATCTAGGAGTGGTTGAGGAACTGCAGTGGCTGTTGTCAAAATACCCAATTGTGAGGAAACTCTCCAACAACTTATAAGTGTGACATATATGTTACTATTAACAATACTAGTGTTCATCTGCTGCCTTCTGATTTTTCTTCTTCCTGCAAACTTTCTGTTTATGTAAATCAGTCACAAAAAGTTTCCCAACCTCCTCTTTTCTAATGCAGGTGTTTGGTTTAAGTGTTTCTATTCCCGTTTGGTAGTTTCCGGTTCATTCAGACCTTGCTATATCTACGAATCCAACTAAATAACCTTTCCTAAGCATGCTTTTCCTCATTCACTGTTATGAACGTGTCACCTCGCACAAAAAAATCTGTTAACGCAGTCGAACACTGTAACTCTGCAAAGTAGTTGAACGAACAAGCAGCGGGTGGTACTCGACCATCAGAGAACATCTGCAATGGAGAAGTCTCTCGATAGGCTCAACACAATGTACGTCATTGTTTGCAGCTTCGGCTCTAGCATTAATGGGTGAATCAACACCAAAACACTTTAAATTAGTTGCAGCCAACGATGTTGAATGGGCTACTGCCCACTCTCCATTTATAAGTGGAATATGTACGGGAACGATAGCTAATAGAGTCGGATTTAAAGAGCCTGTACATGCTCATTTCACGATTTTGGGAACATGGTTCGTCTAATTGACGAACGTCTTAACCTCAATTTTTCATTAGTCTGCTACTTTCTTTTGTCCATGAGAAGTATATCTCAATACCAATAATTCGAATTTAATGCCGTTTAAAATGAGTGATGGTTGGTTCTCGACTAATGCTGTTGGTAAGCTGTTAAATACACTTGAGACTTTTAAGGACTCCTCCTCGGAGTTGAAGTAAATCGTTTAACTACACTTTAATGTAAATAAAAATATGGGGTTTTATGTAGGACTATACACAAAACTGCCAGAGTGATAGTAACTGGAATTCGATTGTCGGAAAAGGAAGATGATAAGCTGTAGGTGAATATCGACTGGGGGTAAATAATAAAAAAGGAAGCCGCCTGGTAGAATTTTGCACAGAGCATTACTTAATGATAGCTAACAATTGGTTTAAGAATCATGAAAGATGGTTTCAAATGTGGAAAACGCCTTGAGACACTGGAAGGTTTCAGGTAGATTATATAATGTAAGACAGACATTTAAGAACCATGTTTTAAATTTTAAGACCTTTCCAGGGTCGGATGTGGACTCTGAGCACATTTTATTGGTTATGAGCTGTAGATTAAAACGAAAGAAACTGCAAACAGGTTGGAATTTAAGGAGACGGGACCCGGATAAACTGAAACAACCAGAGGTTGTAGAGAGTCTCAGAGAGAGCATTAGGGAATGGTTGACAAGAACAGGGGATAGAAATACAGTAAAAGAAGAATGGGTAGCTTTGGGATATGAAATAGTGAAGGCAGCAGAGGATTAGGTAGGTAAAAAGGCAAGGGCTAATATAAATCCTTGGGTAACAGAAGAGATATTGAATTTAACTGATGAATGGAGAAAATTCTAAAAAGCTGTAAATGAAGCAGGCGAAAAGGAATACAAACGTCTCAATAATGAGATCGTCAGGAAGTGTAAAATGGCTAAGCAGGGAGGCTACAGAGCAAATGCATGGATGTAGAAACATATATCACTAGGGGTAAGATAGATATTCCCTACAGGAAAATTAAAGAGACGTTTGGAGTAAAGAGAACCACCTGTATGAATATCAAGAGCTCAGATGGAAAAGTAGTCCTAAGCAAAGAAGGGAAAGCAAAAAGGTGGAACGAGTATATAGAGGGTCTATACAAGGGCGATATACTTTATGGCAATATTATGGAAGAGGGAAGAGGATGTATTTGAAGATGAAATAGGAGAGCCGCCCAGAGTGGCCGTGCGGTTCTAGGCGCTACCGTCTGGAGCCGAGCGACCGCTACGGTCGCAGGTTCGAATCCTGCCTCGGGCATGGATGTGTGTGATGTCAGGTTAGTTAGGTTTAATTAGTTCTAAGTTCTAGGCGACTGATGACCTCAGAAGTTAAGTCGCATAGTGCTCAGAGCCATTTGAACCATTTTTTTGAAATAGGAGATATGATAGTGTGAGAAGATTTTATACAGCACTGGAAGACCAAAGTCGAAATAAGGCCTTGGGAGTAGACAAGATTCCATTAAAACAACTCATAGCCTTGGGTGAGGCAGCCATGACAAAACGTTTCCACCTGATAAGCAAGATGTATGAAACAGGCAAAATACCTTCAGACTTCAAGAAGAATATAATAATTCTGACCCCAAACATAAAAAACTTGTTGACGCTAGAAAATAGTAGCATAACTGGCTATCAGCATTCAGTTGTATGTGAACGTTTCCTGTGCGGTTTCCATTCTAAGGAAAAATCAGATACAAACTCAGTTGACTGTGCACAGTTTAAACCATAGCACAGTTACAATTCCAAAGAAGAGAAGCAGTTTAAAAATTAGATTTGTATAACAAAAAATTAAGTATAACATTTTTCATTGGTGCAGACATCGAAAGCTTGCGGCTACCAGTTCTTAGTAACGAGATCCATGCACACAAATCATATAGTACGGCAGTTTATGTGCACTGCAGTTACAGCGAAGAAAACACCGTTTCATCTGAACTGAGGTACAGATTTCATCAGGTCGTTAACCAGACTGCTGTATCACATTGCTAAGCAGATAAAAACTACTTGTTGAAAAACAACCATACGATTATTATTGTGGAAAAGGAAGAAGCATTTCGAACGTAGGGATTCGCCACATCTGTGAGGAATAGAGACAAAAAATTTTGATTTATAAACTGCGGAGTGTGTGAAAAAGTACAGAACATCCGCTAAAATTATCTCAGTCAGATTACAGAGAGGCAAAAATTTTCTATTTATAAATTCCTTCAATCTGACAAAATGAGTCTCACATTTAAAGTCTGAAGAGTTAATAATAACAAGACAGTATTTCCCCTCCAGTGATCAGTTTAATTCTAACAAGAGAGGCATCTTTCCCTATGAAAACATAACAGATGAATCCGTTTTGGTGAAGGAAAAGTTGTATCAGAGAATTCGGTTACCAAAGTATGGAGTCTATTTCAATTCGAGAGCTTAAGTGATTACGGAGACTTATGTTGTCTTCCTTTTAACAGATGTGTTTGAAACTTGCCGTACGCTATGCCTTAAATCAAATAATTTCTATCTGGCCTCTTACTTGGATTGGCATGGAACGCATTGCTCAGAGCAGCTAACATAAAACTGCAACTTATTTCGACTTAGAGCAATTACAATTTGTTGAGTGTGGCATCAGAAGTTGTATTGTTCAAAGCTCACTTAGCCATCCATCCCGTTGCAAACAGGAGGTTCCTGCGTACTTATAGTGAAAATAAGGATGAGTTTTATATTATATATCTCTAAGTTAAAAGCCTCTACATTTAAAATGATGCTGAGAAGTGTATGAAGACAGAAAACCATTCCTACAAAAAATTCTTAAATCTTGTACTTAATAGTGTTTTCTGTCAAACGATGCAAAATGTGAGAAAAATTGGTAATTTTAATCTAGTAATGAACTGGACAGGTTGATGTAGATCTGCTGTGTTGATTGCAAGACCGGATTTCAGGAGCAGACTCGTATTTAATGAAAATTTAGTTTTAAATGAATGAAGTAGGATTAACCATTGTTTTTGAAAAGGTATAGCTGTAGAAACTACCGGGTTTTACTTTTTTCCCAAGATGGTGTTTTTAGATTTTCATTATGGCTATACGTTGAATACATCTGAAACAAAAATTGTTAAAGTATTCTATGCAGACATAGATAGCCATATATCATATAGTCACATTAAATATTTGTGATGTTATTAAAAGTGATGTACATAGGTGATATGACAGATCAGCTTACGAAGATAAGAATATTTGTAAAAATCCCAAATGTTATAAAAAGAAATTTGGTTTAATGAAAGATGAGTTCTCTGGAGATATTATTTCTGAGATCATGAAACTGACAGCAAAGTTGTATGCTCTTAAAACTGAGTCACAACACATAATCCACGGAGAAAAATGTGTGAAATGCTCACCAGCAGCAGAAAATAGCATCGATGACTAGCGGGAATGCGTGTTGAATGATACTGAAAAATCAGCTGTGCAGTACATAATCCAGTCTAAGCTTCACTCATTTATTTCTGCCATAAAGCAAACGAAATTAACACTTTTGACAAATGATGATAAGCGTTTTATAGTTCTGGATATCGTTTGCTTGCGGTCACTACAACCTGAAGAAAAGTGATGACTATGATGATGATTAATTTTATTGTGTGTGAAGAATTGTACATTGTAGATTGTAATGTTACATGTAAAATTACAGCTGGCAGTCACTAACACCTTTCGAATGTCTTACATACAATGTATATCATAGGCTATGCTGAATGGTATATGTAAAATTAAGCAGTGAACGAAGTGTGCACGTAACTTTCTTTGCAATGTAATCTTTTTTGATAATGAATTTTGTATATAGATTATCTATACTGATGATGAGGCTGTGTAATATTTTGAGATTAACATTGGTGGAGTATGAAACGATGGGGAGACAAAGAGAGAGCCGGCCGCGGTGGTCTAGCGGTTCTGGCGCTGCAGTCCGGAACCGCGGGACTGCTACGGTCGCAGGTTCGAATCCTGCCTCGGGCATGGGTGTGTGTGATGTCCTTAGGTTAGTTAGATTTAAGTAGTTCTAAGTTCTAGGGGACTTATGACCTAAGATGTTGAGTCCCATAGTGCTCAGAGCCATTTGAACCATTTTAGAGAGAGAGAGAGAGAGAGAGAGAGAGAGAGAGAGAGAGAGATGAAGGTTACTGTCATCACAGTACACCATTTTACATAAAAATCAAATTTAGAAACAAAAGCAGTGAAATTTATTGGTGAGAGTACAGTATTTGACAAAGAAAGTGTGTGTGTATTTTAATGCGATTCTGTCTGTTTTAATTATTCGGGAGTTGACGTCTGGATTTAAACTTCCTTTGCTTTTTGCGTTTAATTTGATTGTGAAACCGTTGAGATTGAACTTAACATAAACATGGATGGACATGCGAGATGAAAGGTTGCAATAAATTTTTCATCTGTGATTATTACTTTACGTATGAAATATTCTGTAGCAGATTAAAAAAATGTATTTCTTTGAATATTCCCAAAATAATTATTGAAGTTTTACTTCTATTCAAGTACTAAAGCTGTTTGTGCAAGAATAAAATATTATTGTCCATCGAACTTAGGAAAAAGTTTCACGTTGCAGTGGATTTTTGTTTACTGGATATACCCCGACTAGCTTTGAAGCATAAGACTATCTTTACTACATGAAATTTTTTTATATTGCTAAGCTATCCTGAAAAATTATCCACTTTTAAATACACTTTACGATATGTTCAGAATTTATCACTTTTTGAATGAAAATTTTCAAAAGCTGCAGCTTGTATCTATCTGTGAATGCACAAGATAAAATATACTATCTCTTTTCATTGTGCATCTGGAATACTGTGAAAAGAAACACGTTATTATTTTCGTTCACCTCTACGTGTCCCCTTTTTAGGATGTGGTCGTTATTGCGATCGTATATCTAAATCTGCCGCTGCTGCAGACTGCTCGCTCGCGGCGCAGCTCCGCACCGCCAGCGATATCCAATAAACTGCTGAAATTTCTTAAATAAAGTGCGTAATGTCCGGTGCGAACTTTGCAGTAATTGTGTCAAACAGATTTTACTAGATAAATGTATTTTAAAAGAAACAATTAAAATCTTTGCACACCTTTTACAATCCCAGCCACAAATGGCATCGATCATCGACTTATGACAAATGAAGACTACCTAAGAACCTAATGCAACGTCATGGGTTCCTCTCCCATTCAGTCCGCGCAGAAGACAAGCGATTCTATTACAATATATTGCCTATTTATATATGAACGAATTCTTGTACAGTCTTTGTCATTTCTCATTACATATCGTTTCTTCTGTGGCGATTTTCACATCGTCCGCCACAGATAGTATTTCACACTCTTTGAATAATCATTCATAATTATCCTTTTCCTCACAAAATTAAGTGTCCTTTTGAAATTCAATTAACAGAAATACATATAAATTATTTGTTACAGTGCGCATTATACATCGAAATGTTGGTGTATGTTGGTGTGATTTGGGTGATTACGAAAACTTTGATAAATCATCGAATACGTTTGAAAAGGTGCCTGAAGATTTCTTGTGGAATTATTGTAATACATTTTGATACTTTTGAATATGGTTGGTTTTGTCAAATAACATACCGCCCTGTCATTGGCTGTTTCATTGAAAATCTTTCCCGTCCCTACATCCTGATTTTTTTGCAATTTTCGTGGCCGAAAATATTTTTTCCGCCAACACAACATCGAATTTTTTAAATTTACTGCCATCCTCCTCTTCGATTATTAAACTTTCTACAATCTACCATCTCTGATTTTGAAATTTCCTGCCATCTTCATTCTTTAATTTTTAAGTTTAACACCTTTTTTTAATTTTTAACTTTCCCACCATTTGACATCTTTTATTTTTAAATTTCCTGATATACGCCATCTTTAATTTTCAAATTTCCCGCCATCTGCCTTCTTGATTCACATTGGCTGCCACACCATCTATGTCGACGTACAGGAGTGTTAAAAGGGTCAATCCTGTCGCTGGAGTAAGCCATCATGAAATGTTAAAGTTACAGTATATGAGGGTCGTTCAATAAGTAATGCCCCACTTGTTTTCCTCAGAACATATTTATTGTTAAGAGTCAGAATTTGGTGACAACATACTTCAACATGTCTTGTGCATGTCCTACTTTTCCATCGTGTTCTGTGGTGGTACGCCAACGTTGTGGAAGAGCATGTATTCTCTACTGGTAAAAGGTCTTGTCCTGTAGCCATGTTTTCACTGCATGACTGAAACTCTCATCGTCTTCAAAGTGTGTTCCCCACAGAGAATCTTTAAGTGCCAATAGAGACGGAAGTCCGAGGGTGACAGATCTGGAGTGTAGCGTCGATGAGGCAGTGATGTTCAACCCAATTTGGCGATGTGTCTCGGGTTCTCATACTTGTGTGTGGGCGTGCATTATCGTGTTGGAGCAAGATTTCTGCTGGATTCTTGTCCGATCGGACATTTAGGAAACGTTTGTTGAGTTTAATCAGAGTTGATGGTTGACCCTCTAGGCATGACATCCACGAGAATGACGCCATCACAATCCCAGAAGACTGCCTTTTCCGGCAGAGGGGGGGTTGTCTTGAATGTCTTCTGTCAATGAGGATGATGCCACTCCATGGACTTCCTTTTTGTTTCCGGCGCAAAGTGGTGCACCCAGTTTTCGTCCCTAGTAACGATTCGTGACAGAAACGCCTCTCCGTTGGCCTCAAAATGCCCTGACAATTCAGATGAAGTAGCCTTTCTTTGAATCCTATGGTCTGCTGTGAGTATTCGTAGAACCCCTCATGAGCACCTCTTTGAATATCTGAGAGTCTCAATCATTGCAGGCACACTTCCAATGCTGACCGACAACTTCAGAGCCAATTGTAGAGTTGTGATGCACTGGTCAGCACAAATAATGGAATCCGCACGATTCAGCATGTCTGGAGCAGTGGCTGTGAGAGGACATCCCGAATGTGACTGATCGTGGAACTCTGTTTCTGTATTTCCTGAAGCTGTAACTTTCTTTACCCATCACCCAACTGTACTCTTATCAACTGCAGCATCGCCATACACTGTACACAAACATTTATGGATGTTCACCACAGTTTTTTTTTTCTGCACACAATAATTCATTAATAGCTCGCTGCTTGTAACGTGAATCGTATGATTGGTTCAAATGGCTCTGAGCACTATGGGACTTAACATCTGAGGTCATTAGTCCCCTCGACTTAGAACTACTTAAACCTACTTAACCTAAGGACATCACACACATCCATGCCCGAAGCAGGATTCGAACCTGCGACCGCAGCAGGAGCGCGGTTTCGCACTGAAGCGCCTAGAACCGCTCGGCCACGACGGCCGACCGTGAATCGCATGTACGAGGGTTATTCGGAAAGTAAGGAACGATAGGTCGCGAAGTGAATAAATACAGCGAACATCCGATGAAACTTTGTGCAGATGCTTTGAGCACTGTGTCTAGTATGCCCGTTGATCGCATCATGTCGCCCTTTTCATTTCTAAGCTCACAGTGATAACGTAAAGATGGCTAGAAATTAGCGTTTCCCGCCAAGTATGAGCGTCTGGCGAAAGATTTCGCCTGAAGCTATGCAATCCACATAACATAACTGTCATGCTGTTCTTTCTACACGACAATCCTCGGACGTACTGTGCAGGGGCAATAAAGATGCTCCTGGGAAGTGTCTGATCATCCACAATACAGCCTGTAATTGCCTACCTCTGAGGTTACCTCTGCTCAAATGAACCGCTGGCTATGAACAATATTTTGACACAGAGTAGAGTAGAAAATTGTCGAAACGCACTGGCAGCTGTCTGCTGTAACGAGGGAATTGAAAAGTTGTCAAACGCTACGACAGATGTCTAAGTCTGAGCGGCGACTGTGTAGAGAAGTAGCTGGAAGGTGTAGCTAACCGCTGCAAATAAAACAGTTTTGATTTTGACTGTTTCCATTTCGCGACCTATCGTCCTTATTTTCCTAATACCCTCGTAGACGCCATTTTGACGCTGTACTACGGATCTGCCATCTGCCAGAATGGTTTGAAACTTCACTGCCGCACAGAACAACCGTCAAACGTGAAGCACTAAGGAGGTTTGTCTATGTATACTAATGACTTTAAAAGAAATTGAACGAACCTCGTATGTCGTCGGTGAAGAAACAATACCGCGTAAGTAGCAAAATAAGAATTTTACACGAGAGACAAAAACTGTCTAAAATGCCTAATACATTTCACAGCGGCACTAAATTTGCATCGTAGCACTACAAGGAAACATTGGATCAAATAAATATGTGAAACAATAAAAATAACCTTTAGAAAGCTTAATTACGGCACATACGCGGAATTGTCTCGGTATTTATGCCATGATCTGTTACTTCCGCGGTATTTGTTCCTCAGTCTCCCGGCACGACTTCACACATTCACGTTGGTATTTGATACTGAGAAAGCTAGTAAGAACACATTTTGGAACATTAATCATTTTTTATTGAAATATTTCATAGAAAAGTTTTAAATAAATACACTGTTTACATAGTTCCGCTAATGTCTGCACATTTCTTCAAGAAAAATCCTAAACGTCACTCAAAGCAGCAACAGAGAATTACACTGCACTGATACTCGTCACACAGTTACCTCCGCGATGATTTTCATTCATAAGGAATGTTGTCATAATAACTATGACAATCTTTAGGAAGAACTGATTTAAGTTGTAAATGATCCCATTTGGATATCTTGATTTTCAGTCTTTCCGTTTATAGTTTCGGGAAGCAAACATCTCCAAGAATTTTCCTCGGACGCCTCGGTAATTCTTGCCATACCTCGTTGAAAGAGCACTTGTAGTAAATAATACAATTTGGGCGGTACTGTAGCGCCCTCAGATTGGTAACTGTTGCCTCATTTTTTACAGCTCCTCCAAACCTAATTGAGTCGTACAGCCACAAACGTTTCTCTGGTTTAGTTGATGAAAAAGGAATAATCTAGGTAATGGACTTCGTATGGCTGTGGCTTTTTTCTCGCTGCTTTAGTTATCATAGCTTATTGACTAGGAAGTGTAACTTCATGTCTTTTAAGCTTGCACTCAATGGAACTGTGAACTGAGACACATTCCATCTGAGTATGGCCTTTCTCCAAAAACTTTTGTGTGATCAATACTCCAGTATCAATTGCTAATCTTAAAAGAGCATATGATGATATCACGTTTCTGTTCTGATATGTGCAGCCGTCAGAATACAGAATGCCTTGAACGGGATTTTCGTTAATCGTTCTGGATAGGGTGTCCTCGATGCATGAGACAAAACATGATGCAACCAAATCACCTTGAGTTTCATCGAAGCAGTAACACACTGCATCACGACTTTCTAAATTATACATTGTAGAGTTGTGAACAGCCAACTTTGTGTCATAATAAACTGCACTTGCACTTAAAAATGGAGCTACTTTCACGACCTGTTAGTCCATGGCGTACACTGAGCAGGCTTCTGCTGGGCTTCTTTCTTGGCAGCATCTTTTTGCATCCTTGCCTGCTCTTTCCGTTTTGTGTGTTGCTTCCACAAGTCTTCACTCAAGTTACCATGCCTTTAACTACAACACAAGACGCACTGGTCTTCTTGTGGGAAAATAAACTAATATTACCATCTTCTAAAATTAAGTTAAAGGTAGCCCGACTTAATGGTGAAACCTTCTCTGCATGACAATTTTCCACATAGAGTCCATACAGCTGTTGTTTGGATTGTAGAATAGTCTTAAGATATAACTTCAAGGAGGATTTCCTGCAGTAATGCGACGGAAGTTTCGGAAGAGAGCCCTGAAATTCTTTCATGAAGGTTCTCTCATCTTTCTTCTTCGTCTGTTTGATTCGAGGTCGTGACGATTCTGTATCAGGACTCATGTGTGGAATAACCCACCCAGTATCGGACAGTCCATTCGTTAATCCCAAGAGCACTGAGAAACATCTGTTTGCGTACTTTGTTTCCCAAACTCATTTTTAAAATGATAAATGAGCGTTCCTTTTCTCCTGGATTCGCCGGTGTTCTTCCCTGGACGTTTGGTTGGAATTACGTCCACAAGGTACGTTTCCCAAAAAGTGTTAAATACTGCCTGCCTATCATCAGCAGGAAACTGATGACACTTCCTTTGAATGGGTTTCTGGCACCTCTTCGAAGTACATGTTGGACCTAATTTTCGTGCCACTCTTGGAGTATCATGAGTGATTTTACCAATTATACTTCTTTTGCATCCAATATACGCCTGTCCACACATTCTCAGAATTTTATTGGCATTTTTCTTCCAATCTTCAGGATGTGGTTTAGACTTCCTTTTCCTGTCACTGCTTACGTCACCATAAAATTCTTGGCCTTCACTGTCAGCATCATTATTGCTCCCGTTATCTTACGATAATTTATGCAGAGTGTTTGGCAAACAATGAGCTCCATAGCGTAGCAATGAGTGTGAAGTACTGTCGTCTCTAGTGGAAACTGTGACTGTGGTTTCATTTTGAGCATTGTTGGATACAGCCACTGAAGTTTCTAGACGGAAAAATATTTATAAATTAATTTAAGCAGACAAAGCTGAAGCTCAAATTCATGTATTTATGAGAACGACGGCATCAGTAATACTATTAACAATAATCCCAAGAAAATTTACCTGCGTCATTAGATGTTGCAGGAACAGTAACCGAGAACTCCATATAAGAAATTAAATCTTCTTCGGTAAATGTAACTTCAGCCTTGCGACTTTCTCGCCTGTTGTTTGTTCTGCATTTACGGGATATCCTACAAGAAAGTGAACAGTCTAGAAATCTTTGGCAGAAATGAATAAAGCATAAAACGAGTTAAGTGGGGGCGTTCTATCACAATAAGACACTTGCGGTGCTATCAACATTCAAAGGTGAATAATAAAACAATTTTCTTACCGCTGTCACTCACTCCCAGGAACGATTCTCCGCTTTCATAAGCTGATTTGAGCTGAGAAACAATTTCTTCTTCAGTAAAAAGGTGGTCATCTACATCGCGTCAATTATCACGAATGAAGCTACAAGCATGGAAACCACTTTCGAACAATGTTAAATACGTAATAACGCAGTAACAATGTGCTGTGACTGCGCGCACTTTTGTATTCACGCGTTATTGTTGACAGCATCCATAGATTGTAGATACGCTGCATTTAATTCTCTACAGTTCCGCGGTATTGCCATCTATTTATTTGATGCGTCACATACGCGGTATTGTTTTAGATAATATTTTCATCGTAAATAATTAAAAATTCTGAATTATGGCGTTAAGAGCAGATGCGCATACGGTCAACTACATCATCTGACTGTAGAACGAAAAATCGACAAGTTGTCGGTTACGCGGTATTGTTTCTTCATCGACGATATAAAAATCTGAACCAACAACTTCACTTAAGATCTGTCACGCCGATGTTGTTCGCGAACACTTTTATCTTATTTAAGAATTTCAGTCGTCTTCTCGCGTTTTATTGATGCCATGGACTTGTCATGCTGTGCCACTAATTGCGCCGTGGCACTTCTTTGCCGGTTGCAGAGAGGGTTGAGCGATGTAAGAGAGCTTAGAACTATATAGACCAGCTACGAAATGACGTAACCACTTCTGCAGAACTCTTCTGTATTTGGTTATTCTCGTATTTAACGTTTACAGCGGTAGGTGAGCAATCTCTTATTACTCAGAACAACATATTTGAAGTGAACAGAACGGAACAGAACAGACTGTAAGGGAATGATATTTCTCTTCAGTTTCTTTCAATTGTTCCCTCGTGTTATCATCGTAGGTGGCTCCGTTTATTCTTAGCCCTCCAAAAGACCGCCACACCGCGACGCCAAAGCGTTTAAACGACCCTTTAACTGCAGATGGAGACGCTCAGTCGCGGTCGAGCCATAGCGTGTCTCGCTCTAACTTTGAGCAATGATCAGACCAGTGCGTGACCAGTAAAAATTCTCTCCTCGCTATCTACTCGCTGTACACGAACATCTTTGATCTGACTGTGAGGAAGAGGTGAACCAACTTGATACAACACAGATTGCTCCATTAAGATGAAAGATGTATAAAAAACTTACTTAACTTCTACAATCTTTTTATAATCTTTGACTGTCGATCTCACCAGGGTACGAGGTCAGTCAGGTCGATTTCGAGTCAGCATTGCATTCCTAGTACCATTCTGCCTATAATGTTCTTCAGGAGGCATTTTTTTTCTTATTGGCTGGTTGAAAGTTTCCTCAGTTATTGCTCGAAGTGTTGAATACCATTCCACTTGGTATTCAACACTTACTTTACATGACAGAGGGCTTTTAATAGGCGCATTGTAGTCATCTCCGTCACCTACATGCTGTATCAAAAAATATGTGGGCGAAATATGAGGACTTTGGCAAACAATGAACGTTCGGTGAGGAAGAGAGTTCTTGTACGCAAAACGTTGAACGTGATGTGTATTACTCGTACTACCAGACAGCTCCATGATAACCCGGGATATGGTAGCTCTGTCTCCAACTTCCGATTAAATTTGTCAGGATGTGTGCATGTGAACAGTCGTAAGTGTCAAAAACCTGTTGGTAGTAGAGTTTGTAGTAGTAACTTGTGCGGTTTTTGTGCCAAGAAAACGCTTTTCAGGCACGATTTGGGCAAATTGGGGGATGATGAGGATAACTTCAGCTGAAATGGTAGAAATATTAAGGGACATCATTAATATAACAGGTTACTTTGTGAGGGTAATTCATTATTTCATAACGTAGGCAACGGCCTTGCCGCAGTGAATACACCGGTTCCCGTAAGATCACCGAAGTTAAGCGCTATCGGGCGTGGCCAGCACTTGGATGGATGACCATCCGGGCCGCCATGCGCTGTTCCGATTTGTCGGGGTGCACTCAGCCTCGTGATGCCAATTGAGGAGCTACTCGACCGAATAGTAGCGGCTCCGGTCAAAGAAAACCATCGTAACGACCGGAAGAGCGGTGTGCTGACCACACGCCCCTCCTATCCGCATCCTCTGCTGAGGATGACACGGCGGTCGGATGGTCGCGGTGGACCACATGTGAACTGATGATGGAGTGCTTTTTTATTTCATAACGTCGTAATCCAAACCTTACTATAATTACTGGACTTTCTAAATTTCTGTTTTTGGAAGGTTTCACAGCAATATTCCGTAACTCGCCCAGCAATTAAACGGTGATGAGTCAGTGGTAACGCATGTTAAGTGCATGCAGTTTGCAAGTAAACAATGTTAAGTACCCACTTACATATTTTTAAGAATAAAATTGCGGACAGAATTTACGATTTTAAAAATATTTGAAAACCGCAACTTACTTGAATAAAAAGATCGCAATATCTGCATATGCATCAAGTCTGAACGGAGGATGCTTTGATTGTGGATTTATTATTACTGTGTCTTTCCTGACCCTTCCTTTTTTATCTATTCTACTTTCGAGATAGTAAAATTCAGCCTTTTCCTCTGAAGGCTCTTGTGCAAATTTACCATTTACACCTCCTTCACATACCAATACATAGATTGTCATACGGTTTATGTGCATATTAAGGCCATCAATGAACATATTTTCGATTCCTTAAAAAACAAATTCGATCTTGTTAGGTTTACGTTAGACAGCTATGTCGTCAACAAACTGTACCGTAAGGATGAATTCATATTTGATCCGTTTCCTTTGCACAGCTGTCAGCTTTAATCTGGCAGAAAATTTCGTTCAGAAATGGTTCAGAAAACTGTACGCACATTATTAATTCTTGAACGATCTTGTTCATTGGTACGTACATGTTATATCGAGTGATTTTCGTGCTCTATTGTTGAGTGGTTGGTGTAAGCAGCGTATAATGCTGAGAACTGATACATAATTGAACGTGACTCGGTCTTAAGCATTAACAGTGGTGCTTTAATGATGTCCGCCTGTTGCTGTGAAATCATGCTACTGTTAGACACCTTTCTCCCAGCTGAGATTCGCAAGTAAACACAACAGGCAGGGTGCATCCCAGGCAGTGACGTCTCATTTCCACCTTCTCCCTGCCATGTGACCCCTTTTTGCGGCGTGCTCATTATAGCTAACATCGACCTGTTTTATTTCAATAAATTAAAACGGATAACGTAACACTGAGTTAAATGTGAAGGCCGATGAAGATTTAGGCTAATTCGCAGAACATACAATATTCTAAATAGGCTGATTGGTCGACTTTTCACAATGCTCGACGTGCAACATACCACTACTGCTCAAGGAGGCGCAAAACAGAAAACAACTCTGTTATTACACTACATTTGGTAGGTTAACTTGGATTCTCTAAATATTATCTCGGAATCTTCAGATGTTTCACTTCAAAGATGATGAAATATGGAAAAAAAATTTCACTGAAAGAACAAATAAGACAATATGTCAACATCAAATCATTTATTTAAAAAGTACTTCTTCCGACAAACTCTTCTTATTTAACAAGGAATTTAATTCACTTTTCGAGAAAGTCATTCAGTGCCCAGTACACGTGCATCTTTAAGACAAAACGTATCGTCTGGAAAGCTTCACACTCAGGAGAATCTTACACATGAACAACAAAATACTCTAAATAATCTTGAAACATAAGAGAAAAAGTATGGTTGTTAAGGAAAAACGTTCGTCAAATTTATAGCAATAAATTGCCTTATTTGTGTTTACAATTGCAAAGTTAACTGATGGTTTCCATATCACCTACATTCCTGAACAAGCTCGATTGTTTATGGCGGAATTTGTGAGGAATCGAGGAAAGATTCCTTTATCACTGTTGTGTAATACGGCGCGAAATTAATTTTCTGGCTCAGATTCAGCTTGAGGTGATGTCCCTGATGAAATGCGACTATTGATGGGGGTGCCCAAAAAGCCACTGCTTAACATTACCGCTCCACAAGGCCTCAAATAGTGGGGCCCGCATTTAGATTTGGCTAATTCATTTCCTGAACAGTTATTTGGGCAGAAAAAAATGGTTCAAATGGCTCTGAGCACTATGGGACTTAACTTCTGAGGTCATCAGTCCCCTATAACTTAGAACTACTTAAACCTAACTAACCGAAGGACATCACACACACCCATGCCCGAGGCAGGATTCGAACCTGCGACCGTATCGGTCGCGCGGCTCCTGACTGAAGCGCGTAGAACCGCTCGGCCACTCCGGCCGGCTTTGGGCAGAAAAGATAAGATACTGTGGCTGCAGAGTTGCATTTGCATGGCACTGTTATAAGTTGTTTGGCGTACCTTCGTAACACAGCCATTGCGCTCAACAGTATCGCAGTATTCAAGGCCACCAGTCAAATGTACGCCGCCCTCCTCCGTTGAGACGATGACGTCGAGTCGGCCTCTGCCAGAGTTGCTTCTGGATTACACTTTGCTTCAACATCGACCAGTGTCATCTATGTCTACATCTACATGGCTACTCTACAAATCACGCTTAAGTGCCCGGCAGACGGTTCACCGAACCACCTTCACAATAATTCTCTGTTATTCCACTTTCGAAGCGGGTGGAAAATCCGAACTCTTCCCGTGCAAACTCTGATTTCCCTTATTTTATTACTATGTTTATTTCTCCCTATGTAGGCTGGAGTCAACAAAATACACTCCTGGAAATTGTATGAGAACACCGTGAATTCATTGTCCCAGGAAGGGGAAACTTTATTGACACATTCCTGGGGTCAGATACATCACATGATCACACTGACAGAACCACAGGCACATAGACACAGGCAACAGAGCATGCACAATGTCGGCACTAGTACAGTGTATATCCACCTTTCGCAGCAATGCAGGCTGCTATTCTCCCATGGAGACGATCGTAGAGATGCTGGATGTAGTCCTGTGGAACGGCTTGCCATGCCATTTCCACCTGGCGCCTCAGTTGGACCAGCGTTCGTGCTGGACGTGCAGACCGCGTGAGACGACGCTTCATCCAGACCCAAACATGCTCAATGGGGGACAGATCCGGAGATCTTGCTGGCCAGGGTAGTTGACTTACACCTTCTAGAGCACGTTGGGTGGCACGGGATACATGCGGACGTGCATTGTCCTGTTGGAACAGCAAGTTCCCTTGCCGGTCTAGGAATGGTAGAACGATGGGTTCGATGACGGTTTGGATGTACCGTGCACTATTCAGTGTCCCCTCGACGATCACCAGTGGTGTACGGCCAGTGTAGGAGATCGCTCCCCACACCATGATGCCGGGTGTTGGCCCTGTGTGCCTCGGTCGTATGCAGTCCTGATTGTGGCGCTCACTTGCACGGCGCCAAACACGCATACGACCATCATTGGCACCAAGGCAGAAGCGACTCTCATCGCTGAAGACGACACGTCTCCATTCGTCCCTCCATTCACGCCTGTCGCGACACCACTGGAGGCGGGCTGCACGATGTTGGGGCGTGAGCGGAAGACGGCCTAACGGTGTGCGGGACCGTAGCCCAGCTTCATGGAGACGGTTGCGAATGGTCCTCGCCGATACCCCAGGAGCAACAGTGTCCCTAATTTGCTGGGAAGTGGCGGTGCGGTCCCCTGCGGCACTGCGTAGGATCCTACGGTCTTGGCGTGCATCCGTGCGTCGCTGCGGTCCGGTCCCAGGTCGACGGGCACGAGCACCTTCCGCCGACCACTGGCGACAACATCGATGTACTGTGGAGACCTCACGCCCCACGTGTTGAGCAATTCGGCGGTACGTCCACCCGGCCTCCCGCATGCCCACTATACGGCCTCGCTCAAAGTCCGTCAACTGCACATACGGTTCACATCCACGCTGTCGCGGCATGCTACCAGTGTTAAAGACTGCGATGGAGCTCCGTATGCCACGGCAAACTGGCTGACACTGACGGCGGCGGTGCACAAATGCTGCGCAGCTAGCGCCATTCGACGGCCAACACCGCGGTTCCTGGTGTGTCCGCTGTGCCGTGCGTGTGATCATGGCTTGTACAGCCCTCTCGCAGTGTCCGGAGCAAGTATGGTGGGTCTGACACACCGGTGTCAATGTGTTCTTTTTTCCATTTCCAGGAGTGTTTTTTGGGATTCGGAGGAGAAAGTTCGTGATTGAAATTTCGTGGGAAGATTCCGCCGCAACTAGAAAGTCTTTGTTTTAGTGACGGCCATCCCAAATCCTCTATCATGTCCGTGCACTCACTCTCTCGCCTATTCTTCGGTAAAATAAAAGGTGCTGGTCTTATTTGAACATTCCCAATGTATTCCGTCAGTCCTATTTGGTAAGAACATCGCATCGCGGCAGTATTCTAAATGAGGAAGGACAATCGTAGTGTAGGCAGTCTCTCCAGTAGTTCTGTTGCATTATCTAAGCCTTCTGCCAATAAAACGCAGTGTTTGGTTTGCCTTCCTCACAATGTTTTCTACGTGTTTTTTCCAATTGAAGCTGTTCATGATTGTAATTTCTAGGTGTTTTGTTGAGTTTGTGGTCTTTAGATTTGTTTAGTTGAGTTTGTGGCCTTTAGATTTGATTGATGCATCATGTAACCGTAGTTTAACGGATTAGTTTTAGCACTCATGTGGATGACCTCGCACTACTCATAATTTATGGTCAACTGCCTATTTTCTCATCGTAATGGTATCTAAATCGTTTCGCAATGTTTTTGGTCTTCTGATGACTTTACTAGACGATAAACAGCAGCATCATCTATAAACAACCTAAGACGTCTGTTCAGATTCTCCCCTAAATCGTTTAGATAAGGAACAGCAGAGGGCTTATAACACAAGGTTGGGGAGCACCAGAAATCATTTCTGGTAAAGTCGATAGCTTCCCGCCAATTACTACGAACTATGATCTCTCTGACAGGAAATCACGAGTCCAGTCGCGTAACTGAGACGATATGCCATAAGCACGTAATTTTGCTACAAGCCGTTTGTGTGATGCAGTGTCAAAAGCCTTCTGGAAATCTAGAAATACGGAATGAAACTGAAATGCCTTGTCACTAGCACTCAGTACTTCGAGTGAGTGACGAGGTAATTTCGTTTCCTAAATCAGCAAACCACTCTTTTAGAGGTAATTCATTGTGTTCGAACACGATGTATATTCCAAATCATGCTGCATATCCACGTTAATGATATGGGCCGGTAATTAAGTGGTTACTCCCTTCTTGTCACCTGTGTACATTTCGAATTTTTGGCGACGGACGCTACGTCGAGCTAGCGGTTGTATACAGGGTGATCCATTGATCGTGACCGGGCCAAATATCTCACGAAATAAGCGTCAAACGAAAAAACTACAAAGAACGAAACTTGTCTAGCTTGAATGGGGAAACCAGATGGCGCTATGGTTGGCCCGCTAGATGACGCTACCATAGGGCAAACGAATATCAACTGGGTTTTTATTTTTAAATAGAAAACCCTATTTTTATTACATATTCGTGTAGTACGTAAAGAAATGTGAATGTTTTAGTTGAACCACTTTTTTCGCTTTGTGATTGTGATAAATGGCGCTGTAATAGTCACAAACATATGGCTCACAATTTTAGACGAACAGTTGGTAACAGGTAGATTTTTTAAATTAAAATACAGAACGTAGGTACGTTTGAACATTTTATTTCGGTTGTTGCAATGTGATACATGTACCTTTGTGAACATAATTCTGAGAACGCATGCTGTTTCAGCGTGATTACCTGTAAATACCACATTAATGCAATAAATGTTCAAAATGATGTCCGTCAACCTTAATGCATTTGGCAATACGTGTAACGACATTCCTCTCAACAGCGAGTAGTTCGCCTTCCGTAATGTTCGCACATGCACTGACAATGTGCTGACGCTTGTTGTCAGGCGTTGTCGGTGGTTCACGATACCAATATCCTTCAACATCGCCATTCTGTCATGCAGTGAAACGTTGTAGTAACATCGGCAGAACATTACGTAGGAAATCAGCATACATTACACCATTTAGATTGCCATGGTTGAAATGGGGGCCAATTATCCTTCCTACCATAATGCCGCACCATACATTAACCCGCCAAGGTCGCTGATGTTCCACTTGTTGCAGCCATCGTGGATTTTCCGTTGCCCAAGAGTGCATATTATGCTGGTTTACGTTACCGCTGTTGGTGAATGACGCTTCATCGCTAAATAGAACGCGTGCAAAAAATGTGTCACCATCCCTTAATATCTCTTGTGCCCAGTGGCAGAACTGTACACGACGTTCAGAGTCGTCGCCATGCACTTCCTGGTGCATAGAAATATGGTACTGGTGCAAACGATCTTGATGTAGCATGCTCAACACCGACGTTTTTGAGATTCCCGATACTCGCGCAATTTGTCTGCTACTGACGTGCGGATTAGCCGCGACAGCAGCTGAAAGACCTAGTTGGACATTATCATTTGTTGCAGTTCGTGGTTGATGTTTCACACGTGGCTGAATTCCGTAAATAATGCAACTATCCTGCGAACGGTCCGAACACTTGGATGATGTCGTCCAGGACACCGAGCAGCATACATAGCACATGCCCGTTGGGCATTTTGATCACAATAGCCATACATCAACACGATATAGACCTTTTCCGTAATTGGTAAACGGTCCATTTTAACACGGGTAATATATCACGAAGCAAATACCGTCCGTGCTGGCGGAATGTTGCGTGATGATACCACGTACTTATACGTTTGCGACTATTACAGCGCCATCAAATCGAAAAAAGTGGTCCAAGTAAAACATTCATATTTCTTTACGTATATGTAATAAATATGGGAGTTCCTACTTTAAAAAAATGCAGTTGATATCCGTTTTAACTATGGCAGCGCCATCTAGCGGGCCAACCATAGCGCCACCTGGTTTCCTCCCTCAAGCTAGACGAGTTTCGTTCTTTGTAATTTTTTCGTTTGATGCTTATTTCGTGAGATATTTGGCCCGGTCACGATCAATGGACCACTCTGTATAATTGTTTAGTATGGAGTTACTGCATCAGGAACGTAATTGGTATACAATCTGACCTTCCTATTGACCAGTCAACACTGCGCAGTTCTTTGAGTTAAAATTAATATTTGATTAATCCCATTTTACGTTATGACATTATTTACTCGAGTTTTGTTTGAGATCATTTACAGTTACTTTTTACCTAGAAGTTTTATTTACTTGATCCGTATAATGTTTGAAGAGTACTTTTTCTTTATTATATTTCATACATCTCGGACCACATACTTGAGGCATGAAGATGCAGCAGTTTCTTCGGGACTTGATTCGTCTGCATTTTCAAGGCTCCTTACCTGTATGGCTCGGGCTCGCACTTGTATTTTCGATTTCTCGACTGGGAGAGACACTGTTAGCCACTGCGACATCAGAAATTCCTCTGTGTCCAACTGGCAAGCAACCTTTTACGTACAATATGACGTAGGGTGAGACAGAACATGTACGCCCTTGTGACGTAACTGTCACTGCAGGGGGACTTGTTTGTTTCAATGATTGATCACATATGAAACGCGCTGGTTTCTGTATGTCGTACTCCATCACCCTCACTACTTCAGATATCAAGGTGACTGTTTTACTGCAAACGGCACGGGGCTTAAAAGTAATCTGGTGCACATTGTCAAACTGAAATAAAATGCCGTAGATAATAGTTACTACGGCAGTAACATTAGAGCGGTTGTTGTTGTTGTGGTGTTCAGTCCAGAGACTGGTTTGATGCAGCTCTCCAAGCTTCTTCCTCTCCCGGTACCTATTGCGACCAACATCCTTCTGAATCTGTTTAGTGTATTCATCTCTTGGTCTCTCTCTAAGATTTTTAGCCTCCACGTTGCCCTCCAATACTAAATTGGTCATCCCTTGACGCCTCAGAATGTGTCCTACCAACCGATCCCTTCTCCTAGTCAAGTTGTGCCACAAATTTCTCTTTTCCCCAGTTCTAGTCAGTGCCTCCTCATTGGTTACGTGATCTATCCATCTAATCTGCAGCATTATTCTGTAGCGCCACATTTCGAAAGCCTCTATTCTCTTCTTGTCTAAACTACTTATCGTCCACGTTTCACTTCCATACATGGCTACACTTCATACAAATACTTTCAGAAACGACTTCCTGACACTTAAATCTATACTCGATGTTAACAAATTTCTCTTCTTCGGAAACGCTTTCCTTGTCATTGTCAGTCTACATTTTATATCCTCTCTACTTCGACCATCATCAGTTATTTTGATCCACAAATAGCAAAACTCATTTACTACTGGAAGCGTCTCATTTCCTAATCTAATTCCCTTAGCATTAACCGATTTAATTCGACTGCATCCTATTATCCTCGTTTTGCTTTTGTTGATGTTCATCTTATATCCTCCTTTCAAGACACTGTCCATTCCGTTCAGCTGCTGTTCCAGGTCCTTTGCTGTCTCTGGCATAATTACAATGACATCAGCGATCCTAATTTTTTTATTTCTTCTCCATAGATTTTAATTCCTACTCTGCATTTTTCTTTTGTTTTCTTTACTGCTAGCTCAATATACAGATTGAATAAGATCGGGGATAAGCTACAACCCTGTCTCACTCCCTATATCCCCAGAAACACACATCACACATGTTAATGCCAGCAACTACTTCTGGTCAAAAAACTCATAATTATATGTGAACTCAAATTACCTTTACAAATTTGTATGTCATAGCAAAAGCAGCAATTTTTAAATTTCTCTTAGTTTTGAAAACCCGGTTTAATTACAAAATAATAAATCATGATTCAAATCCAACAGAAGTGGCTTACTACGGACAACTTTTATAGTATAATACTGTATTTATTGCCATGTGACTTTGATCTTTAGTCAGACATAATGTTAATCACGAGAGATGAATCTTCATTTATGACTGATTACAAGCAGTTTGCTCTTTACAAAGAAACTCTTCACATAGAAATAACTGTTATTGCTACCTGTGTCTGCAATCATCATCTTTAGATGCCTCTTTCTCAAAGTTTTTAGTGTGGCATCATTACGTTTTGAGCCGTTCTCACTCCCAACTATGCGTTTTCGTGAACTTCGCTGTCTATCTGTGTTAGGTTTCCCGCCCTTGTCGCCGGTACATCGTGGTTCTTCTTCCTTCTCCGTGTGGCAGCGCTGTATGTGTATCGATATTTGCGCCGTGTACCATTTGGTGCATACAGTTTCCGGTTACGGGGTCTGGAGTGAGTCGGTCGGTTGTTGCGGATGAGGGAAGTTATTTCCACGCGGTGCAGTCGGCTGGGGCCGCTGGCAGTCCCTGCACAATGTCGGAGCGTGTGTGCAGCTGTCCGATCGCTACGAGCTTCGTGGTTCACCGACCCAGGACGTCAAAGTTGTGGTTTCAACTATCCAAGCCACGTCCATTCGTGTTGTGGTGGTTCGTTTCGGTGGTTTGCTGTTAGGGAGGTTTTCCTGTGAGCAACACTGAGTGTTTCTACTGCTGAAATTGAGCCGCCACGCGGTGCACTTAACTATTTTTGTTGATTACAATTCGAGTGCACCAGTGGAATTTTCTGGCTTGTGGCCGTTAGTGTTCCGGTTACCTGCCCTGGCCACTGACGTAAATTCAGTCAGTGTTCTTTTGGATGAAGTTAACTATATTACCGTGTTTCAAATTGCACTCTACCAGCGGAGTTTTCTGCCTAGTGGCCGTTAGCGTTCCGGTTATCTGCCCTGGCCACTAACGTAATTTCAGACAGCGTTCTTTCCTCACCTGTTGTCGCTGTTCAAAATGGTGTGTAATTTTGACATCTAATACATACTCCATTTTGGATTATCACGTTTGTAGCCTGTTCTGTTTGAGTTCTCATGTACTGATTGACAGGGTGCAAGTCGTTGTGTCGGTCGGTCCATGGCTGTCCCCTGGTTGGGTACCGACGGATCAAGTGTAGTTTGGCTCACCACCTGTCTATTCTAAGTGAACGAGGGCAGACCGACCTCCCTGGAGGCTTCTGAGTGCCACCGGAGTTTATCTGTTTCAGCTGCTTAAAATTTAAGGCTTATGTTTATTTTTTCTTTTTTCTTAAAAAATTTGCAAAATTAATTCTTTAATTTATCTTTCAAGCTTAAACATTGCGGCCTTCTGCCTTTAAAATATTATGGTGATATTTTTTTAAATATTGAAACTTAATTGTGGCCTTCAGCCATTGGTATTGCACCTTGCATACGTTTGGCCTATCTGCTTTGCCTTGAGGCTTTCTACTTAGCCGTGATATGTTTTTTTTTATTTGCTTTTCAATTGCATTTTTATCTTGATGATTTCTTGTTTTTAAACATTGTGGCCTTCTGTCTTTAAAAGTGTATGGTAATACAGGGTGATTTAAAAAGAATAGCACAACTTTAGGAATTTAAAGCTCTGCAACGACAAAAGGCAGAGCTAAGCACTATCTGTCGGCGAATTGAGGGAGCTATAAAGTTTCATTTAGTTGTACATTTGTTCGCTTGAGGCGCTGTTGACTAGGCGTCAGCGTCAGTTGATGCTAAGATGGCGACCGCTCAACAGAAAGCTTTTTGTGTTGTTGAGTACGGCAGAAGTGAATCGACGACAGTTGTTCAGCGTGCATTTCGAACGAAGTATGGTGTTAAAGCTCCTGATAGGTGGTGTATTAAACGTTGGTATAAACAGTTTACAGAGAATGGGTGTTTGTGCAAAGGGAAGAGTTCTGGACGGCCGAGAACGAGTGATGAAAATGTAGCACGCATCCAGCAAACATTTGTTCGCAGCCCAGGAAAATCGACTCGCAGATCTAGCAGAGAGCTGCAAATTCCACAATCAACTGTATGGAGAGTCCTACGAAAAAGGTTAGTTATGAAACCTGAACGTCAACTACCCGAGGCGATGGATCGGCCGCCAGGCAGCCCGTGACAGAGCACTTCATCACTGGCCTCCAAGAAACCCTGATCTTACCCCCTGCGATTTTTTCTTATGGGGGTATGTTAAGGATATGGTGTTTCGGCCACCTCTCCCAGCCACCATTGATGATTTGAAACGAGAAATAACAGCAGCTATCCAAACTGTTACGCCTGATATGCTACAGAGAGTGTGGAACGAGTTGGACTATCGGGTTGATATTGCTCGAGTGTCTGGAGGGGGCCATATTGAACATCTCTGAACTTGTTTTTGAGTGAAAAAAAAACCTTTTTAAATACTCTTTGTAATGATGTATAACAGAAGGTTATATTATGTTTCTTTCGTTAAATACACATTTTTAAAGTTGTGGTATTCTTTTTTGAATCACCCTGTATATTCTAAAATTTTGAATCTTAATGGTAGCCTTCAGTCTTTGGTATGGCACCTTGCATATGTTTGTTACATCTACTTGGCTGTGATATTTAAATTATTTTATTGCTACCTTAATTGGATTTTTATCTTGTTGATTTGTTAAGATTTCTCGTTTGGAGGCCTTCAGCCGTGAAAGAGTTTCATTCGGTAGAGGTGCGGCTATGTGCCGGTTTGGTTGTAACAGTGTTATTAATTTACAATAAATTACAATTATAAGTTCAATCGGACACCAAACTTATTTGGCGCTTTCCACAATCCTAATTACCTGTTCTGCACAGCGGGTTTAGCGGGCGCTTCACGTTTGTCACCGAGCAATTCTGTAAAGAGCTACTCTGAGGACAGTAAACCCTGGATAAACCCACAGCAACCGTAATAACAACACGCAAAACAAGAGCGCTACGAACTTATCCACCAACGTAATTAGTCTCGGACTGACGTAAAGATCGGAACAGCCGCGCGGGATTAGCCGAGCGGTCTTAGGCGCTGCGGTCATGTACTGTGCGGCTGGTCCCGGGGGAGGTTCGAGTCCTCCCTCTGGCATGGGTGTGTGTGTTTGTCCTTAGGATAAATTAGGTTAAGTAGTGTGTAAGCTTATGGACTGATGACCTTAGCAGCTAAGTCCCATAAAATTTCACACACATTTGAACATTTTCGAACAACGGAACTGAAACAAAGCGTCACGTCTTGTTTCAGGCACGGTGGCCCCACCTGAGGAGCGAGACGTCCGCATCGTGGACGGCAACCAGGCGGGGGTCGGTCAGTTCCCACACCAGGCTTCAGTCATCGCCGACGGCACGGCTGTGTGTGCGGGCTCGCTCATCACCAGCGCTGCTGTGCTCACCACGGCGCACTGCACGGAGGGGTGAGTCGAGACACCAGCTCCCGGAACACCTGTACAGGCCGTCCAGAGAGTGGCGTAGCTTTGCGACTCACAAGGGGAGTGTGGGGGACGCGTCTCACCCATTTGGCTATAAGCGGACAGGCGACCCTTTAAAGTTCTTAGAACACTTCGCCTAACTGGCCAGGAGGAGGGAACACGTTGATCCAAATATTTTCTAGTAGCCTACGAAGTACACTACTCTCCACTAAAATTGCTACACCAAGAAGAAATGTAGATGATAAACGGGTATTCATTGGACAAATATATTATACTAGAACTGACATGTGATTACATTTTCACGCAATTTGGGTGCATAGATCCTGAGAAATCAGTACCCAGAACAACCACCTCTGGCCCTAATAACGGCCTTGATACGTCTGGGCATTGAGTCAAACAGAGCTTGGATGTCGTGTACAGGTATAGCTGCGCGTGCAGCTTAAACACGTTACCGCAGTTCATCAAGAGTAGTCACTGCTGTATTGTGACGAGCCAGTAGCTCGGCCACCATTAACCAGACGTTTCCAATTGGTGAGAGATCTGGAGAATGTGCTGGCCAGGGCAGCAGTCGAACATTTCCTATATCCAGAAAGGCCCGTACAGGACCTACAACACGCGGTCGTGCATTATCCTGCTGAGATGTAGGGTTTCGCAGGAATCGAATGAAGGGTAGAGCCCAGCTCGTAATACATCTGAAATGTAACTTCCACTGTCCAAAGTGCCGTCAATGCGAACCAGAAGTGACTGAGACGTGTAAGCAGTGGTACCCCATACCATCACGCCGGGTGATACGCCAGTATGGCGATGACGAATACACGCTTCCAATGTGAGTTCACCGCGATGTCGCCAAACACGGATGCGACCATCATGATGCTGTAAACAGAACCTGTATTTATTCGAAAAAATGACGTTTTGCCATTCGTGCACCCAGGTTCGTTGTTGAGTACACTATCGCAGGCGCTCTTGTCTGTGATGCAGCGTCAAGGGTAACAGCAGCCATGGTCTCCGAGCTGACAGTCCATGCTGTTGTAAACGTCGTCGAACTGTTCGTGCAGATGGTTGTTGTCTTGCGGACGTCCCCATCTGTTAACTCAGGGATCGAGACGTGCCTGTACGATCCGTTACAGCCATGCGGATAAGATGCCTGTCACCTCGACTGCTAGTGATACGAGGCCGTTGGGATCCAGCACGGCGTTCCGTATTACCCTCCTGAACCCACCGATTCCATATTCTGCTAACAGTCATTGGATCTTGACCAACGCGAGCAGCAATGTCGCGATACGATAAACCGCAATCGCGATAGGCTACGATCCGACCTTTATCAAAGTCGGGAACATTATGGTACGCATTTCTCCTCCTTACACGAGGCGTCACAACATCGTTTCACCAGGCAACGCTGGTCAACTGCTGTTTGTGTATGAGAAATCGGTTGGAAACTTTCCTCATGTCAGCACGTTGTAGGTGTCACCACCGGCGCCAACCTAGTGTGAATGCTCTGAAAAGCTAACCATTTGAATATCACAGCATCTGCTTCCTGTCGATTAAATTTCGCTTCTGTAGCACGTCATCTTCGTGGTGTAGCAATTTTAATTGCCAGTAGCGTATTTTGGAACGACTAACTTGTCTGGCATGTCCTGCAATCGTTCTCACAACGTTAATCCATTAATTATAATATAAGTATATACAAACAGATGAGTTTGGAACCCTAGAAACCAATACCAAAAACAATTGTGACACTCTGCCAAAATACGTTGAAAAAAATCCTCAACACAGACCCCCCTATGGAAGATATGATGACAGAAACGAGCACGTACAATCCAGATAGTGAACCTCCAACGCTAGAAGAAGTTAAAGAAATAATCAAGTTACTCACGAATCGTAAAGCATCAGGAGAAGATGGCATCTTCGCGGAAATCTGGACGTTACAAGACCCAGAACTCAGCAAAATCATCCACAGGATCTTGTAAGATATCTGGAAGACCATGAAAATTCCTGACGGCTGGAAAACTGCCCTGACACACCCACTACACAAAAAAGGTGACAAGACTGACCCGAACAACTACAGAGGAATATCCCTACTACCGGTCACATACAAGATCCACTCTAAAGCTTTACTAAACAGACTAGAATAACAGACCGACCACTTGATTGGGGAATACCAAGTAGGCTTCCGTAAATGGCGGTCTTGTGCGGAACTAATTTGGAACCTGAAAATGATTTTACAACACAAACAGAACATGATCATTACCTTTGTCGACTTCAAAATGGCGAACGACTCTATCGACCGGAAAACTCTCTTCAAAATTCTAGCAGAATACAAAGAAGACAACAAAACACGGACTATCGTAGAGCAAACCTTGACCAACACGACTTCCGAAGTAAAGTTCTGTGGGGAACTATCAGAGCCCTTTGAAATTCGCACAGGTGTCCGACAAGGCGATGGCGTCTCACCTCTCCTTTACAATCTAGTGTTAGATAATGTAATAAAATAATGGGAAACATCACAACAGGGGATAACCTACAGATTAAATGCCTGGCTTTTGCAGACGATTTGGCGATTGTCACGAAAGGTATAAACGAACCAAAAGACGCTATTGAAAAACTGCACGAAATCGCTTCCAAAACTGGACTACAGATCTCTTACGAAGAGACACAGTTTATGAGCACAAAGAAACTCTCATCCCTGAACACAAAGTACGGTACGATTTACAAAACGGCAAACTTCAAACACCTCGGTGAAACACTACAAATGAGCGGACATAATAGAGACTCAAACGAAGAAAGGAAAATTAAACTGGACAAGCCATACAAAATAGTGTGGAATCATTACAACAAGAAGTCTATCTCACAAAAAGCCAAATTACGCCACTACGAGACGGTGGTGCTCCCCAAGGCACTATATGCAGCAGAGACCACACTAATCCTAGGGCATACACGTATCAGACAACTATAAAAAGTAGAACGGAAAATACTTAGGAAAATATTTGGGGCAACTTAGAACAATGGAATATGGATCAAGAAACCTACAGAGGAACTATACAAACATACGGAGACAATCACAGAAAAGATTAGAAAACGCAGACTACAATTCTATGGACACATTTACAGAAAGCCATCATACAGACTGACCCAACAGATGTTTGACTAGGTAAGCACTACATACACCAATTGGGTGGCAAAGGTGTAAAACGACCTGAACCAACTCAGCATAACAGCAGACACAATAAACGATAGAATAAAATTCAGAAACATCATTAAGAAAAGTAAACTACATGAGATACACTATGATAAACGAACAGGCGTAAAATGGACCGAAGAACACAAGCAAGATCACAGCCGGAAGGTGAAAGAGATATGGGCAGCCAAAAATGCTATCAAGATTAAGCTGAAGACACGAAGCCGACAACAAGCATGGACAGAGGACCGGAAACAGAAACACAGCGAGCGAATGAGGGAAGTTTGGGCAGAAAGGAAGGCAGTAAAAGGAATTGGCCATGTAGTTTAGTCCAACTGCGCTCTTAAAGGGCAAAACACCAATAATAATAATAAACACTTCAGTTTATATATGTAAAATCGGTAGGTTCTATTTAGTTATGATTGCTTTAACGTCTGTAATTAATCTATTTAAACAGTTAATGTACACAACAGTGTGAAGTCATCAATGAAAATAAAAGGTCAGGAAGTGGTTGAAATCGCAACTATCAGAAACGTATCATTTAAAACAATTCGTGTAAATACATTATATAATTAAATTCTAATAATCATAACTAATGTGAATAAATTAATTGTATGCATGTAAACTGAACTATCTAAATATATTAAGAATTTACAATTAACAATTTAAGTTAGTGGGAAACGAAACAAAATTAAGAAAAAAGTTGCAGTGAGAAGTGAACACAAGCCAACGAATTGCCACTGACTGCTCTTGCCCCTGCGCCACACCAGTTTTCCTCAATTTATTGCTATTTTCCCTCTTTTTATATTATTTTCATCTCTCATGATGAAATCACAGTATCGAAATTATGAAATATATATATTGTTTTCATTTATAATAACTGCAATGTTGTCATTTTTCTGAATTTGTAATCTGATAAAATTCCTTTGCTAAAAAAAGATGAGTAACTAAAAGTCAGCGCTTATTACCCTTGGTTGGATAAAATACGTTTCTTCAGAATAAAAAAAAAGTTAAGCCTATTCTGGACGTCACAGAAGATAGTAACTGTACTTGCAGTGACGTAATTTATTTCTTCTAAGTAAATAAAAGCAGTCTTCTGTAGTCGATTATCATGAAGCAACGTAAATTTCGTCGTCTTCCAAGTGAGTAACAGTCACTGTTCATTGTCTGAGGAAAATTGTAATTGAGGCATTTTCAGGACTAAAAATCATAGGATAAAATGGTTATTTGAGGTAGGACAGTTTAAATACTTCCTTCTAATAGTTTGATTAGCAACCTGATACGAACGCATATGTATGTTTGAATAGTGTGTGAACTACTACTAAGTAGATCTTTCCATAATACTCGATATTATAACTTATGTTTTAACGTAAAAAATAATATCTGTCATAAAACATGTGTAGGCCGTTACCCATACATCATTATCAGAACTTACGGTGAGCAAACGTTTCTCTCATCAACTTTTGTTTTAACCATCAGAACACATAAAAACATAACATTAATGTTATACTTAATAATACCTACGATCAGGAAACTGTAGCCGCGCTCCGTCTATCTGCTGTTGTCGACTTCTCTGACGTAAGACTTTGATGTTGTTATCTGCTGTATATTCCCGACGTTTCGTTATACACTCCTGGAAATTGAAATAAGAACACCGTGAAATCATTGTCCCAGGAAGGGGAAACTTTATTGACACATTCCTGGGGTCAGATACATCACATGATCACACTGACAGAACCACAGGCACATAGACACAGGCAACAGAGCATGCACAATGTCGGCACTAGTACAGTGTATATCCACCTTTCGCAGCAATGCAGGCTGCTATTCTCCCATGGAGACGATCGTAGAGATGCTGGATTTAGTCCTGTGGAACGGCTTGCCATGCCATTTCCACCTGGCGCCTCAGTTGGACCAGCGTTCGTGCTGGACGTGCAGACCGCGTGAGACGACGCTTCATCCAGTCCCAAACATGCTCAATGGGGGACAGATCCGGAGATCTTGCTGGCCAGGGTAGTTGACTTACACCTTCTAGAGCACGTTGGGTGGCACGGGATACATGCGGACGTGCATTGTCCTGTTGGAACAGCAAGTTCCCTTGCCGGTCTAGGAATGGTAGAACGATGGGTTCGGTGACGGTTTGGATGTACCGTGCACTATTCAGTGTCCCCTCGACGATCACCAGTGGTGTACGGCCAGTGTAGGAGATCGCTCCCCACACCATGATGCCGGGTGTTGGCCCTGTGTGCCTCGGTCGTATGCAGTCCTGATTGTGGCGCTCACCTGCACGGCGCCAAACACGCATACGACCATCATTGGCACCAAGGCAGAAGCGACTCTCATTGCTGAAGACGACACGTCTCCATTCGTCCCTCCATTCACGCCTGTCGCGACACCACTGGAGGCGGGCTGCACGATGTTGGGGCGTGAGCGGAAGACGGCCTAACGGTGTGCGGGACCGTAGCCCAGCTTCATGGAGACGGTTGCGAATGGTCGTCGCCGATACCCCAGGAGCAACAGTGTCCCTAATTTGCTGGGAAGTGGCGGTGCGGTCCCCTACGGCACTGCGTAGGATCCTACGGTCTTGGCGTGCATCCGTGCGTCGCTGCGGTCCGGTCCCAGGTCGACGGGCACGTGCACCTTCCGCCGACCACTGGCGACAAGATCGATGTACTGTGGAGACCTCACGCCCCACGTGTTGAGCAATTCGGCGGTACGTCCACCCGGCCTCCCGCATGCCCACTATACGCCCTCGCTCAAAGTCCGTCAACTGCACATACGGTTCACGTCCACGCTGTCGCGGCATGCTACCAGTGTTAAAGACTGCGATGGAGCTCCGTATGCCACGGCAAACTGGCTGACACTGACGGCGGCGGTGCACAAATGCTGCGCAGCTAGCGCCATTCGACGGCCAACACCGCGGTTCCTGGTGTGTCCGCTGTGCCGTGCGTGTGATCATTGCTTGTACAGCCCTCTCGCAGTGTCTGGAGCAAGTATGGTGGATCTGACACACCGGTGTCAATGTGTTCTTTTTTCCATTTCCAGGAGTGTATATGCACATCCGATGGAGCAGCCACAAACATCTTCACTGTAACGGCGACTAAATTTCGGGTTTTCATAATAATAATCAATGTTGACTTTTTGCACAGTCGATCACCCTTCATTTGTTGCTGCGTTACCGAAGACAAGATAGTTAATAACGTCTTTGGATGTTAGTTATTATTTCAGCTTCCTATTTCCGACATTACTATGTATGCGCACTGTTTCTGATTTTGTATTATTTCTGTCGAATTGGAAATGAAATGTTAAATAGCTTTTAAGTCACAATTTACGATTTGTGATATTTCATAATCGAACATTCCATCAACCAGAGATACACTTCGCAACTTTCCTATGATTATCGTTAACTGATACACACGCTATTGTGGAACTCACTTTAGTTTTTCATTAACAACTTTTAATAATAATTAAATTATCATGAATGACTGCTTTTTGTATACAGAGAAAAGGAGGGTCGATTCTACAATTACTCTCAGCAATTACGGCAACTAAAATGTCCGTGATTTTTATAGTTCGTTACTCATAGATATTAGAGCAAGGACTAGGGTCCATTACTATACTTCGTTATAGACATTCAAACTTCGTACGCTTTTACTTTCACAAAGCTTATTGTCCAGTTCCGTTCTTATATTCAATTTAACGTCCTTTCGTGTAGTCCACAGATCCTACTATTGGCTACTCGCCATGTGACAGAGTTTAACAACTGAGCGCTACTTTGTCTTGCGCACACACGCGGTGTGCTACCAACGAGCGCAGAGACCTGCACACCGCGTGTTGTACCCGTCCACCGCATCGCTCGGGGTAACAGAACCAAGTTACGACACCTGAAGATGGGCGTATAAGAGACCGAAACTAGTCGTGTGTTAAATAAAAGAACCTTATTGCTGTAGCGGTATTTTCAACCTCTGTTATAATGCTTAGTTACAGATGTTCCTCTGACAGGACTGTTTGAGTGACATAAGGTAGAATCATGTGGGAAAGCACATGCAATTAGCTCCCACTTGTATGATGGCCGATAGCACAAGTCTCTTTCCCAGTGAAACCCCCTGTTTTGTATCAGAGTTATACTGTATGATCTAAACCACTTCGTCTAATACCTTTAACAGATCAAAATATATAACAGTAGCCTGTAGTCTACATTCAAATGAATTAGGTATATTCATGCTGTTTGTGTAAATATCCTACTGACTTTCTAAACCCTCTGCAAATCCGAATTGTGACAATGAAAATGTATTATCTGATGTAGGTGGTTAAGAAAATGATGTATATTAGCATTCCTAAAATTTTCAAGAATGATGGCAACAGTGAAACTGAACAGAAATTTAATGGTATTCCTTCATTTATTTTCTTTTGCAAAGGGCTATCTTTGGAATAATTGAACCGCTCCGTAAATATACGACTGATAAGTGCTTGATTACAAAAAAAGTTAATATGTTACTAAAATCAGAAGAATACTGTTTAATTAAGTTCGTTAACATTGCTATGTGTTTGAGCGTATCTGTAGGTATACAAAAACACTCCTAATACAGCTTGACAGGGAGAGTTAAGTTTTAAGCTTCTTTTGAAAGTCCCTAGCAGTGACTAACATGAGGCACACACAAAAATTGGTAGCATCGCTAGTCTGCTTCGCAAATGAAGTAGGAAATTTGCTTCCGCAGGAGAAAGAGGTGGTCCATCCGCCTGGGAGGCATTCATCGGACGGCGGCCGAGACTACGGCCTGGATCGTGGAATCTATTTCGGCCGCAGTGCACCCAGAGTACGACGCGTGGTATGCCAGTTACAACGTCGCTGTTTTACTCCTGCCCACGGAAGCTCCTCTAAACCGTGAGTGTCACACAACAGTATTAACGTAGCGTTCGTGCTTCAAAGAGAAAGACATAGTGAGAGAGAGAGACGCACAGAAAGATAGATAGAAAGAGAGATAGACAGGGAGGGAGAGGGAAAGAGAGAAACAGAGAGAGAGGGTAGGAGAGAGAGAGAGAGAGAGAAAGAGAGAGAGAGGGTGGGAGAGAGGGGTGCGAGAGAGAGAGAGAGAGAGAGAGAGAGAGAGAGAGAGAGAGAGAGAGAGAAATGGAGAGAGAGAGATGGACAGAGGGAAAGAGGGAGAAAGAGAGAGCGAGAGAGTGTGTGTGAGAGAGAAAGAGAGAGGGAAAGATGGGTGTGAGAGAGACAGAGACAGAGACAGAGACAGAGACAGAGAGAGAGAGAGAGAGAGAGAGAGAGAGAGAGAGAGAGATGGATACTGCTGAGAGAAAGAGAACTCGAGAGAGAGTTCAAATGGTTCAAATGGCTCTGAGCACTATGGGACATAACATCTGAGGTCATCAGTCCCCTAGAACTTAGAACTACTTAAACCTAACTAACCTAAGGACATCACACACATCCATGGCCGAGGCAGGATTCGAACCTGCGACCGTAGCAGCTTCGCGGTTCCGGACTGAAGGGCCTAGAACCGCTCGGCTCCGAGAGAGAGCGTGGAGAATGAGTGACAGTCACATGATTGCAGTTATGGAAAGTGATGTATGCTGTCTGAGATTCATAGTTTGCTTTTAATATACACCATAGTTGCTTTTCTTTCTGTTCTCGGTTAATTTAATACATTGTATGCCGTTTTTTACTTACGTTACCTGGTTGACTGAAGATACCAGGTGACTTACACCATGTGATCCGGGCACCTGGCTGAAAATGACTTACAAGATAGTGGCGCCCTCCATCGGTAATGCTGGATTTCAATATGGTGTTGATCCGCCCTTAGCCTTGATGATAGCTTCCACTCTCGCAGGTATACATTCAATCAGGTGCTGGAAGATTTCTAGGGAAATGGCAGCCCATTCTTCAGGGCTTGCTGCGCTGATAAGGGTATCGATGTTCGTCGGTGAGGCCTGGCATGAACTCGGCGTTCCATAACATCCCAAAGGTGTTCTATAGGATTCAGACCTTGTGCATCCCAGTCCATTACAGGGATGTTATTGCCGTGTAACCACTCTGCCACAGGCCGTGCATTACGAATAGTTGCTCGATCGTGTTGGAAGATGTAATTGCCATCCCCGAACTGATCTTCAACAGTGGGAAGCAATAATGTGTATAAAACATCAATGTAGGTCTGTGCTGTGATGGTGCCACGCAAAACAACAAGGGGTGCAAGCCTCGTCCATGAAAAACACGACCACACCATAACACAATCCCCTCCGAATTTTACTGTTGGCACTACACACGCTGGCAGATGACGTTCACGGGGCATCCGCTATAACCACTCCCTGCCATAGGATCGCCACATTGTGTACCGTGATTCGTCACTCCATACAACGTTAACGTTTTTCCAGTGTTCAATCGTCCGACGTTTACACTCCTTACACCAAGCCAGGCGTCGTTTGGCATTTACCGGCGTGATGTGTGGCTTATGAGCAGCCCTTTTTGCCATTACTTGTCTGCTTTTGATGTCCTCCTTGCACCGTCCGTCACTCGTTATTTTACTGCCTAGGTAGCAGAAATCCTTAACTTCATCTCCTACTTCGTGACCATCGATCCTGATGGTAAGTTTCTTGCTCTTCTCATTTCTACTACTTGTCGTTACCTTCGTCTTTCTCCGATTTACTCTCAATCCATAATCTGTACTCATTAGACTGTTCATTCCGTTCAGCAGATTATGTAATTCTTCGCTTTCACTCAGGATGGCAATGTCTTCAGCGAATCGTAGCATTGATATCCTTTCACCTTGAATTTTAATTCCACTCCTGAACCTTTATTTTATTTCCATCATTGCTTCCTCGATGCACAGATTGAAAAGTAGGGGCGAAAGGCTACATCCTTGTCTTACACCCTTTTTTATACTAGCGTTTCGTTCTTGGTCGTCCACTGTTATTATTCCCTCTCGGCTGTTGTACTTATTGTATATGACCCGTCTCTCCCTATGGCTTACCACTACTTTCTTCAGAGTTTTGAATATCGTGCACCTTTTTACATACGTTCTTTCCAGGTCGACAGATCCTATGAACGTGTCTTTCTTTAGTCATGCTTCCATTACTAACCACAACGTCAGAATTACCTCACTCGTGCCTTTTCCTTTCCTAAAGCCAAACTGATCGTCATCTAGCGCATCCTCAATTTTCTTTTCCATTATTCTGTATATTACTTTCGAAAGCAACTTGGGTGCATGAGCTCTTAAGCTCACTGTCCGATAATTCTCGCACTTGTCAGCTCTTGCCGTTTTCGGAATTGTGTGGATCATGTTTTTCCGAAAGTCAGATGGTAAGTCGCCAGACTAATACATTCTACACACCAACGTGAATAGTCCTTTTGTTGCCACTTCACCCAATTATTTTAGAAATTCTGATGGAATGTTATCTATGCCTTCTGCCTTATTTGATTTTAAGTCCTCCAAAGCTCTTTTGAATTCTGATTCTAATACTGGATCCCCCATACCTTTTAAATCGACTGCTGTTTCTTCTTCTATCACATCAGACAAATTTTCCCCCTCATAGAGGCTTTCAATGTATTCTTTTCACCTATCCGCTCTCTCTTCTGCATTTAACAGTGGAATTCCCGTTCCACTCTTAATAATATATCACCCTTGCTTTGATGTCACCGAAGGTTGTTTTGACCTTCCTGTATGCTGAATCTGTCCTTCCAACAATCATTTCTTTTTCGATGTCTTCACATTTTTCCTGCAGCAAGTTCGTCTTAGCTTCCCTGCACTTGCTATTTATTTCATTCCTCGGCGACTTGTATTTCTGTATTCCTGAGCTTTCCGCATCATTTTTGTACTTCCTACTTTCATCGAACAATTGAAGTATTTCTTTTGTTACCCACGGTTTCTTCGCGGTTACCTTCTTTGTACCTATGTTTTTATTCCCAACTTCTGTGATGGCCGTTTTCAGAGATGTCCATTCCTCTTCAACTGTACTGCCTATTGAGCTATTCCTTATTGCTGTATCTATAGTCTTAGAGAACTTCAACCCTATCTCGTCATTCCTTAGTCCTTCCGTATCCCACTTCTTTGCGTATTGATCCTTCCTGACTAATGTCTTAAACTTCAGCCTACTCTTCATCACTACTGTATTGTGATCTGAGACTATATCAATTCCTGGGTGCGCCTTACAATCTGATTTCGTAATCTCTGTCTGACCATGATGTTGTCTAACTGAAATCTTCCCGTATCAACCGGCCTTCTCCAACTGTACCTCCTCCTCTTGTGATTCTTGAACAGAGTATTCGCTATTACTAGCTGAAACTTGTTAAAGAACTCAATTAGTCTTTCTCCTCTTTCATTCCTTGTCTAAGCCTATATTTTTCTGTAACCTTTTGTTCTACTCCTTCCCCTAAAACTGCATTCCAGTCCCCCATGACTATTAGATTTTCATCCCCCTTTACATACTGCACGACGCTTTCAGTATCCTCATACACTTTCTCTATCTCTTCATCTTCAGCTTGCGACGTCGGCATGTATACCTAAACTATCGTTTTCGGTGTTGGTTTGCTGTCGATTCTGATAAGAACAACACTGTCACCGAACTGTTCACAGTACCATACTCTCTGCCCTACCTTCCTATTCATAACGATTCCTACTCCCGTTACACCATTTTCTGCTGTTGTTGATATTACCCTATCACCTGACCAGAAATCCTTGTCTTCTTTGCACTTCACTTCACTGACCCCTACTATATCTAGATTGAGCCTTTGCATTTCCCTTTCCAGATTTTCTAGTTTCCCTACCACGTTCAAGATTCTGACATTCCACGACCTGATTCGTAGAACGTTATCCTTTCGTTGATTATTCAATGGCAACCTCCGCTTTGGCTATGCATACGAGTTGAGAACTGAAAATATAACGAACAAGAAGCACTACCAGTAAGCAAATAAGCATTGGTTTCGGAGTTCTAGATTCATTTGTTCTCGATACAGATATACTAAAAGTGGAATTAAATGGATTATGAAAGTATCCTTTTCACATCATCACTTACTGGTTTTTCGAAATATATCAGCAAACAAGTAGTTACTTTAACGAGACCTAATGTATCGTATTACTAGTGCAAGTACACATATAAAAACAGAAAAGCTTTCAAAATTGTCTTCCTAGAATTATATTATTCACACAAGCACTGTAATTTTCAGTATTTAAAACGGTTGTTGCGTGCACACGACAGAAGTAATGAACAAGAAGCAATCGTAAACAGCAGTCTGCTAATGTTTCGGGCTATTTAAGATGGCAGGAGGTCCCGTCCACTCTGGCTTCAAAACAACGTACAGCAAAAGTCCATAGCGCCATTTGCCTTCATTTTTTTTTTTACCACCGTGGTGTTACTCTATCAGAGAGTCTGCCTGCAACATTTATCGTCTCTGGGTCGGGAGCTGCGCTCTGTCGCAAATATTATACTGGTGTTGCGCATCTTATGTCGTCTCAGTTAGTCACAGAAATCGCCTCAGCTCGCGTCATTCATACCACAGAAAAAAAAGTTATTTTGTGTGCTGACATACATTCGTACCCATTCCCCTTTCTTTGCCAGTTGGTATTTCATTCAATGTCTTTAATTAAACATTCTTTTCCACATTTAGAGAATCCAAATAGAGCATGACTTGTAACTTGTTGTTCTCAAGGTTTCATCAACGTGGTGGCGCTACCTTCTTTTTCGGAAGTCAATGACACCTTCGCTGGACAGACTGCTTTGGTCAGCGGCTGGGGACTGATTGGCAGCAACGGTAAGTGTACTGCCGTAGTCATTTTGAGGCACCTGTCTAAATACAGCAGACTAGAAGGCTGTACCAGTAGGGCAGAGTACATATGAACACACCTGATTTTAATGCTCAATACTTCAGTCTAGAGACTGATTATGAAGGAACTCATACTGGACTCCGCTGTGAACAGATTTCGCCATTTTCTACAGTGTTTGTTGTTGCTGCACATGAGGTTGCTTTCCGTGCAGCATTTGTAAATATTTCTAGTACTATTAGGTTCGTGTATAAGTTCGTAGCATTTTTGTTTTCCATGTTGCGATGTCAGTTGCTATGTGTTTATTTGTTACTTGTTATTTTTTATTTGTAGTTCACCATTGTTATGTGCGTTTACATGTTATTTCCTCATTTGAAGATAGTGTGCGGAGCTGTGAAAACTAGAAAATGCAGTGCCAAGTGGAGAAATCAGAATATTTCCGATTTATTCTTCTGTTTCAATTCAGCAGAGGGGTGACAGCAGCAAATGGGCTAGGAACATTTGCCCCCTTTATGGGGATAATGCCATTGGACAGAGCAACACAATAAAATGATTATTTCGCCTTAAGGAGGATCGTTTTGACATTAGTGACTCTCCACGTTCAGCAAGACCTTCGGGGTATAGCATAAACGCACCAATCCACGTCAGTGTACTCGAGAAATGGCAAATGTGACAAACTGCGCTCATTCCAGCGTCGTGCGACATCTGCATTCGATGGGAAATGTTCAGAAATCGGGTGTATGGTCACCGCTTGTTCGAAGCCAAAATCACAAAAATAAGGAGGTGAGCATATATGCAACTCTGCCTGTTCGTCATCTGTTGGCTCGTTAACTACACCAACTATCCCTGTCCTCTACCATCACTTTTGACGAGAAATGGTGCCTTTATGGCAACATAAGGAAAAGAACCTTTATAGCCCGCCAGGGTAGTCGGGAGCCCTAATGCGCTGCTCCCTGGACTCAGGTAGACGCGCCGACCCCGGGTCGAATGCGCCCGGCCGCGTAACGACGAGAGCCGGTATGCCAGCCAGCCTGTATGTGGTTTTTAGGCGGTTTTCCACATCCTGGTAGGTGAATACCGGGCTGGTCCCCATGTTCCGCCTCAGTTACACGACTCACAGACCTTTAGACACGTTGGCACTATTTCGTGGGTTACATTAGACGCAGACAGCTGGGGTACACTACTTCCTTACCAGGGGGCTTGGGGTAGCTGCAGGAAGGGCATCTGGTCACACTCTGTCACTAATACCGCCACATCCATAGTAACAAGGCCGACCCCGCGTTGGTGCAGGATAAGGGCCAAAGAAAGAAAGAATGGAAAAGAACCTTTATGGTATCATAAGAGAAAGAAAGGAACGATTGAGCCCAAACAAAGCAGAAACTGTCCATACAAACACCTGCGCTGATCCACAAAAGGTAATGTTATGCCTCTAGTGGAACAGCAGCAGTGTGGCGTACTACTGATTGCTTACCCAAGGTGTAATCATCAATGCTGATATTTATGATCAATCACTCAGATCTCTTGCAGAGCAATCCAAGGCAATGACCAGGAAGACTGCGTGAAGTCACGCTAAAACATCATACGGGCGTTGGCTTGGGGAGTGATTGCACACTCACTTTATTCATCTGCTCTGACGCACTCAGATTTTCACCTTTCCCGCTCTGTACAGAACAACCTTCAAGGAAGTACCTTTCCGGATGAAAACGCGCTCCCAACATAGGTCGACATGTTCTTCACCTCACAACCACGTGATTTCTACAATAGCGTAATCGAAATGTTACTCCAACGTTGGCAGGCTGTTGTAAATAGTAAGGAGAATATATTACTGAAGACTAAAGTCTCTGTTATGTGTTTTTGTTGTGTTTTCTCAACTTATCAAAAACGCTACAAATTTATGCAGCAACCAAATATATATGTAAGCGATGTGTAATGTATTAAAGCTATTTGTAATATATAATTAATTCTTCAGTTATAGAATTTCGTGGCAAATAAAATTCTTAAATTTTGTGAAACTACTTACATAACGTGTGGGCGATTAAATCATATTTCTTCGGTAATGTACTACCTTGTATGTGGGAAGAGAAGAAGGACTGTTACCAGGGAACATGTGATGTTTACAAATTAATGAATTAATATTTTACCTGTCTTTGAAATGAAAATTTGTGTTACTTTTCAACATGATCAGTTTCAAATTATATTGTGGTCTTGATAATGCTTCTGCTCAGTTAAGTTCTTTCACGAGTGTCAGTCTTGAAATTTTGGCAAGAGTGCGTCTGTGAAGTTTGGAAGGTAGGAGACGAGATTTGGCGATAGTAAGGCTGTGAGCACAGGGTGTGAGTCGTGCTTGGGTAGCTGGGTCGGTAGACTTCTTGCCTCAGAAAGACAAAGGTCCCAACTCGAGTCTCAGTCCGGCACACAGTTTTAATCTGCCTCTATGTTTCATATGAGTACACACTTCACTGCAGAGTGACAATTTTGCTCTGGTACTAAATACAGCATTGACAAGCTTTTGTATGTCGAAACGCTTTCAAAATTTCGGTAGAATATTTGTTAATAGGTACATGACAATGTTGTACTTTTTTCACACTTACAAACACCTTTATTTTGCGGGGCAAATTTTGTAATTTCAATGAAAACTGCAGCAAATACAAAGCGAATGCCATTATTTAAAAATGGAGTAGGAAGATATATTAAACTTTTATATCAGGGCTGCCTAGAGCCGAAAGTCCGAAAATTGTTCCACTCTCCCCTACAAAAGTAATTGTGTTTTCTATCGTTTGGAAGCTTTTGTGTTCCATGCCAGAGTGAAATTTTTGTTGTGTACTTGTGTATACTGCAAAGCATGACACTGTTGCGCATGTCTGATTGACTTTCATGACGAAATATGGCTGACAAATGTCATATCTACAGTGATGATCGTCTGCACGTTAGTAACAACATTCATGTATCGATTAGCAGCGTCACCCAAGGCGGAGTGCCCTAAAGTTCACTTTTTGTGGAGTTAGTAGTTATTTGATGTTCTGTAACTAGTGTATAGAAGTACTGTCGGTTTCGCCCGCATGTATCGGGTGAACGTTAATAAAACCGACAAACTGCAGGAACGGTTGGAGGAAAAAAGGTTCTATGAACATGTGTCCGGAAACAGACGTTATGCATGCAACGACAGAAAATCGTCCGGGGACACAGTACAGAGCTGCATCGCGTCCACGTCACGACAGTGAGGTGGGCTATGCGAGAAACGTTCAATGAATTCGAAAGTAAAGTTCTATGTACTGACTTGGCAGAAAATCCTAAGAAATTTTGGTCTTATGTCAAAGCGGTAGGTGGATCAAAACAAAATGTCCAGACACTCTGTGACCAAAATGGTACTGAAACAGCGGATGGCAGACTATAGGCCGAAATACTAAATGTCTTTTTCCAAAGCTGTTCCACAGAGGACGACTGCACTGTGGTTCCTTCTCTAGATTGTCGCACAGATGACAAAATGGTAGATATCGAAATAGACGACAGAGGGATAGAGAAACAATTACAATCGCTCAAAAGAGGAAAGGCCGCTGGGCCTGATGAGATACAGTTCGATTTTACACAGAGTACGCGAAGGAACTTGACCCCCCTTCTTGCAGCGGTGTACCGTAGGTCTCTAGAAGAGCGTAGCGTTCCAAAAGAATGGAAAAGGGCACAGGTCATTCCCAGTTTTCAAGAAGGGACGTCGAACAGATGTGCAGAACTATAGACCTACATCTCTAACGTCGATCAGTTGTAGAATTTTGGACCACGTATTATGTTCGAGTATAATGACTTTTCTGGAGACTATAAATCTACTCTGTAGGAATCAGCATGGGTTTCGAAAAAGACGATCGTGTGAAACCCAGCTCGCGCTGTTCGTCCATGAGACTCAGAGGGCCATAGACACGTGTTACCAGGTATATGCCGTGTTTCTTGACTTCCGCAGGGCGTTTGATACAGTTCCCCACAGTAGTTTAATGAACAAAGTAAGAGCATATGGACTATCAGACCAATTGTATGATTGGATTGAAGAGTTCCTAGATAACAAGTCGCAGCATGTCATTCTCAATGGAGAGAAGTCTTCCGAAGTAAGAGCGATTTCAGGTGTGCCGCAGCGGAGCGTCGTAGGACCGTTGCTATTCACAATATATACAGGGTGAGCCACCTAACATTACAGCTGGATATATTTCGTAAACCACATGAAATACTGACGAATCTATTCCACAGACCGAACGTGAGGAGAGGGGCTAGTGTAATTGGTTAATACAAACCATAAAAAAAATGCACGGAAGTATGTTTTTTAACACAAACCAACGTTTTTTTTAAAATGGAACCCCGTTAGTTTTGTTAGCACATCTGAACATATAAACAAATACGTAATCAGTGCCGTTTGTTGCATTGTAAAATGTTAATTACATCCGGAGATATTGTAACCTAAAGTTGATGCTTGAGTACCACTCCTACGCTGTTCGATCGTGTGTATCGGAGAGCACCGAATTACGTAGGGATCCAAAGGGAACGGTGATGGACCTTAGGTACAGAAGAGACTGGAACAGCACATTACGTCCACATGCTAACACCTTTTTATTGGTCTTTTTCACTGACGCACATGTACATTACCATGAGGGGTGAGGTACACGTACACACGTGGTTTCCGTTTTCAATTACGTAGTGGAATAGAGTGTATCCCGACATGTCAGGCCAATAGATGTTCAATGTGGTGGCCATCATTTGCTGCACACAATTGCAATCTCTGGCGTAATGAATGTCGTACACGCCGCAGTACATCTGGTGTAATGTCGCCGCAGGCTGCCACAATACGTTGTTTCATATCCTCTGGGGTTGTAGGCTCATCACGGTACACATTCTCCTTTAACGTACCCGACAGGAAGAAGTCCAGAGGTGTAAGATCAGGAGAACGGGCTGGCCAATTTATGCGTCCTCCACGTCCTATGAAACGCCCGTCGAACATCCTGTCAAGGGTCAGCCTAGTGTTAATTGCGGAATGTGCAAGTGCACCATCATGCTGATACCACATACGTCGACGCGTTTCCAGTGGGACATTTTCGAGCAACGTTGGCAGATCATTCTGTAGAAACGCGATGTATGTTGCAGCTGTTTTGGCCCCTGCAATGAAGTGAGGACCAATTAGGTGGTCGCCAATGATTCCGCACCATACATTTACATTCCACGGTCGCTGTCGCTCTACCTGTCTGAGCCAGCGAGGATTGTCCACGGACCAGTAATGCATGTTCCGTAGATTCACTGCCCCGTGGTTTGTGAAACCCGCTTCATCGGTTAACAGGTGGAACTGCAACGCATTCTCTGTTAATGCCCATTGACAGAATTGCACTCGATGATTAAAGTCATCACCACGTAATTGCTGACGTAGCGACACATGAAACGGGTGAAAGCGGTGACGATTCAGTATGCGCATGACACTACTTTGACTCAGTCCACCGGCTCTCGGAATGTCCCGTGTACTCATGTGTGGGTTCATGGAAACAGCAGCTAACACACCAGCTGCACCCGATTCTCCTGTGACGGACTTGTTACGGACCCGTTTGCGTGCTACGACCATACCTGTTGCATACAGTTGGCGGTAGATGTTTTGCAATGTGCGGCACGTTGGATGCTGTCTGTCCGGGTACCGTTCTGCATACACCCTGCAGGCTTCAGCTGCATTTCGTCGACACTCGCCATAGATGAGTATCATCTTCGCCTTTTCAGAGTTCGAATACATCATGGTCACAGTTCCTACAACACTACACTATCACAGACGTCTGGTAACACGGTGTACTACAGTTGGTCTGCGTGCGGAGACGAATGCAGAATAACAATAGCAGCAAGCGCTACATGCGGACACTGCGACAGCTAGACCAAACCACAACAGTGCACTACAGCCACACTCGTAAACACGGTCGTCATCGTAAACATGTCCCTGCAGATGCTGCTCGCCGACCGTGGCCCGCGTTTGTTACAACACGCAACTGAACGTCGGAGGTTTCAAGCGTCAACTTTAGGTTACAATATCTCCGGATGTAACTAACATTTTACAATGCAACAAACGGCACTGATTACGTATTTGTTTATATGTTCAGATGTGCTAACAAAACTAACGTGGTTCCATTTAAAAAAACGTAGGATTGTGTTAAAAAACATACTTCCGTGCATTTTTGTATGGTTTGTATTAAACAAATACACTAGCCCCTCTCCACACGTTCGGTCTGTGGAATCGGTTCGTCAGTATTTGATGTGGTTTACGAAATATATCCAGCGGTAACGTTAGGTGACTCACCCGGTATAAATGACCTTGTGGATAACATCGGAAGTTCACTGAAGCTTTTTGCGGATGATGCTGTAGTATATCGAGAGGTTGTAACAATAGAAAATTGTATTGAAATGCAGGAGGATCTGCAACGAATTGATGCATGGTGCAGGGAATGGCAATTGAATCTCGATGTAGACAAGTGTAATGTGCTGCGAATACATAGAAAGAAAGATCCTTTATCATTTAGCTACAATATAGCAGGTCAGCAACTGGAAGCAGTTAATTCCATAAATTATCTGGGAGTAGATATTAGGAGTGATCTAAAATGGAATGACCATATAAAATTAATCGTCGGTAAAGCAGATGCCAGACTGAGATTCATTGGAGCAATCCCAAGGAAAAGCAGTCCGAAAACAAAGGAAGTACGTTACAGTACACTTGTTCGCCCACTGCTTGAATACTGCTCACCGGTGTGGGATCCGTACCAGATAGAGTTGACAGAAGAGAGAGAGAATATCCAACGTAGAGCAGCACGCTTCGTTACAGGATCATTTAGTAATCGCGAAAGCGTTACGGAGACGATAGACAGACTCCACTGGAAGACTCTGCAAGAGAGACACTTAGTAGCTCGGTACGGGCTTTTGTTGAAGTTTCAAGAACATACCGTCACCGAGGAGTCAAGCAGTATAATGCTCCCTCCTACGTATATCTCGCGAAGAGATCATGAGGATAAAGTCAGAGAGATTAGAGCCCACACAGAGGCATACCGACAACCCTCCTTTCCACGAACAACACGTGACTGGAATAGAAGGGAGAATCAACAGAGGTACTCAAGGGATTTTCCGCCACACACCGTCAGAACACATTGACACCGGTGTGTCAGACCCACCATACTTGCTCCGGACACTGCGAGAGGGCTGTACAAGCAATGATCACACGCACGGCAAAGCGGACACACCAGGAACCGCGGTGTTGGCCGTCGAATGGCGCTAGCTGCGCAGCATTTGTGCACCGCCGCCGTCAGTGTCAGCCAGTTTGCTGTGGCATACGGAGCTCCATCGCAGTCTTTAACACTGGTAGCATGCCGCGACAGCGTGGACGTGAATCGTATGTGCAGTTGACGGACTTTGAGCGAGGGCGTATAGTGGGCATGCGGGAGGCCGGGTGGACGTACCGCCGAATTGCTCAACACGTGGGGCGTGAGGTCTCCACAGTATATCGATGTTGTCGCCAGTGGTCGGCGGAAGGTGCACGTGCCCGTCGACCTGGGACCGGACCGCAGCGATGCACGGATGCACGCCAAGACCGTAGGATCCTATGCAGTGCCGTAGGGGACCGCACCGCCACTTCCCAGCAAATTAGGGACACTGTTGCTCCTGGGGTATCGGCGAGGACCATTCGCAACCGTCTCCATGAAGCTGGGCTACGGTCCCGCACACCGTTAGGCCGTCTTCCGCTCACGCCCCAACGTCGTGCAGCCCGCCTCCAGTGGTGTCGCGAAAGGCGTGAATGGAGGGACGAATGGAGACGTGTCGTCTTCAGCGATGAGAGTCGCTTCTGCCTTGGTGCCAATGATGGTCGTATGCGTGTTTGGCGCCGTGCAGGTGAGCGCCACAATCAGGACTGCATACGACCGAGGCACACAGGGCCAACACCCGGCATCATGGTGTGGGGAGCGATCTCCTACACTGGCCGTACACCACTGGTGATCGTCGAGGGGACACTGAATAGTGCACGGTACATCCAAACCGTCATCGAACCCATCGTTCTACCATTCCTAGACCGGCAAGGGAACTTACTGTTCCAACAGGACAATGCACGTCCGCATGTATCCCGTGCCACCCAACGTACTCTAGAAGGTGTAAGTCTACTACCCTGGCCAGCAAAATCTCCGGATCTGTCCCCCATTGAGCATGTCTGTGACTGGATGAAGCGTCGTCTCACGCGGTCTGCACGTCCAGCACGAACGCTGGTCCAACTGAGGCGCCAGGTGGAAATGGCATGGCAAGCCGTTCCACAGGACTACATCCAGCATCTATACGATCGTCTCCATGGGAGAATAGCAGCCTGCATTGCTGCGAAAGGTGGATATACACTGTACTAGTGCCGACATTGTGCATGCTCTGTTGCCTGTGTCTATGTGTCTGTGGTTCTGTCAGTGTGATCATGTGATGTATCTGACCCCAGGAATGTGTCAATAAAGTTTCCCCTTCCTGGGACAATGAATTCACGGTGTTCTTATTTCAATTTCCAGGAGTGTAGATGTAGATGTTCAAAGTGGCCTCCATGGGATCACAAGTGACAAGGACAGTGGCGGTCGTAATGTGGGATACATATAATCATACTTTGGCTTATTCCACGCTAGCGAGCCACTTGCCTGCAGGTTGCACTAGGGCTCGTCTCAATATTCTGCAGAACCCGGTGCTCCAGATACGGTTCTAGGGGCTTCAGTCTGGAACCGGGCGACCGCTACGGTCGCAGGTTCGAATCCTGCCTCGGGCATGGATGCGTGTGATGTTCTTAGGTTAGTTAGGTTTAAATAGTTCTAAGTCTACAGGACTGATGACTTCAGATGTTAAGTCCCATAGTGATTAGAGCCATTTGAACCATTTGGACCAGACATGGTGTACGCACAGTCCGCCTCCACCCTGCAGTTACTGCGCCAATCATCTGACATTTGCTGCTCCTCCGGCAGTTCTCTACTTACTGCCGGCGCTGTCATCTTTCTATAGATAATACTATCGTTCGCAGAGAGGCTCACTTAGCTGCTGACATTACTCAGCATATCAGGTGTAATCAGGGCGAACATTAATGAAACCGACAAGGTTCAGGGATGGATTCCTGACTGGTAATGGAGAAAAAACGTCCTATGAACATCTGTCGAGAAACGCACCGTTGCCACGGTAGATGGCACTGACGACTTAAAGATCCTCTGACCACGTGCCGTGTCTTCGTTGTGTGCTGCAGGCTGTGTCATTGACGCAGCGTAATGCAAGCAGCAGAATGGTCCGGTATTCATGTCGGGAACAAGCCGAGACTGTGTTTGTGTATGGCCAAGCAGATGGAGACGGTTGAGAGATAGCACGGCTATACGATCACACTTTTTTTCCGTTTCAGTTTACTAATACACAGCGTCACCGATCCAACTGTCTCGGTGGACAAGTGAGAGGAGACTCAAAGCAACGGCTGAATGACAGCTGAGCATAGCAATTTGAAGGTGTGGCGGTGGAACTTTAAGTTCCGTGCCACCCTCCGATGGTGGAAGGACAGAGGAGGGGTGCAGTAATGCGCCAACTCTACAGTCAAGGAAAAAAGTGGCTGGACAAGAACAGGCCACTGCTAGTAAGAAAACGGACCGAAAATCGTGGTCGTATAGGGCCTATCATAGCCCGAATCCGAGTCCTCCAGGATTGTGGGTGTTGTGTCTAGACAAGACAGTCTAGACACAAGACGAGGTAACCGAAATGCACGCGTACACACACACCGGCTGGCGTGAGTTCTGGAACAGGATACGTATTGAATGTTATAAAGAAAAGTACGTAGCTGCGTTAATACTTAACTTTAATTCATACTTGTGGTACATCGCTCCTGACGATACAAATGAGACACTTTAAATATGGTTAATGGCGCCTTGCTAGGTCGTAGCCATGGACTTAGCTGAAGGCTATTCTAACTATCTCTCGGCAAATGAGAGAAAGGCTTCGTCAGTGTAGTCGCTAGCAAAGTCGTCGTACAACTGGGGCGAGTGCTAGTACGTCTCTCAAGACCTGCCGTGTGGTGGCGCTCGGTCTGCAATTACTGACAGTGGCGACACGCGGGTCCGACATGTACTAATGGACCGCGGCCGATTTAAAGCTACCACCTAGCAAGTGTGGTGTCTGGCGCTGACACCACAGTGGGCGGAACGGGGTCTCGGTGGCAACGCCGTGGAACTGTGGTACCGATGGTTTGTAGTGCAACTGCCGTGTCACGGAGGGCATCCACTTTACTGTATAGTTGGCGAGCCTTACGGAGAATGGTCGTCTTGAGAAGGGCCGTATTTGTCTCCTCATAAAGAGTGACAATCCTGGTGAGAGGAGGGGCGTGAAGACTCCACCTGAGAACTTTATTCTGTAGGAGCTGGAGCGTCAGCATCCGGGACTTACTAATCGTGGCCCACGCAGAGGAACCATACGTTAGTGAGGGTAGGATGATGGAGTGATATAGCCGGAGCTTGGTATCGAAATTCAGCTCTCGGCTGGAGAAGAGCGGGCACAAGGCCTTTGCCAACTTTAACCCCTTATGGGCGATGTATTCTGCGTGGCGGTGGAAGAAAAGTTTCTTACTCAAGCAGACCCAGAGATACTTGGTAGCTTGGGCCCACGACCCAGACGCTCCCGATTGAAATGTTGTGGCGGAGTATAGGGCGCCGTTTATTGAAATAAACTGCCGTAGTTTTGGCGGCATTTAGGGCCATCTTATTGGAGTGACACCAGGTGACCGTTGCATCCACTTGCCTTTAGAGGCGAGCAATGAGTTGATGACACCGATGAGACCTATGCCTACTTCGGTGGCCTTGGAATCACATGGAACCCCTGATGTCGCTGCGTCTTCCGGCAGTGAGCATCTTACCGGTCAGCCATCACTCCAGGGTGAATGGCGGACAGTGGTGGGCTCGCGCGTGCCTGGCCGAAAGGCGAAGGTGGGATCTGGCCGCGTGGCAGCTGCCTTACCCCTTTCCAACAGATACGGGGTGCTTCCTAGTGGTGATGACATCGTTTCCGAGCCACCACAGGATGCCTCGCCTGTTGGGCCAGTGGCCGATTCTCCGGCAAGGTCCCGACAGTCACAGAGGGCGGGCCTATTAGTTATAGGGAGCTCCAACGTTAGGCGGGTTATGGAGCCCCTCAGGAAAATAGCGGGTAGGTCGGGGAAGAATGCCAGTGTGCACTCGGTGTGCTTGCCGGGGGGTCTCGTCCGTAATGTGGAGGAGGCCCTTCCGGCAGCTATTGAACGCACTGGGTGTGACCGGCTGCAGATAGTAGCACATGTCGGAACGAATGACGCCTGCCGCTTGGGTTCTGAGGCCATCCTTGGTTCCTTCCGGCGGCTGGCTGATTTGGTGAAGACAACCAGCATCGCACGCGGAGTGCAAGCTGAGCTTAATATCTGCAGCATAGTGCCCAGAGTCGATCGCGGTCCTCTGGTTTGGAGCCGTGTGGAGGGTCTAAACCAGAGGCTCAGACGACTCTGCGACTATAATGGTTGCAAATTCATCGACCTCCGTTATTGGGTGGAGAACTGTAGGGCCCCCCTAGACAGGTCAGGCGTGCACTACACACCGGAAGCAGCTACTAGGGTAGCAGAGTACGTGTGGCGTGCACACGGGGTTTTTTTAGGTTAGAGGGACCCCCCCTTGGGCGAAACGATAAAATACCTGACGGCTTACCAGAGAGGACATTATCATCGTTGATAAAGAACGTCCGTCCTCAGAGACCAAAAACAGGAAAAGTTAACGTAATATTGGTAAACTGCAGGAGTATCCAGGGCAAGGTTCCTGAATTAGTATCTCTTATTGAAGGAAATAGTGCGCATATAGTATTAGGAACGGAAAGTTGGTTAAAACCGGAAGTGAACAGTAACGAAATCCTAGACACAGAATGGAATATATAGCGCAAGGATAGGATAAACGCCAATGGTGGAGGAGTATTTATAGCAGTAAAGAATTCAATAATATCCAGTGAAGTTATTAGCGAATGCGAATGTGAAATAATCTGGGTTAAGCTAAGTATCAAAGGTGGGTCAGATATGATAGTCGGATGCTTCTATAGACCACCTGCATCAGCAACCGTAGTAGTTGAGCGCCTCAGAGAGAACCTGCAGAACGTCGTGAAGAAGTTTCGTGATCATACTATTGTAATAGGGGGAGACTTCAATCTACCAGGTATAGAATGGGATAGTCACACAATCAGAACTGGAGCCAGGGACAGAGACTCTTGTGACATTATCCTGACTGCCTTGTCCGAGAATTACTTCGAGCAGATAGTTAGAGAACCAACTCGTGAAGCTAACGTTTTAGACCTCATAGCAACAAATAGACCGGAACTTTTCGACTCCGTGAATGTAGAAGAGGGTATCAGTGATCATAAGTCAGTGGTTGCGTCAATGACTACAAGTGTAATAAGAAATACCAAGAAAGGAAGGAAAATATATTTGCTTAACAAGAGTGATAGGGCACAAATCGCAGAATATCTGAGTGACCACCATCAAACGTTCATTTCTGAGGAAGAGGATGTGGAACAAAAATGGAAAAAATTCAGAAACATCGTCCAGTACGCCTTAGATAAGTTCGTACCGACTAAGGTCCAAAGCGAGGGGAAAGATCCACCGTGGTATAACAATCATGTACGAAAGGTACTACGGAAACAAAGAAAGCTTCATCATAGGTTTAAGAGTAGTCGAATCATAGCTGATAAGGAAAAGCTGAACGAAGCGAAAAAGAGCGTAAAGAGAGCAATGAGAGAAGCATTCAACGAATTCGAACATAAAACATTGGCAAACAATCTAAACAAGAACCCTAAAAAGTTTTGGTCATATGTAAAATCGGTAAGCGGATCTAAATCCCCTATTCAGTCACTCGTTGACCACGATGGCACCGAAACAGAGGACGACCGAAGAAAGGCAGAAATACTGAATTCAGTGTTCCGAAACTGTTTCACTGCGGAAAATCGTAACACGGTCCCTGACTTCAGCCGTCGCACGGACGCCAAAATGGAAAATATTGAAATAAACGATATCGGAATTGAAAAACAACTGCTATCACTTAGTAGCGGAAAAGCATCCGGACCAGACGAGATACCCTTAAGATTCTACAGTGATTATGCTAAAGAACTTGCCCCCTTTCTATCAGCAATTTATCGTAGATCGCTGGAAGAACGTAAAGTACCTAGCGACTGGAAGAAAGCGCAGGTCGTTCCCATTTTCAAGAAGGGTCATAAATCAGATGCGAATAATTATAGGCCTATTTCGCTTACGTCAATCTGTTGTAGAATAATGGAACATGTTTTGTGTTCTCGTATTATGACGTTCTTAGATAATACAAATCTCCTTCATCATAACCAACATGGATTCCGCAAACAGAGATCATGTGAAACTCAGCTCGCCCTATTTGCCCAAGAAATTCACAGTGCCGTAGACACTGGCGAGCAGATTGATGCCGTATTCCTGGACTTCAGGAAGGCATTTGATACGGTTCCGCACTTACGTTTAGTGAAAAAAATACGAGCTTACGGAATATCGGACCAGGTTTGTGATTGGATTCAGGATTTCCTAGAAGAAAGAACACAACATGTCATTCTTAACGGTTCAAAATCTGCAGATGTAGAGGTAATTTCGGGAGTACCGCAAGGAAGCGTGATAGGACCTTTATTGTTTACAATATACATAAATGACTTAGTTGACAACATCGGTAGCTCCGTGAGGCTATTTGCAGATGACACGGTTGTCTACAAGAAAGTAGCAACATCAGAAGACTCGTACGTACTCCAGGAAGACCTGCAGAGGATTAATGCATGGTGCGACAGCTGGCAGCTTTCCCTAAACGTAGATAAATGTAATATAATGCGCACACATAGGGGCAGAAATCCATTCCAGTACGATTATGCCATAGGTGGTAAATCATTGGAAGCGGTAACGACCGTAAAATGCTTAGGAGTTACTATCCGGAGCGATCTGAAGTGGAATGATCACATAAAACAAATAGTGGGAAAAGCAGGCGCCAGGTTGAGATTCATAGGAAGAATTCTAAGAAAATGTGACTCATCGACGAAAGAAGTAGCTTACAAAACGCTTGTTCGTCCGATTCTTGAGTATTGCTGATCAGTATGGGACCCTTACCAGGTTGGATTAATAGAAGAGATAGACATGATCCAGCGAAAAGCAGCGCGATTCGTCATGGGGACATTTAGTCAGCGCGAGAGCGTTACGGAGATGCTGAACAAGCTCCAGTGGCGGACACTTCAAGAAAGGCGTTACGCAATACGGAGAGGTTTATTATCGAAATTACGAGAGAGCACATTCCGGGAAGAGATGGGCAACATATTACTACCGCCCACATATATCTCGCGTAATGATCACAACGAAAAGATCCGAGAAATTAGAGCAAATACGGAGACTTACAAGCAGTCGTTCTTCCCACGCACAATTCGTGAATGGAACAGGGAAGGGGGGATCAGATAGTGGTACAATAAGTACCCTCCGCCACACACCGTAAGGTGGCTCGCGGAGTATAGATGTAGATGTAGCTGTAGATTGTGGCAGGTCGTATAAAGCGCAGTGTCATCGGTGTATTGCGCCAGATGGCAGTGACGGATGACGGGGATGCCACTGACATAGACATTAAAAAGAAGAGGGGACAGCACAGAGCCCTGAGGGGTACCCATCGATGTGTGGCGTACGCTGGAGCGCTTTCCCCGCCGAGCAACGAGGAAGGTCCTCTGGTGCAGGAAATCATCCACAATCTTAATGCAGATGTCAGGGATCGTCGTTTGCGTCATCAGGTTGTCCTGCCAAATCTGATCATAAGCATTCTGCACGTCCAAGAAGACCGCTGCTGTCGACATGCTGGAATTAAAACCCTTGCTGATGTGCTCCGACGATCACACAAACGCCCAACGCTTGAAATGTTGTGTAATGTGGTTGGCGATTGTGAGCGTACTTGTTTCGGTATAGCCGTGCTGCCTCTCGACCGTTTCCGTCTTCTTGGTCGTACACTGACACCATTTCGGCTCGTTCCCGACATGAATACCGGATCATTCTGCAGCTTACAGTACGCTGCTTCAATCACACAGCCTGCAGCACATGAGAAACACACGGCACGTGGTCAGAGGAACTTTCATTCGTCAGCGACGTCTACCGAGGCAACGATGCACTTTCGGACACGTGTTCAGAGGTCCTTCTTCCTTCCATTGCCAGTCAGGAGTCCGTCACTGCTGTTTATCGATTTTATCAATGTTCACCCCGTATTTCGTTAACAGAAGCATCACCTTTCCACCACAAGGCAACACGCCAGATGTATTATCGACTTGAAAATGTAGAAGAACGAACATCCACAGACCGGAGTTGTTTAAGAATGACTGTTTTGGCACATAAAATCCGAATGGTGCTCGTACAAATAGTGATGTTGGCTAAGCATTAATTTCTGCCCAATTAAAATCTTTTCCAAAAGGAATTAATCGACTCGCACAGTTTGCCTGGGCACCAGCTGCGGTTCATCATTTAAATCGTGCTTAATATGGTGTAACATGGCTATAGTAATATAGGTATCAAAAAGGCTGTGCAAATGGCTGGTGGTTCGGGTTAGACCAAAAGCTTTGAACCACACGTGTCTAGCTCAGAAAGGAACCGAGCACCAAGACCCACACAAACAGTGATTCTGTGCTTAGCTCTTTCATACATACTTTTTAACCGCGTAATGATACAGGACACTTTTATACAAGGCCAGTTTTATTAGTTTGTGATCATTATTTACAGAAATGTAATTGAGCTAGCTTTGCAAGATGAAAGCAGTGGTCTTGTTGTGGTCTCCAATCCAAAGACTTGTCTGCTACAGCCCCGAAAGCCAGTGTTTAGATTAGATTAGATTAGTTTTTCGTTCCATAGATCCGTGCTGAGGAGATCCTCGTGGATATGGAATATGTCAATTTTTTTACCAATAATATGATAATATACAATACATCATTTGTTTCTATTAAAAAATTCGTCAGTGGAGTAGAAGGAGTTGGCCACCTCTATCAGGCTCCTTTTCAACTGATCTTTATTTGTAACTAAATTTTTTATGTTTGCTGGAAAATTATTGAAGATGAGTGTTCCTCAGTAGTGGACCCCTTTTTGAACTAAAATAAGTGCTTTTAAGTCCTTGTGAAGATCATCTTTGTTCCTGGTATTGTGTGTATGAACTGAGCTGTTTGTCGGAAAAAGAGGTAAATTATTTAGGATAAATTTCATTGATGAGTAAATATACTGAGAGGCAGTAGTTAGTATACCCAGTTCTCTGAAGAGGTTTCTACAGGACGTCCGTGAATTTACTCCACAAATAATACGTATTACACACTTTTGGACTCTTAAAACTTTTGTTTGACTTGAAGAGTTACTCCAAAATATTATACCATATGACATTATGGAATGAAAGTAGGCAACGTATGCAAGCTTTTCCATTTTTATGTTGCCTATGTCTGCTAATACTCGAATTGCAAATACAGATTTGTTAATGCATTTCTGCAGTTCTGTGGTGCGCTCCTCCCAACTGAATTTTTTATCAAGTTGTAATCCCAGGAATTTAAGACTGTCAACCTCTTCTATCTGCTCTTCTTCATACTTTATGCATATACATATGTGTATCCTGCGCAAGTCTGTCCTTCTCTGAGTGACCTATGCGACCCGCATCTAAATGGCTCTGAGCACTGTGGGACTTAACATCTGAGGTCATTAGTCGCCTAGACTTAGAACTACTTACATCTGACTAACCTAAGGATAGCACACATATCCATGCCCGAGGCAGGATTCGAACCTGCGACCGTAGCAGCAGCGCGGTTCCGGACTGAAGCGCCTAGAACCGTTCGGCCACAACGGCCGGCCACCCACATCTATTTGGATCTGCTTCAGCAATCAAGCTATGATCTGCCTCTACAATTTTTACCCACTCGCCCCAACCCACACTTCCTTCCATTGCCGAAGTCATAATTCCTTGATGCCTCAGGATGTTTCCTGTTTATTGGGCCCTCGTTTTTGTCAGGTTCCGCCATGAATGTCTTTTCTGTCCGATGCCATTCAATAGGGAGGCTTCATTAGCTGTCCGTTCGCCTCACTCAGTCTTCGGCATTCTTCTGGAGCGCCGCACTTAGAAAGCTTCTGTTCTCTTCTTGTCTGAATTGTTTACCTCCCACGTTTCACTTTCGTAGAGGGCAACACTCCTGTGTAGTACGTTCGTGAAAGACGTCCTAAATTCTAAATTGATATTCAATGTCAACATATTTTGTTTTATTAAACGCCATTTTTACTGTTTCGAGACTGCAAGCAATCCTAGCACAGCCTGATCGATTAGATAAAATAACCTTTTTTTGAAGACATAGCCATTCTTATCAGCCATTCTTATCTTTGTCCTCCCTGACAGACGCGGTGCGGTCTCTGTTCGCTACCGGACCCAGCCCACCTGCGTCTGCTGGTGCAGGCAGACTGATCCCAGCGATGGTGTTGGGTCAGGAGGATCCTTTCCTCCACAGTGGGGTGCTAAGGACATAAGGTGGAAAGGTCTAAACTTAGAGGAGAAGCAGGCTTACAATGTTGTATGACGCACGAGCTGAGAAGCAGTACGCAGTGAACACACATCTCTGAGTGGATGTTAGGCCGGGAAACATGTAGGTCAGCAGACTGGCATACTTTGTCCCGCAGACAGGCCTGGGCTTGCAAAAACACCTTCTGTCTCAGGAAATCTCACGCCATAGAGTATGTTGTAGTACTGCAAGTCTTCGATTCTGTCATCATAGAACCTGTCACAGTATTCTACATCAGCCATCTTAGATTCTGACGTCATAGAGCCAGTCTGCCAGGTCAGCGATCTTGGACCGCCATCTTGGCTTCGGATATCATACTAACGCTGTTCTACGTAGTTCTCATGTGTCTGGAGGCATTACAGCTGTGACTAGTGTAGTGGCAAGAGAAACTCGCGTCATGGGCCATTTACTGACAAAGTTGATCTCCCCAAAATGTAAAGATTTACTACCGTACCGTTGTCCAGATTCTAATGAGAACCTTCATTACTGATACTGTTGTGATCTTCCGTCGAAAGTATGGTTTGATGCAGCTCTCCGTGCTACTCCATCCTGTAATAGCCTCTTAATCTCCGAATAACTACTGCAACCTACATCCTTCTGAATCTGGTTGCTACGAGGGTTGACTGAAAGTTATGCCTCCACCTTCGTAACTCTTCAACAGTTGGCAGTATTGGTATGCGGCAAGTACTGGCTTTTTCCGTAGCGTCTTCTCTACAGCTCCAGTTGGCGGGAAGCCTTAGCATTGGACGATTCTGTTGTTACAGTGTAAAGTATGGAGCCCTGCGCAGACTGTCGGTCAATGCGATGTAAGCAACTTGCAGTCATTAAATTCTTGACAGCAGAAGGTGTCATCCCAAAGGAGATTCATCAGAGAATGAAAGCAGTTTATGGTGATTGTGTTGATGTGAGTACTGTGCGTCGTTGGGCGAGTATGTTTAAAGATACTGAGGCGGGAACATCTGACCTACGTGACACACAAAGAGTTGGACGTTCTGTGACAGCAACCACCGAGTTTCACAAGCAAAATGTTGACACAATGATTCAGGACGATCGTCGTATCACTCACTGAGAAACTGCAAGCACAATCGGCATTTCACAAGCACGTGTGGGTCACATTATGTCTTTGCTTGGCTATCGGAAGATCTGTGCAAGACGGGTACCCCGGATGCTAACTCCTACAATGAAAGTGCACAGACTTGAAATTTGTCGGGAATTGCTCTCGCGTTACAGGTATGGAGTGACGCCTTTCCCCATTCAATTGTGACAGGAAACGAAAGGTGGGTACACCATTACAACCCGGAGACAAAACGTCAGTCTATGGAATACCGACACAATTTTAAGACAAAATATGCTTAGGACAATAGTCCTGCTTCAACAGGAGTGGCCGCGCGGTTTGAGGCGCCATGTCACAGATTGCGCGGCCCCTCCCGCCGGAGGTTCGAGTCCTACCTCGGGTATGGGTGTGTCAAATGGCTCTGAGCACTATGGAACTTAACTTCTGAGGTCATCAGTCCCCTAGAACGTACAAATACTTAAAACTAACTAACCTAAGGACATCACACACATCTATACCCAAGACAGGATTCGAACCTACGATCGTAACGGTCGCGCAGTTCCAGACTGTAGCGTCTAGAACCGCTCGGCCACTCCGGCCGGCATGTTGTGTGTGTGTGTGTGTGTGTGTGTGTGTGTGTGTGTGTGTGTGTGTGTGTGTGTGTGTTGTTCTCAGCATAAGTTAGTTAAGTAGTGTGTAAGTCTACGGACCGATGACCTCAGCAGTTTGGTCCACTAGGAATTCACACACATTTTCGACAGGACTGGGAGGAAATACACTAGCGATATCGGGGTTATATTTAAATTTCCCGCCGTCTTTGAATTTATCGTCAAAATTCGGTTTTACACCCATTTTATTTATTGGGAAATTAGCTTTTGTTTTACAATGGGGACGGCTGGGGAAACCTCGTCACTCGTTGGTGATGTCATTTGAACCCTCCGTCGGTTTGCCACAGTGTACAGCATGAATCAGTATTACAAATCACTTGTTTCCAGTCATCCACTTCCCAGTAGCGAAGCTCTTATTTTTTTTTTTAAATACTTCATTGATACAACAACATTATTATAAAACAATCGAAAAGAAGGTATTGTGATACAAATTATTCATAAACAACAAACATTGTATGATACACACTAACACACCACCTTTTCTAATTAGTGGGTCCAATTATTATACTTGAAAAACAAGCAGCTTATACTACTTAATTAATGGCACTTACTATGGACAGGGTTAATCTAACTACTTGACTACTCTGGTTATTCTAAGTCTAACTACTCTGCAGCGTTACAGGTGTGCCAGTCGAAATACAAACCTACTGAAAAACGGCCTGCTCACTGAGCTAATCCCAGTGAGCGTGCCCCTGGCACTGGGCTGGCCTACTACTTTTGGAATCGCTGCAGTCCCTACCTATGTTAGTGATGTTAGTATTCTAATTTTACCTTATTCTAGTATAACTACTTCCTATCAAATCTTAGTGCATATGTCAAGTCCGGGAATGGTGCTCCTGCTCCCCTGATCCGACAGCGCGGCGGATTCTAGGTGTGAAACAACCGGCCAGTACCGCGCTCGGCGGAAATTGCAGGTGCACCTAAGTCTTCATCGGGTTATTTTTTTTTTATCTCTAACCGTGTTGGTTACTAATAAAATCCCTCAAGATCTTTTGGGATATTTCATTTGCCAAATTGTTGAGGACATTGAAGGTCTCGCCACGTCGCAGTAGGTTGTATGTGTCTCTGTTTGGCAATTGATTCCTGAGTTCGAGCGCCACATCGTCATACAACGTGCAGTCATAGACGACATGTTCGGGTGTTCCATCCGGAGCATCACAGTCACAGTCGGATATGGCCCGTGACCTGTAAGAAAGTGCAGCAGACCTCTGCTCGGCTCAAAGTGGCTCATTTGAGGCCTTTCTCTGATGTTCGGTAGTAGCTGGAATACCCTTCTTCCCGTTTCCTCAGTTTCCCATTGCTGTTGCCATAACTCTTCGCCCCTTCTCTTTATTGCATATCTATCCCCAACTTGTACCCCCCATGATTTCCCTGGTCTTTTCTGTCTTTCCTTTAGAGACCCAGTACCACGCTCCCTGTTCTCTAATTTTTATGTCTAAGGGACATAATCCTATTATTGTCAGTAAAGCCCCCCCAGGTGTTGTTCGGTATGCCCCGACTGAACGCAACAGCATGTTCCGCTGCACCCTTCTCACGGTCACTGCGGGCACCACCCTCGTGAGCCTGTGTGCCCAAACCCCGCTCGCATATCCTACTAAGGATGTTAGGATACTGTTGTGATAAAGTTTGATCAAGTTGGGAGGTAGGTGGAATCTTCTATGGCCTATACTGATTAGATTATTTAAAATTTCTAATGCTCGTTGCGTAATGTTTTCTATATGAGTATTGTAATTCCATTTTTCGTCTATTGTGACTCCTAGGTATCTAGCCTCTCGACGCCGAAGAACTGGAGTTCCCTCAATTCTGACGGTTGGATTTCTGACGAGACTGCCTTTCAGTAATATATATGTGGATTTGTGCGGTGCAACTTTCATTTTTGCTTCTTGACACCATTTCTGAAGCACTATCATAGCTTGCTCTACCTTAGGCTCTAGTTCCTCTCGGCTGCAGCCGCCTACCAGCAGGAGGAGGTCGTCAGCATAAGCTATCACGTCTAGCACGTCCTCACTTAGTTGTAATTTCTCTAGGAGGGGTTCTATGTTTATATCCCAAAAGAGTGGCCCCAGAACTGATCCCTGGGGACACCCCTTCGTGATGGTTTTACTTGTTCTTCCGCTAGGCGACGATAGCCATACCTCCCTGTCCATGCAATAGCTCCTCAGACAGCCATAGAGGGGCCCTGGGCACTCCTTCTCACGCAAGCGGGAGAAGAGCGAGGGCCACCACAGGTTGTCGAAGGCGCCACTGATGTCCACCATGATGCCTACCACATACTTGTGCGGGGTTGAGCTGCAGACCTCAGCTGCCAGGGCAATTGCGTCAGACGCCGATCGCCCCGGCCGCAAGCCGAACTGCCTGTCGCTCATCCCGCGCAGTATCCTGTACGCTTTCAGTCTGTCAGCTAGTAGCTTCTCCAACAGTTTTCCTAGATTATCAAAGAGACAGATTGGCCTGTAGGATTTGGATTCTATGGGGTTCTTGTCCTTCCCTTTTTTAATGATTATTACGTTGGCCCTTTTCCATATTTTGGGGAAACTTCCTGTTCTTAGACACTCATTGAACAGTCCCGTGAGAGACGCCACCAGCTGGGGGGCGAGGAACTGCACCACCTCCGCGATTATGCCGTCTGGCCCCGGTGCTTTGCCCTTTTTTAGTGATTTGATTTGTGCAGCCACTTCTTCCTCTGAGAAGGGGTACACCATGGTGTTATTGGTGTATTCATTTAGATCCTCCCTGCGAATTTGTTGTTGGAGGTCGTCCTCCTCATTTGCCTCGTCATCTGGCAGCAGAGTGCACAGGAGAACTTCAGCGGTTTCCTGCCACGACTCTGTCATTCTGTCTCCGTCTCTGATTGTAGAGAGAACCGCAGGGGACCTGATTTTTTCCCTGACCAGTTTGTATGGTATTCTCCAAGGATCTGTGGCTAGCTGGCTCAGAACGTACCTCTCCCAACTTTACATTCTTACTTGTTTTAATTCTTTTTGGAATCGTTCTTTTTCTTCCCTGTACTGCTGCAGCCAGAACTGTTTTTCTTGCCAGACGGCATTTCGCTGGTAGTACCTCCTCGCCCGTCTCACAGACTGACGCATATGTTCAAGATCGGTAGACCATGGCGATGGGGAAGCCGCCACGGCTCTCCTCCTGGTTGGCACAGCGGCCTTGACCGCGCTGACTATCGACCCTACCAGCTCTTCGGCGTACCTATCTATGTCCAGGTCACCTTCCGGCAACGGCGGAATGTCACACTCCCAAGCCAGGCAGTCCCAATCGGTTTTATTGTAATTTAGTTGGATTTCCCATCCTAGGTCCCAGCGGCACCCTTCTTCTCTGAGGCAGAAGGTAATTATGATCACTTGTAGTGGCGTGTTCAATAACTTTCCAGCCTTCAATGATGCTGATGGCGTTAGCAGTTGCCAGGGTGACATCGATGTTTGTTCCCTGCCCTCCACCTCTACTGTAGGTGGGGGGATTACCAGGTTTATTTGCCACTACAAGTTGGGAAGCCATGATTAATTCTTCATCCTTCTCACCATTAGCATCCCTTGTGCCGCTGTACCACATAGGGGACTTCGCATTGATGTCTGCTGTAACAATAACTCTACGTCCGCGTAGTGTCGTGATGATTCTCGCAAGGTGGTCTGAGAAATCTTCAAAATTTCCTCCATATTGGAAATACATGTTCACGAGGTGTATTCATCCTACTGGTTTCCAGAATGAGATTTTCACTCTGCAGCGGAGTGTGCGCTGATATGAAACTTCCTGGCAGATTAAAACTGTGTGCCCGACCGAGACTCGAACTCGGGACCTTTGCCTTTCGCGGGCAAGTGCTCTACCATCTGAGCTACCCAAGCACGACTCACGCCCGGTACTCACAGCTTTACTTCTGCCAGTGTCTCGTCTCCTACCTTCCAAACTTTACAGAAGCTATCCTGCGAAACTTGCGGAACTAGCACTCCTGAAAGAAAGGATATTGCGGAGACATGGCTTAGCCACAGCCTGGGGGATGTTTCCAGAATGAGATTTTCAGTTTTAATCTGCCAGGAAGTTTCATATCAGCTCACACTCCGCTGCAGAGTGAAAATCTCATTCTGGAAACATCCCCCAGGCTGTGGCTAAGCCATGTCTCCGCAATATCCTTTCTTTCAGGAGTGCTAGTTCTGCAAGTTTCGCAGGAGAGCTTCTGTAAAGTTTGGAAGGTAGGAGACGAGATACTGGCAGAAGTAAAGCTGTGAGTACCGGGCGTGAGTCGTGCTTGGGTAGCTCAGATGGTAGAGCACTTGCCCGCGAAAGGCAAAGGTCCCGAGTTCGAGTCTCGGTCGGGCACACAGTTTTAATCTGCCATGAAGTTTCATATCAGCGCACACTCCGCTGCAGAGTGAAAATCTCATTCTGGAAACATCCCCCAGGCTGTGGCTTAGCCATGTCTCTGCAATATCCTTTCTTTCAGGAGTGCTAGTTCTGCAAGTTTCGCAGGAGAGCTTCTGTAAAATTTGGAAGGTAGGAGACGAGATACCGGCAGAAGTAAAGCTGTGAGTACCGGGCGTGAGTCGTGCTTCGGTAGCTCAGATGGTAGAGCACTTTCCCGCGAAAGGCAAAGGTCCCGAGTTCGAGTCTCGGTCGGGCACACAGTTTTAATCTGCCAGAAAGTTTCAGTCCTACTGGTGTTTGTAATTCTACTACACTGCAATGACTGTTTGATAGCTGTGTTAGTGTAGTGGCCCTTAGGGCCTTGTTTGTGACTATTAAGACTGCCTTCGGCTCTTCTCCGGTAGAGATAGTCTGCAAAGAGGCAGACATGAAGGAAATCTGCCCCGCCCTGGAGTATGGCTCCTGCAGACAGACTACATCCAGTCTCCTCTCCTCCACTACCTTCCGAAGCTCCTGCATGACCAGCCGACTGTTATGGATGTTTATTTGTCCTATTACAATTTCAGATGTTATGGGAAGTAGGTGTGGAAATAGCAATCAGGCCATGGTTTGTTGTAATCTGAAGCAATTCGGCCGTTCGCAAGTACAGATTGCACATAGATCTCTTGCAAGTTGAATTCCTCACCTCTTCTCTCGAAAACCCTTCTGAGCAAGTCACGCAGAGCTCCGAAATCTGTGGGAAGATCCATTGACTTTAACTGTATTCTATCCACAGCCTCCATTGTCGAGAAGGTGACCTTTCTGCCATATTTATGCCCTATACGTACGACGTGCCTAAGTGCTGTGGTAAGGACAACCGGCTGCTCCAAGCGTGAAAGTTGCATCGCAAGCTCCAGGTTCGGGTAGATTCTTCTAAGATCCGGATCTGGGGCTCTCGGAAATACTTCCATATGCATTGTAGTTGTGATTGTATTATCTTGTACAATAGTTTGGAGAGATCCTTCCTGAAGCGGAACAATGCTATTACTTTCTACCGGTCGCAGACTGTCTTCTGTTTCGTCTTCTGGCTCCGTCTGTATGCATAGGTCAACCATGATTGTCTGTTTTGGGCTTGTTTTTTCATAACTGGTGATGAAGCTTTCTGCCTCTGGGTTGAGTGTCGAGTTGACACTCAAATGACCCAGAGTCTTGGGCTCTGTCGAAGTATCTGAGTCAGCCGTTTCTTCTATTTCTTCTATTTCTATGTCTGGTTCGGTTTGGGTGCTTGAATCAACAACAGTTGTCTCCATTTTCTTTGTCTCCTGGACATTTCAGAAATTCTTTGAATTTCTCTGCTCTTTCTGCGTCCCTTCTCTTCTTACTCGGAGACTTTCTTTTATTGGCTGATCTGGTTTTGTTGTTGTCATCAGCCATAATCCGTTCTGGAGATTAGGCGTTGTTCGGGTAATTTATATGTTGGGCAATTCCCTCCGGTTGTGCCGCACGTCTTTTTGCCCCTTCGTATACATGGTATGCATACAGCGGATTTCCTAGAATCTTTTCTTGCATGATCGTCCTCTCCGCATCTTTATGAATATGGTCAATGTCCCCACAATTGTGACAACGGGGTACGATTAGGTAGTCTTTCACGTTTATGGCGTGAAAACCTATGTACACCCTGCCCATAGCTGTCAGTGTTCTCCATAGTCCACCTGTAACTTCGGCAACATGGTGAACTACGTCTCTGTCCCTAGGTCCTGTCTTGAATCTGAGTTTAAAATCTTTTAGAAAGGTTTCCATACTAATATTTGAGTTGTCAAGGTTTTGTTGATACAGGGTGTCACATAGGTCTTCGTCTGTCATTGATTTTGGGACGTCATACAGAATGTCTAGTGGATTCCGCTTTCGGGGGGGTTCACATTTTACTGACTTACATAATTTTTGGTTTTCTAAAAGCTTATTTTTATCTTCCTCTGAAGCTACATCTACAATAACTACATTTTTTGTTACCTTTACCTTGTTTATCCTGATCTTTTCTCTTACGGGATTTACTGTGGTAGCAAACACTTCCTGCACCTTCTTAATGTCCTGGCCGGGTAATGGTCTTAAGAAGACTGCTGTATCTGGTCGTTTAGAGACTTTTGCAATAGTCTCTTTTGTTGTTTGGGCCTTTGGCGCAGCTTGTGCTGCGACGTCGGCCCATGTCCTCCCTGGTTGTTTCCTGAGCCGTTCGTTTTCCTTTTCCAGCTCTTCAGTTCTTCCTTCTAGTTTTGCGTTGGCTATCGCCCATGCCGCCAGTTCATTTTTAATTGCCTGCACTGCGACCTGATTAATTTTCCCATTTTTAGTGTTTTGATCTAAAAGCTGTGTAATCCTCATATGTCTCTCGAGATTGCTTTCGTCCGTGGTTTGACCCAGGCCTTCCTGTGGCGAGGGATCAGATAGCATCGAAGCCCCTATGGGCGCACTTAAGTCGCTTGTCTCTTCAGTGGCCATCATTGTTAGACAAGCGAAAAAAGGTTGGAAGCCCGTCTCTTACCCCGGACTGGCTCCTCTGGCATGGGGGGGGGGGGGGGGGACTAAGATGCAGCTCTCCCACAAACCTCGTCCCTAGGTCAAGGGCATCCCTGAGCCGCCGAGTTCAGTACACCGTTGCCAGTGTCCTGGTCCCCTTCAGTGGCCTCGTCACCGACGATTTCTCCCAGCGTTTATCGGCAAGTGCACCCCGCACTCCGGAGAAGCGGATGCACTTCTCGTCCTTCGCCGCCTACTAGCCCGAGCTCCCACCTTACAGGCCAGGGACCGGCTCCTATTCAAGTGGCGGGCCGGTCACCCAGTCGTTCGACGGTCTGGACTCAGCTAACCTGGCCCAGGCGATGTCACCACCCCCTGGGTTTGGCAGAACACGCCCCGGTTACCCACGGGCGCGGCGAAGCGCACTTGCCGACTCGCGCCGAGGTCCCACGCCGACAAACGAGGTCGCCGGCATGCAGAACACCAGCTGGTATTGTGCCCTGCAAAAATAAAGAAGGGACAGATGGATAGTCCCTCAGACACAGCTCCCCCTGTGCCATGCACTCTTCGCTTTTGCCTTGGGTTGGGGGCATTTAACGTCCTACGTTGACGGGAGTTTAACGTCCTTCCTTGACACAACGACAACCCTCACCGTTCCACAGCCCGGAGGTGGTATGAGAGTGATGATGTGATATAAATGATGGTATGGCCCGGGTCTTATGTTGTGGATTTTGACATCATCGAGACGGTGCGGCACTCAAACCCTAGTTACTTTTCCCGGAAGGCCTCCACACGTACTGGGGGATCATGGCCGACCATGTCTCACCCACCGCTTTTGATAATTCACGGTGGGCCAGTGCGGTTCAGTGAGGATTGCACCCAGTTAAGGGCTAGCCTTTTAACGTCATGCATGGACGGCCCTTCCCGTGTTAGCTTCACCCCATCTAAGGGGGTTACTGAGCGCCGGGGCCACGTCAAGGCCACGGGATAGGACATTACGGTACCTGCCCCACTCAGGTTCCTCTGAGCTACAGAACACTTCAGACATTCTGAAGGTTTCCGGGAATCAGAGGGTCTCCTGGCGGTTTTAACCCAGTTTCGGAAGGCAACACACCTTCCCCAGGTGGCGCCACGCAGACCGCTTTCCCGTGCGAGCGAAGCTCTTTGCACCACCTCAAGATCATCTGAAACTTCCTGGCAGATTATAACTGTGTGCCGGACCGAGACTCGAACTCGGGACCTTTGCCTTTCGCGGGCAAGTGCTCTACCATCTGAGCTACCCAAGCACGACTCAGGCCCCATCCTCACAGCTTTACTTCTGCCAGTACCTCGTCTCCTACCTTCCCAACAATACAGAAGCTCTCCTGCGAAGCTTGCAGAACTAGCACTCCTGAAAGAAAGGATATTGTAGAGACATGGCTTAGCGACAGCCTGGGGGATGTTTCCAGAATGTGATTTTCACTCTGCAGCGGAGTGTGCGCTGATATGAAACTTCCTGGAATATTAAAACTATGTGCCGGACCGATACTCGAACACGGGACCTTTGCCTTTGACGGTCAAGTGGTCCACCAACTGAGCTACCCAAGCACGACTCACGCCCCGTCCTAATAGCTTTATTTCTGCCAGTACCTCGTCTCCTACCGTCCACACTTTACAGAAGCTGTCCAGTTTATCACTCATTAAAGATTTCTACTGTTTATCAGGACCTGTTCTACCGTTGTACCCCACTATTTTTAGTTCTCTAAACCCAGTCACTCTGCTATCTAGACTGCTGATAGCGCTTTTAAGCTCGCCAGTGGTTCTTTCCGTTTATTTCACGCGTTTGTTTACAACCAGCCTGCACAATGCTCGACAGTACGCGATGTCTAACTGGTGTTTGTTTGGCGGTGGCTTTTCCTTCGCGTTTCCACATCGCAATAATATTACCATCCGATTTTGGCGTCTTTAGATGGGTTCAAATACCCTGATGGATTTTTTTCTCAGATGATACCCAACGACCAGCCTATGTTTACAGTCTGAGTTTTCGTAACCGAACCATCTTGCTGTTACTGCTTATCTCCTCTCAACACTCTCTGCTACTTTTCTACTGGCGTGTCTGCTTCTCGTGAAATCCAGCGGTCAAGTTCGCATTGCTTTTGATGATACTGTGTAGATTATGCAGAACATAGAAGATAGGGCTGTCTCGCACTGCAGACAATGAAAACGACTACGCGCGTAGAACTGTTTATCATACGGAGCTGCGAATCAACAAGGTAGCCCTGGCAGAACTCAGTGGCTGTTGATGAAGAGTTCCATCTCTCATATTCACTCTTTTATACTTCGTCCCTCGTTACTATCCAATCTTGATCCAGTTACCTTTCTCTGAGTCTGCAATGCTCGTACTATACCATATTCTATCGAAGCAACAGCTTGTCTTCGTCCTTGGCAACTGAATCTTTACTGTCCATCACTTTTCTCTCAACTATTGATCGTATTTTTATTCACCCTCATCAATGTTTAGTTGTAAAACTCGAAGTCTGCATGCTTATACGTCCAGATCTTAGTAAGACAGGCTGCCTTACATTTGCCATGCCACACACAGAGCCACTTTTACTTCTTCCGGGATACAGTCCAATGTTGTGAGTCTACTGGACAAACACATACTGGCATAACAATGTTGACTGTGACTCGAGTAGATTTATTTGCTCTTAAAGTGAAGTTATCTTTCCCCTAGTAATGCGGCAGCGTTATAGCGAACACATTCTGCCTCGTTATAGTTTTCTGTCAAATACCGTAACACTATTTTCATCAAACGAAGGAACCAGTAACTGATCGTCACCAGCTACTGTCTTTCGAAGTAAAAACGTAAAGTCTAGTCCCATTTACACACTATTGGCCATTAAAATTGCTACACCAAGAAGAAATGCAGATGATAAACGGGTATTCATTGGACAGATATATTATACTAGAACTGACAAGTGATTACATTTTCACGCATTTTGGGTATATAGATCCTGAGAATACCCATAACAACCGCCTCTGGCCGCAATAACGGCCTTGATACGCCTGGGCAACAGAGCTTGGATGGCGTGTACAGGTACAGCTGGCCATGCAGCTTCAACACGATAACACAGTTCACCAAGAGTAATGACTGGCGTATTGTGACGAGTCAGTTGCTCCGCCACCATTGACCAGACGTTTTCAGTTGGTGAGTGATCTGTAGAATGTGCTGGCCAGGGCAGCAGTCGAACATTTTCTGTATCCAGAATGGCGCGTACGGGACCTGCAACACACGTTCGTGCATTATCCTGCCGAAAAATATGGTTTCGCAGGGTTCGAATGAAGGATAGAGCCACGGGTCGTAACACAGCTGAAATGTAACATCCACTGTTCAAAGTGCCGTCAATGCGAACAAGAGGTGGCCCAGACGTTTAAACAATGGCACCCCATACTGTCACGCTGGGTGAGACGCCAGTATGGCGAAAAAATGACGTTTTGCCATTCCTGCACCCATGTTGGTCATTGAGTACACCATCGCAAGCGCTCCTGTCTGTGATGCAGCGTCAAGCGTAACCGTAGCCATGGTTTCCCAGCTGACAGTCCATGCTGCTGCAAACGTCGTCGAACTGTTAGTGCAGATGGTTATTGTCTTGCAAACGTCGCCATCTGTTGACTCAGGGATCGAGACTTGGCTGCACGCTCCGTTACAACCATGCGGATAAGATGCCTGTCATCTCGACTGCTTTTGATACGAGGCCGTTGGGATCCAGCACGGCGTTCCGTATTACCCTCCTGAACCCGCCGATTCCATATTCTGCTAACAGTCATTGGATCTCGACCAACGCGACCAGCAATGTCGAGATACGATAAACCGCAATCGCGATAGGCTACAAACCGACCTTTATCAAAGTCGGAAACGTGATGGTACGCATTTCTCCTCCTTACACGAGGCATCACAACAACGTTTCACCAGGCAACCAGGCAACTGCTGTTTGCGTATGAGTAATTGGTTGGAACGCCAGGCAACGCCGGTCAACTGCTGTTTGTGTATGAGAAATCGGTTGGAAACTTTGATCATGTCAGCACATTGTAGGCGTCACCACCGGCGCTAACCTTGTGTGAATGCTCTGAAAAGCTAATCATTTGCATATCACAGCATCTTCTTGCTGTCCGTTAAATTTCGCGTCTGTAGCACGTCATCTTCGTGGGTTTTAAGGGCCAGTAGTGTATTTTGATATGCAAAGTCATCTATACTCAATAATACCCGTTAACAGCAGCAGCTAATCTAAGAAGCAATGCTGTACTGTTGCGTGCACTTAAAACACCCCTCCCGAATGTAATGTCTCTGACGAGCTAGGCCGGTTGAGAAGATAGTGGCGGAGTCTTCCACCTATGTTGTGGTGCATACGGATGCCGCGATTTCCCTCAAAACTGGCAACTGACTGAAAACAGGACCTTAGGCGTAATCAAACTCTCGTAACTTTGTAAACACAGGCTTCCGCGGCCGTTGTCACAGTCAATAAATTTCTTCTAGGTTTCAGGCCGCATTGTTAGCTATAAAATTCCGACGTTCCGGCGACTGTTGCAAGACCCCTTCCTCACAGTGTACTGTTAGCTTTGACTGAATTCTCCGAGCGAAGGCCACAGTCTGGCGTGATTGTTCAATTCCATCCCGGCAGTGCGGCGCCACTGTCGTCCTTTGGTGATGCTCTGCACTCCAGCACAGCTGCTCCCTGTTCTGTTTAACTCTTGCCGGCTAACGACAATGTTGCACCCCCCCCCCCCCCCTCTCTGGACTGAGAAGCTTTGTGATTTTTTTATGTCATATACTGCTCACTTTCGTTAACAAAGCAATCCCTTACATAGTTCATTCTCATAAAAAGGCTTTCCTCTTGTTCTTTTTCCTGCACTGGCGCGGGGTCAGCATAGTTATTAATAGACATTGTTATAAACGTATTTGGCTTTGTTATTTGAAGGGGACCCCTTTCTGCAACCACTCCGTTACACCCTGGGATAGAATATGTGTACCCCAACTGCCTGCATGTAAGTGAGCGAAAGTTTAAAAATGTTTGTGAAGCGTTTAATTGAGGCAGACTTGTGTACCACTTCGGTATTCATCTAGTAGGATGTGATAAACCACCTAAAAACCACATCCAGGCTGGCCGTCACACAGACCCTCATCATTTATCCACTGGGTGGATTCGATCTGAGTCCGCCCTCCCCTTTCCGAAAGCAGTGCTTTAATGTGCAGGGCTATCCAGGTGGGTTCACACGAAGACTAAGTAACTTAAATCTGGACTTAAGCAGGTAATCAGACCTATATTTACTTTTACTTAAATACTATTTAAATGTCAGAAAGAAAGTTAGACTTTTGAATTTGCTTTCCAACACCTCCACAAGTAAGAGCTTTCTTCTAGGGTTGAGTGAAGCTGTTCTCTCTGTTCCAGGGCTCTACACGTAAAATGCTCGACTACGTCATTCTAGGCACGTATTAAGTGATGTTGTGCAATATGAAGTAATTAAAATTTGTACCCATTCATGACAATAACGTTACAAAGTCTATCAGTGCTTTATCAAATGCTTCGTTGAGTTTCCCTTTTCTCATCTACCTCATCATTTTCCTGTTCTCATTCCATGGCCTCAACTCCCTCCAGGCTTCTCTCCTTTGGTTAGTATTGCCTTTCTACCTGAACTCATGATGATTAGAAATATATTTCTCATCTGTCCAAAGATTTCTTTAATTTCCTTATACGTTACATTTATGTTTCTTATAGGTAGGCAGGATTATACAGATTAATATTTCTTCCCCAGCCATTCCTGCTTTGCCTTTCTGCCCTTTGTACATAGGCAATAATATCAAACATTGCTGTAGCAAATAAAGAGGAGTATATGAAATAGCAGAGTATTAGAAACTATTTCGAAATAGATATTGATCTGACTTTTGCAGTGCAATACAAAAATTATTCCGATTTTCTTATTTTACATCATTCTCAGACAAGGAAAGAAACCATTTAGTGTCGTTTGGTAAAATGTTTTTGCGTAAATGGTCCCTAGAAATGAAAGTGTATACGAGTTGGAGAATTATAGTAAACATTGGTACTCATTCACGATGATTTTGAACATTCTTCTAAAAGGAGTCACTGAAATCACATCACTGGCGCACATAATTGCTGATTAAAATTAGTTATAAGTATATCACAATGAATTTGGAAAAGATAAAGAAACACAATGCATGGAAACTTTTCATATTCTTCAAAAAATCTCTCCTTAGGCATGCAAGGAGCGCATCACAATATCACAAAAATCCATACCAAATGCAAAGAGACATCAAGAATTATGAAAGACAATTTTCATTTAATCTGCAATTGCTTGTTTTGGATAAATTCTTTGACTTCACCGATAAATTACCGATTGAAAATAAAGTCAGTTGCAGTGAAGAGGAGTAAGATCTTAATCTCTTCCTTTACTATTAATCTATCACCAGTGTCATAAGATTTGCTGAAAACTAATGAGTATACACCTGATGATAAAATTCAAGTGCGTTTCTCTGTGTTGTCCATTCATCTGTGAATAACCAGTATGTAACTATGTACACAAACGAATAATTTATTCGAGAGGTGGAAAATGATTCAATCTCTAGCACAATGAAACAGGCTGGATAAATGGAGGCAGCGTTCACTGATACTTGCAAAAATTACTATTGCGCTTTTAGCAGTTAGTTACTCAGAGCCTCCTACATTTCGAATGCCTTGGAACTGACATTGTTTTATGTTCCTACTAATGGGTGCTATAACTGGATCTTCATAATGAAAAAGAGACAAGATGACATGAAGAAATTCTTTGGTTACAGAGGCTTGCTGCCCAGAGCTTCTTCAGTGGACTGATGTGACGGTACTTAGCAACGAAATATGCAGTGAGTTCTACAGTGCAGGTACCATTATCGAAAGTACGCTGTGCGCCGCAAACGAGAAGACCGGCATATGCAACGTGAGTAGAAGCTGAGGTTTTTCTTGAGCACTAAACCATTAGCAACTGCTTTTTCTGTGACTTTTCAAACATTCTGTGTATAGCGAAAACGTTAATTCTTCGTACAAAGCAAACTTATAATTAATTAACGTTGTTTCAATGTATTACATCGAATTAACAGTATTTGCTATTACCTAGTAACTAAGTCACTCGTTCTTGCACGATTTTATAACCTGACAACATATTATGTAACCATGCCAAAATTGACAGCTACACTATTGGCCATTAAAATTGCTACACCAAGAAGATGACGTGCTACAGACGTGAAATTTAACCGACAGGAAGAAACTCCTATGATATCCAAATTATTATCGCATTCACACAAGGTTGGCGCCGGTGGCGACACCTACAGTGTGATGACATGAGGAAAGTTTCCAACCGATTTCTCATACACAAACAGCAGTTGACCGGCGTTGCCTGGTGAAACGTTGTTGTGATGCCTCGTCTAAGGAGGAGAAATGCGTACCACCACGTTTCCGACTTTGATAAAGGTCGGATTGCAGCCTATCGCGATTGCGGTTTATCGTATAGTGACATTGCTGCTCGCGTTGCTCGACATCCAATGACTGTTAGCAGAACATGGAATCGGTGGGTTCAGGAGGGTAATACGGAACGCCGTGCTGGATCCCAACGGCCTCGTATCACTAGCAGTCGAGATGACAGGCATCATATCCGCATTGTTGTAACGGATCGTGCAGCCACGTCTCGATCCCTGAGTCAACAGATGGGGACGTTTGCAAGACAACAACCATCTGCACGAACAGTTCGACGACGTTTGCAGCAGCATGCACTATCAGCTCAGACACCGTGGCTGCGGTCATCCTTGACGCCGCATCACAGACAGGAGAGCTTGCGATGGTGTACTCAACGACGAACTTGGGTGCACGAATGGCAAAACGTCATTTTTTCGGATGAATCCAGGTTCTGTTTACAGCATCATGATTGTCGCATCCGTGTTTGGCGACATCGTGGTGAACGCGCATTGGAATCGTGTATTCGTCATCGCCATACTGGCGTATCACCCGGCGTGATGGTATGGGGTGCCATTGGTTACACGCTCGGACACCACTTGTTCGCATTGACGGCACTTTGAACAGTGGACTTTGCATTTCAGCTGCGTTACGACCCGTGGCTCTACCCTTCATTCGATCCCTACATTTCAGCTGGATAATCCACGACCGCATGTTGCAGGTCCTGTACGGGCCTTTCCGGATACAGGAAATGTTCGACTGGTGCCCTGGCCAGCACATTCTCCAGATCTCTCACCAATTGAAAACTTCTGGTCAATGGCGGCCGAGCAACTGGCTCGTCACAATTCGCCGGTCATTACTCCTGATGAATTGTGGTATCGTGTTGAAGCTGCACGGGTAGCTGTACCTGTACACGCCATCCAAGCTCCGTTTGACTCAATGCCCAGGCGTATCAAGGCCGTTATTACGGCCAGAGGTGGTTGTTCTGGTTACTGATTTCTCAGGATCTATGCACCCAAATTGCGTGAAAATATAATGACATGTCAGTTCTAGTATAATATATTTGTCCAATGAATACCCGTTTATCATCTGCATTTCTTCTTGGTGTAGCAATTTTAATTACCAGTAGCGAATAAGTCCATTGCGTTTATGTTTTTCGTGTTGGTATTCTCATTGCTATGGTTTTATTTACCGATTGTCATTTTTTTGTGTTTCACTGTTCCTGTTTGAGTTTACATATTGTAATTTAGTTATTTGGAGATTGTGAAATTGGGCGCTTAGAAAATGGACTGCTAAGTGCCGAAATCTTAACATTTCCGCCCTATTCTTCTGTTTGAGTTCAGCAGAGAGGTGACGATGGCGGAGGCAGCCTAAAATATTTGCGCCGTGTATGGGGATATCGACAATGGACAGAGCACGGCAAGAAAATGTTTTTGTCGTTTTGAGGAGGAGCGTTTGGACATTAGTGATTATCAACGTTCTGACTTTGGGGTTTGATGGAGATCCTCGAAACGCGTTAATCCACAATGATCCACGTCAGTGTACTCGAGAACTGGCAGATGTGATGAACTGTGGTCGTTCCAGCATCGCGCGACATTTGCATGCAATGGGCAGGATTCAAAAATGAGGTGTTTGGTTGCTGCATGCTCCAAGACAAAATCACAAAAATCAGCAGGTGGCCGTAAGTGCATCTCTGCGTGTTCGTCATCACTTGGCTCGTGAACAGCACCGGCCACTGCTATCGTGGTATCGTTACCGGTGACGAGAGGTGTTGTCTTTGTGGTAACACAAGGAATAGGGAGAGCAGGAACAAAAGCAGCAGCTCCCCGTAAAAAGGCCGGCGTGCATGCACAACAGGCAGTGTTATGCGCCTGGTGGAACAACGATGGCGTGGTGTACTGCTAATTGCTTCCCAGAGGTGTAACCATCACTGCTGCCATTTATTGTCTGCAACAGAGACGTCGTGCAGACGCAGTGCGAGAACTATGACCAGGAAGACTGCGTGAAGTGTTACCATTCCACGCTAAATCCCGCCCGCATGTTGCTAGACTGAAAAAAAACCACCTTATTCCCGTCATATTCCGCCCTCAGATTTTTACCTTTTCCGCTCACTCTCGAACAACCTTCCTTTCTAGATGAAAATGCGCTTCGAATATGGCTTGACGAGTAGGTCTCAAAACCACGTGATTTCTACAGTTGCGGAATCTAAAAGTTAGCTCAGCGTTGGCAGATCGTTGGAAGACTGATGGAGAATGGATTATTAATGACCAAAGTCTCTGTTGTGTCTTCTGGAAAAACGCTTCGAACTGATTGATCAACGTAATAACTATGTGTTGTTGTTATCAATGAAGAACAACAGATGCTGCAGTTTATGCTGTAACACACTACTTTTTGCCAAATTTCATGATTACAAAGAAAAAAAATGGCTCTGAGCACTATGGGACTTAACATATGAGGCCAACAGTTCCCTAGAACTTAGAACTACTCAAACCTAACTAACCTAAGGACATCACACACATCCATGCCCAAGGCAGGATTCAAACCTGAGACCGTAACGGTCTCGCGGTTCCAGACTGAAGCCCCTAGAACCACTTCGGTCGGCTTCATGATTGCAGGTCAACAAGAATAACCTATACGTTCTGATGAGAAAATTCACTATTATCAAAATATATGACCTGAATGACTGCATCCATTTAGAAGCTTCAGTTTTATGTACCGCAGAACCGCATCAATCTTTAGTACTTCACGCAAATTCGAACGTGATAGATCTACTCGTTCTTTGGAGAAAAAGTTCTTAATAGCCAGAGGCGATCAAAGATTCAGTCCTTCATCAAACGACAAAAGAAATATTTTTTCGTGTAATGTAATTATATTCATATTTTTGTCCTATACTGTGAATCCTTTCTTCTTGCTATCAACATTCCATGTCAACGGGAAGTACTCTACAGGTTTTGATGAGTGAATTTGCGAATATCTTTTTATACTGTAAAGGGAAGGGTTCTCACCGTTGCTGTTCAATTGTGCGCTTGAGAAAGTAGTCAGAGAATGGTATAAGAGTGGGTTGCAAAAAGAAGAACCTTAAAGTAAACTGTATTGCTTTTGCAGCTGATACGGCCATGTTTGCTGAAACAGTGGAAGAAGCACGGGAGCAAATCCTTGAACTAAAGAAACCAGCAGCTAAAATAGGCCTTCTCATCTCCTTTGAAAATACTAAGATATTGACAAACATCAAGCATTCATGTAGATACCTCAAAGTTCAACAACAAAAGATTGAAATAGTAAAAGAATTCAAATATCTCGGAGATTGGATTAGTTGGAATGCTGGGGAAAGCCAAGCAATGGAATCTAGAAAAAATAAACTTGAATTGGCCTTCCAACTAACAAAAAATACATACAACAAAACATCCCTTTCATGGGGGTCCAAAATTACACATTACAAGACAGTGATTAAGCCACAAGCACTGTATGCAGCAGAAACACTAAACATGAATTTCAAAGGCCAAATGGAGAAACTTGAACTAAAGGAAAGAAAACTTTTAAGAAAAGTCATAGGACCAAAATTTCAAGACCATAAGTTTATATACATTAAAAAATAAACTCACTACAAGAAAACTGAAAAACTTTCAGATACTATGGGAAAAAGGAGGATACATTTTTATGGTCATATTCTCAGAATGAATTCCAACAGATTAAGTAAACAAATCTTTCACTTTTTCCGTAACCGCAAAACGAAATCCAACTGGTTTAAAGAAACTGAGAAAGACCTAGTAAAATTAAAGATTTCAGAAAATTCACTTATTGATGGAACAGCTAAATTAATTACTAAAGATGAAAACATAAGGTACCAAGACAAATCTACACAAAAGTCCAAACCCTGCATCTCGGAAGAAGAGAAGAAAAGAAGATCAGAAAGAATGGAGAAATACTGGGCCCTAAGAAAAGAACAACGAGCAAAGAAATGATTGATCCAGCGTACCCCAAAGGGGGTGAAACGAAAGAAGAAGAAGAAAGGGAAGTTTGACTTTAGTATGTGATATAAATATCAACTTGACACGTTTGTCTGTCAGTGACTTAAATGGTTCAAAACAGACCTACACACAGGCAGACAGACGACAAATAAAAATAATTTTTTTTCGTGTTTTATGATTAGAAATTAACAAATTTCAGATTGTTCTTTTCCTTTACGTGTGCTGTGAAGCCTTCCGTCCTTACGTATTTAATGATCCTAGGTCAATGGTAAGTACCCTATAGGTTTTGATGAGTGTGTCTACAAGTGTCAAATTATATGACGCTGATGGCCGTGTCTATTGACTTCATATTCTCTTTACTATGAGACGTAAATGTCAACTTGGTGCATCTAATAGCATATTTGAAGTAAAGCCCTTGGTAGAAATGATAAGTTCACAAAGGTACATGTATCACACTGGAACAATCGAAATAAAATGTTCAAACGTACCTACGTTCTGTATTTTAATTTGAAAAAACCTACCTTTTACCAACGGTTTGTTTAAAATTGTGATCCATATGTTTCTGACTATTACAGCGCCATCTACCACAAAGCGAAAATAGTGGTCCAACTAAAACAGTCATATTTATTTACGTATTACTATTTAAATAAACGCAGTTTATATCCATTTGACCTATGGCAGCGCCATCTAGCGCCATCTGGTTTTCCCTTTCAAGCTAGACAAATTTCGTTCTTTGCAGTTTGTTTTGTTTGACGCTTATTTCGTGAGATATTTGGCCCGGTCACTGTCAATGGACCACCCTGTATATGATGCCATTTGGGTGTCAGGTCACGATACCGACTCATGGCGTGATGCAATTTTAATTCCTCTTTTAAAACCTGGGAAAGACCGTACATCCCCGAGTAGTTACCGTAGTGTTGCCTTCACTAGCTGCGTGGGAAAGTCCTTGGAGCGGATGGTCAACCGCCGCCTTCTCAGGATCTTAGCATCGAGACAACTCCTTAGTCACTTTCAGTGTCGGTTCAGAAGGTATCACTCCACCTTTGATAGCGTGGTCCCAGTGGAGGCGGCTATACAACAGGCTTTCCTGCGCCGGCATCACCTTCTAGGTATGTTTTTGACACTGGGTAAGTCTACGATACTACTTGGAGACATCTATCATCGAGCAGCCTCACGAATGGGGTTTGCGTGGTTGTCTTCCCATTTTTGTTCAGTCCTCTCTCTAGCCTCTGTACGTTCGGTACCGAGTCGGTGACGCCCTGTCTGATCGCTTTGAACAGGAGAACAGTGTCCCTCAAGGTAGCGTTTTAGGTGTGACTCTCTTTGCCACGGATATTAATAGCGTTACATCAGTAGTGAAGAGTCCAACCCAGCATTCATTGTTTGTGGATGACTTCTCTGTGTTTTGCTCGTCTTCAACCCTTGCAGCGACCACACGTAAATTGCAATTAACTCTTCGACATTTGGATGAATGGGTGCAGAAGAATGGTTTTAAGTGTCCAACTAAGACGTCAGTGTGTGTTCTTTTTAAGTGTACTCGTTTCATTATAAACTTTCCTGAATTGAGGACGAGGGACACTGTTCTTAATTTTAAAGACACAGTGAGGTGTCTGGGCCTCATATTGGGGCACTCCGTCTTCAGGCCACAAGTCGCTCTCGGGACCATCCGACCGCCGTGTCATCCTCAGATGAGAATTCGGATAGGAGGGGCATGTGGTCAACACACCGCTCTCCCGGTCGTTAAGATGGTTTTCTGTGAACAGTGCCGCTACTATTCGGTCGAGTAGCTCCTCAATTGGCATCACGAGGCTGAGTACAGCCCGAAAAATGGCAATAGCGCCTGGCGGCCCGGAAGGTCACCCATTCAGGTGCCGGCCACGCCCGACAGCGCTGAACTTCGGTGATCTGACGGGAACCGGTGTATCCAACGCGACAAATCCGTTGCCCTCATATTGGACTGTATACTTAAATGGTGCCACATATTAAGGACCTGAAGAAAAGGCTCCTTAAACCTCTATTTCAAAGTGTCTTAGCCACAGTACACGGGGAGCAGACAGCACATGTCTATTCCAATTTTACACGGCATTTGTGCGATCCCTGATAGGTTGCGGGTGCACGGTGTATGAGTCTGCGAGACCCTCTTACTTAAGGATGTTGGCTGTGGTACACAGTGAAGGGATTTGGTTGGCCACTGGGGTTTCAGAACAAGCCCCATACCAAGCCTCTGTTCAGAGGCTGGTGAACCGCTACTCCATATCAGGCAACAGCTACTTACGGTGCTCCAGGCATATAAAACACTACCCACATCAAACACACCTGCATACCATACTGCTGCTCGGCCTCCAATGGAAAGGCTTTTTCGTAACAGGCAACAATGCTCTGTGAAACTTCCTGGCGGATTGAAACTGTGTGCCGGACCGAGACTCGAATTCGGGACCTTTGCCTTTCACGGGCAAGTGCTCAACCATCTGAGCTACCCAAGCACGACTCACGCCCCGTCTTCACCGCTTCACTTCTGCCAGTAACTCGCTCCTTTTCTTTTTTTAATCTGCCAGGAAGTTTCATATCAGTGCACACTCCGCTGCAAAGTGAAAATCTCAATATGGAAACATCCCCCAGGCCGTGTCTAAGCCATCTCCTTTCTTTCAGGAGTGCTCGTTGTGCAAGGTTCGCAGGAGAGCTTCTGTAAAGTTTGGATGGTAGGACACGAAGTACTGGCAGAAGTAAAGCTGTGAGGACGGGACGTGAGTCGTGCTTGGGTAGTTCAGATGGTAGAGCACTTGCCCGCGAAAGGCAAAGGTCCCGAGTTCGAGTCTCGGTCCGGCACACAGTTTTAATCTGCCAGGAAGTTTCATATCAGCGCACACTCCTCTGCAGAGTGAAAATCTCATTTGGCAACAAGGCTCTGTGGCACAGTATTGCCTTTTAGAGATAGGTGTGACAGGTCGTAATGTTTTACATCGCGGTTGGAGCAGATTTCCACCTTGTCTCCCATGGAGGCCCAGACTTATTTTAGACTTGAGCACTAAGACAGTACGCCAGATTTTACATCTGAATCTCTCTTTTTTAATCTTTTAGATATGCATCACTGTTTTAAAGTAGTGTACACCAAACAAAGGAATTCCCTTGGATACTCTGTCGTGTTTCCCAATCATGTCACCAGGATTCACCTTTATGATCAGTATACTGTTTTCTAGGGAGCTCCACGCGATCCTGAAGGCACTGGAGAAAATGCGGCACATTCAGAGCAAACGGTTTCTCATCTGCTCAGATTCCCTTATTGCCTTACAATTGTTACAGATCTTGTACGCGGCAGAGAAGTTGGCCCAGTTGATACATGACCGAATATACTTGCTCCTGTGGCAGGGACAGCAGGTGACATTCTGCTGGGTGCGAGGTCATGTAGGGTTACACGGAAATGAACAGGCAAATTGGGCCGCAGAGGAGGCCTGCAGAGGACAGTATGCAGCACAGTGTCTTGTTGCCTTGCAGGCTGTCGTTTCTGCACTACATAAGAAGTAGTTGTGGGATGAGGAATCGCTGGCAGTGACGGACAATAAGCTGTGAAGTCGACTATCTGGCTGCGGCGTTTCTCCTGCCAGGTTGCTCAGGCGGGATGAGGTGACCCTCACACCTCTTTGCATCGGACATTGGCCTCTTTCTCATGCCTCTTTAGTACAGCAGGAGGATCCCCTTTTTGTGATGCTTGTGGCGTGCACATCTCTGTATGCCATATTTTAACACAGAGCATTTATACCATGATGCAAGAGCAGAATCAAATATTTGTGTGGATCTGCCCTCTATTTTAGCTAATGATGAAACGAGTGTGACTAAGGTTTTAAGGTTTTGTAATTTGTCTGGACTCAGCGATAAACTTTCACGCTGGAGGTTTTAGTGTGTTGCAGAGAGGCTGCCCCACATTTTTTATTCTTGTGGTCAGTCAGTCACATCCATCTGTTACGTTGTTTTAGCTCCTTACACCACTTAATTCCTGTTTAAGTAGTGTTTTAATATTGACGTGATACTTTGTTCTGTGTTTCTGTTTGGGTATGCACATAGTTTTCCACCTTTCGTTACCTTTATTTTACAGGCTATTCTTCTGTTTAGTGCATTTTATTGACCCTCGTCTGAAGCTGTTTCTGCACAGGTGCTGAAGACCTTGCTGTCATGTGTCCATACTGACATATTCATCAAAAAATGGTTCAAATGGCTCTAAGCAGTATGAAACGTAATATAGGAAGTCATCAGTACTCTAGACTTAGAACTACTTAAACCTAACTAACCTAAGGACATCACACACATACACGCCCGAGGCAGGATTCGAACCTGCGAACGTAGCAGCTTCGCGGTTCCGGACTGAAGGGCCTAGAACCACTCGGTCATCCATCTATCCCTTCACTGGGGAGCCAGCGCGAAAGACGTTGATGAACGAAGGCAGATAACCAATCACGCAAGGCTGCCGATGACGGTCTGGCGTGGCCGACGTGGTCATGGGGTCCAAGTGACCCAGCGGCAGCAGCTGCTGTGGCAGGTTGTCGACAACTGAAGGTGATAGAGTGCATCTCCATTGGCTCGTCTGAACTCGAAACGGCGTCACCATTAAGAGGATGCCCCGTCAGAGGCCTTCAGCCCATTGGAGCATAGGACCAGTAACGGCCCAGAAAATAACGAGCCTGGAGCGGTGAAGACCCTGCAGGTAGCGACGACCGATCGGATGATGGCAGTTTTAGATTACATGGTTGAGGGTCCCCTGATGGTGTAGCTGGTTGTGATGGCAGGAGGAGGATACTCCGTTGGCATTCACCATGAACATCCGCTGACTAGGTGGCGCACACACCATTGCTGGCCCCCACCCAGGCAGCTGACAAAAATTGATTGCCATACAAGGTCACCCAGAGTGCAGTGCAAAGGACATAAATCCACCTCAGTCGCAGCGCAGGACAGAGCAGATGAAGTACTGTGTGCCACTGACAGCTGTAGACTGTGGTGATTCTACTTGCTGTTCAGTGCACTGCTTCCAAGTACCTAAATCAATTCCATGCCTGTAGAGAAATCATAGTGCAAGGACCTTCATGTAGGTCATGTCCCAGTCGCCACAGTGCAGGAAAGCAAGTACATGAGCTTCCATGACTGGAGTGACAACGAGACAGGAATCATCAGTCAATACTGAGGAGGAGCGTTCCATTGATGATTGTCAGCAAATGGCACAGGAGGAAATAGTTCTGGGCCAGACCAGACACCTTGGCTGGCAATTGGACCTACCATCACACACAAACTAAACTGTCTCATGAAACACAGGATCCTGATGCGTGGCCTATCATATGCAATGGGCGATGGGCGATGCAGATGTTCATCTCTTTGAAAACCAACATCAGCTTTCTTGAAGGCTGGATCAGGGCTTACAAGCAAATGCAACAATGCCTCTACATATGCATGCTGCACTGTCAACCTGAAGTGAATGTCATAGCGATAAATACTCAGAAATAAAGGCTAATGCTGCCGGCACTGTGCAGTCGTGTTGGAAAGGTGAAAACGAGGGCTGAAAAGTGTCGCAAAAGGGTTATGGTCGGTGTTGAGATGGAATTTGTTGGCATCTTTCCGACTGCATACACCATGAGGAAACTCTTATTTTCGGTTTGAGAATAGTTGCATAGTGCAGGTGTCAATGTCTTTGAGGCATACGTGATAGCCTTTTAAGAACTGTCGACATTTTTGTGTGCAGAGACTGCCTCAGTCCTGTGTGGGGTGGCATCTGTTGCACGGTTAAGCTGTTTGCCACGTGTAAAAGTATCGAGGTATGGCGATGCCTTTAGCAGCAGCTTGATGCAGGTGAATGCTCTGGCGCAATCCACCATCCAAACGCAAGGAAGACCGTTTGACGCAGCTTGTAGAGGGGATGAATGATATCTATTTTGTTGGTGAGAAATTTAGAATACTAACTGACTTTACCCGGAAACAACTGGAGTTCTCTGACGTTCCGTGGTGGAGGCAACTGGGCGATCGCCACCACTTGGTGTGCCATTGGTTTGAAGTCCGCCATCGAATGAAGGTGGGCCAGATATTCGATTTCCGTCTGAGAATACTTCGACTTCTGCAAACTGATGTGAAGTTTAGCGCTATGTTCCGTCCGTGAGGGATCGTGATAATGATGTCATCATGATAGTTTCTCCTACATGGTATGTCCCACATTGACTGTTCCAAAAATCTCTGGTAAATTGTGGGGGCGCTCGCAATGCTGAAAGGCAGATGCATGTATTGCCTGGAGGAACGATCATAATTTGGTTAGAGGTGAAATCAAGATGAAGCTGCAGGTACGCATCTGCCAGGACAGTATTCGAGAAACACTTACCACTTGACAGCTTCGTGAGGATTTCATCAGTACTTTGAATGGGATAACACTCGACTATCGATTGGGCTGCCAAGGAGGCCTTCAGAAGACAGGATGTGGCACAGTGTCCTATTCTCTTAGAGGCTGTAGTTTCTGCACTACATAAGGAGTTCATGCAGTTATGGGACGAGGAATGGCTGACGGTATCAAACAATAATCTGAGGTGGGTGAAGCCAACTATCTGGCTGTGGCGTTCCTCCTGCCAGACAGCACTGGCCACCGCCCCCTTTGACATGCCTTTTTACTTCGACGGGAGGAATCCCCTTTTGTGTTGATTGTAGTGTGCATCATGGTGGATTTAAAATTTCTGCACATATGAAGTTGCCACATAGGCTTACAAATAACCACCAGATGTATAGCGCACTGTGTAGAATGAACTGGTTCAACGACGCCCAAATTTTCCAGCTTGTCCAGTTCATCATCAACAGCCTGTCACAGAGCAAACGGCATAGGCCGAGCATGACAAAACTAGAGAATGGCCTCTGGTTTAAGGGTGATGCGGACCACATATTCCTTTGCAGCGCCCAGACCTGGCGAAAACAAGAGACCCGAACTCATGGCGGGACTCGTCCGATGCCTGAAATGGAATGAATTTGGAAACCAGATGCACAGAATGCTAAATATGAAATTCAAAATCCGTGAATGCGGTGAGACCAAAAACCGTGAATGTGGGGAGACATAAAACGCTTTATGACGTCACACTGTCGACTGCCATAAATCTCATCATCCTCATGACATGCTGACACGCAACATTGATCCTGAACAGGTCGCAAAGAGGAATGGTTTTTTCACCATACTAGACCGCACAACGATATATTGAGGAAAGAGTGGGGTGACCCAAGTGATGACAGGTTTCAAGATTCATGAGAGACACAGTGGCCTCAGTGGAAAGCACAAAACAAGACAGTTGTAGCTGAATTTTCAGCGTAATATACACACATGCTCATAAATTAAGGATAATGCTGATACATGGTGAAACAACGCTCGGGTCGGCGGTTTGCGGGTTTAAATCACCTCGAGGTATGACCATGTGGTGCATTTGACCTGCGGTAGTCGCACGGTGGCTCTGGCAGCAGTCCACATACGCAGAGGTGTGTTGGTGTATGTCACAGTACGGTGCAGCAAGTAAGTGTGCAAACGTTTCGAGATGCGCCAATGGTGACTGTGTGTTGAAAATGGCTCAAAAAACACATATTGATGACGTTATGAAGAGTGGAATACTAGGGCGACTGGAGCCTGGTCAAACACAGCAGGTTGTAGTATGCGCCCTGTGTGTGCCACAAAGTGTGATCTCAAGAGTATGGCTACGATTCCAGCAGACAGGAAACGTGTCCAGGCGCTACGGGACGTCCACAGTGTTCAACACCACAAGAACCGATATCTCACCATCAGTGCCCGCAAACGGCCGCGGAATACTGTAGGTAGCCTTGCTCGGGACCTTACCGCAGCCACTGGAACAGTTGTCTCCAGACATACAGTCTACAGACGAATGAACAGACATTGTTTATTTACCCAGAGACCTGAAAGTTGCATTCAACTGACCCCTGGTCACAGGAGAGCCTATAAAGGCTGTTGTGAAGAACACACTACATGGTCATTGGAACAGTGGACCCAGGTTATGTTCACAGACGAGTCCAGGTGTAGTCTGAACAGTGATTCTAGCTGGGTTTTCATCTGGCGTGAATCAGGATCCAGACACCAACCCCTTAATGTCCATGAAGGGGACCTGTATGGAGGTCCTGGCTTGAAGGTGTGGGGTGGGATTATGATTGGTTCACGTACACCCCTGCATGTCTTTGACAGAGGAACTGTAACAGGTCAGGTGTATCGGGACATTATTTTGCACCAGTATGTCCGCCTTTTCAGGGGTGCAGTGGCTTCCACCTTCCTCCTGACGATAATGCACGGCCCCACTGAGTTGTCGTTGTGGAGGAGTACCTTGAAACAGAAGATATCAGGCGAATGGTGTGGCCTGACTGTTCTCCAGACCTAAGCCCCATCGAGCACGTCTGAGATGCTTTCGGTCGACGTATCGCTGTACGTCTTCAAACCCAACTTCAGGAACTTCGACAGGCACTGGTGCAAGAGTTGGAGGTTATACCCCAGCACCTGTTCGACCACCTGATCCAGAATATGCCAAACCGTTGTGCGGCCTGTGTACGTGTGCGTGGTGATCATATCCCATATTGACGTCGGGGTACATGCGCAGGAATCACTGGCGTTTTGTAGCACATGTGTTTCGGGACGGTTTTCTCAACTTATCACCGTGGACTTACAAATCTGTGTTGTGTGTGTTCCCTATGTACCTATACTATTAGAGCCAGTTTTGTGTTCTGTCACGTTGTGTGGCACCACATTCTACAATTATCCTTAATTTATGAGAATGAGTGTAGATCTTGCTGGGAATACTGAGCTCCAGCGCATGCACTAAGCGCTAGTGTAGCGCTATGGACTTCAGCGACCGAGAACTGGCTGCATGGACATCTACGACAAACAGTTGCCACACGGCCTCGTTAATGGCAAGTCACGCAACATGCCTGCCGGTGCGGGCAGCTGCTACACGCTTGTGCACAGAGTCAGTCAGGAAACGAGAGGAACCTTCATCGAAAGGGGGCTCCGTACGATTGCGAAGCGCGTGAACCTGTTGGACATGATGAGGATGTTAGTGAATGACGTCTGTGCTGTGGAGAGGTACGCACTCACGTAACTTCCTTGACTCCTTCAGTCTCTACCACCGCAGCATGAGACTGTAAGAACTTTTAATGGCGCCTTAGGAAGTACCTCCCTGTCCAGAGCACAGCACACAACAAAATCACATGTTAGAGAGTCGGCATAGGACTGTTGACAATGGGCTCAAATAAATTTGCATTTTCTGCTTAAACTGCAGACAATCACCTGCTAGGGCTGCCCAGGTTTCCTTTGTCTGGTCAAACTCATTAGGGAAAGCAATGATATGGATTTGCTTAACGTAATACGTACTGAGCAGCTCACTCATTTTAGGAAATGGTAACGCTGCTGCGTCCTTTAACCCCTTAATACCTGAAAAATTTCCACTTGAAATAAAAAATCATATTTTGTAACCAGTAATGAAGCGTTATAGGGTATATAAGAAATCTTCTACTTGGCAGGCACAGTGAGAATGTCATATATGTGCGACAAGAGGGCTTTAAGACATTGAACCCTTACATTTCATTTGTACTGTATTAAACTGGGACCTAGAAACGACGGAGAGCCTTCATCCCGCCGTAGCCCTCAGTGGTTCATAATTCCACAATTAGCCACAGCAGTCCACCCATCCCACCACCGCCACACAGAACCCAGGGTTATTGTGTGGTTTGCCTCCCAGTAGCCCCCCCACCCTCCCACCCCACAGGAACGTCTCATACCAGACGAGTGTAACCTCAAATATTTGTGAAGTGTTGGCAGAAGTGCCAACACCTTGTATCTACAGGAGGCCGAAATGCACGCGATAAGCTCACGCAGACTGGCGTGAGGTCTGGAACATTACAAGGTTATTAATATAGCAAATAAAGTACGTCGTTGAAGTAATACTTAACTTTATTATATAATTGGAGAACATAGGTCGCGATTTTACATAAGTGCAATCTCCATCAATTGGTAATGGCGCCTTGCTAGGTCGTAGCAACAGACGTAGCTGAAGGCTATGCTAACTATCGTCTCGGCAAATGAGAGCGTATTTGTCAGTGAACCATTGCTCGCTAAGTCGGCTAAACAACTGGGGCGAGTGCTAGTGCGTCTCTCTAGACCTGCCGTGTGGCGGCGCTCGGTCTGCAATCACTGACAGTGGCGACACGCGGGTCCGACGTATACTACCGGACCGCGGCCGATTTAAAGGCTACCACCTAGCAAGTGTGGTGTCTGGCGGTGACACCACAATGTGTGTGGTAGAATAATTATGGTTTACACGTACGTGGAAATGGTGTTCGCTCGGCAATCGCCGACACAGTGTAACTGAGGCGGAATAAGTGGAACCAGCCCGCATTCGACGAGACAGTTGGAAAACCGCCTTAAAAACCATTCACAGGCTGGCCGGCACACCGGACCTCGACACTGATCCTGGGGACCGGCACGCCTCCCCTCTCGGGAAGCAGCGCGTTAGACCGCGCGGCTAGCCGGTCAGGCCTACACTTCATTTACTAAGAGATTTAACGAAACGGAGCACTTGTTTGATGATTAATGCCATTACGCGTATTGTGTTCGAGTATAATGACTTTTCTGGAGACTAGAAATCTACTCTGTAGGAATCAGCATGGGTTTCGAAAAAGACGGTCATGTGAAACCCAGCTCGCGCTATTCGTCCACGAGACTCAGAGGGCCATAGACACGGGTTCACAGGTAGATGCCGTGTTTCTTGACTTCCGCAAGGCGTTCGATACAGTTCCCCACAGTCGTTTATTGAACAAAGTAAGAGCATATGGACTATCAGACCAATTGTGTGATTGGATTGAGGAGTTCCTAGATAACAGGACGCAGCATGTTATTCTCAATGGAGAGAGGTCCCCGAAGTAAGAGTGATTTCGGGTGTGCCGCAGGGGAGTGTCATAGGACCGTTGCTATTCACAATATACATAAATGACCTGGTGGATGACATCAGAAGTTCACTGAGGCTTTTTGCAGATGATGCTGTGGTGTATCGAGAGGTTGTAACAATGGAAAATTGTACTGAAATGCAGGAGGATCTGCAGCGAATTGACGCATGGTGCAGGGAATGGCAACTGAATCTCAATGTAGACAAGTGTAATGTGCTGCGAATACACAGAAAGATAGATCCTTTATCATTTAGCTACAAAACAGCAGGTCAGCAACTGGAAGCAGTTAATACCATAAATTATCTGGGAGTACGCATTAGGAGTGATTTAAAATGGAATGATCATATAATGTTGATTGTCGGTAAAGCAGATGCCAGACTGAGATTCATTTGAAGAATCCTAAGGAAATGCAATCCGAAAACAAAGGAAGTAGGTTACAGTACGCTTGTTCGCCCACTGCTTGAATACTGCTCAGCAGTGTGGGATCCGTACCAGATACGGTTGATACAAGACATAGAGAAGATCCAACGGAGAGCAGCGCGCTTCGTTGCAGGATCATTTAGTAATCGCGAAAGCGTTACGGAGATGATAGATAAACTCCAGTGGAAGACTCTGCAGGAGAGACGCTCAGTAGCTCGGTACGGGCTTTTGTCAAAGTTTCGAGAACATACCTTCACCGAAGAGTCAAGCAGTATATTGCTCCCTCCTACGTATATCTCGCGAAGAGACCATGAGGATAAAATCAGAGAGATTAGAGCCCACACAGAGGCATACCGACAATCCTTCTTTCCACGAACAATACGAGACTGGAATAGAAGGGAGAACCGATAGAGGTACTGAAGGTACCCTCCGCCACACACCGTCAGGTGGCTTGCGGAGTATGGATGTAGATGTAGATGTAGATACGTTCACAAAACTGCTCAAAGTCACGTGAAGTGAACTGTGGACCACTGTCCGATCCAAGTACTTTTGGCAAACCTTCTATGCAAAATATGGAGGACAACACTTGAATGGTGCTACGTGATGTGGTAAAGTTCATAGGCACTGCAAATGGAAACTTGCTAAAGGAGTCTACCACTATGAGCCAACGAGAGTTTCAAAAAGGTCCTGCAAAGTCTCTGTGCACTCGTTGCCATGGAGCTAACTGTTTAGTGCGAACAATTACCAAATTTCCTTGATGAAGCATTTGCAACATCCTGTTGCAACACTTTGGGCATAAGCGCACACGATGGCCCACTGTCATTCTGAACTAGAATCATACCTTGTTGTACCGAAAGGTTATGCCAACAAGCAAAGTATCCGCGCTCAACTAAGTTCTGGATACCGTGCAATGAACGAGGCCATACGAACGAATGTAATGCAACATAATCTTGAGATCTGGGTCTGCTTCTGTGGGCTGTGCTATTTTTCTGTAGTGCTAGCGCGCATTGATTTGGCAACAAGATGCGGTAGATGAATCAAAATCAGAGTCTGTGGCAATTGGAAGGCGAGATAGGGCGTCTGCATTGCCATGCTTTGCCATAGATCTGTACGCAATTTCATACCGATACTGCGAAAGCAACAAACACCCAACGTTGCAGCTTTTAAGCAGTGCGTGTAGCAACCGGCTTAGACGGATGAAACAAGGACTGCAAAGGCTTGTGACCTGTCACTAAATAAAACTTGCAACCATACAGACGGTGATGGATTTTGTCACACTATACACATAGCGAGAGCCTCTATTTCTATTTGAGAATAAGTGCACTGAGTTAACAACTTTGAGGCAAAAGCAATGGTCTGTCTTGTGCACCAATTCTGGGTGAAAGCACAGCGCCGGTTCCGTAGGAAGAAGTGTCGACTTTCAAAACTACTAGCTTGGCAGGATCAAAATGCGCTAAGCATCCGGCACTAACAAAGCATTTTTGAGTTTCTGAAATGCGTCTTGCCAGTCTCTAATCTACACAACAGGTTCACTTTTGCGATGCAAGCGAGCCGCGATCTTTGCGTCATTCGGTATGAACCGTATGTAGTACCGGGTGATCAAAAAGTCAGTATAAATTTGAAAACTAAATACATCACGGAATGCTGTAGATAGAGAGGTACAAATTGATACACATGTTTGGAATTACATGGGGTTTTATTAGAACCAAAAAAATATAAAAGTTCAAAAAATGTCCCACAAATGACGCTTCATCTGATCAGAATAGCAATAATTAGCATAACAAAGTAAGACAAAGCAACGATGATGTTCTTTACAGGAAATGCTCAATATGTCCACCATCATTCCTCAACAATAGCTGTAGTCGAGGAATAATGTTGTGAACAGCACCGTAAAACATGTCCGGAGTTATGGTGAGACATTGGCGTTGGATGTTGTCTTTCAGCATCCCTAGAGAGGTCGGTCGATCACGATACACTTGCGACTTCAAGTAACCCCAAAGCCAATAATCACACGGACTGAGGTCTGGGGACCTGGGAGGCCAAGCATGACGAAAGTGGCGGCTGAGCACACGAACAAAACCAAACGACGCGCGCAAGAGATCTTTCACGCGTCTAGCAATATGGGGTGGAGCGCCATCCTGCATAAACGTCGTACATTCCAGCAGGTGTTTATCAGCCAGGCTGGGGATGATGCAATTCTGTTACATATCGACGTACCTCTCATCCGTCACGGTAGCAGTTAAAAAACCAGAATCACGCATTTCCTCGAAGAAAAAAGGCCCGATAACGGTAGATGTTGTAAATCCAACCCATACCACGACTTTCTCGTCGTGCAATGGAGTTTCCACGACAGTTCTAGGATTTTCGGCAGCCCAAATTCTGCAGTTGTGGGCGTTGACAAACCCTCGGAGCGTGAAATGAGCTTCGTCGGTCCACAACACGTTACTTAACCAATCGTCATCTTCCGCCATCTTTTGAAACGGCCATACCGCAAATGCCCTCCGCTTCACTAAATCGCCAGGAAACAGTTCATGATGCCGATGGATTTTGTGCGGACAGCATCGGAGGGTACACCTCAGTGCCAACCAAACAGTGGTGTATGGAATGCCGGTGCGACGTGCGACTGCACGAGCGCTGACTTCCCCGTGCATAGACGAACCCGCTACAGTCTCCATTTCTTCCTGAACTGTCTTAGCAGTATTACGCCATGTGCTCGGTCGGCAACTACGGGGTCTATCGTCTAAACAACCCGTGGCTTCGAACTTCGAAATCATTCTCGCCACAGCTACATTTGTCAACGGACCTTTACCCGTTCGAATCCCCTTCCTATGGCGATAGGATCGTATCGCTGAACTAGCACATTCCCCATTCTGATAATACAGCTTCACTAAAAGCGCCTTTTGAGGTAACGTCAACGTGCTGCGACTGCTGGCGCATCTGATTCTCTGTCACATTACAGCTCCTTTTATACACGATTGTCATGCGTAGTCACTGACGTTTTGCTGTCCAGCGCCATCTGTCGGACATTTTGTGAACTTTGTTTTTTTTGTTCTAATAAAACCCCATGTCATTCCAAGCACTTGTGTCAATTTTTACCTCTCCATCTACATTATTCCGTGGTTTATTAAGTTTTCAAATTAATAATGACTTTTTGATCACCCAGTATGTCATCTTGCCTAGTACTGACTGCAGTTCAGAGACATTGCAAGGAACAGGCGGGTCACGGATTACAAGCAAATGAGATTGAAGGGGGTGCACACCCTGACTGCTTATCACATGACCTAAGTACTGTAGTTCCGTCTGAAAAAAGTCACACTTTTCTAAACTGCACTTGAGTCCTGCTTATTACAACACTCGAAAAAGAGTACGCAAATTAGCAATGTGTTCCTCTAGTGTACGACCTGAGACGAAAATATCGTCAAGGTAGTTTGAAGAAAATGGCACTTTTACAGTCAGCTGTTCCAAGTAACGTTGAAAAATGGCGGGTGTGGAAGTACCACCGAAGAGCAAAGGCAAATACTTGTACAGTACTAAGTGTGTGTTTACAACAAACACTTTCTGTGATGCTTCATCCAATGGAATTTGCAGAAAGGCATCACGTAAATCTATCTTAGAAAAATTACGTCCTGCTCCAAGCCTGTCCATGAGTTCCTCAGACCGAGGTAACTGATAAGTGTCAACCACTGTCTTTGGGTTGGCTGGAGACATGAAGTCAACACAAATGCGAATGCGACCAGAAGGCTTTGGCAACTAAACGAGAGGACTTGCTAAGGAATAGCTTGAATGGGAGCAATTACACCATTATCTTGCAAATTTTATCATTTTACTGGCTACTTTGTCTCCTAAAGCAACTGGAACGGGACGGGCCCGGAAAAACGTAGCTGTGCATTGTCTTTCAATGTAACATGCTCTACAAAGTTATTAGCATTTTCCATTCCTTCTGAAAATAGTTCAGGAAATTCCTTAAGCAAGCTAGCGATACTGTCTTTTGGTGCAATATCTGATATGGAAACTACATTGTCTCGGATGCTAAGGCCAAACAAATCAAAGGCGTCTAAGATGAAAATGTTCTCACTGTGTCTTTATTTCAACACAGGAAGTTTCACTCTGCTAGAGTGAGATTTGTAAGTTGCGGACCAACCACACTGTCCATGCACTGGAATTTCCTGTCCGTTGTAGGCAGTGAGGTGCTTGCTAGAATTATAAAGGCGTGGTGATGTTAACTGTTCGTACGTGGTAAGATTTAGCAAAGTTACTGAGACACTTGTGTCTAGCTGAAAGTTCACACGACGGCAAGCAATTCGCAAGGAGGCAAATACTTTGTTAGAACGTCGTTGCACAGTACTAGGGCGAAAAGGAGGCACAATCTTAACCTTACTTTTGTCAGAACCTGTTGTAGATTTTGAAAACACAACGTTCAATGCATGCGCACGACCCTGTTTTTTCTGGGAGCGGGCAAAGTTGGCGTTTTTGTGCCGTTGCAAACAAACTCATTGGACATGGCCTTTTTTTCCCACGCGTGTAACACGTTGCGTTACGTGATGGGCAGTGCTCTCTTTTATGGCGAGCAAAATATCTAGGGCAAGTCTTCATTACATTCACAGGCCTGTTTACATGTTTACGTGGCTGTCCGCGCGGCTGTGTACACGCTCTATGCTGTATTGGTCAAAGTTATCGGCCACTATGGCACCCGAATCGTATTTCTCCAAGATTTGCAATACTTGGGGAAGTGATGGATCAGAGTACTCTAAGATATGTCCCCGTATTCTACTACCTGGGACACTGACTGTTATGGCATCCCTTGTCATTAAATCACTGTAAAAGGTGCCACAATTTACAGTTCCTAGTCATTCCCGTTAATTCTGTGTACCACTGATGGTACGTCTGTTCTGTCTTTTTCTGCAAGCAAAAGAACTGATATCTGGCTGCAGCTATTTGGACTTGCTGATCATAGTGTTGAGCTAATGTTGAGTTAATAGTGTTGGGAATAGCTTTTTTATTAACCTGACCCTGGGGACCCCGCAATTGATACGTGGGGAGCTGTCTATTGAAGAAGTAGACTTCAAATTTCAAAATTTGTCAAATTTGCCCCAGCACAAACAAACTAGTTTTAACAGGGCAACGATAATACAAAGCATAATAGCCGGCCGGAGTGGCCGAGCGGTTCTAGGCGCTACAGTCCGGAGGCACGTGACCGCTACGGTCGCATGTTCGAATCCTGCCTCGGGCATGGATGTGTGTGATGTCCTTAGGTTAGTTAGGTTTAAGTAGTTCTAAGTTCTAGGGGACTGATGACCATAGCAGTTAAGTCCCATAGTGCTCAGAGCCATTTGAACCATTCTGAACAAAGCATAATATTTATTACACCAGTACGTCGCAGTTCCAATACAATATTGACACACATAAGAAAAGGTAGAAGCTAGTGATAACACGGGTAGGCCGGATTGCAAAACCAGAAAGCTTGAATGTTTACTTCTTCAATAGACAGCTGCGTGGTACATAGTTCAACTTCACTAGCCAAAATCAATAACACATTGCTCAGCGTCATGTGTAGAACACCATGGCCCAGCCACGCCTCAAGAACTTGCAATAACAGGCCCACTTCCGCACTCCGAGCCACATACAGCGGTCAAATCCAGCTAACTCCACGCAAACACGAGTTTCACCCTCTGAGCAGCGACGCGTACCGGCCGTTCCGAAGCCAAAACCCAGTCTCCTGCCAGCCCACCTGCACCACCACCGGCCAACGAGGCAAAGATAAGCAACGCCAGACGGAAACAATCGATCCGGGTGAATCGAACGGAGAAAGCAACTGGCGCCGGCGCCTCCCCACGTATCAACAATCGAAAGAAAGTATTGTAACTTTATAGTACCTTGAAATCGATGAACTCGACAGTGTGCTTGGAACTGTGTCAGGTATTCGAGCCATTCCTCCTCTGTGTCGTTAAGTTGCCGGAACGGTGGTATGCTGGTGGGCGGCACTTGTTGGGCTGATTTGTTGCTCTGTTGTGGTTGTGCGGCCGACACAGCTTGTGCAGCCAGTAGTTGTTATACCGTCGTCAGCAACCCCGACGTCAGGTTTCCACCAAGGGAAAGAAATTAAAAAAACTTCCAATAAAGACTTCTAACATCTCTCCTCTTCAGCCTAAACAGCCTATCAGAATCAGATGACAGCCATGTCTGCAGGTATATAAGAAACAAAGTTTTCTCATTCAACAGTAAACAGAAACACCCTGAAGAAGGTCGCTTGCAACAGGGACCGAAACGTTGGTAGTTTTATATATACTGACAATGAGGTCACAAACCCAGAAAAATTTTATTGAATGTGACAATGGACGCAGATGCCTACGTTTGTACACTCCTGGAAACGGAAAAAAGAACACATTGACACCGGTGTGTCAGACCCACCATACTTGCTCCGGACACTGCGAGAGGGCTGTACAAGCAATGATCACACGCACGGCACAGCGGACACACCAGGAACCGCGGTGTTGGCCGTCGAATGGCGCTAGCTGCGCAGCATTTGTGCACCGCCGCCGTCAGTGTCGGCCAGTTTTCCGTGGCATACGGAGCTCCATCGCAGTCTTTAACACTGGTAGCATGCCGCGACAGCGTGGACGTGAACCGTATGTGCAGTTGACGGACTTTGAGCGAGGGCGTATAGTGGGCATGCGGGAGGCCGGGTGGACGTACCGCCGAATTGCTCAACACGTGGGGCGTGAGGTCTCCACAGTACATCGATGTTGTCGCCAGTGGTCGGCGGAAGGTGCACGTGCCCGTCGACCTGGGACCGGACCGCAGCGACGCACGGATGCACGCCAAGACCGTAGGATCCTACGCAGTGCCGTAGGGGACCGCACCGCCACTTCCCAGCAAATTAGGGACACTGTTGCTCCTGGGGTATCGGCGAGGACCATTCGCAACCGTCTCCATGAAGCTGGGCTACGGTCCCGCACACCGTTAGGCCGTCTTCCGCTCACGCCCCAACATCGTGCAGCCCGCCTCCAGTGGTGTCGCGACAGGCGTGAATGGAGGGACGAATGGAGACGTGTCGTCTTCAGCGATGAAAGTCGCTTCTGCCTTGGTGCCAATGATGGTCGTATTGCGTGTTTGGCGCCGTGCAGGTGAGCGCCACAATCAGGACTGCATACGATCGAGGCACACAGGGCCAACACCCGGCATCATGGTTTGGGGAGCGATCTCCTACACTGGCCGTACACCACTGGTGATCGTCGAGGGGACACTGAATAGTGCACGGTACATCCAAACCGTCATCGAACCCATCGTTCTACCATTCCTAGACCGGCAAGGGAACTTGCTGTTCCAACAGGACAATGCACGTCCGCATGTATCCCGTGCCACCCAACGTGCTCTAGAAGGTGTAAGTCAACTACCCTGGCCAGCGGGATCTCCGGATCTGTCCCCCATTGAGCATGTTTGGGACTGGATGTAGCGTCGTCTCACGCGGTCTGCACGTCCAGCACGAACGCTGGTCCAACTGAGGCGCCAGGTGGAAATGGCATGGCAAGCCGTTCCACAGGACTACATCCAGCATCTCTACGATCGTCTCCATGGGAGAATAGCAGCCTGCATTGCTGCGAAAGGTGGATATACACTGAACTAGTGCCGACATTGTGCATGCTCTGTTGCCTGTGTCTATGCGCCTGTGGTTCTGTCAGTGTGATCATGTGATGTATCTGACCCCAGGAATGTGTCAATAAAGTTTCCCCTTCCTGGGACAATGAATTCACGGTGTTCTTATTTCAATTTCCAGGAGTGTATTTAACAAGGAGCTACTTATCTTTAAGCAAGTTGTTGTGGTACAAGCTCTTCCATAATAATCCATACTAGCCTCACTGCTGATGAAGTACAAGTCCCGCTATTTTCTCCCTACACTCTAGCAGCTGGTAACGCCAACTACAATAGTGACAGAGTCTGTGACAGCGACACACTGTGATTGACTGGGACTGCGACTGTAACTGACTCTCTCGGCGACTGGGCTGACTGTCTGTGACTGATTGGGCCTTGTGTTCCGGGGAGGCGATCTAAATACTGGCGGTCGAGGCGGCGTTGGTGGCGCGTTGCTTGTGCGTCTGTCTTTGGCCTCTCTCCCAATAGGCGCACTTGATTCAGCGCCTATTATCGCTCTTCTTGCAACCTCTTTGCCGACCGTTGTGTTGGCGCCAGCTTGCGCCAGCTTACGCCAGCACAGTTGCATCACACTGCAAAATTATGCACTAGGTCAGTACCGAGTGGACATTCCCATTTTTGTTAGCAATTCCATCTGCATGTCACGTCAAGGAGAAATTTCTAAGTACAAAGCAAAATAGACGAGCTATTTGCTCTAACATGTACATGTGCAGGTGCCACCTCAGTTTATTACCCATCTCGATCCCAAAGGTCATCATAAATTAAGCTTCATCCAGTGCGCACCCATTGATCTCTACCTGTGATACCTGGAAACACATAGGAGGAAAAGCTGTTTGTCGGGAACCATTTGTCAGACTGTTACATTGTCCCACTGGCTGTTTCTGGTATGGGCGGGTTTGTGTCTTCCAACAGCACACTTGCGTCATCAGTAAACACACAGATTTTGCAGAGTCATCCAGTGCTCCTGGTTTATTTTTTACACTGTCCATGGCCCATATTTTCAGCAGAAGTGTATGGAAATAACTGTCTGCATTGCAGGGTGACTTCGGCAGTGCCCTTGTTCTCGAGACCAAAGAAGGCTTCAAGCAGATTGGCGTGGCCAGCTTTGTCCCAACCACGGGCTGCGACGCAGCCGGGACTCCCGCCGGATACACAAGAGTCACCTCTGTCCTCGACTGGATCACAGAAACCGCCGGCATCAGTGTTGAGTGAGAAGCTGGTATTGCCTGCAACGTGGTTCTATTTCGGCGCTATCTCAGTGCTTAGATAATTTCAAAAGTATGTGCCCCGAATGTAGTTCTGTTGTATCACACATCTGGTCTTGAAGTTACTCGATCATGTGTATTTAAACAAATAAAATAAAAAAATGAGGAGGGAAACGTCTAATAATTCCGAGAAGGTACGATCTCGGACATCCATTCTCCTCACACCTTACTTCAATATTTTTCTATCACAGCGAATAAAATAGAGTCGTTGTGCTCAGCTGCGTCATTTACTCTGCACCACGTGCTTTTTGAGCATAACTTGTCTTGGCTTCTGAATGCTCCTATTAGGTGGCAGCTTTTACGTGAAGAACGCTGTTTATGGCAGTATCAGCATGACTACAAGAAAGAAACTTTATTACTGGTTGTTTTAAGTAATTTAAAAAAAATGTTTTTATGATATGTTGTAATACCATAATATACCCTACTTTGTCAAATAAGTGATGCTTTATTTCTTCTGAAGGTGGCTGGGGTAAAATACAGGGAGCGAAAAGCTATTTATAATTTGTACAGAAACCAGATGGCAGTTATTAAGAGTCGAGGGACATGAAAGGGAAGCAGTGGTTGGGAAGGGAGTGAGACAGGGTTGTAGCATCTCCCCGATGTTATTCAATCCGTATATTGAGCAAGCAGTGAAGGAAACAAAAGAAAATTTCGGAGTAAGTATTAAAATCCATGGAGAAGAAATAAAAACTTTGAGGTTTGCCGATGACATTGTAATTCTGTCAGAAACAGCAAAGGACTTGGAAGAGCAGTTGAACGGAATGGACAAGGTCTTGAAAGAAGGATATAAGATGAACATCAACAAAAGCAAAACGAGGATAATGGAATGTAGTCGAATTAAGTCGGGTGATGCTGAGGGAATTAGATTAGGAAATGAGACACTTAAAGTAGTAAAGGAGTTTTGCTATTTGGGGTGCAAAATAACTGATGATATTCGAAGTAGAGAGGATATAAAATGTAGACTGGCAATGGCAAGGAGAGCATTTCTGAGGAAGAGAAATTTGTTAACATCGAGTATAGATTTAAGTGTCAGGAAGTCGTTTCTGAAAGTATTTGTATGGAGTGTAGCCATGTATGGAAGTGAAACATGGACATAAATAGTTTGGACAAAAAGAGAATAGAAGCTTTCGAAATGTGGTGCTGCAGAAGAATGCTGAAGATTAGAGGGGTTAATCACATAACTATTGAGGAAGTATTGAATAGGATTGGGGAGAAGAGAAGATTGTGGCACAACTTGACTAGAAGTAGGGATCGGTTGGTAGGACACATTCTGAGGCATCAAGGGAGGCAGCGTGGAGGGTAAAAATCGTAGAGGGAGACCAAGAGATGAATACACTAAGCAGATTCAAAAGGATGTAGGTTGCAGTAGGTACTGGGAGATGAAGGAGCTTGCACAGGATAGAGTAGCATGGAGAGCTGCATCAAACCAGTCTCAGGACTGAAGAGCACAACAAGTACAACATATTTCTTCACAAAAATAAAGCAATGTATCTTTAATATTTCTCGAGTATTCAGCTGGGCACCGTCGTCCGAAGGCGCGACGTTTCGGCCAGTCGACTTCTTGACATCTTCAAGCGTTCGTCATGAAGAACTTAGTGCTAGTACATCTGAAGACACCAAGAAGTAGGCTTGCCAAAATATTGCGCCTTCAGGGCTACGCCACCCGTCTGAATACCCGTAAAATATTCAAGATTTTGCCACCCCAGGAAAATCTAAAATCACACAAATCGATATTTATTTTCGATGTAGTGTTGCCGCCTCTACATTCTTCATTGCAGGGGCATAGTTTTTAGGCGTTTGCACACTGAGTTTCCTGAACACGGCACACATTTCAGTTATTTTCTAACATGTACAACACCCACTTTGAACGCTTAATAAAATTTTGATGTATCACTGCAATTTTTTAAATTTAGCGTTTGTCTTATTTTGTCCCAGAACAAAGAACTGGTCATCATTATAAACTTTTCATTCACAACATCTACGCTCAATATTACGGCAGTTCAATCTGCCAGGAAAACGGAGATATTGAGGACTCAGTATTTAACGGGCCATGGTGAAAATATGAACATTGCGCTTTGGATGAATTTCTCGTTTCACTCCTCAGTGTAATTTATTTTTTCTTCATAATTTTTTTCTCAGACAACGACCTATATGTCCAGGAATGGGGGCTGACACATGTGCTTCCTATTCTTCGCCATAATGAGTTCAAAATACGTAGAAACTAAACAGTATAACTTCAGCCAACGTAATCGCCACCTCGAAATATGTGTGCTCAGGCCCATAAACAATCAATATTTCAGGCCATTTCATTATTAACTATTCAAACAAAACAAATAATTGCAAAATTACATACATATTCTGTAAGGGATGTGGGAGATAAGAGGGCGGCCAGTAGGCACAGTGAAACCAAGTTATCAGTCGGTGTTTCACAGAACACGACACTATTATCGAAAACTATCCTCATATTCGCCCACTACTATTTACTGGGTCGTAAAACGGTCCTTGGACGTAGATATGTTTAATTTAGAATATACTACTGGCCATTAACATTGCTACACCAGGAAGATACAGGAAGAAGATGCTGTGATATGCAAATCATTAGCTTTTCACAGCATTCACACAAGGTTGGCGCCGGTGGCGACACCTACAACGTACTGACATGAGAAACGTTTCCAACCGATTTCTCATACGCAAACAGAAGGTTCACCGGCGTTGCCTGGTGAAACGTTGTTGTGATGCCTCGTGTAAGGAGGAGAAATGCGTACCATCACGTTTCCGACTTTGATTAAGGTCGGATTGTAGCCTATCGCGATTGCTGTTTACCGTATCGCAACATTGCTGCTCGCATTGGTCGAGATCCAATGAACGTTAGCAGAGTATGGAATCGGTGGGTTCAGGAGGGTAATACGGAACGCCGTGCTAGATCCCTACGGTTTCGTATCACTAGCAGTCGAGATGACCGGCATCTTTACCGCATGGCTGTAACGGATCGTGCAGCCAAGTCTCGATCCCTGAGTCAACAGATCGGGATGTTTGCACGAACAGTTCGACGACGTTTACAGCAGCATGGACTATCAGCTCAGAGACCATGGCTGCGGTTACCCTTGACGCTGCATGAGAGACACGAGCGCCTGCGATGGTGTACTCAACGACGAACGTGGGTGCACGAATGGGAAAACGACATGTTTTCGGATGAATCCAGGTTCTGTTTACAGCATCATGATGGTCGCATGCGTGTTTGGCATTGCGCTTTGAACAGTGGACGTTACATTTCAGATGTGTTACGGCCCGTCGCTCTACCCTTCATTTAATCCCTACGAAACCCTACATTTCAGCAGGATAATTCACGACCGCATATTGCAGGTCCTGCACAGGCATTTCTGGATCCAGAAAATGTGCGACTGCTGCCCTGACCAGCACATTCTCCAGACCTCTCTCCAACTGAAAACGCCTGGTCAGTTATGGCTGAGTAACTGGCTCATCACAGTACGCCAGTCACTACTCTTGATGAACTGTGGTATCGTGTTGAAGCTATATGGGCAGCTGTACCTGTACACGCCATCCAAGCTCGGTTTGACTTAATGCCCTGGCGTATGAAGGTCGTTATTACGGCCAGAGGTGGTAGTTCTGGGTACTGATTTCTCAGGATTATGCACCAAAATTGCGTGAAAATGTAATCACATGTCAGTACTAGTATAATATATTTGTCCAATGAATACCCGTTTATCATCTGCATTTCTTCTTGGTGTAGCAATTTTAGAGGCCAGTAGTGTATATTAGACTGGTTCATAAGTTCGTAGCGGTTTTCGATAAGTTGAATTAACACAGCAGATACATATAACATAGACTTTAGCCATCAATAATACAGGGTGATTCAAAAAGAATACCACAACTTTAAAAATGTGTATTTAATGAAAGAAACATAATATAACCATCTGTTATACATCATTACGAAGAGTATTTAAAAAGGTTTTTTTTCACTCAAAAACAAGTTCAGAGATGTTCAATATGGCCCCCTCCAGACACTCGAGCAATATCAACCCGATACTCCAACTCGTTCCACACTCTCTGTAGCATATCAGGCGTAACAGTTTGGATAGCTGCTGTTATTTCTCGTTTCAAATCATCAATGGTGGCTGGGAGAGGTGGCCGAAACACCATATCCTTAACATACCCCCATAAGAAAAAATCGCAGGGGGTAAGATCAGGGCTTCTTGGAGGCCAGTGATGAAGTGCTCTGTCACGGGCTGCCTGGCGGCCGATCCATCTCCTCGGGTAGTTGACGTTCAGGTAGTTACGGACAGATAAGTGCCAATGTGGTGGCGCTCCATCCTGCTGAAATATGAATTGTTGTTCTTCTTGTTCGAGCTGAGGGAATAGCCAATTCTCTAACATCTCCAGGTACTGTAGTCCAGTTACAGTAGCACCTTCGAAGAAAAAGGGACCAAAAACTTTATTGGCTGAAATGGCACAGAAAACGTTCACCTTGGGCGAGTCACGTTCATACTGAGTTGTTTCCCGCGGATTCTCAGTGCACGCTGAACAACTGTCGTCGATTCACTTCTGCCGTACTCAGTAACACAAAAAGCTTTCTGTTGAGAGGTCGCCATCTTAGCATCAACTGACGCTGACGCCTAGTCAACAGCGCCTCAAGCGAACAAATGTACAACTAAATGAAACTTTATAGATACCTTAATGCGCCGACAGATAATGCTTAGCTCTGCCTTTTGTCGTTGCAGAGCTTTAAATTCCTAAAGTTGTGGTATTCTTTTTGAATCACCCTGCACATTCTCCTTCGCTACTTACAACAGTGGGCCAGCGTTGCGGTAAGTACTCCGTGATTGTAGAAATGACGTAGTGCTGAAGTGAAGAACTCGTCGAACAATATTCAGTGCGCATTTTCATCCGGAAAGGAAATTCCTTGAACATTGTTCGATAGAGAGCGGAGAAGGTGAAAATCTGAAGGTGCAAGATCAGGTGAATTAGATGAGTGTGGAATGACTTCGCGACACAACTTCTGTATAGTGTTTTTTAGTCAAGCAGGATGCGAGCGGGCGTTGTCGTGGATTGGCGTCGCTTCACGCCGTCTTTCTGGCCGTTGTTCTTGGATTGCCTCTGCAAGACTTCTCAGTTGTTGACATTAAATTCCAGCAGCGATGGTTACACCTCGGGGAAGCAATTCGTAGGACACCACATGGTCACTGTTTCACCAGAAGCATAACATTATCTTTTGTGAATGTGTGCAGCTCTTTGTACAGGGAGTTGTTGCTTTTCCTGGATCTAACCACTCACTTCTTTTCCTTATGTTAGCATAAAGATACCATTTATCGTCACCAGTAACGGCACAGGATTGGAATGGTCGGTGTTGTTCACGAGCCAGTTGGTGACGAGCAGCTAAAGATGCACACATGGCCACCTACTGAGTCCTGTGATTTCGGCTTAGAGTATGCGGTTCTCACAACCCCTATTTTTGAACCTTCCACATTGCATGCAAATGACGGACAGTGGTGGAATGATGCCAGTTCTCGAGTACATTGGAAGGGATTATTGTGGATTAATGCGTTTAAGCGATATTCTTCAAATCTCGAAGGTTTTGAAGAACTTGAAGAGTTACTAATGTCAAAAAGATCCTCCTTAAATCGAGAAAACCACTTCCTTGTTTCGCTCTGTCCAATAGCATTAACCTCATACGCGTTTCAAATGTTTCTAGCAGCCTCCGCTGCTGTCATCCCTCTACTGAAGTCGTACAGAAGAAAATGTCGGAAATGTTCCGAATTCTTCCACTTGAATTTTCTAGCATCCGCAGTATGGAAGATTAAACAGCAGTCATGAATAACAAATAAAAAATGACAGTCCATAAATAAACTTAAAGCAACTGGTACACCAATATGCAAAATAAAAACTCAACGAACTTCCACACCAACCTTATATCTCTAAGTTGCACGTCATTCTATTTGCGGCTGTGACATTTAGCTGTCACCTGGCGATGGCCTAAGAAGTTGGTATCTGGTTTGTGATTTAGACAAATAAGTCTGCATAGGTATGACGGTGCGCTACCCGTCAACTATGCTTTTCCTTGAGCGATTACTATGGAAATGGTTGTGGTATTAATTTTCACTGTTTCTTACGTCATATATATGGTATTTTTCGACTTATTTGTTATGTGCTGAGCACAGCATATGGGGATTACGTCATTGGCTGAGAGTGACCAGTGAAAGACAACTTTACGTTTGCGACACCTGTGATGAACGAAAACCCAAACTTATCGGAAAACAGATGTATGTGGTACCTCTTGCGGGATAAAATGTTTCTAATGGCTCTGAGCACTATGGGACTTAACAGCTGAGGTCATGAGTCTCCTAGAACTTAGAACTACCTAAAACTAAGTAACCTAAGGACATCACACACATCCATGCTCGAGGCAGGATTCGAACCTACGACCGTCGCGGTCGCGCGGTTCCAGACTGATGCGCCTAGAACCTCTCGGCCACTCTGGCCGGCTTGCGGGATAAATATCAACTTATAAAGTAGGCTCTCAGTTAAGTAGTTTTAGCGCCTGCGGTGAAGACAGGGCCAATCTTATGCCCCAACTGGTTTACGACGCACGTCCAGCGGAATGAATACGAAGTTAACGAGATCGTCAGCTCCCTAACGTTCTGCTATTCTTCAAACAGTGTGGATTTCGTACTCTTAGGAATTAACAAAAGTTCAAAACTCTTCATCCGTAGTGGTAGCAATCGCTTTACGACGCTCCACGTATTTTACTGTGGTAGTTAGCAACACGCACGATACATTAGCAGCATGGCAGTTAGAGTCATACATTTTACCTCTTATTCGTGGGATGATTTTTGTATGCTTGACATTGGTAATACGGTACTGAGCATGGAACTCTTCGTGAAGCTAACGCATGAAAATGCGAAAGAGCTGGCTCGCTTGAAATGGTACTCAATTAGTCGTACCTATGATACAATACGAAATCTCTAGACAACCTCACGTCCCGCCTGGTCTACGAAAAGATCTATCAGATAAAAGCGGAAATGATATTGTATCACATGTGTCCCGTACTAAATTGCCTATTTCGTTGTTTTCGTTTTATAATTTAGTTCTGTAAAGAAGTACTGTAGTGTATTAACAACATAGAATGAACATTTTGTTTTGTATTCTTTGTGAAAGTGATTAGCTGGGAATAATTAGAACAAAGTATAAAAATTTGATCTTCTCCTTCTTTCTTTCATGACACTTCTGTGTGAACTTGTAAATACTCTGGCAATTCTCAGTCTGTGATCGGCTTCGAACGTGTGATTCGTGTAATTTTGAGTGAGTTGTCTTTTCCTGTTGCCGAAATGAGTGAGCGAACTGATGCTGAAGTTTTATGCAAATGAAAATGGCAGAAAGAAAATATTCACCCTTAGGTGACCAGTGTCTCACCATAAAAGGGAGAATGTGTAACGTGTGCCACTCACCAGTGGAGGTGTTACCGAAAGAAAGCTGTAATGGTGGTTTATGTGGCGGTGTCATGTTAAATGAATAATCGCCAAGAGCATCCATGTTCAGTATGTAATTTTTCATGGTTTTCTGGAAGATTTATCTGAAATGAACTAAAGACATGGAAAAAAAGGTGTAGTTCCTTGCAAAGAAAATTGTGGTGAAGTATGTATTTCTACTTGTTTAGAGACTAATGAAAATATTAGTCGTAAAGACGATGTAACTGTACTGTGTATACCAAGGCGCCTGCAAGGGTGAGCCAGTGGCGACAGCTGCCCCTGGTGGGAACTTGTTTGGTTACGGATATGAATAGGGCCTGTAACTGAAAGACCTGGATTTTTATGACCTAAAACAACTGTGAAATTATCAATAAAATTAACCGAAAATATCGATAAAATGATGAAAAACCGATATAAAATACACGCCAATTGAGTTATAAACCCCAATACACAACGTTATTTTGTGTAATATTTACTACGAGGTGGGGTGCCTGGGAACTCCATGTTTCAACCAAGTTTTAAGATGCAAACCATTTGAAATTTTTAAAATCAGTTATATAACATTTATTTAAGCGTTGTTTAAATACTCCATCTTGATTTTATTGCATTAAATAAGTCATGCACTATTTTACTTCTTATCACACAAAATCCCATACTTTTTTGCGGTAATCTGGGTAATGCACATAAAAGAACTGTTAGAGATCTAAATTTTACATTCTGAGAAATTATAGTATGCCTGTAGCAAGTAAATATTCACATAAAACTGTATTCCAGGGTTTAAACTTCCGCATTAAAATTTGCGCTCCACAGGTACAAGAAGAAAGTCTTCAAAATTGACATTCAATGCTGTGTTCTATATTTTCCTTAATCACGACTCGGAGCACATCTGATTTTAACTAGTACATTAGGTATTTTGTTGGAGAAATGGAAAAGTCCCAATTACAATAGTCCTTATGTTTTACTTCTATACGATTCTCCACTAACAGAACTATGATCACTAGCTATTCAAAAATTGTCGTCTCTTACGTCTATTTCTTGATCTATATTACTGACATCTTCCTCCATCAACCGACTGACAATTCCATCAAGCTTACGATCGTTAAAACTGACACGTTTCTACGACTACATTTTGTACTATGCTGTGTTTACAAGGTGCGGTCCAGGAGATCCCAACACATGTCTATAGCACTTCTTAACAACGAACAAAGAAGGCAATAATGTTAACAGCAAAATATTGTAGGATTCGCGATTTAAGGAGGGCAGGAAGGGCATAGAATCGTCCCACCAGAACTGATCTTGGAAAGCGATTTCGAAAATTGTCGCTCGGTCTGACAGACCACGCCTCGTTTGTTAAAGGATAAGTTCAACTGCAGTAACGAAAAACTTTGTTGAAGGTGGGAATTTAAATTTAAAATTTAGTACACTTAATTAAAAATCACTATGTTTCAGTCTAAGAAAGCTCATTATTCCAACATTATGGAAATTGTTGTGTGATGACATTAGAGATATTGCAGTGTGACAATAAGCATGTAGCGCTTCTCGAAACTGAGTAACATCTGCTGTCTGAAATAACTGGAGAGCAAAATTTATTATTTTCCCCAGCGACATTAAAATTGGTACATTACCGATAAAAAGTGACATTTTTGTTCCAGTATCCGTAAATGATACTAGTTAAGAACGGTAATTGACGTGGCAATTACAAGAAGCAGATGGACCATCACTTTATTTTCAGTACGTGCTAATATATTCCTGAACAACATTGATGCATTTTTGCTTTAGAAATATGCATCGTTTGTTCTTGCGAACATTAAAAGTAATTGTGTCATAAATGGACGTCAAACACAAACATAAAGAAATGAAATAAAATCTTAAAGGTGAGAGAATCCTTAAAAATCAATACAGTACAGCATTTATATGACGAAAAATGCAAAATTGGGATTTTAGTACATGTGTACATATGTAGCTAATAAGAAATGAAAGATGACATATCAGAAAACTCTATGAAACACTAATAAACTCTAGTGAAACGGAATGAAGCTGCTGGTCGACTGACTGACGACACTGCTATAGGTGTACGTAGGAGCATTTAGATAAATATCTGTAGTGAAAATTATGTCTCTGAAATGCTGCCTTAGCAGAGAGTGAAAAAGTCACCCTCTCAGTTCCCATGTGCTCACACAACCGCAACCTCAAAAGGCTACTTGTGTAACAAAACAGTTGCACGACAGAAAACACTCAACAAAAGACTGAAAATCAAAGAGAGAAATAAAATAATGTCTGACAACTTTCAGGCGTTAATTTAAAGTAGCATAATATTTGTTATACAGGGTGTTTGAAAACGAACTCCCTAGTTTTAAGTATAAATTTAATGAGGAAATTATTGAAAAATTACATCAATGAATACATACCATGAAAGAGAATTCGTTCAAGTTTTCTTTAATGTTAGTTGACGTCAACGTGGGATCCATTTGTTGTCCTGCACACGTCGAGACGATATTACACTTCTCGCCGCGTAATCATCAACATTTCAGGTGTAACTGTTCTAACCGCCACGACGATTCTTTCCCATAAATGATTGATGTCTCTGATCTTTTCACTGTACACAACATTTTTTATGTGGCCCCAAAATAAAAAGGTATGAGGCAAGCCCTGCCTATCCACCTTCCTGGAAACCGAGTGTCAAGAGCCGCACGCACATGTTACTGTAATTCGGTGGGGCGCCATCTTGTTGGAAAACACAAGTCTCTTTTCCGCCTCAATATCGTGTATTTGGGGAAAGACGTACTCTGTCAACATGTCACAGTAAACGTCCCCGTTTATTGTTTTTGCTACAATTATGAAAGGACCAATCACGTGATCTTCCATCAATCTGCACCAAATAATAACTTTGGGAGAGTCACGTTGATGCTGAATAACTCCATGTCGATGCTCTGCCCCCCAATTCTGCAGTTATGACAATTAACTGTTCCACTTGAATGGAATGTATCCTCATCAGAAAAGACAATATATTTTTTTTAAAAAATTGACATCATCGTCAATTCTGTGTAGCAGGTCAGCAGCAAACTCATACCTTTCGATTTTATCAGTAGGTTTTATTTCATGTAACAGTTGCAATTTGTAGGTGCGTAACTTAAGTCCTTTATGCACAACATCATACACAATGCATTTAGCCACTCCTAATTGTAAACTACGTCTGGCCAGTGACTTCTTAGGGCTAGGAACACACGAAACATGGATCTGCTCAACAACATCTTCAGAAGTTCTTGGTCTAACTGGTTATTTTGCCTTTAAAACACAACCGGTTTCCTTGAAAGACTTTAGCCAATGACGGACAGTTTTTGCTGTAGTTCGTTCACCACCATTATCGCATCTAAAATTACGCTGCGCTGTTATAACTCAGTTTTCGCCGGCCGGTGTGTCGCGGTTCTCGGCGCTGTAGTCTGCAACCGCGCCACCGCTGCGGTCGCAGGTTCGAATTCTGCCTCGGGCATGTATGTGTGTGATGTCCTTACATTAGTTAGGCTTAAGTAGTTCTAAGTTCTAGGGGACTGATGACCTCAGATGTTGAGTCCCATAGTGCTCAGAGCCATTTGAACCATTTTTTTGACTCAGTTTTCGGAAGTCAAATAACACACTGCGTTTTCTGTTGCGGAGTACACATTGTTGCTTCGCACTACACCCATGCCTGGTGGAGGTGAGGGGTCAGACGAAAAGAAAACAGCACTGGTGCCGTCTCAAGGTCAAGCAGACCTGCCAACTGCAGGGGAGCCAAACTTAGAGAGTTGATAAATCAAACACCACAAATTAGAATAGTGTATGTCACTTTGTACAGATTCAAGGACACATTAAAAGTAGGGAGTCCTTATTTTCATATGGTGATGGGGATAACACTTTAACTCTGTGACCCCGATCGGTAGCGGTGCTTATATGGAGACATTCATTGAGGAACTGTTGTACAACATCGTTCGTTTGGTTAATTTAATAATTAGGGAAAGTGGAGCAAAACGACATAAAAGGGAAAAATGACATAGTGGTCTCTTTTAAAATTTGGCAGGCGACAGGATCATATTCATTGGTTTAATTGATTGCTTGTGGAAGCTACACTTTGGTAATAGAAAATGTGACATTTTGCCCTTCCAAGTAGCCCAAAATGACACTCTCACAACATTTTAGAAATTCTGATATCATAGCGAAACTAAGTATTTTATGTTGAATTATTTATGCATATACCACTCTAGAAATACCAGTATAATTTAAAATTACATTTATATAATTTTAACTGGTGGACATGAAATGTGAAAAATAATTTTGTAGATATCGTTTTCCCCTACTACGGTAACTAATCACCACATCTGAACATGAAAATCTCTATAACGCGTTGTCACGAAACCTAGCTGATCGGATAGAGGCGAGAATGTTGTTGGCAGTGAATGAAGCTCTTTCTCAGTTTTTGCATGGTCAACGATGTGCATGAGTTAACAGTGGTCCACGAATGTGGTTTATTACGAATTTTGTGCATTGTGAGATGAGTGAATGGAGTGAAAAAATGACCGCTATTCGTAAGTCTTTTGTATCTCACAAACGAATGAAAACCGAAAATGGAAGTGAGGGAAAATCGAGAAATATCACACGAAGAAGTTGAGGCAGCTCCAAATATCTGTACTAAAAATCCAGTAATTTCATCAATGGGTATGTAGCCAGTGTCTTTTTCGGTTTCAACCATTTGGAGGAAAAGCATTACAGTCCACTGATGGGTAATTAAGTTGAAATAAAAGGAGACTAAAAACTCCCTGAAGATATTACTGAATCTATTGCAATGTGACCAAAATTATAATTTCAAGAATGACGCAAAAGACATACACAGGACAGTTCAACTGAACTGTCTGTCATTATACTCATAGTTGGTTTATTCTGATGCAGTTAAAGCAGTACTTTATAAGCTGTTTGTGATTTTTCGGTCATGTAAAACCCATGGCACTAACCATGTGTAGTGTCCCTTTTGCAATATTCACCCTTATCAAGGTGAAACATAAATAAAACTCAAAATTAATTGCAAACATTGATTTATCATTGATTTAACTGTAAAAATATACAATATATATATATATATATATCGATAAATGCAGAAAAGACATTATTTTTAGTGTATGAGATTATAATGTGTAAGTAATTAAAAGAAGTATTATCATCTCTGTAAGAGTATAAAACACAATGCAATGCTCACTCTTCTGTCTAGTCTGTTTTGTTCTGTTCGTTCTAGTGTGAGCTGGAATAAGGTACGCAAGCTATTGTGCTGCGCTAGCATTTGTTTCTGTAGTAACGTAATTGCAAATATTTAATGGTGTAAACTGTGTCCTAGCAAGAATATATTAGTATAAAGTGATCTCCGTGTGTTATTTCAAGAACCTACGCCACATTTATCTTATGAAAAGAATATTTAATGAAAATTATTTAGCATGTTTCCAGCTGCTGCGGAGCGAGTAACAGTAATCTCTGACTGTTAACAATTAGCCGCCATTACGCGGTACATTTAAAAATATTTTTTCGCAGCACAATATCTGATAGCCGGAGCAGAAGAAATTATGTAAAAATATTCTGTGAGATTAATTGAAGTAATCCAGTGAAATAATTTTATTAAAACTTGTCTATTTTCTGTGATAGTAATAATTTCAGAGCTGAGTACTACTACGCTATTGCATTTACAGTAATCTGTAGGGAGCCTGGCGCTCGATAAAACCAGATATAATACGTAATTGGCAACCTACGAAACTCATTATTTTGCTTATTATATCTCTTTGGTATATTCAAACAAATTTACGAGGAAAGTGTTTCCTCAAAATAAATAGTTACATTACTTTCTTTTAAGAGATATAATACATGGAACATCTATAAGACATTCATTTGCCCGTTTCAAAAAGTTTCACGTACCTGCGAAAATGGTTAAGAATTCCGATTGGCAGAAATATGTAACTGGAAGGTCAGGTAATTTTGTTAAATTTATGACGAGCAAAACTAAGACTGCAGAAGAACTCGTCAGTGAGAATCTTTTTAAATTAATTAAATTAGTGCAAACTAATCACAGTAAGCTGAAGTCAGTTGTATTTTGCATACTCTTTTGTGCATTACATGACTAGCCTTTGAGAGGAAAAACAAATTAAGAAGCTGTTTTTAAGATTCATTACAGTTTATAAAATGCAGTTGGCGATGAAATATTGCAGAAAGTGCCCCTAATAACACCAGCTATATTTTTCACAGATTCCAAAGTTATTTAGATTCTTAAAAAAATCGTACAGTTTTATGTTAAGCATTGCCATACGTGCTGTACATTAGAGAATACAAAATGATGTTTCCAGATAAATCGATATGAGAATCAATGTTACAGCTTGCGGTAGTGGTTCAAAAGCACAAAACGTGACAAATGTTATCCATACTTTTAATCGCAGGAAACAAGTAATTCAGAGTATCGAACTGACAGTGAGACCAACGGGAAATAACGTACATTCTGGGAAAATTTAATGTATGGTAAGGCAAAAACGAGTTTTACTATAATTACATTCTTACTTTGTTTATGTTGAAAAACATCGAGCATGTACTAAAAGTGCAGTGTAGAAACCAATAGCAGAAAATAGTCAGAAGATAGCAATGTCCTCGAAACTTCTACGTCATACACTATGTCATCAAAAGTATCCGGGCACTTGGGTGAAAATTACTTACAAGTTCGTGGCGCCCTCCATCGGTAATGCTATAATTCAGTAATGTTACTTCAAATCCGTCTTGATTGCAAATTTTTTATTGTTCATATGACCGGTTTCGGTTCATTCAGAACCATCTTCAGATCTGATATTTCAGTTACAGGAGTAACCCGTCCAAATCCAGCAACTTTCACATGCTGCGTCACAAGTTGCTGGATTTGGACGGGTTACTCCTGTAACTGAAATATCAGATCTGAAGATGGTTCTGAATGAACCGAAACCGGTCATATGAATAATAAAAAAATTGCGATCAAGACGGATTTTAAGTAACATTATAAAATCACTGATTGCTGTTATCCCATAAGACATTATGTCTGTTTTTGCAAAGCTATAATTCAGTATGGTGTTGCCCACCCTTAGCCTTGAAGACAGTTTCCATTCCCTCAGGCATACATTCAACCAGGTGCTGGAAGGTTTCTTGGGGAATGGCAGCCCATTCTTCACGGAGTGCTGCACTGAGGAGAGGTATCGATATCGGTCTGTGAGGCATGGCACGGAGTCGGCGTTGCAAAACACCCAAAAGGTGTTTTGTACGATTCAGGTCATGACTCTGAGCACGCCAGTCTATTACAGGGATGTTATTGTCGTGTAACCATTCCACCACAGGCCGTGCATTATGAACAGGTACTGGATCGTGTTGAAAGATGCAATCGCCATCCCTGAATTGCTCTTCAACAGTGGGGAGCAAGAAGGTGCTTAAAACATCAGTGTAGGGCTGTGCTGTGACAGTGCCACGCAAAATAAAAGGGGCGCAAGCCTCTTCCATGAAAGATTTTGACTTTTACTGTTGGCACTACACACGCTTGCAGATGACGTTTACCGGGTATTCGCCGTACCCACACCCTGCCATCGGATCGCCACGTTGTGTACCGTGATTCGTCACTCTACACAATGGATGTCCACTGTTCAGTAGTCCAATGTTTACGCTCCTTAAACCAAGCGATGAGTCGCTTGGCATTTACCGGCGTGATGTGTGGCTTATGAACAGCCGCTCGAGCATGAAATCCAAGTTTTCTCACCTCCCGCCTAGTTGTAATAGTACCTACAGGATCCTGACGCAGTTTGAAATTCCTGTGTGATGGTCTGTATGCCTATTACACATTAGGACCCTCGTCAACTGTCGGCGGTCTCTGTCAGTCAACAGACGAGGTCGGCCTGTACACTTTTGTGCTGTACGTGTCCCTTCACGTTTCAACTTCAGTATCAGATCGGAACCGGTGGACCTAGGGATGTTTCGGAGTGTGGAAATCTCGCGTACAAATGTGTGACCCAAGTGATACCCAATCACCTGACCACGTTCAAAGTCCGTGAGTTCCGCGGAGCGCCCCATTCTGTTCTCCCACGATGTCTAGTGACTGCTGAGGTGGCTGATATTGAGTACCTCTAATATGTTTTTGGGGGTGTCCGGATACTTCTGATCACACATTGCATGTATGGGAAAATGCATATCCTCTACTGACGTAAAAACCTGCGGGTACCCAGATGTATACTGAGTAGGTGGTGTGCTTTTTCTTCCGGCTGTTATCTTTGAGATCCTGCTGGGTACCGTTGTTATGGAGCGACAATGTAGCTTGAGAATTCGAATCCATTCGTTTCGTTGTAGCAGGGAAATCCTCTAAGATTGCTTCAAGTTTCGGAAATCGCATTAAGCAATGACTGGAAGAGTATCACAGGAGATGAATGGGTAGGTTTGTGAGACGGATTACTGAAGCCAGAAGAGGATCAAATAGGCAAAAACACGAGACGCAGTAGAAATCATTTGATAACACATACTGAATTTAGTTGGCGAGAAGAGAAAATACAAAAAATCAGAAAATACACGGGGCGAAAGAGAGTATCAACGACTAGAGAAGCAGACTGGTAGAGTGCAAAATGTGTAAGTAGGAGCGGCTAGACGAGGCTGTGTAAGCATACATGGCAGGGGAATAGATAAATACCATACATAGGAAATCTTTGGAGAAAAGAGACGTACTGCAAGAATATGAGCTCAAATTATACTCTGCACAAAGCTAAGAAGGGAAAGCACACAGGTGAACCGAACGAGGTGTTGCAATGGTTAGCACACTGGACTCGCATTCGGGAGAAGGACGGTTCAATCCCGTCTCCAGCCATCCTGTTTTAGGTTCTCCGTGATTTCCCTAAATCGTTTCAGGCAAATGCCGGGATGGTTCCTCTGAAAGAGCACGACCGATTTCCTTGCCCCATCCTTCCCTAATCCGAGCTTATGCTCCGTCTCTAATGACCTCGTTGTCGACGAGACGTTAAACACTAATCTCCTCCTCCACAAAGGTGAAAGGAATACGCAGAGAATCAATACGAGGAAAACAACGTGAAGCCAATATCGTGAAAGTCTTCTCTGAAATTATTTGTACAGAAGTGTAATGTGTACCGTAAACATTTTAGGGGAAAAGAGGTTAGATGCTTTTGTGTGTGCCGCTAAAGAAGAAAGCTGAAGATTACATGAGTAGATCAAACAACCAACGAAGCAATACTAAATCGAAGGGAAGGAAAAGGAACTTGCAGCACAATTTGACTAGTCACATCCTCGAGCTTAACCGAAGCGCCCATTTGGTAACTGAGGGAAGTGCGAAGTGCTAAAAATCGTAAAGGGAGAGCAAGACTTGTTGAATACACTGAGCAGGTTCATATAGACGTATGGTGCAGTATATATCCAGAGATAAAGACACTTGCCCAGAATATAGTAGCACTCTCGATGAAGCACACAATTATTGTCAGCAGCCGGCCGTGGTGGCCGAGCGGTTCTAGGCGCTTCAGTCCGGAACCACGTGACTGCTACGGTCGCAGGTTCGAATTCTGCCTCGGGCATGGATGTGTGTAATGTCCTTAGGTTAGTTAGGTTTAGGTATTTCTAAGTTCTAGGGGACTGATGACCACAGCTGTTAAGTCCCATAGTGCTCAGAGCCATTTGAGCCATTTATTGTCAGCAACAATGTTGTAAGAGGTTCATGACTAAGGAATTTATTGCTAGCGCACTAGAGCACATGTAATTTCGATGGATTGCTCACGCGCTGCCTGCGATATGTAAGCTACAATAGAATCGCAGACCCGAGAGCAGTAGTAGTTGTAGCTCCGGCAGTAGGAGTAAGTAGTAGCTAGCAGTCGGGTGTATGGAGTTGGCTGGGCCGGTCGTGAGTAGCGATGGCGGTGCCTGAGCGATGTAGTTTAAGGTAAAAACAGCCGCGCGCATATCTAATTTGTTACAACTAAATTTGTACTATTGTCATATCAAGTCCCATGTAAATGTTTTTAAAAATCTTTTAATAATAATCTTTCTTATAAAATTAACTTTTGACAATCATTCATCTGAATTTAAAGAATTTACTAATTACTCCAATCCATGGTCATCCCGATTATCGTAAAGAAAAGTCAGTTGTTTCTTTTTATACATGTCCTGCAACATGCGGTCGTGCATTATCCTGCTGAAATGTAGGGTTTCACACGGATCGAATGAAGGGTAGAGCCACTGGTCGTAACACATATGAAATGTAACGTCCACTGTTCAAAGTGCCGTCAGTCCGAACAAGAGGTGACCGAGACGTGTAACGAATGGCACCCCATACTATCACGCCGGGTGCTACACCAATATGGCGAAGACGGATACACGCTTCCAATGTGCGTTCACCGCGATGTCACTAAACACGGATGCGACCATCATGATGCTGTAAACAGAACCTGGATTCATCGGAAAAAATGACGTTTTGCCATTCGTGCACTCAGGTTAGTCGTTGAGCACACCATCGCAGGCGCTCCTGTCCGTGATGCAGCGTCAAGGGTAACCGCAGCCATGGCCTCCGAGCTGATAGTCCATGCTGCTGCAAACGTCGTGGAACTGTTCGTGCAGATGGTTGTTGTGGTGTCACCGCCAGACACCACACTTGCTAGGTGGTAGCTTTAAATCGGCCGCGGTCCATTAGTACATGTCGGACCCGCGTGTCGCCACTGTCAGTAATTGCAGACCGAGCGCCACCACACGGCAGGTCTTGAGAGACGTACTAGGACTCATCCCAGTTGTACGACGACTTTGCTAGCGACTACACTGACGAAGCCTTTCTCTCATTTGCCGAGAGATAGTTAGAATAGCCTTCAGCTAAGTCCATGGCTACGACCTAGCAAGGCGCCATTAACCATATCTAGAGAGAGTCTCACTTGTATCATCAAGAATGCTGTATACAAATGATGGATTAAAGTTAAGTATTACAGGAGCTACATACTTATCTTTATAGCATTCATTACGTATCCTGTTTCAGACCTCACGCCAGCCGGTGTGTGTAACACGCTTCCGAGTGGCGTGGCTGCCTTGTTACGCCACAACAGTTGTTGTCTTACAAACGTCCCCATCTGTTGACTCAGGGATCGAGACGTGGCTGCACGATCCGTTACAGCCATGCGGATAAGATGCCTGTCATCTCGACTGCTAGTGATACGAGGCCGTTGGGATCCAGCACGGCGTTCCGTATTGCCCTCCTGAACCCACCGATTCCATATTCTGCTAACAGTCATTGGATCTCGACCAACGCGAGCAGCAATGTCGCGATACGATAAACCGCAGTCGCGATAGGCTACAATCAGACCTTTATCAGAGTCGGAAACGTGATGGTACGCATTTCTCCTCCTTACACGAGGTATCACAACAACGTTTCACCAGGCAACGGCGGTGAACTGGTGTTTCAGTATGAGAAATCGGTTGGAAACTTTCCTCATGTCAGCACGTTGTAGTTGTCGCCACCGGCGCCAACGTTGTGTGAATGCTCTGTAAGCTAATCATTTGCATATCACACCATCTTCTTCCTGTCGGTTAAATTTCGCGTCTGTAGCACGTCATCTTCGTGGTGTAGTAGTTTTAATGGCCAGTAGTGTAGATGGTGGGGCTACTGCTGGCTGGCAGAGTGGGGGAGAGCCACGGGCAGGCCTTGCGAGCTTCTGTGAAACGGCATTTTACCCAACCCTGGTCTAAGCTGCCTTGAGAGCTACTGTAATACGAAACTACACTCCTGGAAATTGAAATAAGAACACCGTGAATTCATTGTCCCAGGAAGGGGAAACTTTATTGACACATTCCTGGGGTCAGATACATCACATGATCACACTGACAGAACCACAGGCACATAGACACAGGCAACAGAGCATGCACAATGTCGGCACTAGTACAGTGTATATCCACCTTTCGCAGCAATGCAGGCTGCTATTCTCCCTTGGAGACGATCGTAGAGATGCTGGATGTAGTCCTGTGGAACGGCTTGCCATGCCATTTCCACCTGGCGCCTCAGTTGGACCAGCGTTCGTGCTGGACGTGCAGACCGCGTGAGACGACGCTTCATCCAGTCCCAAACACGCTCAATGGGGGACAGATCCGGAGATCTTGCTGACCAGGGTAGTTGACTTACACCTTCTAGAGCACGTTGGGTGGCACGGGATACATGCGGACGTGCATTGTCCTGTTGGAACAGCAAGTTCCCTTGCCGGTCTAGGAATGGTAGAACGATGGGTTCGATGACGGTTTGGATGTACCGTGCACTATTCAGTGTCCCCTCGACGATCACAAGTGGTGTACGGCCAGTGTAGGAGATCGCTCCCCACACCATGATGCCGGGTGTTGGCCCTGTGTGCCTCGGTCGTATGCAGTCCTGATTGTGGCGCTCACCTGCACGGCGCCAAACACGCATACGACCATCATTGGCACCAAGGCAGAAGCGACTCTCATCGCTGAAGACGACACGTCTCCATTCGTCCCTCCATTCACGCCTGTCGCGACACCACTGGAGGCGGGCTGCACGATGTTGGGGCATGAGCGGAAGACGGCCTAACGGTGAGCGGGACCGTAGCCCAGCTTCATGGAGACGGTTGCGAATGGTCCTCGCCGATACCCCAGGAGCAACAGTGTCCCTAATTTGCTGGGAAGTGGCGGTGCGGTCCCCTACGGCACTGCGTAAGATCCTACGGTCTTGGCGTGCATCCGTGCGTCGCTGCGGTCCGGTCCCAGGTCGACGGGCACGTGCACCTTCCGCCGACCACTGGCGACAACATCGATGTACTGTGGAGACCTCACGCCCCACGTGTTGAGCAATTCGGCGGTACGTCCACTCGGCCTCCCGCATGCCCACTATACGCCCTCGCTCAAAGTCCGTCAACTGCACATACGGTTCACGTCCACGCTGTCGCGGCATGCTACCAGTGTTAAAGACTGCGATGGAGCTCCGTATGCCACGGAAAACTGGCTGACACTGACGGCGGCGGTGCACAAATGCTGCGCAGCTAGCGCCATTCGACGGCCAACACCGCGGTTCCTGGTGTGTCCGCTGTGCCGTGCGTGTGATCATTGCTTGTACAGCCCTCTCGCAGTGACCGGAGCAAGTATGGTGGGTCTGACACACCGGTGTCAATGTGTTCTTTTTTCCATTTCCAGGAGTGTATTTTCTTTCTGGGCTCGAAATGGCATCGACTGAGCTGACACAAGCGCATGTGTAAAATAGAAAGAAGCGAACAGCAATATAATGTGAACAAACGACTGTGGTAACTTGTCAAAGCGAAGCTATAGTAGAGCGACTGGAAAGTCTGTATGATTTTTAAACGTGGTTGGCCACGTATGTAAGAGAGTATGATTTTAGATGGTGTTTGTTTTTGTACGAGAGATGCATTCATCTTAAGGTTAAACGCTGTAGATTGGAAGGTGTGATACTCGTTGAAAAGGGAAGAAAAAAAAATGGTTCAAATGGCTCTGAGCACTATGGGGCTTAACTTCTGAGGTCATCAGTCCCCTGGAACTTAGAACTACTTAAACCTACCTAACCTAAGGACATCACACACATACATGCAAGAGGCAGGATTCGAACCTGCGACCGTAGCGGTCGCGCGGTTCCAGACTGTAGCGCCTAGAACCGCTCGGCTACTCCGGCCGGTAAAAGGCAAGACCATTTCGCTTAAAAAAGGAAAGAAAACCGAGGGAAAGAGTTCCTTCGATAGGCCGGCAAATATTATTTTGACGCAGGCAGGCCAGAGAACATACCTGCTAGGTGATTTATAGTTCCCGTAATCTCTGTCCGCAGTTTCTTAGGAGAAAATGGCTGTGTGGTGTACAGGGCCGAGGAGGCAAGTAGAAAAGGAAAAGCTTGGAGGAGTCGAGATGTGGCGGGCAAACAACTCCCTCCCACCCGCTCTCTGCGTTCCTTGACCACCTTGCTCTCCCCAGCCGGTCCTAACCAGTCAACTATTGACGATAATGATACAGGAAGCATTAGACTCAAACTGCGGTCCAAATCCAAGCGGTTTTGTGACTCACTGTTCTTTGCCACGTTTTTTTAATAACATACATTTCGCAACGAAAAGCCTACTCAAGACAGCCAACTAACGTCGAGAACTTTTTTGTAATAATTATTCCATTCCGTCGTGGAAGGCTGCAATTGCGAACTTATTTTTTTTATAAATGACACGTTGCACCCTTTTGGGGCATTATCAAATTGTGTATAAAAACAAGAAACCAGTCATATAACAACAAACAGGGAAAATTGCATGGTCCTATCTTCCACGAGTACGGTAAAATGAAAAAGTAGTATATACATACGTAAAAACAGTGGTGTCACCGCCAGACACCACACTTGCTAGGTGGTAGCTATTAAATCGGCCGCGGTCCGCTAGTATACGACGGACCCGCGTGTCGCCACTGTCAGTGACTGCAGACCGAGCGCCGCCACACGGCAGGTCTAGAGAGACTTACTAGCACTCGCCCCAGTTGTACAGCCGACTTTGCTAGCGATGCTACACTGACAAATACGCTCTCATTTGCAGAGACGATAGTTAGCATAGCCTTCAGCTACGTCATTTGCTACGACCTAGCAAGGCGCCATTACCAGTTTATATTGAGATTGTTATTAATGTACCGTCAAGAGCGATGTACACCAATTATGGATTCAAGTTAAGTATTCCAGCAACAACGTACCTTATTGGCTATATTAATTACATTGTCCTGTTCCAGACCTCACGCCAGTTTGCGTGAGCTTAAACGCGTGCATTTCGGCGTCCTCTAGCTACACGGTGTTGGCTCTTCTGCCAACACATTAAAAACAACAGTATATAAGCCGGCCGGAGTGGCCGAGCGGTTCTAGGCGCTTCAGTCGCAGGTTCGAATCCTGCCTCGGGCATGGATGTGTGTGATGTCCTTAGGTTAGTTAGGTATAGGTAGTTCTAAGTTCTAGGGGACTGGTGACCTCAGTAGTTAAGTCCCATAGTGCTCAGAGCCATTTTTTTGAGAAAACTTGGATTTCGTGGTCGAGCGGCTGCTGATAAGCCACACATAACGCTGTTAAATGCCAAACGACGCCTCGCTTGTGGTAAGGAGCGTAAACATTGGACGATTTAACAGTGGAAAGAAGTTGTGTGGAGTGACAAATAACAGTACACAATGTGGCAATCTGATGCAGGGTGTGGGTATGGCGAATGGCTGGTGAACGTTGTCTGCCAGCGTGTGTAGTGCCAACAGTAAAATTCGGAGGCGCTGGTGTTATGGTGTGGTCGTTTTTTTCGTGGAGGGGGCTTGCACCCCTTGTTTTTTGCGTGGCACCATCACAGCACAGGCCTACATTGATGTTTTAAGCACCTTTTTGCGTCCCGCTGTTGAAGAATAATGCGGGGATGACGATTGGTTCTTTCTACACGATCGAGCACCTTTTCACAGTGCACGGCCTATGGCGGAGTGGTTGCACGACAATAACATCCCTGTAATGGACTGTCCTGCACAGAGTTCTGACCTGAATGCTATAGAACACATCTGGGATGTTTTGGAACGCCGATTACGTGCCAGGCCTCAACAACCGACATCGATACCTCTCCTCAGTGCAGCACTCCGTGAAGAATGGGCTGCCATTCCCCTAGAAACCTTCTAGCACCTGATTGAATGTATGCCTCCGAGAGTGGAAGCTGTCATCAAGGCTAAATGTGTGCCAATACCATACTGAATTCCAGCATCACCGATGGGGGGCGCTACGGACGTGGAAGTCATTTTCAGCCAGGTGTCCGGATACTTTTGATCACTTACTGTGACGGAACAAGACTCAGACACCGCATTTAGTGTGGCAAGAGGTACCCAGCCGGCGCGCATGACCGGCGTAAGACACATTTACGAAATACGAAAACCTATAAATTACGTATTATACAAATAAGCAAACCATTGCAACGACATGAAATCAAAAGCACATTAACGTGCCCCTATATAAAAGAGAATAAATAAACTAACGACATAAAATATCAAGTCAAGTTATTTTATTAAAACTGTCATACGTAGTGAAACAGCTAAATTTTAAAGTGCTCGCGCAGCGTGCGTAAACAAAACCAAAAACCCAAACTTCAAGGCATTAGGAAGAGGGGCCGTCTTAAACATTGCAAACCATTGACAAAGACGTATTTCTAGTCATTAGAATAAAATGTAAGTAACAGAATTGGGGACTCTGACACCTTCCACTCCATCAACCTCGTCGGGAGGGGGGGGTCCAGTGTAATGATTCTTTGACATTGCCTGTCCTTTTGAATATTTGGAACCGCCTCACCAAGCTAGTTTATGCTTGTGGTACGTTCCTATCCTGGCGTCGATGATTTCTCGCTTCCGTTGTCACGGATTTGAATTCTGCTTATCAGGTACATTGTACCTTCACCTGGTCTAACGCACTGTAACTTCACCTGATTCGTCTTCACCTGGCCATTTTGATGCAGTTCAAGTCAAGTCTGTAACAAAAGACACAGGAAAATGATTTCGGGAGCTGATAAACGTTTCATAGGTAAACAAGATTCTTTATCTCGTTTAGTTTTCGAGTACTGGTGCTTTGAAATGAATGATAGCTGGACCTTATCGAGACTTAATGTTGCTGTAATCGCATGCCGTGTTGTGACGGGCTGCATCGTCAAATAGCGATAGTGGCAGATAGCAGCAGGTAGAAGCACCTACCAGCACCGAGTTGATCACTCTAGTGACAGCGGCACTAACGGCTGTAGCAATGGCTGTGTCCGTCCTGTACTTGCTCCTCTCTGCGCTCGTGCTAGTTGCTGCGAAGCCGAGAACTACGGAGTGGGGTGAGTGCTGCTGTGACAAAGATCAAATTTCACAGTGAAACGTACGAAACGGGTAATTAATAGAAATGTGTATACCTTTTGTTTTTATTGCCAAGCGTTACTCTAGCTGTCATTTCTCTTCTTTTCTTCTCACCACTTTCTAACGGCCTGCTACGATTTCCCCTCCTCCGTGAATTTCTTCGCTTACTGCCAGTATCCTAAATTATTCGGAGTGAATAGTTACTAGAGCTCACGCGATTATTTTAAAGGAATACAGGGTGTTACAAAAAGGTACGGCCAAACTTCCATGAAACATTCCTCACACACAAACAAAGAAAAGATGTTATGTGGACATGTGTCCGGAAACGTTTACTTTCCATGTTAGAGCTCATTTTAGTTTCGTCAGTATGTACTGTACTTCCACGATTCACCGCCAGTTGGCCCAATTGAAGGAAGGTAATGTTGACTTCGGTGCTTGTGTTGACATGCGACTCATTGCTCTACAGTACTAGCATCAAGCACATCAGTACGTAGCATGAACAGGTTAGTGTTCATCACGAACGTGGTTTTGCAGTCAGTGCAATGTTTACAAATGCGGAGGTGGCAGATGCCCATTTGATGTATGGATTAGCACGAGGCAATAGCCGTGGCGCGGTACGTTTGTATCGAGACAGATTTACAGAACGAAGGTGTCCCGACAGGAAGACGTTCGAATCAATTTATCGGCGTCTTAGGGAGCACGGAACGTTCCACCCTATGACTCGCGACTGGGGAAGACCTAGAACGACGAGGACACCTGCAATGGACGAGGCAATTCTTCGTGCGGTTGACGATAACCCCAATGTCAGCGTCAGAGAAGTTGCTGCTGTGCAAGGTAACGTTAACCACGTCACTGTATGGAGAGTGCTACGGGAGAACCAGTTGTTTCCGTATCATGTGCAGCGTGTGCAGGCACTATCAGCAGCTGATTGGCCTCAACGGGTACACTTCTGCGAATGGTTCATGCAACAATGTGTGAATCCTCATGTCAGTGCAAATGTTCTCTCTACGGATGAGGCTTCATTCCACCGTGATCAAATTGTAAATTTTCACAATCAACATGTGTGGGCTGACGAGAACCACCACGCAATTGTGCAATCACGTCATCAACATAGATTTTCTGTGAACGTTTGCGCAGGCATTGTTGGTGATGACTGGGCCCCATGTTCTTCTACCTACGCTCAATGGAGCACGTTATCATGATTTCATACGGGATACTCCACCTGTGCTGCTAGAACATGTGCTTTTACAAGTACGACACAACATGTGGTTCATGCACGATGGAGCTCCTGCACATTTCAGTCGAAGTGTTCGTACGCTTCTCGACAACAGATTCGGTGACCGATGGATTGGTAGAGGCGGACCAATTCCATGGCCTTCACGCTCTCCTGACCTCAACCAAAAATGATTCAAATGGCTCTGAGCACTATGCGACTTAACTTCTGAGGTCATCAGTCGCCTAGAACTTAGAACTAATTAAACCTAACTAACCTAAGGACATCACACACATCCATGCCCGAGGCAGGATTCGAACCTGCGACCGTAACGGTCGCTCGGTTCTGACCTCAACCCTCTTGACTTTCATTTATGGGGGCATTTGAAAGCTCTTGTCTACGCAAATGTAGAGACTCTTCGTGCTCGTATTGTGGACGGCTGTGATACAATACGCCATTCTCCAGGCCAGCATCAGCGCATCAGGGATTCCATGCGACGGAGGGTGGATGCATGTATCCTAGCTAACGGAGGACATTTTCAACATTTCCTGTAACAAAGTGTTTGATGTCACGCTGGTACATTCTGTTGCTCTGTGTTTCCATTCCATATTAATGTGATTTGAAGAGAAGTAATAAAATGAGCTCTAACATGGAAAGTAAGCGTTTCCGGACACATCTCCACATAACATATTTTCTTTCTTTGTATGTGAGGAATGTTTCCTGAAAGTTTGGCCGTACCTTTTTGTAACACCCTGTATAAGAAATGTTTTTGTTCGTAATGGCGTTATTCGGTAATGAATCCAGTGAGTGAAAAATAAAGACCAATTTTTAGTTAAAATGTAATACATATGATGACATCTATAGGGTGTTACCGTAAGAACATGCAAAAACTGAACTGCGCATAGAGGATGTTCCGCTGAACAATGTGAGGTAGGGAACCTTGCATCGGAGTTGCCAACCTAAGGAGATAAAAGGAATAAAATTACAGTAGTGTGTATTTTATTATTATTATTATTATTAGTCGCAAAGCTCTCAGAGTATAACACGCTAAGTAAACATGGTTTATTTCCCGTTCTTCTGTTTCTTTTTATTTGCCCACCAGTTTTTCATTGTTTGCAAGAATTTAGCGCTTCTTTCTTCCCTCCATTCTGTTCTGGTCCTTCGGGCTTTTGTCTCTGGTTTAATCTCCCAGTTTTTTACTTTTATTCCAAAATTGTTCCTTACGTCTATTTCTTCTTTGGCAATTTGGCTAATTCCAAGTCTTTTTTAACATTTTGGATTCATTCTTCTCCATTAGCAAGGGAATCTACGTATTTTACTATTCTTTTTGTTTGTGTTCGGGAAGCCTCATTTGAGGCGTCTTTTCCTCATGTCTGACTCTATGCTAGAATATTCTGCAATTTTGGACGTTCTGTTGTCTATACCCATTCGCGGTCCATCTTGGTCCCAAAATTTTCCTAATTATTTTTCTTTCTTCTTTCTTTAGATTTCTGTATCATTTTTCCTGTTTAGTGCCAAGTTTTCGCTGACATATAACATTGATGGTTTAATTACTGTTTTGTAACATCTAATTTTGCCATTTAAAGATAAGCATTTTTTATTGTAGAAGTTTTGCACTAATCCTAAACCTTTACGAGCTGCTTGTATTATTTCTTGTTGTGTATATTTTAGAGAGATAATTTCTTCTAGATATTTGAGGTGTGATATTCGGTTAATTTCTCCATATTTCGTTTGTAATTTGAAAATTTCGAAATTTGATGTTGCAAACATTGTCTTTTTAAATGATATCTGCAGGCCAACTTTCTCTGCGCATTCTTTTAGAGATTCTATCTGTTTTATACCCATCTCACAAGAATCAACCATCATTGTGAGATCGTCCGAAAAGGTTAAGTAGGGAATTCGAAGGTTATTTTCTTTTTATTTCCTTATGAAATTGGTTTCCAGCAATTTCCTTCTTCAAGTTTCTTTTCCCTTTCTTCCATGACTCTATCTAGTACTACACTGAACAAAAAAGGCGATAACCCATCACCTTGTCTAAACCTAGTTTTTATCTCGAATGGTTTTGAAAGTTTTCGCATAAATTTCACTTTGGATGTTGTATTTGTTAATGCCTGTTGAATGACTTTCTGTATTTTCCGATCCAATTCTTTTTCTTCAAGGATTCTAAATAGTTTGGGTCTGTGAATTGAGTCATAGGCATTTTTGAAGTCGTAAAAGACATATACTGTAGGCTTTCTTCGCATCTTCCTCATTCTTGAGATTTATTTTAGGTTTAAAATTTGATCCGGCTACGGATTGTTTGGCCTGTAACCAGCTTGGAAATCTAAGAGTTTGGGTTTAAGCAGTTGTTGTGCCCTTTCAAGAATACAAGCTGATAATATCTTATATGTGACAGGGAGTAGAGAAATTGCTATGTAATTATTCACATCATGGTTGTCCCCTTTTTTAAATTTATTTATTTTTATTTTTTATTTATTTTTTATTTAAATTAGTTACAGCCTATACCACCATTGACACAATGAACGTGCCATTTGTACTGTATCTTACAAAACGTGCTTAAACTGACCGACATCAACCTCATCCACGCATGACATCGGCGAACAAGATTCTGACGCACCCTAATAAATATTCCTGGTGTGTTTCAAATTACTATACAGGCAACTACAATTGTGGCAACTAATTCCACCTCCGTATCCACTGGGGTCTCATACACAAGTGACTTTAGATATTCCCACAAGAAATAATCAAGGGGATTCAGGCCAGGTGACCTCGCAGGCCATGGAATAGGACCTCCAATTGCAATCCAGCGACCAGGAAATAAATCATCATGACTTCCTAGTAATCAGGCTGGTCTTCCTTGTTTTCTTACAGGTAGTAAAGAGTGTAGATGTAAATAAACAGCACGCTTATGCGCGTGTTAGCTGTAAATTAGCTGGGAAATAGTAATGTTAGACAAAGCGGTAGGCAAGTTTACTTTCATATCTCCTTAAGCTGGCTTCTCCGAGCCCAGGTTCCCTACCTCAACCTGTTCAGTGGAGCATTCTCTATGTACTGCAGCATCACGCTCTTACGCAAACACTCTGTTTAAAAAATTACTACATATATTGCAATCTGTCTTTATACACCATTTCTGCACTCAGAATTTTCCTCTAGTAACATTAAAGTTATTCTCTATCTTGCCGTGTGTCCAGCCGTCTTGTCCCTTCTCTTTGTCAGTGTTTTCTACCTATTCCTTTCCATGGTAATTCTCACAATTTTTACCTAATCAATCAACTTAATTTTCCACATCGTTGTGTAATCACCCGCCTCTGTAACCAAGGTCGCTGACGCATGCTTGTGCCGTGGTACTCACCTCGGACGTACGCTAGTTCGAAACCTGGTGGTGAAAAATATTCACCGCCACTGTTTGCCCTGCAATGGTAGGAGAGGTGGTGGTGTAAAGTTCCTGACCACCACCCTCTGCGACAGGGCCTCGGATTTAATACCAAACCTCTCCGCGATTCAGCCTCTCCATTCGCGTCATCCACAGCGATATTAATCCGAAACTATACTGGACAAGTTGTCTTCACAGTCATCCACAGAGCACAGATACTTGGCTGATACTTCATAACAGATTAGGGGAAGACAACGGCAAACCACCTTCACTGCTGCCTTTTCTAGATAGATTCCTGCATCTGGTCCCCAACATTTCAAAATGGTTCAAATGGCTCTGAGCACTATGGGACTTAAAATCTATGGTCATCAGTCCCCTAGAACTTAGTACTACTTAAACCTAACTAACCTAAGGACATCACACAACACCCAGTCATCACGAGGCAGAGAAAATCCCTGACCCCTCCGGGAATCGAACTCGGGAATCCGGGCGCGGGAAGCGAGAACCCCCAACATTTATTCCCCAAATATGGGACTTTTTTCACTTCTGATAATACCACGTTTCAATTCTTTGTTTTTACACACATTCCATTGCGTAAACAGCTGTGCTTGAGTCCTACGTATCCAGAAATTTCAATTTATGGTCCATTTTTAACACTATTAGAACTCTTCCGTCGAGCAGCGCTCTCTTTGCTTTGTTAATCCCCTCATTTTCATCCTTCATCCTTTAGTTTGCTTCCAGGGTAGGGGAAGCCTTTTAACTAATCAACTGTGTGGTCGCTAAATTTCATGTTAGGTTTGTTGCCTGTCTTATTTCCGCTGTGTCTCAGATATGTACACCTTTATTTGGTTAACCTGAATCCATATTCTGTGCGTGTAAGACCTTAATTCTACAGAATCCGCCAGAAAAAATGTATACACTCTTTGTCAGGCTGTATCGAGACATCGATATTGTCGTCCTATTTAAGTTACGAGTGTGTGGTAGTATGGCCTTTGGCTCAACAGATGTTAATAGTTTCATCTCCGTATTGAGAAAAGAAGATGGCTGGAGCACGCTTGACATTCGAGCAACGAAAATGAATTGGGAAGTGGTTTTCCAAGTTTGATAATATCATTGAAGTGCAACGTCAGTGGAGGCGGGATTTTGAAGCAGAGCAGTACCCGACTCTTACGATAATAGTTGGTGGTGACTTTAATTTACTCTCGATATGTTGGCGAAAATACATGTTTAATTCCAGAGGTACGCATAAAATATCATCTGAAATTGTGCTAAACGCATTCTCTGAAAATTATTTCGAGCAGTTAGTTCATGAGCCCAATCGAATAGTAAACGGTTGTGAAAACACACTTGACCTCTTAGCAACAAATAACCCTGAGTTAACAACGAACATCAAAACCGATATAGGGATTAGTGAGCACAGGGTTGTCGTAGAGAGATTGAATATTGTAATCCCCAAATCCTCGAAAAATAATCGAAAAATATACCTATTCAAAAAAGCAGATAAAAATTCACTTGACGCATTCCAAAGAGACAATCTCCACTCATTCCAAATTAGTAATATAAATGTAGACCAGATGTGGCTTAAATTAAAAGAAATTGTATCGGCAGCAATTGAGAGATTTATACCAAATAAACTAACAAACGACGGAGCTGATCCTCCATGGTATACAAAATGGGTTAGAACACTATTGCAGAAACAACGAAACAAACATGCCAAAATTAAACAGACGCAAAATCCCCAAGATTGGTGATCCTTTACGGAAGCTCGAAATTTAGCGCGGAGTTCAATGCGAGATGCCTGTAACAGTTTCCACAACGAAACGTTATCTCGAAACCTGGCAGAAAATCCAAAGAGATTCCTGGTCGTATTTGAAGTATGTTTGTGGCAAGAAGCAATCAATGCCTTCTCTGCGCGATAGCAATGAAGATACTATCGAAGACAGTGCTGCCAAAGCAGAGTTACTTTACACAGCCTTCCGAAATGCCATCACAAAAGAAGACAAAGTAAATATTCCAGAATTCGAATCGAGAACAGCTGCCAACGTCAATAACGTAGGAGTAGTGAAGCAACTCAAATCACTTCATAAAAGCGAGTCTTCTGGTCCAGACTGTATCCCAATTAGGTTTCTTTCGGAATATGCTGATGCATTAGCTCCATACTTAACAATCATATACAACCGTTCGCTCGACGAAAGATCCGTTCCCAAAGACTGGAAAGTTGCACAGGTCACACCAATATTCAAGAAAGTAGTAGGAGTAATCCATTAAATTACAGGCCCATATGATTAACATCGATATGCAGCAGGATTTTAGAGCATATATTGTGTTCGAACATTATGAATTACCTCTAAGGAAACGGTCTATTGACACACAGTCAACATGGGTTTAGAAAACATCTTTCTTATCAGACACAACTACCTCTTTATTCGCATGAAGTGCTGAGTGCTATTGACAAGGGATTTCAGCTCGATTCGGTATTTCTGGATTTCCAGAAGGCTTTTGACACTGTATCACACAAGCGGCTCGTAGTGAAATTGCGTACTTATGGAATATCGTTTCAGTTATGTGACTGGATTTGCGATTTCCTGTCAGAGAAGTCACAGTTCGTAGTAACTGACGGAAAGTCATCGAGTAAAACAGAAGTGATTTCTGGCGTTCCCCAAGGTAGTGTTATAGGCCCTTTGCTGTTCCTTATCTATATAAACGATTTGGGAGACAATCTGAGCAGCCGTCTTCGGTTGTTTACAGATGACACTGTCGTTTATCGACTAATAAAGTCATCAGAAGATCATAACAAAGTGCGAAACGATTTTAAAAAAATATCTGAATGGTGCGAAAAGTGGCAGTTGACCCTAAATAAAAGTGTGAGGTCATCCATATGAGTACTAAAAGGAACTCGTTAAACTTCGGTTACACGATAAATCAGTCTAATCTAAAAGCCGCAAATTCGACTAAATACCTAGGTATTACAATTACAAACAACTTAAATTGGAAAGCACACACATAGAAAATGTTGTAGGGAAGGCTAACCAAAGGCTGTGTTTTATTGGCAGGACACTTAGAAAATGTAACAGACCTACTAAGGAGACTGCCTACACTACGCTTGTCCGTCCTCTTTTAGAATACTGCTGCGCGGTGTGGGATCCTTACCAGATTAGACTGAGGATGTACATCGAAAAAGTAGGCAGCACGTTTTGTATTATCGCGAAATATGTCACAGAAATGAAAGAGGATTTGGGCTGGACATCATTAAAAGAAAGGCGTTTTTCGTTGCGACGGAATCTTCTCACGAAATTCCAATCACCAACTTTCTCCTCCGAATGCGAAAATATTTTTTAGACACCGACCTACATAGGGAGGAACGATGACCAAGATAAAATAAGGGAAATCAGAGCTCGTAAGGAAAGATATAGGTGTTCATTCTTTCCGCGCACTGTACGAGATTGGAATAATAGAGAATTGTGAATGTGGTTCGATGAACCCTCTGCCAGGCAGTTAAATGTGATTCGCAGAGTATCCATGTAGATTTAGATGAACAACTAACATGCCTAACAATTAAACGCATTATCGACAAGTTTGAATTGTATGGAACGATTTGTGATATTCACAAATGAATATCAGGAAGACAGTGTACAGCTACAAGTCGTGGTTCCTCGGCTCTCGTGTTGGAAGCGTTTGTTAATTCTCCACAGAAGTCTCCAACGGAATGTGCACATGAAGTGGTGGGTGGGTTAGCATTGCAAGCTATAAAGTGGAAAGTTTACATTTCACGATTACTGCACGCGATTAATGATGACGATCCTGATCACCGAATGAAGTTTTGTGAATGGTATCAGCAAATGGTAACTCATGACGAACAATTTGTGACGAAGGTAGTGTGGAACGACGAGGCACAATTTAAACTTAATGGAACAGTGAATCGGCCTAACAGTGTGTACTGGGCACCGAGAAATCCGTATGTGTCTCTGGATAAAGCGGTCTATCTACCAGGGGTTCATGTGTGGTGTGGACTATCATCTAGGGGCTTAGTAGAACCCTTTTTCTTTGATGCTACTGTAGCTGGAGAAGTGCACCTGGAAATTTTACGCACATCAGTTTTGCCAGGTATACGTGTGCTTTATGGAGCTGATGAAGAGTTCTTCTACCAACAGGACGGGGCGCCACCACACTACCACCTAGCCATACGAGCTTTCCTGGGTGACAATTTTCCGGGGCGTTGGATTGGACAAAGGGAGCCAATTGAGTTCCCTCCACGGTCGCCAGATCTAACACCTATGGACTTTTACTTGTGGGTAACTGTGAAAGATAATGTCTATCGACGTAAGCCACGTACGCTGGAGGAACTTCGGCAGGAGGTTACAGCGACATGTGCAGCGATCTGCACTGTAACTGACTGATATACAGGTGGCGGGAACCGCTGGTCGTTAAGTTATGTGTACAGCCGCCAACGGCGAACATTTCTAACATTTAAAGTAACCATGCGCTAAACTGAAGGCCGTACAACATGTGTGTCCAATTCTTAAATGTGAAATAAACACGTAAGTAATACTTTTCGTTCTTCGAAGTGTGTATACATTTTTATGGCGGACTCTGTATTCTACAGGTGATATAATTCTTGCTCACTTTCATAAAGACCAGGAAACTAATAAGGCTGTCTTATCGTTGCTGTCTTTCACCTCCAATCTTAGTCTAACTATGAAAATTTCTTCTTTTTCATTTCTTGTTTCTTCACTACACAGTTTGAATAGCAAAGAAGACAGACAGGATCCTTGCCTTACTGTTAATATTGTAGTTTCTAGTTCAAGGACTGGTGCAATGCAACTCTTCACGCTAGATTATCCTATCCTATCTTCATCTCCACATAACTGCTCTAACCTGGATCTGTTTACCGATACAAATTGAGTAATGTGCGACGCGTTTGGAAAACGTTAATTGACGCCGAGCTGTATTCGAGAATCTCACGCAAAAGGTTGGTCGGTTGATTTGGGGGAGGTGACCAATCAGCGATATCATCGGTCCCATCGGATTAGGGAGGGAGGGGAAAGGAAGTCGGCCGTGCTCTTTTGGGAGGAACCATCCTGGCATTTGCCTTAAGCGATTTAGGGAAATCACGGGAAATCTAAACCAGGATGGCCGGACGCGGGTTTGAACCGTCGTTCTCCCGATGCGAGACCAGTGTGCTAGCCACTGCACCATCTCGCTCGGTCACGGAAAAGAAAACGTGTTCTCATCACAACAGTCTTACAGAATAGAAATCCGCTTCAGTAGCCAGCAATTTTCTTAATTTATTCCGAGAACGGTTTCGAAGCTTAAAACATCATTTTATGGTTGAAATGGCTCTAAGCACTATGGGACTTAACATCTGAGCTCATTAATCCCCTAGACTTAGGACTAGTTAAACCTAACTAACCTAAGGACATCACAAACATCCATGCCCGAGGCAGGATTCGAGCCTGCGACCGGAGCAGCAGCGCGGTTCCAAACTGAAGCGCCTAGAACTGCTCGGCCACAGCGGCCGGCTTCATGTTATGCTTCTGGGAAGTCAGCACTAGGCACTTGCATGTCATGCAGTACAGGCGGTCGCTGTATTTGCTGGCCCTACGTGTGAGTTTAGTCACTTATTAATTTACAGTATTATGAAGTTCATTTCTGTCCGGAACCCTCCCCACAGTTAGCGTTTGTTTGACGTGGGTGTGATGCTCCATGGCTGACTGGCTGGAAAGCCACACAATTATATCCTCATAATTATGTGAGTACAGTACAATCTGCCTACCTGGCTAGCTGCGCGGTCTAACACGCTGCTTCCCCATCGAGATTAGTGTCCCAGTGGATTAGTGTAGAGGCCCGCCTCGGCGAATACGAGCTGGTCCCCCTTATTCAGCCTCAGTTACATTATGTCGGCGACTGCTCCACAGACACTGTCTCCATGTACGCGTAGACAATAATTATTCTACCACGCAAACATTTGGGGTTACGCTCGTCTGGTATGAGTCGTTCCCGGGGGGTCAAGGTCCACTGGGAGCCGAACCGCACAATAACCCTGGATTAGGTGTGGGGCGGCGGTGGGGTGGGTGGACTGCTGTGGCCTGTTGTGGGGTTGTGAACCACGAAGCCTCTCCGTCGTTTCTAGGTCCCCAGTTTAACACACAAATACACACCACTATCTACAAATGTAGCTTTCACTTTAGTATGTCAGTCCCACAGTACTTGTATGTCGCTAGCCCCTCCTTTTGTTCACATTTGGTAGCAAATGAAGATGAAGATTTAGGCTTCGAAACAGATCGTGGAATAAATTAAGAAAATTACTGGAAATTGAAGAAAATTTTTATTCTATAAATATTCTGTAAATTTGTTCCTACACGAAACTATATAAGGCTTGAAAAATAACAAATCTGGAGGTGAGGCTCGCATCTTGGCTGAAATGTGGAAATACGCAAATCATGATACAATAAAACATCTCCATGATATCATAGTGAAGATTTAGGAAACTGAAACTCTGCCTCCAGATTGGACCGTAGCAATTATTCAAAAAGGCGATAAGAGTGATCTAAATAATTACCGAGGAATCTCTTTGCTACCAACGACGTACAAGATTTTTTTCCAGACTGTTGTTAAACAGAGCTGAATCAGTCTTAGATCGAGCTGGTTTCAGGACATTAAGATCCTGTGCAGAGCAGATCCATAACCTAAAATCTGTTATATCATACGCCAAAACAATATAAACAACGTTTTTTGTGACCCTTGTCGACTTTCAAAAAGCGTATGACTCAATTGATAGAGAAACAATAAAGAACACCCTTGCCGAATTTTGTCTAGATAGGTAAACAATCAATCTGATAAGCGCCACTTTAAATAACACAATGTAAAAGGTCAAGTTCAGAGGCGAACTACCAGAACCATTTGAAATCTGTACAGGGGTCAGACAAGGTGACCTGCTCTCTCCACTGCTTTTCAACTGTGTCCTGGGAAAGATAAGGAGTGGAAAACAACCGTACCGCCAGGTTATGGGATTCAAATTGGACACAAAAGAAATGGCCTCAGTGGAAACTGTTTGGCTTTTGTTGACAATCTGGCACTCATTGCTAATAATATTGACGAAGCTAAGGTTGAAGTGTCCAGTCTACAATCAATTGCTGCTAAGACTGGCCTAAAAATAGCATTTAACAAAACTGAATTCATCACAAACATCAAACACGCTCCTCCTCATATTGAAATACAGCAAGAGAAAATCAAGCAGTCGAAGAAATCTAAATATCTTGGAGAAATAATTACACCTGACGGTTCAGAAAATTCAGCTGTAGAAAGTAGGTGTTCTAAACTAGAAGGTGCTTTTCATCTGTGCAAAGACTTATACAAAAGCAAAAGCCTGTCTTTAAACCTAAAACTTTGTCATTATAACACCGTAATTAGGGCGTCAGCTTTGTATGCATCAGAATGTTTAAACATGACGAAGAAAGGACCACTACGAAAAATTGAAATAAAAGACCGGAAAATTTTGAGGAAACCCTTGGCCCTATCAAAGAAAACGGAGAATTCCGCCGAAGACACAACTGTGAATTATACGAACATACGTAAGTCGTTGTTACTAGCATGAGTTAGCCGATCGGTCTCAGGCGCTGCAGTCATGGACTGAGCAGCTGATCCCGGCGGAAGTTCGAGTCCTCCCTCGGGCATGGGTGTGTGTATTTGTCGTTAGGATATTTTAGGTTAAGTAGTGTGTAAGCTTAGGGACTAATGATCTTAGCAGTTAAGTCCCGTAATATTTCACACATATTTGAACATTTTTTTACTAGCATGAGGGAGCGGAGAATGATGTTTTTTGGTCATCTGGAAAGACTGAACCCGCAAAGACTTAGTCATCGCATACATTCATCAATTTCAAAAACAAAATCGTATTCAAAATGGGCAAGCATAGTTAAAAAGGATTTACAGGAAGCTGAAATTTCATTTGATGACATTCAGGATCGAGAAGTTTTCAGAGAAAAAGTCAAAATTACTAAAAACCTTATTTCGCTTACTACGCTAGTTCCAAGCTCTGCGCGCAAATGGTCAAAACAGAGAAAAGAAGCATAGTCAGCTAAAATGAAAATCCACTGCAAAAGAGGAAAACACAATCAGGTTCAAAATGGCTCTGAGCACTATGGGACTCAACTGCTGAGGTCATTAGTCCCCTAGAACTTAGAACTAGTTAAACCTAACTAACCTAAGGACATCACAAACATCCATGCCCGAGGCAGGATTCGAACCTGCGACCGTAGCAGTCCTGCGGTTCCAGACTGCAGCGCCTTTAACCGCACGGCCACTTCGGCCGGCACACAATCAGGGAAGAGATAAAAATCTTCGTGGTCCATAGCAGGCCGAAACGATAGCAAAAAAATGTTCCTCAGTTGTGGAGGTTCGCCTGATCAAATATACTGTCTTGACAGCAGTGAGACGATTAGTGAAATATATAGGTATGAAGTAGAAGAGACGGAGAGTTGAGAAACTGTATGGAAAGAATTACGCTCCCTGGTCGTATCACATTACAATTATTCTGTTAGATTGTGATTCGTGGACTATATTTCAGTCTGGTGAAGATGAATCAGGGCAAGCAAAAACTCTGCTTTCCATACGCAATGAGCAGCAAATGCATATGCGAAATTTGACAAGTCCAAAAACAGTATGGGAAATGGTTCAAATGGCTCTGAGCACTATGGGACTTAACATCTGAGGTCATCAGTCCCCAAGAACTTAGAGCTACTTAAACCTAACTAACCTAAGCACATCACACACATCGATGCTCGAGGCAGGATTCGAACCTGCGACCGTAGCAGTCACGCGGTTCCGGACTGAAGCGCCTAGAACCGCATGGCCACCGCGGCCGGCTAGTATGGGAAGCATAGTATCTTGCGCACTCGTCTAATATAAGGTGCCTAGGAAAATGTCTTCTCAGGTGGCTAGACAACAATTCAAGCAGATCATATCAATGGAATTTATTACTGTAAGTTAAATTGAACAATACTTAACTTTGCGTATTCACAAAAATGTGTTGCAAGCAAATGGCGACATTCAAATAATCAATGTCCTTTGGTATATACAATTTCAGTGTAAGCAAAATAATTAAGTTCATAAGTCACTGCTGTGGCGGTAGTATGCGGGCTATGAGGCGCAGCGCTTATGTTCTCTTCGTGTAGAGGCCGCTCTTGTCGCGGTGATGTCAGCGTGCTATTGGCTGACGTCGCCTCACTGCCCTCTCTGCTCTTCCGTTCTTCATCGTCGGGCCAGCGCTTCTCATTACGCTGGGGCAGGAAGTATATAAAAAATTTTACGAACCAGGGGATACGACAGTTTGCACTGTGTAACTGAGACGGGTATTACATCCGCTAAAAATGAAGAACTGTGAATCTACGGAAAATTATGTAGGACTAATACACAAAACTGCAACGCATGTAGCGAACATTAGTGATGAAATCGAAGATCGAGATCTAGCAGTGAGTATTCTTTATTGGCTTGCAGACGAATGGGGTTCAGTAGTGACAGCTTTGTGGAATTTTCCAGATGATGACTTTAACTGTGCTACGATTAACAGTCGTTTGCATGCTGAAGATGCCAGACGACATTCTGGAGTGTCATTCAAAGCTAATACCAGTATTGAAAGGTGCCTAGGAACGTCACTTACGGAACAATGTGTCAAAGGACAAGAACAAGCGAAGAAAGAAGCATCGTGAAAATGTACTTTTGTTTTCTACAATTCCACAACAAAATTACGTCTCGAACTCTGGCAGAAACCCAAAGAGATTCTGGTCATACATAAAGCACACCAGTGGCAAGACGCAATTAATACCTTCACTGCGCGATAACAACGGTGAAGTCACTGACGACAGTGTCACTAAAGCAGAGATATGAAACACTGACCAAACAAGACGAAGTAAATATTCCTAAATTACAATTAAGAAGTTCTGCCTAGATGAGAAACATAGAAGCAGATATCCTCGGTGTAACAAAGCAGCTTAAATCAGTAAATAAACCTAAGGCCTCCGGTCCAGATTGTATACCGGTCAGCTTCCTCTCAGAGTATGCTGATACAATAGCTCAATGTTTAACGGTTATATTCAAAGGCTCACTCACAGAAAGGTCCGTGCCTAAAGACTGGAAAATTGCTCAAGTCACACCAATACCCGTATCACTAACGTCGATTTGCGGTTGGGTTTTGGAAGATATACTGTATTCGAGCATTATGAAGTACCTCGAAGGAAATGATTTATTGACACATAGCACGGATTCAGAAAATATCGTTCTTGCGAAGCACAACTAGCTCTTCTAATGAAGTAATGAGTGCTATCGCCAGGGGATGTTGCTGTCATTTACCGTCTTGTAAAGTCATCAGATGACCAAAACTAACTGCAAAATGAGTTTGATAAGACATCTGTATGGTGGGAAGAGTGGCAATTGACCGTGAATAAAGAAAGGTGTGAAGTTATTCACATGAGTACTAAAAGAAATCTGCTAAATTTCGATTACGCATGAAGTCACACAAATCTGATGGCTGTTCAAAAAATGGTTCAAATGGCTCTGAGCACTATGGAACTTAACATCTTAGGTCATCAGTCCCCTAGAACTTAGAACTACTTAAACCTAACTAACCTAAGGACAACACACACATCCATGCCCGAGGCAGGATTCGAACCTGCGACCGTAGCAGCCCTGCGGTTCCGGGCTGCAGCGCCTAGAACCGCTCGGTCACCGCGGCCGGCCTGATGGCTGTAAATTGAACTAAATACTTAGGGATTACAATTACAAATAACCCAAATTGGAGCGATCACATAGATAATGTTGCGGGTAGAGCAAACCAAAGACTGCGATTCATTGGCAGAACACTTAAAAGTTGCGACAGGTCTGCTAAAAAGACTGCTTACACCACGCTCATCCGCCCTAGTCTGGAGTATTGCCGTGCAGGGTGGGATCCGCATCAGGTGGGAGTGACGGATGACATCGAAAAAGTACAAAGAAGGGCAGCTCGTTTTGTATTATCGCGTAAAAGGGGAGATAGTGCCACAGACATGATACGTGAATTGGAGTGGCAATCATTAAAACAAAGGCGTTTTTCGTTGCGACGGGATCTGATCATGAAATTTCAATGACCAGTTTTCTCCTCCGACTGCGAAAACATTCTGTTGGCACCCACCCACAGAGGGAGAAATGATTATCACAATGAAATAAGAGAAAAAGGGCTCTCACAGAAAAATTTAAGTGCTCGTTTTTCCCGCGTGCCATTCGAGATTGCAACGGTAGAGAATCAGCTTGAAGGTGGTTCATTGAACCCTCTGCCAGGCACTTTATTGTGAATAGCAGAGTAATCACGTAGATGTAGATGTAGATGTCTCAAAGTCCGTCACTTATTCAGAGCAAAAGAAAGCGTGTACTGTGGCACAGTCACTGAGCAGTGGTAACTGGAAAGTGGATTCCAGGGCAACTCATCACGCGGCTCCAGATGAAAATTATTTTCCTGCTGTTGATGCAATTACTTTAGGTGAAATCATAGCCGTAGGTGGTGGCAGAAAAGTGGAATATGTGTAGAAAGATACACTACGAGCGAAGATAACTAACAAAGAATGTATGGCTAAAGAATTTGTAGCTAAAAATATAGTATTTGTGTCTCAGTTCGGTCATGCAATCATTTGTCTGAGACAGCTCACTGACAATGATAGGCAGATTATTTTCGATTACGAAGGTTGGCAGATCTACATTTAGCTTGGGAGACAGCTCGTTTAAAGTCAACAGAAAACTCTTTTACATTACTCAAATAGGAACGCAAGTCCAGAACCGTATTGAGAAATAATAAATTTAACACAAAATCACTAGACTTATGACGTCGCCGAATGATGTACTTCAGGAAGAGTACAATAGATATCATGATGAAAGAGAAAGCAGTTCTGGGACAACACCGTAAAAAAGGCAAAAAAAAAAAGAACTGAGACAGCGAACACCGGTGTGGTGCGATAATTAAGTAGCAATTATGCACTCCAAGAATAATATAGATAGGTCAAGAACACGAAACACCGATTCATCAGGGATAAAGTAACGGATTGATCGATTTAATGCCTGTAAATTTGGACGCATAAAAACCGAACAGACTTGTTAACGAAGCTTCTAAGTCGGAATATTCATGAAGGTCACTGGGATAAAATTTTACGTTCGAAATGATAAACGTGGTTAGTTTCCGATATCATTTCGAGGGGAGCGGGAGGCGTGGCGGAAGGGGAGTTAAGCAACTGGGAAAGAGCTCCTTTACTTATTCCATTTTTGTGGCGTGACTGGATTGCTAAAAATTTCGAAAAAAGTTTGATCTCTTAAAAAGAAGACTTTTTCTCTTCTTCTGTGGTGTACGCAATATCGTCTTTCAAAAAGATTAATGTATGTAGCACGACCGGTTTATACTATTCCAGCTAGATGCAGTGCATGCAAATAAAAATCGAAGTCCGTCAGAGACTAAAAATACTGTTCACATGCAAGTCACGTTTATTATACACACCTCAAAAAAACTTTTCCATCACCTTGGTTCCGAGAGTTTCGGAAGCTGTACAGAAAATTGGGATCGCGATCAACATAAACATCAATGGTTCAAATGGCTCTGAGCACTATGGGACTTAACATCTATGGTCATCAGTCCCCTAGAACTTAGAACTACTTAAACCTAACTAACCTAAGGACAGCACACAACACCCAGCCATCACGAGGCAGAGAAAATCCCTGACCCCCCCCCCCCCCCCCCCGGGAATCGAACCCGGGAACCCGGGCGTGGGAAGCGAGAACGCTACCGCACGACCACGAGATGCGGGCGTTCATGTCTGGAGAACAAGCTGGCCACTCTAGTCGAGCGATGTCGTTATCCTGAAGGAAGTCTTTCACAAGATGTGCACTATGGGGGCGCGAATTGTCGTCCTTGAAGACGAATATGCTGCCGATATGGTTGCACTACCGGTCGGAGGATGGAATTCACGTATCGCACAGCCGTTACAGCGGCCATGACCACCAGCGGCGTACATCGACCCCACATAATGCCACACCGAAACAGCAGGGAACTCCACCTTGCTGCACTCGCTGGACAGTGTGTCTAAGGCGTTCAGCCTGACCAGGTTGCCTCCAAACACGTCTCGAACGATTGTCTGGTTGAGGGCATGTGCGACACGCATCGGTGAAGAGAATGTAATGCCAATCCGGAGTGGTGCATTCGACATATTGTTGTGCGTCGTGGAGCCTATTACGCACAGTTTGAGTCGTAACACGACGTCCTGTGGCTACACAAAAAGCGTAACTCAACATGGTGGCTTTGCTGCCGACATTCCTCCGAGCTATAATCCGTAGGTAGCGGTCATCCACTGCAGCAGTAGCCCTTGGGTGGCCTGAGCGAGGCATGTCATCGACAGTTCCTGTCTCTCTGTATCTCCTGCATATCCGAACAACATCGCTTTGGTTCACTCCGAGACTCCTGGAGACTTCTCTTATTGAGAGCCCTTCCTGGCACAAAGTAACAATGCGGACGCAATCTAACCTCGGTATTGACCGTCTATTCATCGTTCGACTGCAGAAAACACGAGCCGTGTACCTCCTTCCTGGTGTAATGACTTGAACTGATCAGCTCTCGGACCCCCTCCGTCTAATAGGCGCTGCTCATGCATGGTTGTTTTGTCAAAGGGACTATGTCTGTGATACAATATCCACAGTCAACGTCTATCTTCAAGAGTTCTGGCAACCGGGGTGATGCAAAACGTTTTTTGATGTGTGTATACTGATTTAACATGGTTTACTTCAGGACAGAGGGGCTAAAAAGTACAAAACAAAAATAACTATAAATTTCTGCAATGAAAATTGAACAGCATGTTGTTGTTACATATGTAAAATGATAACGTCTGATTAGAGAAGTGCAAATGTGCAAACATATTTTGTTGGGGCAATACATTCAATCTAGTATTATTTAAAATATAAAATTTTTGGTGAAACTTGACATCAGACTGGCAGTTTTCTGGTGTGCTTCTCATGACGTGCTTCAGTTATTTCAGAATTTCCCTCTAAAGAAAAATATATTAATGTTTGCAAAAGGTGAAACAACAAGATCGAGAAATGTGATCATAATGAAATTTATACCACCGATTAGTGAGATGACGCTACACAAATGATTATCATAACAGACGTGTACGTGCACTGTCACCGTGGAAATTCAGTGCACAGTAGTGTCACAGTGTGCTACAGTCAGAGCCCCCAGACGTCGTGGCGTGGATTAGAAGAGGGTGTGAATACCAGCTGGGGAGTACTCTGCCACGCAGCTTTCACGTGCACCCACAAAGAATCAACTGTGGCTGCAGAAGGAGCTCAACGAGCTAGTTGGCGGCCGACTAGGCCCCAGAGATGTTCAGAGAGCGACATGTCAGGCTAACAGGCACGCCAGGGGAGCAATGGTACCCCACAATGTTCAAAGAAGGCTTGCACATACCTCGCCAAATGCGGTCGGGCGTTGTCCTGCTGCGACATACATTCGGGTTTGTGTTTGTGTGTCCGGCGGTGATTTGTTCGAGTTGTTCATCAGTGATTCGTTTTACGAGTGTTCGAGTTTCTTATGGCAGTGTTTCGTGCAACACTGTGTACCCTGCGTCAGTTCGACTGAGCGATGCTTTAAATGATGTAATCCTGTCCGCATACTGCAGTAGCCAGTTGGTTGGTTGCGACAGAGCAGCAAATGAGTGTATTCTTACCGTACTGGAGTAGTGGTAGTTAGTGTAAGAAAAACATGAAACTAACGAAAATTATTATTTATTTTGCAAAAATTCTGAGAAATCACAATGGCACTTTTAGTTATGAACTGAACAAGTTATTCCCGGGTTCTTTTCGGAATGTGAAGTTACCTCTTAATGATAGGATTCGCTAATGAAATTTCTATACAAAGTTTAAGATTGTTATTGACTTGGCAGAATGGCTGAGAGCCGTGCCTACTCAACTTGAATAATTATCCGTTAGAATGTTGCTGGGTATGGTCGAGGCTGTCGCGTGAGAAATGCAGTGAAGTGTGCTGTTGTGGAGGAAATATGGGGCTCGCAAGAGGTGTAGCGCACAATACCGTAAGCTGCGATGACTGCTGTCTGCGCCGCTCGCTGCTGACAAATAAGATAACTCTCGTTCTATCTGGACTGACCTTTGCCAATGAAACTCTCCCTACACCTTGATGAAGTCAAGGATTCCTATTCGCCCCTAGTCTAACTATTGGCGTGGTACACCGGTCAGATAACCAGTCCAGCGCGATGCCACTCAAAAATTCGCTAGCAGGCGTTTAACTATAACTCTGTCCGTTCACACCGCACAATAAGTGTGGCAGCCAACACAATGAACATCACTTAATCGCAAGGACTCAAAATAAAGTCCGATTCGCTCTCGACAGAACTGCTCTCCCAGTGAAGTACTGAGGAGAGACTTGTTGCTCGCTCTTCGAGTACATGTACGAGCGCACACGCTCTCGTTACGCGTTCTCGCTCCAAGAGAGACAACAGAACGGCCCCTCTCCATGCCAGACGTGAAGGGGTATATCTTTCGGTCTCTTCCATTACTCCTTCAGCTAAAGACGTCAGGAATATCGTCTGCCAATCAGCATTGCTCTTCTAAAATGGGAGAATGACGTTTTGTTTAAGGCGACCAATCCGGAAATCTGTAGCATCGGCGTTGGGCGTTTGCTGTCTCCCTGTGAAAACCTCTGAAACTGCGTGTTATGTTTGCAAAGGATGCGTAGGCTGGGCGCTCCCACAAAATGTAGCAGAATTTCCTTTTAAGCGAACAAGGGGTCGTTCTCCCCTTTCACTCGGGCAAATGTTGTCCACTCCACGGGCGGTCGCCGTCCGATGTAAATAGGCTGAATCGTCCTCTGAAGGCACCGGCCTCTCAGCGTGCAGTCCACCTCTCCCGAACTAAAAGCTCCAGTGACCGTCATGTCTAGAATGTGTGTGTGTACACCAGCCTTGAGTATCTCAACCCCGGTGCGCACTTGTTATTTGTGTATCGTTTACATGAATTCATACAACATTGACTTTATCTTATCGAGCTTGGGTTCGAATAAAGTGTCTTGATGTGCGGAATATGATTGTGGGGGCGGAATATGTAAGCAATGAAGGTCAGGAGACCACGACGTCTTACACGATGTTCATATATGTCAGTAGTTTTGTGTCTTGGCTTATTGACATGCCTATATTTGAAGACGTGTGTCAGTGGTCTCTTTGCCTCCCTGGCATTTTGGTTGTAGTGTTTTCGATCTGGTGACCGAAATCAAGTAGTTGGTTGGTTCGTCGGTTGTCTGTCGGTTGGGTTGACTTCCGATTTAGAGATTGTTGGTCAGGCTGCCTGTCTCACCTAAACGTGCGTTAATGTTACAATCCCAGGCGGACCCTCGGAAACGTCTGAGCGCCATTCCTTGTGTGCTACACAGTGATTTCCCTGTTTGGGTTTTAGTTATTTGGTTGATGTGCGGCCTTCAGCCGAGTTTTAAAATTTTTTTTAAATTAATGTTCTTGCCTTGCCCTTAAGATAAGGCCTTCTGCCTTTTGATTGTAACTCTTCTTATTGCGTAATACGTGGCCTCCAGCCAAGTTCCATTAAAATTAAATTGCTAAGGCCTCCAGTCTGTTTACATTAGAGATTTTTTGAAAATATGTTTGGATGAAACCTCCAGAAGAACCTTGTATTTATCTTACTTAGGCCTTGTGTCTTGGATTCTGAGTGAGCCCAACAGCTGACCTAAATTTAACCGAGGGACGTCGATTAGAGTTTTGAGTGTTTTGTAGCCTTGTAATATTGTGTGTTGATAAATAAAGTTTGTATGTCGAGTGCCCCCCCCCTCCCCCACATGAACCATGGACCTTGCCGTTGGTGGGGTGGCTTGCGTGCCTCAGCGATACAAATGGCCATACCGTAGGTGCAACCACAATGGAGGGGTATCTGCTGAGAGGCCAGACAAACGTGTAGTTCCTGAAGAGGGGCAGCAGCCTTTTCAGTAGTTGCAGGGGCAACAGGCTAGATGATTGACTGATCTCGCCCTGTAACAATAACCAAAACAGCCTTGCTGTTGTGGTACTGCGAACGGCTGAAAGCAAGGGGAAACTACAGCCGAAATTTTTCCCGGGGGCATGCAGCTTTACTGTATGATTAAATGATGATGGCGTCCTCTTGGGTAAAATATTCCGGAGTTAAAATAGTCCCCCATTCGGTATCCGGGTGGGGACTACTCAGGAGAAAGAAACCTGGCGTTCTACGGATCGGAGCGTGGAATGTCAGATCCCTTAATCGGGCAGGTAGGTTAAAAAATTTAAAAAGGGAAATGGATAGGTTAAATGGTTCAAATGGCTCTGAGCACTATGGGACTTAACATCTTAGGTCATCAGTCCCCTAGAACTACTTAAACCTAACTAACCTTAGGACATCACACACATCCATGGCCGAGGCAGGTTCGAACCTGCGACCGTAGCAGCAGCGCGGTTCCGGGCTGAAGCGCCTGTAACCGCTCGGCCACCACGGCCGGCAAATGGATAGGTTAAAGGTGGATATACTGGGAAAGGCGGAACACATCAAGGGATCACCAATTTAGTACTGGAGGGCAGCGTGGAGGTTAAAAATCGTAGAGGGAGACCAAGAGATGAATACACTAAGCAGATTCACAAGGATGTAAGCTGCAGTAGGTACTGGGAGATGAAGAAGCTTGCACAGGATAGAGTAGTATGGAGAGCTGCATCAAATCAGTCTCAGGACTGAAGACCACAACAACAACAACAACATGTCGAGTGCAACTGACAGGAACTCATTTTGGTCCCTTTTTACAACCTAATCCGCTCTGTCCTGCTAGCGCAGGCATTTCAGGTATATCTTTCATTTTACGCCATTCCCTGGTCCACAGTCTTGTTTTCTTCTTCTTCTTTAATCACAGTACGAAAGTCAATGCCAGGACTGCTTTGTCTGTATTTGTCACCATACACACGAACACAAATAGTGTCTGCTTCAGAGTGAGGTGAAACTGATAAACATTGTTTGAACGTGTGGGCTTGCTTGGCAAACCCCGTCGCAAGATTAGGGCGATTTTGTCAAATAGGTTTGATCGCTTAAGGAAGGCCTGACCAAACAGCGCTCCGAAAACAGCGGCGAGTGGGGTTGAGGGCTGAGGAGGGGCAATGAAGTCTGCAGTCGGATGACGTCTAGAGGCGAACTGTCGCCTTGTCTGCTGCCACGACAACTTGCGTTACATTAGACTTACGTTCTGCATTAGGTGCACTATGGCATGGACACACATGTCCAGAAAAGAAAAAGCCACTCGTTCTTTACAAATGAGAACTGCCTTTTTTTCGTGTCGTTTGGCCACGCTAAGAGCTTAACGATGTGTTAGCAAATGGTTCAAATGGCTCTAGGCACTATGGCATTTAACATCTGAGATCATCAGTCCTTTAGACTTAGAACTACTCAAACCTAACTAACCTAAGGACATCGCATTAAAACTGTATGCCTGACCGAGACTCGAAATCGGGACCTTTGCCTTTCGCGGGCAAGTGCTCTACCAACTGAACTACCCAAGCACGACTCACACCCCATCCTCACAGCTTTACTTCTGCCAGTATCTCGTCCCCTACCTTCCAAACTTCACAGAAGCTCTCCTGTGAACCCTGCAGAACTAGAACTTCTGGAAGAAAGGATATTGCGGAGACATGGCTTAGCCGCAGCCTGGGGGATGTTTCCAGAATGAGATTTTCACTCTGCAGCGGAGTGTGCGCTGATATGAAACTTCCTGGCAGATTAAAACTACCTACCGGACCGAGACTCGAACTCGGAACCTTTGCCTTTCGCGGGCAAGTGCTCTACCAACTGAGCTACCCAAGCACCCCCAGGGTGTGGCTAAGCCATGTCTTTGCAAGATACTTTCTTCCAGGAGTGCTAGTTCTGCAGCGTTCACAGGAGAGCTTCTGTGACATTTGGAAGGTAGGAGACGAGATACTGGCAGAAGTAAAGCTGTGAGGACGGTGCGTGAGTCGTGATTGGGTAGCTCAGTTGGTAGAGCACTTGCCCGAGAAAGGCAAAGGACCCGAGTTCGAGCCTCGGTCCGGCATACTGTTTTTATCTGCCAGGAAGTTTCATATTAGCTGCTTTATGTTGCAGACACACTTTCTTGTTTCCTGTGTGTGTGTGTGTAACCGTCACCTTATAGCCGTCTCACTGCTCGGAATAGCGCAGTGGTGGGGGAAGTCGCACAACTCACCCGGCTCGACTACGGTCACAGACCGTGTGCGCGCTCCAGAACCGGAACTGTTGCCTGGGCCTGCTCGACAGCAACAGATCGGTTTGAAACTGAGTATTTTAAACACGTCGCAGACTGACGAAAAGAGCAGAGAAGCGAACGAAATCGACGCACGGCGTCTCGCCTTGTTTCAGACACGCGGAGCTCACCCGGAGGGAGAAACGCCCGCGTCGTGGACGGCTACGACGCGGGGGTGGGCCAGTTCCCGCACCAGGCCCTCGTCCTCTGCGACGGGTCGTCCATCTGCGGGGGGGCGCTCATCACCAGGACCGCAGTCCTCACCAGGGCGCGCTGCATCGACTAGTGAGTCGCAACACCTGCTGCGAGGCCAGCTGTACAGCGTGTGCACGGAGCAACGTGGCTCATGGGGGGGAGTGGGGGGGGGGGAGGTTCTGCAGCTGTATAGCAGTCAGGGTGTCACATGTTGCAGTTTAACAAACTGTTGTTTCCAGTATTGTGATAAATCTGATATTTCAACATTCCGTCTTTGTTTTATATGATTGGCGGTAACATCAAGAGCTGCAATGGCAACTCCACTGGTAAATGCAGAAGAGAGAGTGGATAGGTCGAAAAAGTACGAGGGTCAGTCAAATGAAAACCTTATATATTTTTTTAAAATATTATTCACTGTGCAGAAGTGGTACAAAGCTGTATCACTTTTCAACATAATCTCTCCCACGCTCAATGCAAAGTCCTCCAGCGCCTACAAAGTGCATAAATTCCTTCAGAAAAAAATTCTTTTGGTAGTCCGCGCAACCACTCGTCCACCGCGTGGCGCTTCATCAGAACGGAACTTCTTTCCTCCCGTTGCGTCTTTGAGTGGTCCAAACATATGGAAATCAGAAGCAAGGTCTAGAGAGTATGGTGGATGAGGAAGACACTCAAAATGCAGGTCTGTGATTGTTGCAACTGTTGTACGAACAGTGTGGGGCCTTGCATTGTCATGTTGCAAAAGGACACCTGCTGACAGCAATCCACGTCACTTTGATTTGATTGCAGGCTGCAGATGATTTTTTAGGAGATCTGTGTATGATGCACCGGTGACAGTGGTCCCTCCAGGCATGTAATGCTCCAAAATGACGCCTTTTTCGTCCGAAAAGATAGTCAGCATAACCTTCCCTGTTGATGGTTCTGTTCGAAAGTTCTTTGGTTTTGGTGATGATGAATGGCGCCATTCCTTGCTCGCTCTCTTCGTTTCCGGTTGGTGGAAGTGAACCCAGGTTTCGTCCCCAGTAACGATACTAGCAAGGAAGCCACCACCTTCTCGTTCAAAGCGCCGAAGAAGTTCTTCACAAGCATCAACACGTCGTTCTCTCATTTCAGGAGTCAGCTGCCGTGGCACCCATCATGCAGACACTTTGTGAAACTGGCACACATCATACACAATGTGGTGTGCTCACCCATGAGTAATCTGTAAGTATGTTGCAATGTCATTCAGTGTCACTCGGCGGTTTTCCTTCACTATGGCTTCAACTGCTACAATGTCTGTAGAGACACAACTCGTTGTGCCTGCCCTGGACGAGGAGCATCTCCCACTGAAGTCACACCATTTGCGAACTTCCTACTCCGTTCGTAGACTTGCTGCTGTGACAAACATGCATCACCGTACTGAACCTTCATTCGCTGATGAATTTCGATAGGTTTCACACCTTCACTATGCATAAACCGAATAACAGAACGCTGTTCTTCCCTGGTGCAAGTCGCAAGTGGGGCGGCCATCTTTATACTGATATTGCGACGGTATGTGTGCATCTGCACTATGCTGCCACCTACAAACCATTCTGCACGCTGTTTGTAGCACGCTTACCAACTTACAGGAGAACGGCGCGAAATTTCGACTTGTTATTACAAATTTAAGGTTTTCATTTGACTCGCCCTCGTACATTGAAGGCCTCTCTGAGCAGGAAGACTTGACTGATGACGTGATAGAAGAAGAAATAGGAATTGACAGGGAAGAAATAGGGGATCCAGTGTTACAATCACAATTTAAAAGAGCTTAGGAAGCCTCAGGATCAAATAAGGCACAAGGGATGGATAACATTCCCCACAATTTCAAAAATCATTGGGGAAAATGGCAACAGAATGACTATTCACGTTGGTGTGTAGAATGCATGAAACTAGCAACTTACGATCAGACGTCCGGTAAAACATCATCCACACAGTTACGAGTGCGAGATTATCGCATGATCGGCTTCACAGCTCATGCATCCAACTCGCTGACAGGAATAATTTACAAAAGAATGGGAAAGAAAATTTAGGATGTGTCAGATGACGGTTAGTTTGTCTTTAGCAAAGGTAAAGGCACCAGAGGGGCAGCTCTGACGCTGCAAACTGAAGAAAAATCGGGACATGTTCACTGGATTTGTCGACGTGAGAAAAGCTTTCGATAGTGTGAAATGGCGCAAATTGTTCCACATTCTGAGAAAAATGGGGGTAGCTATAGGGAAAGACGTGTAGTATACAATAAGTACAAGAACCAGGAGGAAGCAATAAGACTGGAACAGGGGTGTAATCTTTCTCTCCTGCTGTTCTATCTATACATCGAAAAAGCAATGAGGGAAATAAAACAAAGTTTCAAGAGTGGGATTAAAATTCGACGTGAGAGGATTCCAGTGATAAGATTCGCTGATGACATTGCTATCCTCAGTGATAGTCAAAGAGAATTGCAAGATCTGTTGGATGCAATGAACGCTATAATGAGTATAGAGTATGGATTGAGAGTAAATCAAAGAAAAACGAAAGTAATGAGAATTAGGAGAAATGGGAACACTGAGAAACTTAACATCATAACTGGTGATCAGGAAGTAAAGGAATTCTGCTACCTAGGCACCAAAATAACCCACGTAATCCATGAAGGACGGAGCAATAATGGCATAAAAAGGAGACTAGCATTTTCAGAAAGAGCATTCCTAGCCAATAGAAGTCTGCTTCAAACATAGCCCTTAATTTGGGGAAGAAGATTCTGCGAATGTACATTTGTCGGAGAGTATTGTGTGGTAATGAAACATGGACTATGGGAAAACAGGAACAGAAAAGAATAGGGGCATTAGAGATGTAGTGCTACAGTGCGCAGAATCGGCGAGGAAAAGAATGCATTGAAAACACTGACAAGAAGAAGGGACAGGATGGTAGGCCATCTGTTAAGACGTGAGGGAATAACTTCCATGGTACTAGAGGGAGTTGTAGATGGTAAAAAATGTAGGAGACGACAGAGACTAGAATACACCATCAAACAATTGAGGATGTAGGTTGCAATTGTTACTCCAAGATGAAAAAGTTGGATCAGAATAGGAATTAGTGGCAGGCAGCATCAAAAACGTCAGAAGACTGATGACAAAAAAAAATCTTTGTCATGGAAAGCGGAAGTGGAGAGTAAACGGTAAATTGCTGCAAGACTTTCTCTTCGTCACGTACATAGTAAAAATGCTGTAGAATTTGCAGTGAAAATTTAGCTTTGGACATGGAGGTGAAACCAGCTACAGATACATAAAATCCATTTGAAATTCACGTGGCCACACTTCAATACAACAGTGAGGTGCACAGCCAGTGTTTGAGGTTGATGGATTGCACCACACATACAATGAAACCACTCATCAATCGTTACTCTTCATGCTCTCAGACTGATATGAATTGAATCATCACAAATGCAAGGCGCCATCTCGAATATAAAAAGTGACTGATGTCCTTTCATTACAGAAAACCCTGTAGGTAATGCAACCATAGCTGTGAGTAATCATTTTCGGTATTAATAAACCACTTCAACTGCCGGCCGCTGTGGCCAAGCGGTTAAAGGCGCTTCAGTCTGGAACCGCGCGATCGCTACAGTCGCAGGTTCGAATCCAGCCTCGGGCATGGATGTGTGTGATGTCCTTAGGGTAGTTAGGTTTAAGTGGTTCTAAGTTCTAGGGGACTGATGACCTGAGAAGTTAAGTCCCATAGTGCTCAGAGCCAAACCACTTCAATTGCATTAAGTCATTTAGTTTCATACAAGTACTGGTTTCATGGCACTGAAAGCTACCTCCTCAGGCGAACATCTGTATAACAATAAACCCAGAAGAAGTAACAACCCTGATACATTCACTGGTATGATAACTTTCTAAAACTGTTTTGAAATTTTTAATAATTTATAAAAAAACTACTAAAATCACTTACATGAGAAATTTAGAATATTTGTACTCACATAACTAAAATATTCTCATTTTCTCGTGTAGAAGTTCTTAATAGTTTTTTTTAATTTTTGCAAATCTTAAAATAATTTTAGAAGGTTATTGTACCAGTGAATGTCTCAGGGTTGTTATTCCTTCTGGTTTTATTGTTATACAGTTATTCACCTGAAGTAGCTTTTAGTGTCAGGAAACCAGTAGTGATCTAAAAATAAGGGACTAAATACAGCTGAGGTGGTTTATTAATGCCCAAGATGAACCGTACATTATAGTTCATTTCAGTAATTATCGACTGTTTCCACAATATAGTTTTCGAGGTCGTTCCTCTACTTGTAGTTTAGCAACATCTTGTTGTCACAGTTCTTGCCACAAACCTATTCGTTCAATTTTATTTAAACACTGGTAATCTATGTATTGGTATCTGAGTTGGAAACAGAATTATGTTATCAACTTGTTTGCTGGTATACATACAGTAGCAGTACGCACACAATATGATTAATTATTACTCACTTGTCCATGATTTTTTGTGCATCAGTATAAGAATAATATGCGACGCATATTTATGTGTTGTTACTGATAATTATTCAACTTGCATTTCATGTATAGTCATCGCCTCTCACAAACTGTCATGATTCAGTCCGCGCTTATTTTAAACAGAACTGCAGATCGGAGATACACATATACCTCTCTGTATCGCAGATGGATAGGCGTATTTATATGCTATGAATTTATTATCAGACTTCACATGCAACGAGTAGTAATCCTAGTGACCACAGAATAATCTTGAGTCCAAGCCTAATTCTTCCAACATTTCACAATTCACACATATCCACTGTCATTAACAGAATCACACATATTTGAAACGTCTGTATGAACTCATCACAAACATATATCAATACATCAGTAATTTCAACTAGATAAAGTCAGACTGCTCATGTGCAGTCAACTACAAGTTGTTCAAAGAGTAACATAGCATTATAGAGAAGTGACATCATTATTTCACATTACTGAGTTCGTCATTATACGTTCGTAAAAACATGCACCATTTGTTGACGAATTTGCAGAAACGTCATTGAGATTTTTCTCCTGTAAACAGTGCGCTAGAACATCGATTTGTAACAATTTACGTGAATGATGTTAACACTGGTAACATTTCACGTAATTTACTTCATTTCACGACGTACAGAGCTTCGCACTCGTCTGGTGTTACTGTATTTCTGCAGCAAAAAGGCCTATTTTTGACGATGACATGTGAACATGTCGGAGGATTTTTAAGTCCGACGTGTGCTGAAACAAAACTCTTTTGCAGTACCACTTGAAAAGGCCCAAAGACCGTAATTTCAATGGCGAAATAAGTAGTTTATTCAGTCAACGACGAATATTACGTTCTCTCGAAACATCTACACGACTGTGAACCCAGATCATGAGAAGTTAAATAAAAAATAAATTACATAACTTTATTTTTACTTGGCGATAATCAAAACCAAATTCTAACCTAGAGACGTTTTCATTAAGCTGCTACACTTACCTTGGGTACATTGCCACATGGATTATACCAACATTGTGTACAAAATGTAGCATTTGCAGAATCAGCTGGTAGAAAATCATAACACTCACACACAGAGACAACCCACTGCTCCCCCCAGCCAGCCAGTGTGGCCACGCGGTTAAAGGCGCTTCAGTCTGGAACCGCGCGACCGCTACGGTCGCAGGTTCGAATCCTGCCTCGGCCATGGATGTGTGTGATGTCCTTGGGTTAGTTAGGTCTAAGTAGTTCTAAGTTCTAGGGGACTGATGACCTCAGATGTTCAGTCCCATAGTGCTCAGAGCCATTTGAACCATTTTTGCTCCCCCACCTTCCGCACCCCCCTCCCCCCCCCTCAACACATGTGCACTTGTGCAGGCTGAAAGAAACTGTCGGCCAACTCCCTCACGAGACTGACGATTGTGCAGAATCAAAACGCACCTCTTCGTCTGCACGACAACGCTCCTACGAAATGGAAAGACAAAAAAGCAACTCATATCTTCGAGCTTAAGTTTTAGTCTTGTATTGTAATGACCAGGTGTGGTATCATATCAAATCATGCTCTATCCTCAGATCTCAGTTACATCATCTCAAATAAAAATCCATTCTTCATGTAGCACATTCGCCATACATTCTACGCACTCTGCGATGACACAGCACTTACTCTCGCTCTCAGGCCGACAACTGCTTGCAACTCCTTCGCTCACTTCAAATCTACTCAATAATACAACCTATGGTAGTCAAAGAATATGTCACTCATGTGTTCGAGGCATGCAAAAGATGCTCAGAGTGGTAAACGTCCCTAACAATTGTGATTTCTCTTGACATTTATTTTCAAAGATACGCCAAGTGCCAAACATACCAGACTAACTGTGATTTCTGACGATATGTATACTTTTTACAGCCATTTCTCCTAATATATACACCTTTCATAACCATTTACCCTAATATGTACATCTTTCACTAGTACTGATTACCATCAAAACCAAACACAAAAATTAGTATTGTCACTAGTCTGCTTCGCAACTGGAAAAAGGAACTTACTTTTGCAGCCACACGTCATGGACCGTCCGCCTGGGAGGCATCCATAGGACTCAGGAAGAGAGAACCGCTTGGATCGAAGTAGCCACCTGGGCGGTGGTGCACCCAAACTACAACACGACGGCCTATCTCAGCGATAACGTGGCTATTCTGTTTCTGCCCGCGGAAGCTCCTCTGAACAGTGAGTAGCGCAATAATAACATACGATTCTTACTTTATATATATATAGAGAGAGAGAGTGGGGTTGGGGGAGGGGGGGGTTGTGATTGAACGAAAAATGTCACGTGATGGCAGCCTGGGAAAGCAGTGTGTCCAGTGCTAAAACAGTTTAAACATCCAAGATGGTGCCATTTATGGTCATGTGATCATGACATCTCTTCTGGTTGCATGTTCTACATTTGCTTGTAGATACAATCCAAACACCTAGGCCAGTTGCGGTATTTTCTATACATGTGTGTGTGTGTATTACTTTGTTGTGGGGCCCCCAGACCTTATCATACACATAACACTGGTGGATTCACCTCTGGACGTTGTATATCCCATATCATCTAAGTGTGGACCCAGCATGAACAATACCCATGTCACAACGCTGGTGGATCCATCTGTGCACATTACATCGGATAATACATGAGTGGGTCCACCCTGAACAACACATCAGGCATAACTCTGGTGGATCCATCTCCATACACTATTCCAGTTCACATGTGGGTCGATCCACTTGAACAGTATCATGTAACGCTGTTGGATCCACCTTCGTACCCTATCCTCATCTACCACAGGCTGTGGTGGATACCTGAGAAACTGATGCAAACACACTGGGCTAGGTTACTACAATTGGACTAAAGCATCAACTTTGTAGATATAAGGCAAGATTTTGTTGGGAATTCTTTTTTTACAATGATGGATTCGGTGCCTTATCTGTATAGATATTATTTTACCTGATACATAGAATATGAAGAATCTAGAAGATAAGTCACTTTTTAATATGGTTTACATTAGATTCGAAGCTATTTCCTTGTGGAGAGTCATATCATGCCACCCATAACTGCTCACACTTAGTCATAATCTTGTGTGGTAGGTTAGGATGTGTGCAATGCCGTTCTTACCCAAGGTGGTAATGATATCTGTAACAGTCTGCTACTACCTGCCAGTATCCATTAGTTAAATTCATAACACTCATCGTCAAACATTATGATTATTTAAAACAAATGAAATAAAAATAGAAATGATCAACGTCAAAATGAGTGTTCGATTGGAATACTGTAATAGCTTCATGTTGATGATACTTGTATTACCCATAAATGTCACACTTTAGGCTCTGAGTATAGCACACCACAGTAAGATAGTACTGTCAAAAGCATTGTGAACTATGCAGACACCTGACTCTATTGCTTTGCTGGGTGACTGCCTATTCTTCTGAAGCAAATTCTGGAGGGGGTATGCTACACATCAGATTGCATTGCTTTGCTGGAAGGCTAACTATTCGTTATATGCACATTACATTTCAAAATCAGGAGATGTGTATATGTGTACCAGAGAACATTGTAGTTTTAACAGAACATTTGGTAATGGCACATAATGAAATATACACTGAAGTTTGGTTCATCACTGAGGACAATCCGATTAAACTGTAATCAAAACCACTGACGTTCGTTTCACATTTTGAAGTACTGTCAGATAACTGTGCATTATGATATTTTATACGTAAAAGTATAGAAAATAGCTATTAACCGAGGGGTTGCCAATTTTCTTTCCCCCTTTTTTTTTGAGTCATCAGTCTTCTGACTGATTTAATTCCCATTAGTGTGGATAATTTCGGTGCTTATGTAATATGAGGTTCATTAGTTCCGTTGTAGATGTGCTAGACAGCCTGAGTAAGGATCATAGACAGAAGCAAATCGTATGCAATGGAAACATTCCAGGAATTAGTGACAGGATATATTTTTACCAACCATCATATTTAGGTTCGTTGCCAAGTCTTTTAAACTGGTGTGGTAATTACACTCAAAACACCTATGTTTTGATAGAGTGGTAAAATTTGTGGACATCGGTTTGCCAACTAACTTACTGGGATCGGATGCCTGCTATGTTGTCAGTACAACCAAAACTCGGTAAGATTATGATACTAAGAAACGTACTTATTATTTCCGCTTCTGCTTTCTCAACTATGGCAGCCAAAAGCTCCACCTTTCCTAGGGTTTTGCATACTGTTATGGACAATCGTCACCACATAAAAAAAGCATTTACTGGTGGTAGGCATTCTATCTGTTGCCAAAGGCATTCCAAGCTTTTGACAATGAGTGATGGAGAGAAGATAGTATGCAGCTTTGCTTTACAGCTACGGTATTTGACCCTGCTCATAAGGGGAACATTGAAATACTTAAGAAATTCTGGCTGACGTAAGATTCATAGAAGAGAATAAACATGATAAACGTCTGGGATGAATAGCATTTAACCATTTACCAATCGAAAGGGTGAATACACCCAAGAGAGAATGTGAAGGATCTCCATAGTAAGAGGGCAAAGGTCATGAAGGTAAAGGACAGTGTGGGGACAGAGTAGCACAGGTATGAAAAACACGCACACTAAACCAGATAAACGCTTTTATGATATTCAGATGTTACGTTGTTGTTGTGATCTTCAGTCCAAAGAGTGGTTTGATGCCGCTCTCCAGCCTTCTCTAGCCTGATCAAGCCTTTTCCTCTAGGAGTAGCTACTGCAACCGTAATCGTTTTAATTCTGTCTCTAGTCCTCCTCTATCGATCTCCCTCTACGATTTTTACCACCCACACTTCCCTCCATTACTAAACTGGTGATCCCTTGATATCTGACAATGTCTCCTATCAACTGATCCCTTCTTCTAGACAGTTCATGTCACAACATTTCTTTTCTCCCCAGTACTATTCAGTACCTCCTTGTTGGTTACGCGATCTATCCATCTAATCTTCCCCGAGGTTGGCTTCTAGCAGTTTTTCCGTTCTTCTGCGTGGTATTCGAATTAGTATTTTGCTACCGTGACTTATTAAACTGATGGTTCAGTAATATTCACACTTGTCAGCAACTGCTTTCTTTGGAATTGGAATTATTACATTCTTCTTGAAGTCTGGTGGTATTTCGCATTTCTCATACATCCTGCACATCAGATGTAAGAGTTTTGTCATGGCTGGTTCTGCCAAGGATATCAGCAATTTTGACAGAGTTTCGTCTACTCTTGGGGTCTTGTCTCGACTTAGGTCTCCAGTCAAATTCTTTTCGCACTATCATGTCTCTCATCCCATCTTCATTTACGTCCTCTTCCATTGCTATAATGTTGCCCTCAAGTACGTCTCCCTTGTGTATACTCTATACATACAGTTCTTCCGTATTTCTGCTCTCCCTTCTTTTCTTGGGAATGGTTTTATATGTGAGCTATTGATGTCAAGAATATGTAAAAATCTGTTGAAAATCGTTGTTGCCCACGACAGTAATCCTGAGAAAAAAAAAGAGCTATAAATCTCTAAAGGTAAAAAATATTAATGTATTTAGATTTCATAGCGTTAGCACCTCCCTACTCTCTGGGAACACTTAACACCGAATGGGAGTATCATGGTACAGAAAATAGGTTACTGAGGGTTCCTGCAACCATGTCTGAAGCATTACAATCCACAATGTATGATCATGATGTCACTTCAGGTTACGTCTCCTACAATTGGAGTACATATTGAGAATACTGATAAAATCGCGTTACGTGTTTGGTTCGCTTCTGCCACCCTGCTGCTCTACACTGAGGGGGCAGAAGTCACGTGATACTTTCTTCTACGTGTCGGACATTCTTTTGTCTGGCGTATTGCACCAACTCGACGAGGCGTGATCTCGACAAATCGTTGGAAGTCACCTCTAGAAATATAGAACCATGCTGCCCCTATAGCCGTCCATAATCGCGAAAGTGCAGCCGGTGCGGGATTTTGTCCACGAACTGACCTCCATTATATCCCATAAATTTTCTGTGGGATTCATGTCAGGCGATATAGGTGGCCAAATCATTCCCTCGAAATGTCGAGAATGTTCTTCCGTTGTGATCTGGTAAGATGCCACATTGTCAGTCATAAAAATTCCATCATTGTTTGGAGACATAAAGTTCATGAATGGCTGAAAATGGCATTTCCAGTCAATGATCGGCACAATTTGACCAGAGGACTCAGTCTATTTCATGTAAACACAGGCCGCACCACTGTGGAGCCATTACCAGCTTGCACAGTGACTTGTTGACAACTTGGGTCCATAGCTTCGTAGAGTCTGCGCCACACTCGAACCCTACCATCTGCTCTCACCAACTGAAATCAGGACTCTTGTGACCTGGCCAGTGTTTTCTAGTTGCCTTCATTCCAACAGATACGGTCACAAACCCAAGAGGGGCACGGCACGCGATGTCATGCTGTTAGCAAAGGCATTCGCGTCGGTCGTATGCTGCCATACCTCATTAACGCCAAATTTCGCTGCGCTGTCCTAATGGATACTTCCGTCGTACGTCCCACATTGAACCTCAGTGGTTTTGATTACAGTTTAATCGGATTGTCCTCAATGATGAACCAATATATATTTCACCACGTGCCATTACCAAATGTTCCGTTAAAACTACAATGTCCTATGGTATAGGTAAACACATCTCCTGATTTTGAAATGTAATGTGCATATGACGAATAGTTAGCCTTCCAGCAAAGCAATGCAATCTGATGTGTAGCATACCCCCTCCAGAAATTTGCTTGAAAAGAATAGGCAGTCACCCAGCAAAGCAATCGAGTCAGGCGTCTGCATAGTTCACAATGCTTTTGTCAGTACTATCTTACTGTGGTGTGCTGTAGACAGAGCCTTAAGTGTGACATTTATGGGTAATACAAGTATCGTCTACATGAAGCTATTACAGTGTTCCATTCGAACACTCATTTTGACATTGATCATTTCTACTTTGTAACAAGAGTTTTATTTCATTTGTTTTAAATAATCATTACGCATGATGATGAATGTGGATCACGTGGATATTTCACGTAGTGTTGCTTGCCTGTTAGCAATAACAACTCAACACAAACTCCGCAGCCCTCGGTGGTTAAGTTACAACCACCGGTCACGGCTTTGTTCGTGGTGAGTCAATGTTAAGAATATGTAAATAATACACTCCTGGAAATTGAAATAAGAACACCGTGAATTCATTGTCCCAGGAAGGGGAAACTTTATTGACACATTCCTGGGGTCAGATACATCACATGATCACACTGACAAAACCACAGGCACATAGACACAGGCAACAGAGCATGCACAATGTCGGCACTAGTACAGTGTATATCCACCTTTCGCAGCAATGCAGGCTGCTATTCTCCCATGGAGACGATCGTAGAGATGCTGGATGTAGTCCTGTGGAACGGCTTGCCATGCCATTTCCACCTGGCGCCTCAGTTGGACCAGCGTTCGTGCTGGACGTGCAGACCGCGTGAGACGACGCTTCATCCAGTCCCGAACATGCTCAATGGGGGACAGATCCGGAGATCTTGCTGGCCAGGGTAGTTGACTTACACCTTCTAGAGCACGTTGGGTGGCACGGGATACATGCGGACGTGCATTGTCCTGTTGGAACAGTAAGTTGCCTTGCCGGTCTAGAAATGGTAGAACGATGGGTTCGATGACGGTTTGGATGTACCGTGCACTATTCAGTGTCCCCTCGACGATCACCAGTGGTGTACGGCCAGTGTAGGAGATCGCTCCCCACACCATGATGCCGGGTGTTGGCCCTGTGTGCCTCGGTCGTATGCAGTCCTGATTGTGGCGCTCACCTGCACGGCGCCAAACACGCATACGACCATCATTGGCACCAAGGCAGAAGCGGCTCTCATCGCTGAAGACGACACGTCTCCATTCTTCCCTCCATTCACGCCTGTCGCGACACCACTGGAGGCGGGCTGCACGATGTTGGGGCGTGAGCGGAAGACGGCCTAACGGTGTGCGGGACCGTAGCCCAGCTTCATGGAGACGGTTGCGAATAGTCCTCGCCGATACCCCAGGAGCAACAGTGTCCCTAATTTGCTGGGAAGTGGCGGTGCGGTCCCCTACGGCACTGCGTAAGATCCTACGGTCTTGGCGTGCATCCGTGCGTCGCTGCGGTCCGGTCCCAGGTCGACGGGCACGTGCACCTTCCGCCGACCACTGGCGACAACATCGATGTACTGTGGAGACTTCACGCCCCACGTGTTGAGCAATTCGGCGGTACGTCCACCCGGCCTCCCGCATGCCCACTATACGCCCTCGCTCAAAGTCCGTCAACTGCACATACGGTTCACGTCCACGCTGTTGCGGCATGCTACCAGTGTTAAAGACTGCGATGGAGCTCCGTATGCCACGGCAAACTGGCTGACACTGACGGCGGCGGCGCACAAATGCTGCGCAGCTAGCGCCATTCGACGGCCAACACCGCGGTTCCTGGTGTGTCCGCTGTGCCGTGCGTGTGATCATTGCTTGTACAGCCCTCTCGCAGTGTCCGGAGCAAGTATGGTGGGTCTGACACACCGGTGTCAATGTGTTATTTTTTCCATTTCCTGGAGTGTAGTTATTTTCGGCTATCTGGAGTCGTTTTGCAGCCATTAATGGAATCCATGTTCCCAGACAACGACGAACTTTGTGTGGATGACAATGCGCTATGTCGACCGACCGCATTGGCTCGCGATTGGTTTGGACAACATTCTGGACAGTTCCAGCGACTGATTTAGCCACCCAGATCGCCCGACATAAATCCCGTCTAACATTCGTGGGACACAATCTAGAAGTGAGTTAGTGCGCAAAACACTGCACCGGTAACACTTTCGCATTAATGGACGGCCATAGAGGTAAGAGAGGCTCAGTATTTCTGGAGGAGACTTCCAGCGACTTGTCCAGTGCGTGACTGCCACGTCGAGTTGCTGCACTAAGCCGAGCAAAAGGAGGTCAGACGAGATATTAGGAGGTATCGCATGACTTTGGCACCTCAGTCTAGTCTATATTTATTTATCTCTTGCGTAATACATTCGTGGAGTGACCCGGATTTTCAAGTGCGTTTTTTGCGGTGTGTTATGTAGAAATACATCACGTATGGGATGTGGTCGTCAGCCTGAGAGTCTTAGCAGGTTTCACTAATGGATGTGGATCGAGGTGTTTTCCTCACAAAAAGATTTAAAAGTCCGTATCACGGCACTAGGACTTTTTTATGGCTACTTATGAATCGCCATTCGTTTACTAAGGTATTAAAAATGCTCGTTACAATCCCGACCCCAGATCTAGACCTCTCACCCCGCCTATCCCCCCCCCCTCTTTACAAACCATTTAATTGGCGCCCTTCGCTGCAATCTCACTATGCTACGCTTCGGCAATAAGCCACCGTAAACATATGTTAACTTACCTACATCTGCATCCATACACCGCAAGCCACATGCCGGTGTGTGGCGGAGGGTACCTTGACTACCTCTATCGGTCCTCCCTTCTATTCCAGTCTCGTAGAAAGAAAGATTGTCGGTATGCCTCTGTGTGGGCTCTAATCTCTCTGATTTTGTCCTCATGGTCTCTTCGCGAGATATACGTAGGAGGGAGCAATATACCGCTTGACTCCTCGGTGAAGGTATGTTCTCGAAACTTCAACAAAAGCCCGTACCGAGCTACTGAGCGTCTCTCTTGCAGAGTCTTCCACTTGAGTTTATTTATAATCTCCGTAACGCTTTCGCGATTACTAAATGATCCTGTAACGAAGAGCGCTGCTCTCCGTTGGATCTTCTCTATCTCTTCTATCAACCGTACCTGGTACGGATCAGCGCGGGATTAGCCGAGCAGTCTAGGGGGCTCCAGTCATGGACTGTGCGGCTGGTCCGGCGGAGGTTCGAGTCCTCCCTCGGACATGGGTGTGTGTGTTTGTGCTCAGGATAATTTAGGTTAAGTAGTGTGTAAGCTTAGGGACTGATGACCTTAGCAGTTAAGTCCCATAAGATTTCACACACATTTGAACTTTTTTTTTTTTTGGTACGGATCCCACACCAGTGAGCAGTATTCAAGCAGTGAGCGAACAAGTGTTCTGTAACCTACTTATGTGCGTCCACGTAATCTATAATTATTTATCACTTACATAAAATGTTTTGGAGAACGATTCCGATTTGCCGTTCTAGGCGGTTCTAGGCGCTTGAGTTTGGAACCGCGTGACCGCAACGGTCGCAGGTTCGAATCCTGCCTCGGGCATGGATGTGTGTGATTTCCTTAGGTTAGTTAGGTTTACATAGTTCTAAGTTCTAGGGGACTGATGACCTCAGATGTTGAGTCCCATAGTGCTCTGAGCCATTTTTTGATTCCGATTTTGCTGTGCGTTTCCCGTGGTGTATTACAAAAAAATACATGAGCTTACGAGCCTTAAGCTCTTACTGTGATGGTATATGCAGTGGTATGGGGTACAATTATTGAGCAACTTTCTTCAACCGTATGTTCCCTGGAAAAGCTGTCAATCTGATTTTCGCGAGCACTATGTTGTTGCTCTTTCAGGGAAGTCTAGTTTACCGTAGAGATGAGAAACCAGTCCAGGACTTAAACATGCTTATGTCAGCAACTATCAGGCTGAATCGTGAAAAAGGCAAACGATCACTAATGCTGCACACATGTCGCAGATTCTTCGTGTTTTTTAATGTCTCCGTTAATACAGAGTGTGTTCCGAAACTATTCGTTCAGATTAATACAGAATGTAGAGAACATAAAGAAATGGCGTTGTAGTAAGGAAGATACGCTCTCTGCGGTCAGCTTCTATTGGTAGGGAACATTTTGTTACTGGTGCTGACGAAACTTGTTATGTCTGCGTCTCTGACAGGGAATGTGTATTGACATTCAAAACTGTTCCAGATGTAGATGGTTGGCTTTGCGGTCTGCCTAAGAATACAACGATTCGTTGGTAAGCGTCATAGCCATGTGACAACAACAGTGACTTCCATATAAACGCACCGATTCAGTCGCAGCCATTACCACGTCGGACAACAAAAGTAAACATGGAGCAGTTTGTGTGGTGTCACCGCCAGACACCACACTTGCTAGGTGGTAGCCTTTAAATCGGCCGCGGTCCGTTAGTATACGTCGGACCCGCATGTCGCCACTATGAGTGATTGCAGACCGAGCGCCGCCACACGGCAGGTCTAGAGAGACTTCCTAGCACTCGCCCATTTGTACAGCGTACTTTGCTAGCGATGGTTCACTGACAAAATACGCTCTCATTTGCCGAGACGATAGTTAGCATAGCCTTCAGCTACGTCATTTGCTACGACCTAGCAAGGCGCCATTACCAGTTACAATTGATGCTGTAAAACATGTACCGTCAAGAGCGATGTTCACCATTTATGGATTAAAGTTAAGTATTCCACAGCTACGTCCCTTTTTGCTAGTCTAATTTCCTTGTCCCAGACCTCACGTCAGCCTGCGTGAGCTAAAACGCGTGCCTTTCGGCTTCCTCTCAAAACCGGATTGGCTGTCTTGCCAATCCACAACAATTTGCGTACACAGAAATGGCTGACATGCATCTGGTATACCATTCTGTGAACGGAAATGGACGAGCTGCAGTAAGAGAGTATCTACAGCGCTTTCCCAACTGACGGGTTCCGCAGCACCAAATATCCCGTCGTCTGCATCGCCTGCTTCGTGGGAGAGGCACTTCCCGTGCAGGTATGCATGAAACATGTCGGAATCGAACAGTGTGAACTCCTGGAAGGAAATACAAGATTCTGCGTCATCTACAAGTTCACGACGTATTGGACATAGCCGGCCGCGGTGGTCTCGCGGTTAAGGCGCTCAGTCCGGAACCGCGCGACTGCTACGGTCGCATGTTCGAATCCTGCCTCGGGCATGGATGTGTGTGATGTCCTTAGGTTGGTTAGGTTTAAGTAGTTCTAAGTTCTAGGGGACTGATGACCACAGATGTTAAGTCCCATAGTGTTCAGAGCCATTTGTATTGGACATATCAGGGTGTCAAACATAGCCTTGTGTGGAATGCGTTGCATGATCAGCAGCTTCATCCTTTCCGTCTTCAGAGCTTGTTAGCACTAGCACCAGAAGTATTTCCCCAATGCGTGATGTTTGCACAATGATTTTTAAAGGGGACTGCCCCGCACCTCTTGTTTCGGTCCTGTACACCAACGAGGTTTTGTTTACTTGCGACAGCTGTTTCAGTGTCCACAGTCTGCATTTTAGGGTACATGTGAATACACGAGGTACTCGACCGTGTGGTCATCGACAGCGATTCGCTTTTCATTTTCTGGACAGCATTCTCTGTGTTGACAGGACAATACGTTCTTCTATTCCGCCTCAGTGGACGCCGATATCGCATCTCGGTGGGACATGAGTTAGGACATGAGTTACCAGGTTATTGGACAAAGGATGTACTTCTAGTACGATGGGATGGAGCTCACTTCAGTACTGGTGTGAGGTGTCATTTGGGAGGAATCGTTGGATTCGAGGAGGTGACCCTGTGGCCTGGCCACACAGTTCACCCGACCTCACGTGTCTGGATTTCTTCTTCTGGGGGCGTATGGAGCAGCTGGTGTATGGAACCTTTAAGGAAACAGAAGACCTCGTCCCTAGAATTGCTGTCGATGCTATTTCCATTGTAAAGATGCTAGGAATCTCCGAACAGACAGGACAGTCAATGATCCGTCTATGTACTGCATGCACGCAGGCCATTGGTCACTCGTTCATGTGAACGCGGGTGCTCTAATTAGCATGCAGAACTACCTTCTGTGAAAATCGTCTCTAGCTTCAGCAATTGCCGTCAGGGTCTGTATGTACCAGAATGAAATATATTTGTTTGGATACTCTACCTGTTGTATTAATTTGAAAGGAAAGTTTCGAAACACCCTGCAAGTATTGCTGGTCTGAACTATAGGGCCTTTCGGCTTAAAAGTTGGTCACGCGATCATGACATATTTTCCAGTTATGAGTCATAAATCCTTGGATCACATCTACTCCCAACAGATACTCCGCAAGGTACCATATGGTGCATGTTGGAGGGTACGTTGCGCCACTTACAAATAGAGTGAGTGAATAAAAATCTCTCTGTATGCGTCTGTGGAAGACCTAGGTTCTTTTATCTTCATGGTACTTCCACGGTACATTCGTTGGCGGCAGTAGAGTCTTTCTATAGTTAGCTGCAAATGCCAGTTCTCTGAATTTTCTCGATAGTTTTTATTCGCCAAGAACAGTATCTTCTCTACGGGTATTCCCATTTGAGTTCACAAAGCATCTCTGGAACACTCGTGCTTTAATCAACCCTACTGATAACAGACCTATGTGACATAGTAGTGCGTGAATGATTTAGAGAAAGCGATCTACTAACGTAACTATCTGTAGCTAAGGCGTGAGTTGCAGCATTTTCACTTCTCCCTTAAGCAAGAAAAGGTTTACTGCTGTCAAATAGTTTCCAAAGTGCTCGTTACTGAAAGATGGCAGCAACGTCGTAACCCGCAAAATAACATAAAACTTGAGTCAGCAAAATTATTATCAATGAGTGTCAACGGAATTAAAATCGAGGAATTAATGTAATGAACATCAAAGCATTTCCAGCTTTCCAGATGAGATTGTCTTTGTTCTCCGAGAAGTAGAGAGATATGTAAAAAAGAATATTAGAGCTTGATTAATACAGCTTGCGAATCACTCCGCTGCTGAACACTTTCATTGATGGTATACCGCCTCCCTTCTCAAGACCCTTCTTGCGTCAATCACAGGTGCTGTGTTAGATGGGTTGCTGGCTACTGTATCGTTTTAACTATCACATAGTCGTCTCTCTGTGTACCGGGCGCTGCGTGTTGCGATCGGAGAGTTTCGTAGGTGGTCAGTATCCTTTAGACAGCTTCACAGTGCGTCATTCTCGCTCCAGCTAGCTATGAAGGTAGATCACACAGGTACACATCATTATGGTATAATACCTCAGCCACGCCTGCATCCCTCACTGTATTGTCAAAGTGTCTTACGTCGTAAATTTTGTTAATATTTACCGAAATTATACAGAATACGTCATTATGTCATTAAATTACATCATTTCTGCCAATAGGATGACATACTCGTATTAAGACATATGCTATGGCACTATTTACACTAGTAACGCTGGGATGACGTTGATTTGCTATGTATCAAGAGTTTATTAGCCTAAATGTCGTGTTATGGTATTTTTTTAACACTTAAAGTGTTAGCAATACTGTATTTTTTAGTGATAATGCCTTGTAAACGTTGTTTAACATGGACTATCAGCGAAACTCGTTAAACATTTCATGTCTCACCAAAAGTGTGTTTGTTGTTAATTTGCACTGCAGAAATAGTTTAATTTGGAGTATCGATATAATTTTTTTAAATAATGTGCAGCAGTAATTGGTTATAATCGTATTTACACATATCTTAAGACAGAGATGTGGGTATTTGTAAAATTGGAATAAATTAACTCAAAATTATAAAATAACAATTAATTATGAGAGCATGTGACTAGTTTTACCTTCCGTGTCTTCTTATTCTGTTTTTGGGGTGGACTTCGCCAGTGCTTCATGACGATACTTATGAGTGGACTCAACCAGTAATAACTAATTTCCAGAATGAAATGTTCCACAGACCTCTAATGATGAATCCCGCAAATTTCCTCTAGTTCGAAAGGATCAGGGGGAAGGGGGGGGGGGAGGGAAGGAGCTTGAATACCATTTGCCCACTGAAGAGGGGGCTAGGGGGAGCTGTGGGTGACCTTGAAGGTATCACATACCAGCCCTGGAAGCCTTATAAGTGGACTGTACCAGTAATAACTAATTTCCAGAATGAAATTGTCACTCTGCAGCGGAGTGTGATCTGATATGGAACTACATAAAAATACACAGCCTACAGTTGCAGGTTAACTTTATCGTTTACCTAGGTTTCAACGTTAGTAATAACGCCTTCTTCAGAGGAAGACATTATTACTAACGTTGAAACCTAGGTAAACGATAAAGTTAACCTGCAACTGTGGACTGTATATTCTTATATAAACAATATCAGTTGCTGTCGCTGCATAAAAATGTTAAAAATTATGATATGGAACTTCCTGGCAGATTAAAACTGTGTGTCAGACCGAGATTCGAACTAATTTGTACTAGAACCAACAATGCCTTGGGTGCTTGGACGGACCTGGGGAGGGGAAGCTGACCTTCAATGTACCACAAACAAGTGCATAGGCTGGCTTGGGGAGGGGGGGAGTTGGGGTGGTCTTGTATACAATTCTCCCAATTGCCTGAGGTGTAACATGATACCCTCCATATTCTGGCGCTGATGACCGCGCAGTTGAGCGCCCCACAAACAAAACATCATCATCATCATACCCTCCTTGTTAGTGGATTGAAGTAGATGTAAAAGATTATAACCATTTGGAAGTTGAACTGGCAGTGCTCCACAACGCAGAGCGACACTTAGTAATAGCCGCGGGATGAAACCTGACCATGAAGATATAGATGCGACTTGTGCTGCAATCCTATCCAGATCGCTTCCCACTGTGCAATGTTCTATGGTTCATTCATTTTGAATGCCTGTATAGAACATGGGAAGGATGACTGTTTAAATGCCTTTTCTCATTGTAATTACTCTAAGTTAATCTTTGTGCTCCCTTTGGAATGTAATATCTTCTGATAAATGATTAAATTTTTTCTTTCATTCACTTGTGAGCCTGTCATCGTCAACAGGGGAAATATCGTCCAAACCAACTGGTGAAACCCTCCAGTTGCATGTCTTCTGTAGTCACACATTACTCTCAGTACACACCATCACTTATTGGGCTGGCTGTGAATGGAATGTATTTACTGTATGTGGCTGCAGAACCAAATAGTTATTTATCATACTCGTAAGTACTGTTAACAGAAATGACCAAGGGAGTTTTAGTTTTCTTAGCGCTACGGTGATGATATGGCTCTGGATTTAAATAAGGTTCGAACAGAATTAGAAATAACAAGATACTGAGCTGGAATAATTATCTGTTATTTAAATAACTAAATCTATGTTGTACTTTTTTTGTGTGCAATTAAATTTAGTGATACTCTTCTTTCAGTCCAAATAGCACATTAGGTCAAGCTACAAGATGCCTCACTTCAAACGAAAATGTTCTTAACGTGGAACTCACGGA